>NW_020897804.1:2298954-2940610 GCF_003984885.1 Neopelma chrysocephalum | reverse complement strand
GAGAAGTTATGCCCAACAATATGATCTTTCTCTCTTTCCGCACTCCTCTCCTCTCCGGTCCGCTCCTCTCCTCTCCTCCCCTCCCCTCTCTTCTCCTCTGCAACAGTGATCCAAAGTCTGAAAAATGTATTTTGTCAGTGTACCTCAACAAAGAGCAAAGCATGAGGTGCTCGTGGCCCATTCACATCTCCATGAGGAGGATATTGCTGCTGTCCAGCAGCTTTCCAGTCTATCAGAAAGAAGTCAGTGATATCCAGAAGCAGAACAAATGAGACTTGTGATAAGAGCTGAGCAGTTATGCCGAACATAATGATCTTTGCAATATGTTACATAAAGGAACAGTGGAGTCTACACTGCTTGAATTGCACAAATAAAAGCTAGACACCTTTTAAAAATATATGTTACAGTTTAAGCTGGGGACTTGATGCAGGAGTTATTGTGTGATTTTATTCTGTGTGGAAAGCTGGACTGAATAATCCTACAGGGTCCCTCTGGCCCTAATATCATTGAATCCCCAACAGATATCTGATTTTCTGATACATCAACGCACTTCTTGGTGGGAGACACTGGGTCCTTGACAGTCTTGCAAATCAGTTTGGAGGCACTCTGCTGCAGGTTGAGAGGCTCAATTTTATAAAAACATGAATTTATTTAAAATTAAAAAAGTCTGAATTTCTCAGCCTAGCCCTAGTGGAAGTACTGCATTACCCAAACCAAGGCCTCAGTGCCTCCCTCCTGTGACCCTGGGGCCATCAGGGCCAAGGACAACTCATCCCTTGACTTCAGAGGGAGCAGATATTGGCTCCAAAATTACTTGATGTGAGATGTATGGGAGGTTGAGCAGCCGGGTAAGGACCTGCAAAAACCTCAACTCTTTCTCCATCTGTGAGCCAATCCACTGATTTATGCACAGTTGCACTGGCAGCTGGTCTGGCTTCAGCTCGATCTGACCTCATCCAGCATTAAAACCAGTAAAAATCCTCCTATTTGTTTGTTTAGGACCTGTCTGAGGCTGGGAGGTTCTTCCTGTGGTCAGGAGAGGGGTTGTGTGTGGAGATGGATGTGAGGTGCAGTCCCAGCTCTGCCAAAACTCCTTTAGTCGGCTTTTCCCTGTAGTATTCCTGGTCTCCTGTGGATCCTGGCAAGCAGCAGTACTGGGTCCTTCCTTGCCCCAGCCCACCTCCTCACCTCACTGTGGTGCCTTTGCCCTACAGCACCAACAAGATGCCCAGTATCAACATTAGCTCAAACTTGGTTTCCCCAAGTGCATTGGGCACCCTTTGGCCTTTGCTGATTTGCTTTTTAGAGTTTCAGGTCCCTTGACAAAAAAAAAAAAGAAAAAAGGATGAGATGTGAGGATATTAAAGTCTTTCACTCAATATTCTTTTGTTTCAGAAAAAGGACAGTGGACCTTAAATAGAACATAGGTACAGGAGAGTCTCTCTTTTAGTTAGAACCTATGGATTTTTGGTGGAAGTTTACTTTTGTGGGTGAGGGCAATACAAGCACTTGTTTGCCAGATTTTTCAGTGGTGGCTGTTGACTGTGGTCTGTGAGGTCCCAAGAATTCCCCATGGCTCTTAGTAGTCACAGGAAAAAGAGTGCAATTAGAGACATATTTATTGTAAAGTCTGTAGTCAGATGCTCCAGGTGTAAAAGGGCTTTTAATGGTGAAAAGGGAAGAGTATTACCACCGAAAGCTTCATTTACATGAGCTAATGTACCCTCATCTCCAGGAGGCTGTCACCAAGATGGTGGAGAAATCGAGGTTTTGAGAAGGCAGAGGATTTCCAAAGAGGCTCATCTTCATGAAGGAGGTCTTATGACCTGCTAAAGTTCATTATTTCCTTGTATTAATCATTCATCAGATGGGCTGAATTTATTATTAGAGTATATCAATATTGTAGCTTGGTATTTTTCCACAAAACTTCATGTAGCAGCTTATTTCCGGTTAAGGCTGAACTTCACATTGGGGTGCATTACTTTAGAGGTATATTAGTGAATAAAGTCATTGGGAATCCAGGATCGTGCTGTCTTGGACTTATAAAAAAGAAAGTTTGTAAGAAACTGAAAAAAAAAAAGTAAGAAGCATGTTGAGTGCAGAGTCCTACCCATGGTACATCATCCCAGTTTCTGACAGTCAGCATCTAAGGGGTCTCCTGAACTAAAAGTTGAGTTTTGATTCTGGTGTTTAGCAGCCCTGCTGGAGCTAACTACCATTATTATTTTAAACCCATTTTTACTAATTCGTAATTTTTAGTGTTCATGACAGTCCCATAACTCATTTGTGAGAGAAATGTCCTTTTTTTCTGTCTTTAACTCGCTGTCTCGTCATTTCATTAGTTAGTGTCTGGCCCTTGAAGTTCTGAGAAATGATGCACAATTATTTTCCATTTATCTTCTCCATGCAGCTCATCACTTGAGAGACCTCTCTCAGATCCCCTTTGCTGTTTTTTCTCCCACGATGAAGGGGTTTAGCCTATTTTGGCTCTTCTTTTCTGGAAACTGTTCCTTGTCTCTGGTGTCTTGTTACCCTTTCTTGCCTTTTATAGTTCTGCTCTATCCTATATGAGATTGGTGCATTGGAGCTATGTGCAAAAATTTGTTATATTGCTCTGAAGTCTTTTCCTAGTAGTTTTTAATTTTGTCTTTGCTTTTTAAATTCCCATAAAGCACTAAGTTCTCATTTTTAGAAAACCACCCACACTAGCTCCAGGATCTTATTCCCAACAAGAGTAGCTAAGTCAGTGCTCATTATAGTGAATGTATCCTAAGCATTGCTCACTTCATATTACTTATATTACTCTGAATGTTGTCTTCCATTTTACTGTGCAGCCACTTAGCATTGTAGATCCTTCTGAATTGTTTGCTCACACCTTTAGTCTGGAATATTTTAGGTGGTTTGGTATCATCAGAAAAAGTCAATCACCCTGCTTTTGACTTCTTATGCCTTTTCTAGAATAAATGTGTGTGTTGAGCACCAGAGGTCCTAAAGCCTAGAGCCTCATCCAGTCCTGCAGGTTGGCTCCCTTTATTGTGAAACCTGGTCATTTATCCCCTGTTTGATCTTCTATCTTTAACCAGTTGTTGAGTCATAAGAGGACCTTCTCCCTTGTTCAAGAACAATTTAATTTTTTCATAGGTTGCCACACTGGGAAAGGCAAGTGAATGGTATTACTCAGATCACTATCCCCCAAAACGCAGTGACCCCCTCAAAGAACTTGATCTGTGAGACGTGACTTCCACCTACAGATGCAATACTTGACTCCTTCCCTTTACACCTTGCTCTCTGATGTGTCTAATGTTCTTTTTTAGAACACTTACCAGTTTGCCTTACACAGAATCACACTTGTCTGTATTCACTCCTTTTATGAGCCATCTCTGGAAACTTTTTCATTTTGCATCACATTTACTGCTTCTATTCCTTTGACAAAGGCTGATTTAAACAGCAGGTTGGCTCTGCACTGCGGATAACCATGCAGCAATTTCCTCTTTGGATTTCCATAGAGCTCTTGAGTGAATACTGTCTGGTCTTGCAGATTGGTCTTATTCACTTTATCAATTTGTTGGAAAATCTTTTCTACTCGCTCTTCAATTTGAGGTATCTCTTCAGATGTGTTCCCAGTAAGGAAAGGCTGTAGTGTGGGGTGCATCCTTAGTATTTATTTGACTTTGCTATCGTGAGATAATGTGTCTTGAGTGCTCATCTATCGCATATTGATCATCTATCAGTCTGAACAGCTGTCTGGCAAACTACTTGCTTTGAAGTGTTTGAGGCAGCTTTTATTATTACCTTCCAGAGCTTTAGGAAATTGCTCTTCAGAATGTTTATAATAGATTTATATTGATTTTAACATTAGCTTACCTATGTTCACGTTTCTTCCATATTCCCTTTTTGAATTTCATCCCCATACTTCACTATGTTGTTCATTCTATTAACATTTAGGTACTGTTTAAATAGACTCTGTGAGTCCTGAAACCATCTTAAATTTCCCTTTCAACTTCCTTACAGTACAACTCTTCAGTTTTGTGTTACTGCCTGTCAGCATCCTAAAAGTAGAGAAAAAGTTCAATTACTTAACATATGAAAGATATGACTGATAGCCAATACATCAGTTTAATGCAGGACTTGGGTTAATACTAGTCAGTAAATGTCTTCCTAGGTTTAATATGATATAAAATATGACCCCTGCTGAAATCCAAGCCAGTTCTGCCATATGGTTTCTCCACCTTGGCCTCCTAACATGTTTCACGGCCCGTACCAACTTTCCGACAATTTGGTCTGTAAACTTCTCACTTCTGTGCTGATCAGGGTCCTGTGAACAGTGAACAGTGTACCAAAAAGAAACAGGGAAAGAGAAATTAGTGATGGGTTGAAGTAGAGCTGTCAACCTGTTATACACAGAGTATCTCTATAAAGCCCAGAGTGTTGATGCTGCCGGTGAACCAAGCTTTGGCTGAAATTTGTTGATCCATTGTCAATATGAAGCAGCCTTAGAGTGGGAGTTTGGCCTCAGGATTGTGTTTTGGCATCCTACTATCTTGGATATGAGTCATTCAGTGCTGAGAACTGGGCACATCCATCCAGCTGGGTGACACGAAGGCAGTGTAAAGAGGTTGATTATTAGTTGCCACATCTGTGGTTTGGCACCTCCTTCCTTGACAAGTCACAGGAGTGATGGTCTCTCAGCTGGCTGAATATGGATTGACTTCTTGTTGAATTTGTTCCAGTCCCTTCAGCCTGGTGAAGACACTTTAGCAGGACTGTGTCAGTGAACCCATCCAGGCCTTACTTCCCCACCATGGAAGCTTTCGCAGGAGAGCAGAGGGACTGCTGCACCATGGCCATCCTCCACTCTGCATCCAGAGGTGCACACCACATCAGAGGGCCCCTCCCTGAGCTCCTAGTGGGCCAACATAGGGTTTTTCCTTTCTGTCTTTTTTTTCCCTTGGGTGGGGGTGAGGAACATTCAGCCATTTGGATCCGTAATTATGCTATGATTGATTGACCTCATGGCCATAATGATTGACCTCACGGCTAGAAAATGTCCTTTTTTTTTTTTTCATTTATCATTATGCATGCAGCTGGAATCTTTTCTGCTGTTCTTGAGTGGTCTTGGTTATAAGTCTGAGCAAGTCAGGCAAGGCTCAGAAGAAGTGAATGAGGACAAATGAGGTCAATGGACATGAATTTGAAGAATACAGTGGTCAGGATAAATGAAGTGAGTGGCCAGAAATTTGGCCAAAATATGTATAGGAACTCTTTCAAGAAGAAAATAAAAGTTTAGCCTGGAATTAAGTTGAAGATTAGGAAGAGCAATGGCATGGGAGAGGATCCAGGACAAGGACAGATGGAATAGGAATGAGATAGGGCAAATGTGCATCAGGGAGCAGGTCTGAAGCATAGGAGAGATCATGCTGAGGACGTAAAACCACAACCCAGAAGGATGGTGAGGAGCAGAAAGCAATGAGAGGGACTCCTTGAATAATGAAAACTCTCAGGTGCTTGGGCACTTTTTTATTTTCTCTTATTTTTTTTTTCCCTTGCTGCAGAGCTCAAAACTAAGGCAGAAGTCAGTACTGGTATGGAAAACATTTTGGGATATAGCCAGAGATCACATGAGAGACAGTGACACAGAGACTGCAGGTCCCATGAATAACTCTGAAAATGGGCTGTGAGTAGTCCCTCACAGTACTTGACTATGTTTGTGAAACACATTGATATTCATGGTATTAAGTGGCGTCACCCAAAACAAAAATAGCAACAGAGCTAACACACAAGAGTTTGGGTAATATCTCATTAGTGATATTTCTTGGCTTCTCTAAATGTAATTAGACTAAGCTTTTCCTAGGTGTCCAGATGTTTTGTTGGAATATGTTCACTCTGTTTGAGTGCCTGTTCGAAGGAGGAACACCTTCCAGCAAAGCTGTAGAAAGCAGTTTTCTATATAAAGTCTTGTACTTTTAGGTGTGATCCAAAACCATCTTTCCATTGGTTTTCACAGGCTTTTGGATTAAGCCTCATATGCAGATTTGCCAGTGCTCTCGGATGAAAAACAGTGAAGGATATGAAGTGCCAGATGGCATTAAGTGAATTTTATTGGGTTTGGAGGTAACATAGAAACTCTAAGCTGAATGGACCCAGAAATTCTGGCTGCTGAAGTGTGATTCCCCATCTGTACTGAACATCAAGATGTCTCAAATAAAGGTCAGGGACCCACATTACCATTCTCTGTTCCACTGGTGGCTTATAAAATATTTTAGGATGCACTGAGTGGGCTGTATATGAACAGACTGACTAGTTTAGCAGATGTCAGCACTACAAGAATGTCTGCCATGATCTGGTGTCTTGTCCTTTGATAGCTGTTCAAAGAGCAGGCAGGAAATTGCACTGCTGAAAAATAAATTGCATATTAGCACAACAGAAAGAGCCGATAATGTTTCTCTTTGTGATACCGGGCTGAGCCGACCAGAAAGCTAACCTTAACTGCCCTGAAACTGGAGCCTTTTGAAATATATGCTGTGGACCCGACTCCAGTTTTCTTGTGAACATTTTTATTCTTGTGCTTTCCACCCACCTTTGAGCAGAGCCAAACATGATGCACAGACAAGCAAGACATTGAGGCCCCTTAACTTTCACATTCACCTTAATTTACAGCCATTTTACTGCTGCTGATTGCTCCTAATGACATTCAGAGCCCCTGATAAATTCCTGAGATACTCATTTGCTTTCAAATCTGCGGGTACATATCCTGATAACTATTAAACCTGGTCACAATCAAGGTGGAAATGGGATGGGAGGAAAGCCATAGAGCCATTATGAGGATCTATTGCTGATCTTACCTGTAAGGGAGGGTAAAAATGATTTCTCTGTTTCAAGATCCAGATGACAGTGTTCCCACTGATATTTGAAATAAGTATCTGCACTGAACTGAGCTAGACAAAAGAGCATTTCCAGGACTGCTTCAAAAGGTTTACCTCTAAAATGTTTTCTGTCAGAAAATGCCATTATGGATTAAGCAACTTTTTTTGGGAAGTGTCTGTTTTCAGCATGAAATTTCAGGTGTTTACTGAAGTTTTTCAACTAAAAGCAGAAAGTTTATTTTTAGCTGTTTCTATTTTTTTTTTTAAGTAAAAGTCAGAATTTTTGTGAGAAAAGAAGAAAACTCCATTTTCAGACCAACTGTAGTCCATTCACTCTTCCAGATGGAGAAGAGCCTGAATAATGACATGTTGAGGTGTCAAGCTCTGTGTGAACATTGGAAACCCCTAGTAGGGTCCTGGCTAGATAAGTTTAACTCATGTCTGTCACATGGCTTCACTGCCTGCCATGGCAGGAAAGGAAGGAAAGGAAAGGAAAACAGGACATGTATGAAACCTCTAATAATAATTTGTAACAAGATCCTAAAACTTCTCAGGGTTGAAATCATGCACACATGTTAAATGTATGACTGCCTTTAGTGTAAAATATTTGTACTCATGAAGGCTCTTTGAGTGTCTCTCTTTCTTAAGATGTGAACTCCAAATACCAGGTTATGTGCCTGAGAAAGTAATCTACCATGTTGCCTCAGGTGACAGCCACAAACCTTTTTGTGACTAGCTGCTTTTGGTGCTTGGTGCTGGCAAGATAGTGTGGTGCTGGCTACACTAGAGTGTAGCATTTTGATGTTCTGACCACGTGTACCAAGTTGAGACAACTGATGTACCACACACCAGGATTTTTTGGGTGGTCAGGGCCCTATATTTGTTTGTGCTATGTGGCAAATTGTTGAGATACAGCCAGAGCAGGAAACAAGGCCAGTTGAGTGGCTCCCATTCTTGATGGTGGAGACTTGATGGTCTCCACAATTTGCCTTGCTCTTCTGTCACAAACTCTAGGTGCCCACTGGTGCTGATGCTCAGCCAATTCTTCAGTTCCAATTACCATGTGAGCTGGATGAACCAGAAAATTAGTTTGGCAAGACTGATACAGAAAGAATTTGAGACTTTCTCCTTGGAGAGAATGTTTTGTGCAAGGTCCAAGGCCATGCAGTGTCTGTGGGGCAGGAGAAACCCAGTTCTGCAAAGAAGAGAAGTGTTTTGCACATCCTCACATGATCAGAGAACCACAGAATTGTTAGAGTTGGAAGGGACCTCTGGAGTTCATCTAGTCCAACCCTCCTGCCAAGGCAGTGTCACCTGGAGCAGGTGACACAGGCATACATCCAGCTGTGTTTGGAATGTCTCCAGAGAGGGAAATTCCATTACCTCCTTGGGCAGTCTGTTCCAGTACTCTGCTGCTCTCAGCATAAAGAAGTTCTTCCTCATATTGAGGTGAAACTTCTTATGTTTTGATTTATGGCCACTGCTCTTCATCCTGTTGCTGGGCACCACCAAAAAGAGTCTGGCACCATCTTCTTGGCAATCATCTTTGAGATATTCCACGTGATGGTGGATGTGTTATTTGTGACTGCTCAGTAGAAGCAGTGCAGGGGCAGTTCAGGATTTTAAGTTCCTTCAAGGTGTGTGCACTCCTTGCTGGATCTGAGCCTCCAGCCTGAGGTTTGCTGGAAAGAATGACTGCTCCTTTCCCCCATAACCTCTCCTACCTTCAAACACAGTCCCACAGAACTGCACCCCAGGGTAGGGCATGGGGTCCCAACCTTGCACTGACACTGTGTGCCTGCATCACCCCGCCCAGCACCCGCAGGGTTTGGGTACGTGTCTCCATGCATGGCATGCTTGAAGCACTCAGAGTCATTGTTTGATCGTTTGGTTCCACAAACAATCTTGCTCCCTCCGCAGGAGGAATTATCCTGTTTTCCATCAGTTGATTTTGGATCTTCCCACTGCAAAGCGATCCAAGCGGTGAAGAGCTTCTTAATCCCATTAGTGCAGAGCCATTCTGAATAAACTGACTCACAAGGTAGCAGCTTAAAGGCTCCACGTAAAAAGGAGAGGTTTAGTTTGTCCTCCTGAGGTTGATGCACAGCCTCTGTTTTGCTGCTGAATTCCCATGTGCCACAGAGGGACCCTCCTTTGTGCTCCTGCTCCAGAGGCAGAGAAGGCAGCACTGCTTGGCTCTGCGACGTGCAATCGTCTTGGCCATTGATGTGTTGGATCTCCGGGGGGAGCTGCTGGAAGTGATGTGGGAAGCTCAAACCTGAAGTCATCCTTCCCTGCGTGCCAGAATGAATCATTAAATCATTTGCTTTTACAGGCTGTGGCCAACTACAAGCACCCGTGGAAAGGGAGAATTCAGTCTCCGTCTGCCTCTGTGCAGCCACACGGGGCCAAATCCCAGCCTGTTGCCAGTGGCTTAACACTAATGATATTCACTCTTTTCAAAACTAAGGTAAAAGTGGGGTTTGTTTGTTTATTTGGTTTTTTTTCCTCAAATCTGGTCTCACCCAAAACTTCTTTAAGGTATTTATAAAGCACTGTTGGGAGGAGTTGAGAAAACCTCTTGATGCATCTGAGCATCTATCCAGAGATTCCTCCTGTTTGCCCACCTTAGCAACATCGGGTGAGAAGGGCAGAAAGAACAAGAAGGAAGTAACTGCATGCAATGGGAACTCCCCTTTTAATGTAGGAGATCTTTCCTCCCTGGCACCCGATGGTCTGCCAGGAAATGTCCTGTGTTCACTGATGATGAAGTTGGGCTGCCACAGCTGGCCAGGGGTGAGCTAAAACTGTCAGAGCTGGTTGTGGTTTCTGTTGGATGATTCTTCTGGCAGTGGGAAGGAGGAATTTGTTGAGAAGATGATTTTGTTCAGATTGAACAACTTTACTAAGCACAAGTTCCTTCAGAAAATCCAAAGTTGATGGCAAGCAGAGCCTTTGGTCGATTCTCTCATCTCATTTCCTTTTTTTGGGTGGAAACAAAGTGATGGTTTTTTTTCTCTCAGTTACTGAAGTAGCCTTTTTTAATGGGCAGACTGCAGAGGTGGGAAGGTACAACAACAACAAAACATACAAATAGCCCAGCAGGCTATGGACACCAGAAGACAGAAAAATAGCTTGAGGTGTTAAAATAACCACAACTGGCACATGACTTATTGATTACACCCGTCATATGATCAGCCCTTAGCTAGTTATAAATATTATATTAGAAGTATTAGTGAAACCAGATGGGTTGCAACCAGTCCAGAATGTGGTGAGCCTGCGGCCTGAAATAAAGAGGGAAGAAGCACAATGCTTTGGCATTAAAAATCATTGCTGTGCTAGAACCAAGAACTGATGATGAAAAAGAAGAAAAGTCACAGAGCCAGCTGTGCTGTGCACATGATGCCTGGGAAATCATTTTTCTGTGTCCCAAAGCACCAAAATCTATTTCCTAAGAGCCTGTGGTTCATGTTGGGCGTTTCATCCTGATGCTAACTAGCTCTGTTAATTAGTCAGATTGCACTTATTTTGGGTCAGAAGTGAAAGAAAAGAGAGAATGTGGTGGCCATCACCCATTGCGTGTTTCTTCCAAAAGGCCTGGATATGGCAGGACTTTTCCTCTGGGCATTCAAGATTGCACAGGACTGATGCTTAGGTTGTTGTGGAGGAGTTGAGGAAATAGGTAAATGCATCTTCCTCCATCAGTGCCTCTTTCCCTGACCCCTTCAGATGCTATCCCCAAAGTCTGAGAAGGTTTTAGCCCCCAAATACATGATGCCTGCTGCAGCTCTGGCCTCTGGCTTCTTCATATGTACTCAAACACGCCCCATCCACTTCACATCTTGTGTGAGCCCTCCCTGTGTTAGCTCCTCTCACAGAAATTTGTACTGGTCTCATCTCTGCTTGGAGGACCCCAAACATTCAGCAACAGCATCAGGAGACCTTTGGAGCCCCATCAGCTCAAGGGACCAGACCAGGAGCACCAGGAGCACTGAGTATCTCATGAACAGTGACCAGAGTCGGCAGGACTCTGTGAGGCTGGGCTGGCCGCACACATCGAATCCTGCCGTGGAGTGAGCATTAGGTGCATTAGCGTTTGCATCAGTCCCGGCCGTAGAAGAGCCGCGGGGTTGTCAGCGGGGAGGCTGATTTATCTCCGCGCTCGGGGACGGAGCGGTCAGTGATCCGGCATCAGAGCGCTGTCGCCGGCTGTTAATAGCCGGGCGGGCCAGGGTCGCGCAGGTGCACACCCGGCCCCGTGTGACAGCCCGCAGCCCGCGCAGCTGACAAAATATGCCCGGCATCTGGCACTGTCCTCGTGTCTGGGCCTCCAGGCTGGCATGCCAGCCCCGCGCAGCCGGTGCCTCCCAACGCGGCCGGAGCTGAATCCTTAACACAAACACACGGACGCGGCTGGAGGGGAGCTGTGCCAGGGACGGATTTGGCCCTGTCGCGCAAAGCAGCTCTCGGTCGTGCTTCCAGCCCGGTTTGTGAGGTCCTCAGGAACCTTGCCTGTGCCTGCATCTCGCCTGCTTCCAGCTTCCTTCCCCCAGCCAAATGTGAGTCACCCACCTGGTCCTCGACAGATGTCATGCTCTCCACTTGGTCCCCAGGCAGGTCCCTCTGCCTGCTCTTGTTCTTCTCCAGTCCTAATGAAAAGCTCATGGAGATCCTGGGGCTTTCAAGCTTTTTAAGGACTGGTTGCATCCATCCTGCTTGAGCCATAACAGGGAAATTAGCTGGCAACTTCTCCTCAGCACCCATTGCGTGGTTGAGCTCCTGGGTTGGATGACTTTGGGCTATGCCCTTGCTTTGGTGCGTTGTTTAGATCTGTACACACTTGCAGCAATACATGGATACAAATGACTAATAATAGGAAAGCATGTGCTGGGTCTGTGTCCACTCCTTTCTATCCCAAAAAGGAATGGGCTCTCTCCAAGAGCCCTAACCTTGTCTTGAAGGCCAGGACAACATGCTTTGCTGATGAGGTGGCCTGAATTTCATCACCCTCATATCACTTTTGGTTCTTGGCAGACGTGAGAGTCTGCTGCCTATAATACAACTTACCTCTTTAAAAGGGCTGTTCAACTGAAAGGGCTTTAAAAAGAAGACAAGATCATTATTTCCGTGTTCCAGATGCGGAAACTGAGGTGTGTGAAGCTAAAATGATTTCCCCCAGTTACACAGCAGCAGCGAGGCACGAACAGGGAAGGGCTCAGTACTGCCCATCTCTGTTGGCCACCCTGCCTTGATCTGCAGCCCTGGAGCACAGGGCTGGGTAGGAGAACTCACTGTGACATTTATCCTTTGAGGTGACTGTGTCCTTACTTTCTTTCCTCTCTGCCCATCAGTGCTCCCTTGGACCACACTGAGAATGTTCCTGGGAAGAAGGAGGCACTTGCAGGCAGGTGATTAGGTGCTGTGGTTGAATGGACAACTACAGCACCTGGAACAGTTGTATGGCCTGGGCACTCTGGTGCGATACTTTTTACAAGGATTAATCGCGTAGAGAAGAAGGTGAAATGTTGGGGTTTTTTTCCTGAAGACATTGTCAGGAACTTGGGTATTTTGTTAAATAATGGTTAAAGATACTTTACAATAAAAATAATAAATAATAATTTTCACTGTTTTGCTGTGCATACACTTTGTGTGAGAGAGTCTCTTCCTTAAGATTAAAAAAAGCACAGCAAGGAAAAGAAAAGGTTGCAACATCCATTTTACAGTAGCAAGATCTGAGGCAGGGCAGATCACACAAGAAACTGACCTGGGAATGCAGTCCATTTGAACTAAAGCCCTTTTCTAGTGATTTAAGGACAAGCTCTTGTTTCAAGTATGAATCTTAATAACATGAAAAGGGATGCAGAAAAGGAGAGCAATAGAGGCCTTGAACACTGAGGACATTTTGGTCCGTTCTCCCCCGTAGCTGGATCAAGATCCAAAACCAGGATGAAAATGTAAAAAGAAAGGTGTTGATGGAGAGACAAGAGTGATCAAGCTAAAATCATCTTTGCTGGACCAATGGCTCTGGAAGCCAGAAGTGGGGGAAAAAACCTGCATTTCGGGTGTGGATTGTGTCCTGAACTGAAGCTGCAGTTCAAAACCTGATGATCTTTGGATTTGTGTGGGCTGGTGGCTGTCTCATTGGGCACCGTGGCACAACAGGGTAGCTGCAAGGGCAACTGCCAGGTCAGGAGACATCAGAGCACATGTAGAGACCCTACCTGCTGACCATAGCTGTGATTTGCCTCCAAACACCTACGCTTTTTCTCCATTTTTTTCACGGATTGAAAAGATTTGCCTTTGTGGAAGATCACCTCTCCTCCTTCTGCAGCAGCAATCCCCTTGGGTGCCCTGTGGAGTGGTGACATTGTGGTGGAAGATGGGTGGGTGCTGGTGCTGGTGTTTAACTGTGAAAATGCTTTGGAGTGGTACTGAACCCTGTGGATTTGGAGTCTCAGGCACAGCTTTGTCTTTGGGTTTGCTTTCACAATAGCTCCCCTCCCTCTCACACATTGTATTTTACCATATGGATGGAGAAGGCAACAAAGAAGGCAATTTTACCCCTTTTTTTACCTCTGGAGAACTGCCACAGTTGACATCAGCCCATCATGTGCTGGTGACTGTGCTGCATTCTGCTGTGTGTTAGCAAAAAGGGCAAATCCCTAATCCTGGTGAGTGGGCCACCAGATCGTTTAGAGCCTTTCCTGCCGAGACAACCTCCCTCCGTGGGTTATTTGGGCTCTGTGTGCAGCCTGGCACTCTGCACAAATGATAGAGCAATGAAGAACTACAGATGTGCAGACAAAAATTCCTGTGGGGTCTTTTCCTCCTCCTGTGCTGTGGGGAGTTAATGGACATTGTTTATTAGGGGAAATTTTTCTTTTTGTCTTTTACCTAATTTTTCCACTCCTGTGAGCATATTAACCTTGAATAAAATCCTATTGCCTCCCCAAAATATAAACAAAAGTCTCTTCTTTAGGATTTAGTACTTGTTACTGGAGGAAAAAATATTCTGGTTTTCTGGAGGGTATTTTTGGAGGCATTGGCACTGCTGTCCCACCCTTCTGCCCCATCCCTTCCCTGGGGCTGCCCACTGCTCTGGAAGAGCCAGCACACTCTGCTGCATCTTCTGTCTTGTGTGTGGAGGCAGCAGCGGGCAGGATTCAGCCTCATCCATCCCAATGCAACAACTTCTGCCAGATGTCACCACTGTGCAGCAGAGCAGACCACAGGGGTATTCCTGCAGGAACGTGCCTTTCACAAATACCATTCTCCAGCTCCCCAGCCTCAAAACTGCTGGGGCTCTGTTTGCCTAGGGAAAAAAAATGAAAAAAAAAAGAAAAAAAAAGAAAAAAGCAACATGCACACACAAGGAAAAAAAAAATCTGAAGGCATCCAGTTGCTCCTGGGCAAATTGCCAGTGATTGAGTGACCTGCTGCTTCCCCAATATTGCATTCCGCTGGCATGTCTTTAGCCCTGGCTGACGCCAGCCATCTAACTCACCCCCAAAGCAAACATTTCCAGTTGGCACCGCTGCCTTGTTTTTCTGAAGAACCGATTCATGCCTCCCTTAAAAAGTTTTACTATATCCATTTTTTTCTATTTTTTCTTTTTTTTTTTTTCTCCCTGGTGCGTGGAGCCACGGGGGAACTGCTGCCACTTCAGGGATTTCTCCTTGAAATATAGGGGAGGAAAAAAAAAAAGAGAGAGAGAAGGGGGATTTTTTACCACCTCCCTTTTTAGCAAGCATGATAAATCCATTCAGAGCGCTCCTTGTGTGAGAGTGTGGAAACCTTCTGCAAAAAGAGTTATTCTGTTCTCATTCACAGATAATTGCTCCCCGAGGGGCCGGGGAGAGAGCAAGAAGGAGAGACTGATAATCCGGGAGGACATGGATACAAATATCAGGCTGCGGCGCTGAGTGCCTGCTTAATTTATTGGGAACGAGCTGTTACTCAGCACTTTGCAGGATTAGACCCGCTGTAATTCTGTTATTTAAGGAGAGACAGGGCCGAACGACAACAACCCACCCGGGGCCGTTGTGGAGACGGGCGGCGTTGGAGAGAGGAGCACATGCTGGTTTATTTTTTACGCTATGGAAAGAATGAGCTTTTAGGACACAAAGTCCTCGCGGCCAGCGAGGGGGAGGTGGGAGGGGAGTGAGGGGACAGCCTGGCTCCGCGCTGGCCGCCCTGACGTACAGACCCAGGTTAGGGTTGCTGCCTGGCCAGCTGGGATGGTGTGTGGCAGCAGGGGGGCTCCCCCGAAAAGGGCACAGAGCCGCCTCCAGACGGCACTGCCAGCATCCTCCTGCAGGCAGGTGACAGCACCCAGCAGCACCCAGGTGGCTGATGGTCTGGACCACCATCAGTTCCTGCTGGCTCCCACTTAGACCACAGAGTGGGTGTTTTATTGATTATGTCTAATTGGTAGTGAACCAGCCCCACATCTGCTGGGCTGTTCTTACCTAAGGATTTCATGCAAAAGTGAGAATTCAGCCCCCTTCCATCTTCTAGTCTTTCTAGGATTCTTCCTGCATCCCCAAAATGGGGGTACTTTACCCAGCAGGATGCCAAGAAGCTTGAGCAGGGTAAAGGAAGATGCCTTCTCTTTCTTGTCTTGGAGGACCCCTTCTTTCATTCTCAAATCTCTGCAGTATTTGACACATTTGTCTGAATTTTCACTGGCCATTAGAAAGAAACCCCAACCCTTCTGGGAAACCAAAGGCCTGGAAAGAAATGTTTAGACTTTCTAGTCCAAGTGGAAGTTGCAGTGATATTAAAATGTAGTGGGTTTTTCTGCACAAGGTTTTTTTTCTTTGTGGAAAATAAATATATTGATCTGTCTAATAAATCATCTATCATTTGAACAGAAAGAGCCTGAACATGACATGCTGTTTTTTCATGAGGTGGTCCAAAGAGGGCTCTCTCTGTAGTAATTTGGGCTATTTACTTCTCCCAGGTTCTCGGGAATGTTTCTTAGCTAATTTTCTCTGTATTTGAGTGCTCATTCAGCCGGGGAAAGAAAATCAACCACCTCATAGAAAACTCGGTTCGTCCTTGGGCACATCTTCCACTGTCAAACCAGCAGCTCCCACTGTGTCCATTTTACAAGTGGGGAAACTGAGGCAGCATGGATGAAATAACTTGCCTAAGGAAAATTTTGTTGAATAAGGGAGTCATAGAGAACTGCCAATCTTTGTTTAACACAGCTGCTGCAGTAAGAGAACTGAGAGCCACTTCAGGGCTTCTCCACATATCAAATAATTTTAGGAGAGAAGAGGTTTCTTTGTGGCAGGAGGATTTGAGAACTTTGGTGATGCTGGAATAAATGCTCACTTATAATTCCCTTGAACTTGCTGTTGGGTAAGATTAAGGGTGATTTTCAGTCTGAAGGCTGAGGATTGCAACCCTCCATCAAGGATACTTTTACCAGTGAAGTTTTCCCTTCGAAGATCAATAACTGATCCCCTCCTCCTTTACTTCTTGATTCTTGAGTGATTTTTGACCAAAACGACCCTGTGCTCCTTTCATAGTAGCAGCTAGAAGAAAAGCTGACAGCTATGAGGTAGTAAAGACAAACGATGGAAGGGAGAGATTCAGGAAAGCGGGTCTCAGGCTGTGCTTGTGAGGAGTGATGACAGCAAACCCGTTTCTCCAGCGGAGTGAAACGTGAAGGGGAATACTTTGCTCTTTCAGACTGCTAATGTAAATAAAAGGCACACAGAGGAACGCTGGTAGGTTAACAATCAATTAAAAGCAAATTTCCCTCCCTGTGTGATGTTAGAAGGCTGTGGGTGATATAACATGAGACAGGGATGAGACACCATGGCAAGTTTCTTGGGTAGTGCAGAAACTTTAGACACGTTACTTGACTGAGAGAACCAGCCCAGCAGTGGGGTTTCCCCTTTGGTTTGCAGTTTCACCTTTGGGGAATTCTTCAGGGATACCTTTAAATTCATATAAACAATTGATTTGATTTCAACTAGAAGAAAAATGATGGGTACATTTCTACTGATGTTTCAAAAAGTCTTAGGCTACAGGTCTAATGTGG
Source organism: Neopelma chrysocephalum (assembly GCF_003984885.1). NCBI lineage: Eukaryota > Metazoa > Chordata > Aves > Passeriformes > Pipridae > Neopelma > Neopelma chrysocephalum. Next base: position 2,923,693 of record NW_020897804.1, on the reverse strand, counting down.
TCCGATTGTGCCTCTTAAATGTCCTAATGGTGCTGAAAACACAAGTTCTGTTCCCTGAAAATGTCATTCTTTAGCTGTTATCTGATTGGTTGTTTTAGTGATGATGTTGTAATTCCATGATGTCACATCTAAATTCTTCAAACCTTTTCCATCTGGTTTCAATGCCATTGTGAATCAGGGGCAGAATGGGAACGTGTATCACCAACAACACCAAGGTTAAATGAGCCCTAGAAAGTGATTGCTTTCAGTCCATGATATCAGAGGCACTTAAGTGCAGGGCTCAAAATACCCATCTGGATTTCCATGTTTTACAAGCTATGATTTTTATTCTGCACTAGCTCTTCATTGGAACTCCTGGTGGGATGAAACATAGCATGGTCAATGGCTGCACCCCTGTCCATGTATGTCTCTGGCTGTTGTTTGAACATGGGGTAGCTACACCACATCTAGGAAGAACCAACCACAGGAGATGTGCCCATCATGTGTTTGGCCCCATCATACCTGATCTGACCTGCCCCCATACTGGGGAGTCGTGGTTTGGATGACTCCCTGGGCAGAGCCTGCAGCCGGGTGGGATGGGGGAGCTGCAGCTGGAGGAGGCTCCAGCCCATCCTGCGTGGGCAGGATTGGACCAAGCCCCTGTGGGGTCAGGGCCTGGGGAAGCTGCTGGGGAAGCTGCTGTCCTGCTGATTGCAGCTGCCCTGCAGGCAGGAGGAGGAGGAGGAGGAAGGAGGGGTGCTCGCTGCCAACTGTGCCCCTGGGGCTGACCCCAAGGCCACCCTGTATCCCACTGGCAGCTCCAGCTGTCGGCAGCAGTTGCTGTCTGTGGCTTGTTGGCTGCCTGTGTGTCGCCGGCACTCTGGATAGGCACAGCTGGGGAGCATCTCTCATGGTGCCAATGGCATGAAAGTACTGTTGGTTTGGCACCTGTCTGCAAAATATTTATGGCTACCCTGTAAGCACCTGAGTCTTGTACAGCCTACAGTGTGCAGCCTCACAGCTGAGCTGTGAAGGGGGGGTGGAAATGCCCTGTATCATCCCTGTTATTCTGCCAGAATCTGTCTGCCTTGCTTCCCTGAGACACTCCACATCCTTGGGGGACCTGGCAGGAGAAGGAGAAGAAGTGACACTTGAGTTCCTCTGCAAGAGACTGTCCTCATGTGGGGCAGCTGCTGGTGACAAAATGACCCATTGATGTTAATGGCAGGGTCATCTCTGAGGTGGAGTGCAGCCCATTTCCTTTCCCTTTCTGGACATGACAGGACACATACCCAGCCTAACCCTGCTGGGACCAGCTGACATGAGAAAACCTCTTGCTGGGTGCAGGCTGCTCTAGTCTCCCTCAAACCCTCCTCTCCCAGCATGTGCTCCAGCCAAAAAATTACTATAGTTGTTAGCAGACACAGAACTGTACCATGCTCTACTCCATTTCCTAATTGTCTTTTTCGTCTAGTGGTTTCCTAGGGTGGTTTCTTTACTTTGGATGGGTCAAAACCAAACTTCCAAACACCCCCAAGGTCAGCTCTGAACTGTGGTTTGAACCTTGTAGCTCAACCCCACGCCTGGCTCTGATCATAGATTCTTTTAGTGCCCAGCACTTCCATGCCTTCCTAGGGAGCACATAAATAGCATCATAACAGTCCTAAAGCTTAGGAACCAGAGTGCAAATAAAAGCACACTTCAAAAAATTTATATATCCCCTGGTTTTGAAGGCAGTCTCATGACCTGGGAGCCTGACTCATGGGTCTGACAGCTTGCCTCTGGCAACAACAAACAACTTCTCATCACCCGACAAGGAAGAGTGATGGGCAATGTCAGCAGCCCATCTGAAACACTGCTGAGAATATAGATGCTTGATTGTACAAAAATAAATTGTACATGGAGGGAATTTATGGGGATGCAGCCCCGGAGCTGGCTAAGAGCATTCTCTAGCACCATCTAGTGCTCTGAAAGCCCTGGTTCTTAAAGAATGCTGGGGTTTAATCATCGTATGGATCAATACCATAGGCAATTTGAGTGCCGTGGTGCAGAACCGTGAAGTGATGCATATCTTGGAATATATTACATGAAAGGGTGAGCATTAAATTAAGTATCGGCCGTGAACCAAGGTAATAAAATGTGACATATATATTGCAGACAGTGCAGATTTGTGATTTATGCTGGCTGGGCTTTGAAAGCAAGAATCCATATTATTAAAGTATGTGTTCAATCATTTCAGAAAATCAGAATGGATTCATAAATTTAGACTTCACGGGCTGAGCATGAATATCCCTGAAGCATGTAAAATGTCTCCTCCTTTTCCCCAGAGCATTGCTGCTTTTTTTCCCTGTATATCTCTGTCCCTCTCCAAACATGTCTTATCTTAGAATCATAGAACCATGGAATGGTTAGCATTGGAAGGGGCCTTAGAGATCATCTAGTTTCAACCCGCCTGCCGTGGACTGGGACACCTCCCACTAGATCAGGTCTCTCAGAGCCCCATCCAACCTGGCCTTGAACACTTTCAGGGATGGGGCATCAACTTTTGCTAGGCAGCCTGTTCCTTAATTTACATTATTCCTATTTTTGCAAGACTACTGTCATTGCTAATGGGATTAATTTCCGGAGGAGGATACCACAGTTGAAAGAAATAAAAGAAGGAATAGCAACAATCAACCATCAACGCCTCCAGCAGCTGAAGGTAGAGCTGCACTGACTCTGGCTGCTAAACTGGGGGACTGGGGACAAGTAACTCTATAGAGGATACCAGCTGTTTAGTTAAAAGCCCAAAACTCAAGCCAAGTTTGTCAGACACATTCTCAGTAGTCAATGAAACACATGGTAAATCTGGGGCCAAGTTTTGAGTATCAGGAAGGGAAAACAATGGCACTGTGCTTTTACTTAAATATGGTATTTTCCTTATCTCTTTGGTAGACGAGGTCATATGGAGCTGTTGTTGAGTTGTGAACCCAACTTGTGATGTTTTCTGTTTGGTTTTATGCCTGACTACCTATTGCATGATGTACCTTAGCTCAGTGTTTTCAGGACTTGTCAAACTCTGACAGAGGAGGTATTTTTTATAAACATATCTAATTTCTCTGGTACAGTATTTACCCAATACCTTCTTTTGGAATGTGGTAAAATTGTTAATAAGGAGATGATGGCAATGGTTCTCATAACAAATCTTGTCAGATGTCAGGTTTTCTTCCCTCAGAGTCCTTGCAGTAACAAAATTACCAATAGACAATGACAGGTGGATCTTGTCTGCATATTTCCTATGTTCAGCTGGTCTTTATCTCTTCTCCATCACCCCAAATAAGCCAAAGCAAGAGACTAAGAGGGCACATGCTTTACCCATTAAGACATTATAGCCCTAATCAGTAAGCTAGTTCAGCTCAGCTGCATTCACTTCTCAGACTTCTGTTTATACATTCATTTTTTCAGGGTCAACGCCAGTGAAGCTTTGGCTGGAAAGTTGTGAGGGAAAGTTATTAAGGCTTCATGAAATTTCAACACCAAAGAAAACCAACCCCCACGACAGACACAGCAGCCTGCTGCATGATTTGTGCCTGTGCCAGGGGTTACAGGAGGACAAGGAGCCTGTACTGGGAGATGTAGCCCAAAACGGCTGGCATGCAAGTGAGGATGGGACACTGCACCTCTGGATGGTGTCTCCATCACCAGCACTGCTGATAGTCTCTCTTGAAGTAAAACCCTCCCGAGACAAACTGACACAAGGAAAAGGGGTGAAAAAGACAGCAAGAGGTGTGTGGTCATGCAGGCTGCTCTCTGATCCTCCCAAAGTGGGCTAGCAGTATTTTGCAAAATGTAGAAAAGAGTAGAGGGGTCTCTTTATTAAAGTTAGGTGCCAAAATCTGGTTAGATTCACAAAGTCATGAAGAAGAAATGGTAATAGGCTCAGCACATAGAATCCTAGAATGGCTTGGGTTTGAAGGTATCTCTTAAACTAGATGGGACAAAATGCATGAAATTGTACTGAGGGGGAGCAATCAGAGACAAGGAACACGTGGTAAAGCAGCATCCTACCACTACTACTGTATGTAGTACAGTAGGTCTGACTGTCTGCACTAAGGGTGGGACACAACCAGACTCCAGCTCTGGCCTCACCAGTGCTGAATAAATGGGATCACCCCTCTTGACCTGCTGACTGTACTTGCAGCCCAGGATATCACTGACCTTCTTGGCCTCAAGAGCATGTTTCTGGCTCATGTTCAACTTGGTGTTCACCAGCAGCCCCAGGTCCTTTTCTGTCAAGCTGCTTTCCAACTGCTTGTTCTCCAGCAGGTGCTGGTGCCTGTGGTTGTTCCTCCCTGGATGCAGTTGAACTCCATGAGGTTCCTGTTGTCCCATTTCTCCAGCCCACTGAGGTCCCTCTGAATGGGTACACGACCCCCTGGCACACCAGCTACTCCTTCCAGTTTGGTGTTGCTGGCAAACTTGCTAAGTGTACACTCTGCCCCATCACCCCAACTGTTAATGAAGATGTTAAACAGAACTGGACTCAGTACTGACTCCTGAGGATCAATCACTTGTTACTGGCCTCCAACTTGACTTCATGCCACTGATCAATAACCCTGGTCCCAGGTGCTCAGCCAGTTTTCAATCCACCTCACCATCTGCTTATCCAGCCCGTTTATCATCAGCTTGTCTGTGAGTATCTTATGTGAGACAGTGTCAAAGGTCTCACTGAAGTCCAGGAGACAATATCCACTGCTAGTCCAGACAGAAAATGTCCACTGATAATGCTCTTCGAGTGAGAATTTCTCTTTTATGGGTATCTTTTAAAAAGACCTGATTCAGAGCTGATCCACAGTAGCTGTGGTTTATGAGAAACCACTGGTGTGGGAATATAGGCAGCTGCAGAAAAATAAGTGTCACCAGAAGACCCCAGCAGAAAACAAAATGAGAAACAATTACAGTCTGAATTTACACTCTATCAGGGCAATTATATTATTGTAATAGTGCACATTTACTCGTAATGGAGCTCACGCTTTTGGAAAAAGGTGCCCAGCAAATACATTCTCAGCTTGTGAAGTCAGACCTTCCTATAATGTAACAATTCTCACTGAAGATTTGAGACTCAGAATTTCTCTTCTTCTGCCTGGTTCTTCAGGTGGAGAAGGGCAGTCACCTTGGGAGACCAGTCCTCTGCAGACTGTGATTGCTTATGTCATTTAAAGAACAATCCCTCAAATATTTAAAAATGTTAATTAAAAAAAAGAAGAAACAAACCTTCAAATCAAAATAATTGGATTTTCACTTAGTGGGAAAAAAATCCTTGTAAACAGTTTATTTCTGGCTCCATTTTAGCAATATGCGTCACCAAAAGCTATTTGAAAAACTTGCCAAAAAATGGAAATCAAATCTGTTTAAAAACATTTTTATTCTTGTCTTGTTCTGCTCTAATTCAATGCCCCCTTTTCTGCTATAATTTTTTCTTTTGCAACATTTTAAACCCTACATTTCTAAAATACATTTAGAGGTGCAGGATTGAGTGGAGCAGGTAGAACAATTTACGGGGACAGTCTTGACCTTGGCTAAAAACCCTTGAGTCTGAATCTAAACAAGAATATCTCCATGTTTGGGTTTTCTTGAAATAGCAGGTGGCTGTTCAGATAAGAAATGCTGGTTCTGCCCATTACACAGACAGGAACCAGGTGTGAGGTGCAGATCTGCACTGGAGCTTCCTGAAAATCTGGGAGTCTACAGCCAAAATGTTTCTTGGATCTGACCATTGCTGCACTTCCAGTTATAATTATTGTATAATAGTGTGTCAAATTGCCTGCAACTGAAAACACAGTCTAGAAACATACATAAATATGGCAATGAGAACTGTGCTAATGAACAATTAATAAGCTAATGAGCAATGCCATATTTTGGATATTCTTTGCCTTCAAAGAAGATGAATGCTGCCATGTGTTATTACAGACTCACAGAATCACAGAGTCATTGAAGTTGGAGGCAGCTTGTGAAATCTAGTCCAACCTTGAGACCTAACCCAACCCTGCTCAAGCAGGGTTATTTACAGAGGCGTGTTCATAACTTCAGTCTGGTTTTGAATTATCTCCAGATCATCACCAGGCAACCTGGTCCAGTGTTTGACGTTTCTCACAATAAACATTTTAATGTGTTTAGTCCCTCTTGTCCAGTCAGTGAAGAGTCTGACTCCCTCACCTTCCTCTCCAGGCTGAGCAGTCCCAGCTCTCTCAGTGTCTCCTGATATGAGAAATGCTCCAATCCAGTAATCATCCTTGTGATCCTGTGCTGGACTTGCTCCAGTACATCTGTGTCACTCCTGCACTGGGGAGCCCAGAACTGGGCACAGGGCTCCAGGTGTGGCCTCGCCAGTGCTGAGTAGAGAGGAAGCATCACCTCCTCTTGACCTGTGTGACATTAGGCTGTACTTTGCCTACTGCAGACTAGGATGCTGCTGACCTTCTTTCTTTCAGGGCACATTGCTGGCTCATGGTCAACTTGTTGTCCACCAGAACCTCAGAGTCCTTCTCAGCAAAGCTGTTTTACAGCCAGTCATCCCCAGTGTGTGATGGTGCATGGGGTCATTCCTCTCTAAGTGCAGGATGTGCCATTTCCCCTTGTTAGACTTCAAGAGATTCCTCTCTGCCCAATTCTCCAGCTTGTTGAGGTCCCTCTGAATGTCAACATGACCATCTGGTGTACTGGCCACTTCTCCCAGTTTTGTTTCGCTTGTGAACTTGCTGAAGGTGCACTCTGTCCCATCATCCGGGTCATTAATGAATATGTTAGACAGTGTTGGCCTCAGGAATTGAGCCCTGGGGCACACCTCTAGTGACTTTCCTCCAACTTGAATCTGTGTCACTGGTCACAGCCTTCTGGGTCTAGTGATTCAGCCAGTTTTTAATTTGTTTTACTATCCACTTATCCAACACATTAATTTGTCATCTTATCTTTGATATTATGGGAGACAGGGACAAAGGCTTTACTAGTCAATGTAAACAAACAACATCCACTGCTCTCCCCTCAGGCCTCCAAGCTGGTCACCTCTTTGAAGAAGGAAATCAGGTTGGTCAAGCATGATTTCCCCTTTATAAATCATGGCTGGCTACTCCTGATCCCTCCTGGTCATTATATATACCTTGTTTTGAAGTCAACATGTAGGGGAGAGGAGAAGGAATGGGAGCTCCAGTGGAAGACCTGTGGAAATGCAAATGGTCATTTAAGGCTCTTAAATACTGTGACACTGGGAAAGACATAATACAAGCCACGTGATGACCAGATGGGCCACTGAAGAAACTCAGCACAGTCCTACTGTTACAGGGAGCTAATGAAAGGACAACTTTATGCTTAAGGAAGGACTCACAGAGTAGGAAGGTGAGAGAGAGCAAATTATGGCTGAAAAGACTGGTGCCTGATGAGTTGCTGCCAAAGAAGCAAATCTGGGCTATGGACTCCTGTGGAAGCATTTGTCCTAGTGCATTTCTTGTCATGGCAAGGGCTTCAAATACTGGTGGGTACTGGATTCCTCTGCTGTCAGATCCAGACATATTCCAACACTCAACCACTACCCTCACAGCTCAGTCTTACACTTACCTTGATTTATTTCATTGCTGTGTTTGCTTCAGTCCCATCTCCCCAACTAAATGTCAATTTGCATGCAGAGAACATCTTAATTATCAGTCTTTCAGCACTCGTTGAACATATTTAATTAGGACAAACATTTAAAGGTGTAAAGTTCCCAGTATCCAGTGCTCCTTCTGTGTATGGGGAAATCGACTCTGTCACCTGTCAGTAAGGAGAAAGACATAAGGCCATGAGCAGCTGAAAAATGTACAGAGGGAATTCTTAGCTTGGCTTTCTCCTGTATTTTTGCAACTTATTTTTAAATAAATAATGAGATCACAGCTATGGTCCAAGAAGCTCATCTTTATAAACAAATAATCTGTTTTCCACTTGGAACACACACTAGAGAAATCAGATGGTGTCTGATTAAGCTGGAGCATACATCATTTCTTAGAGTAGACAAGCCATTAACAGGCTGAGTGGGTCTGCAGGTATTTGTGCTGTTGAAGATGTAGTTGTCACCTGAGGTTATGCAAATGCCTCATCTGCACTAGACGTTAGATGGTGGTGTAACCTGGGTGGTTGATTGGAGCCTAACAGGAGTTTCCAAGAGGCCTGTGTTTATAAAATATATCACATAAAATCACTGAACATTAAAAGTGAAGACATAGTGGATTAATTCTGACAAAAATCTTACTGCTACATTGTATAGTTCGTTTCCCACCCCCATCTTCAGAGCTCTGCACGGCTGAACAAGTCAGTCATAACCCGTCCTTCAACCTCTGCCTCCAGATGGCTTTCCATTGCCTCAAGGGTATTTAAAGAGTTCTTCTGAGAAAATGGAAAAGTAGTACATGCCTGACTCATAGGAAGAGCTTTCCAGAAATGGCCAACACCTCTGTTATGGAAAAATTCACATCCCTGGAGGAGATCATACAAAAACCTTCCACAGGACTTTATCCAGCTGAGATAAAGTAACTCATGCAATTGGGTGAAAGTACTACAGATTTATAAAGCTTGTTTAAAAAAACCTTTTCTTTAGGTTGTTACGTATTATTTCACACTTCATCTCACTTCTGTACATCCTCCCTTTAGCAAATTTCTCATATTTGTGGGTCTGATTTTACATGTACTGAAAATCAGATATTTGAATTTGCATCTAGACAATTGGAGCAGCATTTCCTCGGGTTTCTAAGGCGAATATCTAACTACCTAATTTCATACAGCACTTCACACAAATATCTAACTCATCTTGAGATTCAGATGAATGAAGGAGTCCTTCTGGTTTTGACACACTTTGGAACTGGTTCACACTTTAACTCAGGAGAAATTTGCCAGTTAACCCAGAATCCCCTAAAATGACTGAAATGTTCTCCCAGTGCATTTTTTTTTTAAATTATGGCTGTTCAGCATTGAGCTGGCGGTCAGATTTGAAAATCTAAACTCTTGGGTACATCTGTAATATCTGAAGAGGGAAGGGATCCTGTGATACATGCCGGGCAAAGAGTTGTTAACACCTATGGAAAACAGCCCTCAAAAATCCAGTTCGGGACTGTTGAGTTTACTTTTCTGCTCCGTTCTGCTGATGACCACATCACCTTTGTGGGGTTGTGTTGGACACCTTGATCTCAAAAGCAGGGCCAAACCCCACTCAGCTCAGGAGGGAAAGATGGGGATCTTTCTCAGGCTTGCAAGACCTGGAGATAAATGGGGGATGTAGTGCAGGAAAACTTGTTTTGCCATGGTGTCCTGCATGGTTATTGCCCCCTTAACTGCCTGCTACCCTGCCTGCTCTGCAGGGCAGGTCGCTGTACCTCATATTGGCTCACAAGTAACTAATGAAATAACAGCATAATATTTTCCATACCTCATATTGTGTCCTTGCTACAGTGACTTACATGTTGCTTGTAAAATATTTGCTCTGCCTGTTTAAAGGGGAGGAGTGGGGGCGGAGAGAGAGTCCCTTTCACTGCCTGATTTATATGTCAAATATAAAACTAAAATGAAACATGTGGCTGATTGCCTACAAAGTTTTATGTCAGGTGCAGAAGTCAGTGGCCCTGCTCATAAATCACGTTGCTCATTTGTAACCGTTGCAACAGATTTATGCGATTTATAACTGGGTTATTGAACTATGTCATCAGTGCAAGCATTTTCTTATTAATAAAAGTACTGCTAAATTGAGAGATGGTTTGTAAAGCAGTTGCCTGTAACTTTTTTGATGGGAGGAGGGAGGTATCTTATTGTTTGTGATCTATTAAAACAAAATGCTTGTGAAAGTCCTGGGCCCCTCCTTGAGCTCCAAGTGCTTTATTTCTTCTCTAGGGACCTGCAAAACAAGCTCCTTATTCATAAGTGTGAGATGAAGCTGTGAGGATGATGTTTCCTTTGGTGATTCATGTGATTTACTCAGTATGTTTGATTCATCCGTGAAGAAAAACAACCTCTGGCTGAGGGACAGATGCTTATGGGGATTTGACATTTGATTTTAGCTGGGTTATACAGGGTTATGAACAGGGATGGTTTTTCTCTATATAACAGCTTTCCCTGGAGCAGGAAACCAAACTAATGCCCTAAAATTTTGCCTCCAGTCTGTATTTGCAAAGGAAAGGGGGCATTTCTGTAAGGTTTCAGCTGGACTCTGTCTGCTGAAATTCCACTTCTAAATGTTCTCATTGTGTTGGAGGTTGTTAAACCAATGGCACCTTCCAAAAGGGAAAGGATGGAATTGCACTGAGGGGTGAAGAGCCTCAGGTGCTGTTGTTTCAGGACACCTTAGGGTGGAAGATGCCATATAACCATGTAATGTTTGCTGCAACTGGGAGATCTTCTAGCCAAAGTGAGGCTTTCCATGGATGTTGGGAAATAGAGTTAATTGAGATTCCCAGGAATGGCTCCAAAAGAGACCCAGTAGGTCCTCTGACCCCAAGCTCTGAGTCAGATAATACTGCCCATAAACTGGACCTTCCTAGCTCCTATTCATAACAGGTAACTTTAAAATCCTGGGTCTGAGCACCCAGAATTCTGAGTTTGGTTTCAAATTTATGTTAGAATTTCACAATTGGGGGTCCCCTCTAATATTTTTTTAATTAAATTTTAAAATTATGTCTAATATCGATAAATTGTTCAATCTTCTAATTAAAAAATTACTTTTCTTTTTCAAATAACTTTGTTTTTGAAGTCTCTTATCATTAAAAATTACTACAGAGACCTAGATGAACAGTGCTTTGTAACCCTATTTTATGGAAACTTTTAAGAAAATGTCCCCCGAAGACTATATCTGAATCCTATTTAATTATTGTTCTCTATAAGAAGGGAGAGAAGTCCTCCCCTACTGGTCTCTGTCAGGTCACTAATACCAAAACTCAAGTCAGATTTCATTGTAGCAGCAGCTAAACCTGTACATCAAAGGAGAAGGAAACAAAACTCTGCTCTTCATGGGATGAGTTCCTGTGTGAAGGTTATAAAGAAATCTCAGCACACTAATAAAACTATACTTTTTCAATGTTTTTAGTGACCATACTTTTCCAATGTAAGTTTTAAAATTGTTTTGATTAATTTAATACTTTTTCTTTGGAAATTTTTTGCTTACCTCTTTATTTAACTGGAAATATACACAGGGTTGTGGTGGTCTCTCCAGCTATATCAGTTCCAGGAAATGAAATGTGCTGAGGAACATTTCTAAGCCTTGAGGCCAACTGGTAGGTGATGGCCTTCAGCTCCCCTAGCAAATGTTTTCACCACCTTGCCAGGTTGATTGCATCCAAAACACCAACTGTGAACAGGTCCTGTACTCTTCCAAACCTGGGAATGGCTTGGGGATATTTCTAACTGGCTCGGGACAGATTCACACCAAGGGATGGTTCAACAATTTCCTCACATGGGCAAATGCCTCCAATGCATGGGAATGTTGCTGGTCCAACCTGAATTGACCAGGAGAGGCACAGTCTTCCTGTGTGATGCTCAAGGGGTGCCAGCAAACAGGGATACCCCTGTCAGGTGGTCTATATTTAAACATGCAGCCAAATCTGTTTACAGCATATGTGTCATTCCTGTTCCAATAGATTCAAACACTTCCCAATCTTAAACAAATCTACCTTGACAGAAGGCAAGTGAGGATGCACAGATGTTGGTGTTTCACAGGGGAAAAGCCAAGGTTTGGAAGCTATATGTGAGGTCTGTGGTCGTGCAATGATTTTTTGGGGACAAATCACCTGTGTTTCTTCTTTAAATGACACATTCTTCATAGAATCCCAGAACGGTTTGTGTTGGAAAGGACCTTAAAGATTATCTAGTTCCAGCCTTCCACTAGACCAGGTTTCTCAAAGTCCCACCCTGCCTTGATCAAAGCAGAAGAGGAGTGCAACCCAAAAATCTTCACAACTGAGCCTGGGTCTGGGTATTTGGTGCCCTGAAGGTTGAGGCCACGTAACACTGTCAGTGATGGTGTTGGATCCAGCCCAGCAATGAGGATATGCTTGAATTCATCTAAAGCAAGGAGGATCCAAACACAGGGCTTAAAGTTAGGCAGGTGCAGAGGTGTTTTGTTGCATCTGGGGTGGAGAGAGGAAAAGCAAAAACTGGTTGGGAAGATACAGAGAGAAATGCTATCCTAATGCTCTTCTTATGCTTATTGCAATAAGAAGGGCCAGGTCAAAAGTTTGGCCAGGTAAAGGGGATGAGAACCTTGATATCTGTGCTGCTCTGGACATAGGTTGGGCAAGACATGGTAGAATCAAGAATCAGAAGACACTGCCAATCATTCATTAATTTCAACTTCATTTGAACTACAGATGCCTTCCCCAGCCATGCACTGTCTTCTTATGTGCTTCATTGCTTGTAAAACATCTTAAGCAACTCTATTTTTAATAAAGTAAGAAAAAAAAAAGAAAGAAAAGGCATTCCTACCAGATTTTTCCTCCTCCTCCATTTGGCAAACTTTGCTTTTCCGCCCTGCTGTTTCCTATGGAGCCACAGCCAGAGTAATTTTCCAGCTTGTTGATTTCCTTGTGCCATAATTTTTAGAATTGCCATAAATATCAGCTCTCCTCTGGGGAGTAGAGGCAGTTCATCCTGCCCTCTCTGCTGGTTGCCTGTCCTGCTACAAGAGCATAGGGAACTTCTGGCCAGATGAGTATCCACATCCTGCGGTTGGTCTCTTTGCTTATTATAGATAAGGATGGTTTTAATAAAATGCTGGACACTGCTCTCTTCCATTTTTACAATTTCTGAGTGTCTATTGCTTGATAATTCTTTGTGGCCTTCTTGGAGGCTGGCAGCAATAACTTCTGGCCCAACATCAATACAAAGTCCTGAGAGTTGTGCTGGTGAGAAGGTGCACAAGTGTCTTCCAGGAGGGAAGAGGTCACAGAGGTCTCCAGCACATGGATATCACAGAGTGCAATTACAGAGGAGAGAAGCCAGTGGGAGTCCTTTCTCATCCTATCACAGACTGTTCAGGCCTTGGGTATTGATTGCTAACTGTTCATCTGCTCTTCTGGGTGTTAGCAGAGAGAATCCTTAGATGGAAGGACTTGAGCTTTCTGGGAGAAGTGTAATTTCACTTTGCCTTCCTGGTGAATCCATCCACCAGCTGCTGATGTGATGTGTCAGCATCCTCGTTTTAAATGATTTGTCACAGGTGGAAGACCTGAGTGGTTTTAACTGTTTTTTTTTTTTTAATCTGACAAAGTTTATATTCTTGTAGCTATCTGTGAAAAAGGAGTATGTTACATGTGGACACAGATTGGGACATAAAAAGAGTAATCCAAAATAGAAGCTAAATGCTTGTAGCATCTTCAAGAGCATTAGAATGTGGGTCTTCACTGCAGAAAGTGTTACCTAAAGTATGTGTACAAGCTGATAGGGCTGCAGTTCTCAGACAACAGTGTTACCCACTCTCCATACCCCAGGGGAATCAGAAATCCAGGCTCCCTTCTGTGTCCCTTGCCTGCCTGCTCTACTTTCTGGCACATTGCCATTTCTGATGACAAAGCAAGATGTAAGTACCCAAACACTTCTAAAGAAACTTCACATTTTCTCTTTTCTAGAAATGTTTCTACCGAAGAATTCTGGAAAATTAGGCCAAATTAAAATTGTTTAGGCACCATATTTGCCTTTCTTCGTCATTTTTTTCCTGCAGTAGAAGCAAAACATAGAGATGGAACAGCGTTGCTCTGAGTCTGATGATGGACTGTGTGGGGAAAGAATCTGATCCCAAGACTATGAGATCCTAAGAAGTTGTAAGTGGATGATAAATAACCTGGTGGATTTTAGCAACTCTTCACTCAAATTTTGAATGGCCAAGGACTAACTTTTACTTTCTATTTTACATGATCTCTCTGAACACCAGTGTCAGGACAGCCTACTCCAAAATGCTCCTTCCGGTGGCCTCTACACTGCACCTGAATCTACGTGCCTGCTGTGCAGTGAAGGTCCACACTGAAGACATGCCTAAAACCCACAAAATTCTCACTTTATGTTGTTCCCATCCACAGAATGTGCCAGTAAAGAGCAGAAGTGGAGGCTCCATGGAGACGATGATGACGTTCAGGTATGGAGTATCTCTCCATCAGGCAGGCTGGAAGAACTGGGGCAGAGGAGAGATGCTCTGGAGGTGGAAGACAGCAAAATGTATGGTGGAAGGGTGGCAACCTCCGTCCCCAAGGATATTTAAATAGTAACACAATGAAGTGACAATTTATGGCCCAGTTCAGCTCTGTCTTGCACCTTGTGTGGTCCTCTGCTGCCAGACCCTGTTGGAGCAGAACTCCCCTCTCCCACTGTTAACAGCTTCCCAGTGTGAGAGCATAGATTTATTGTGGGGGAAATTACCTTTGAACCAACCCACTGGCATCTGCTCTAGGCCCTCCAAGGTTTGGGAGGAGTGCTGCTCCAGAGAGATGGGTTCAGTATCAGTTTCATTTTTATATATTTTATTAGAGCTGTTAAATAAACTAACCAAAACCCAAGAAAATATCACTGAAGTTATATTTTTTATTAATAAAATACTGAACTAACCCAACAATAGAATACTTGAATTACCAAATGGACTGGCTGGGGCAAGACAGTTTCAGTGCTGGACTGGAGCTGAATTGTTAATTCTGTTGGAAGTGTAGTCAACTCTTTTGTAAGTGGTAAGAAGGATTCTAAGAATGTGGCTAATTATAAATGGTTGGTCTGGAATTTTACCACTGTCATTCAAATGCATCATAAAAAAATCTGATTAAATAGCTAAAATATCCCTTGTCTGAACCACAACATTTCCATGTCCTTATATTTCAGTTCTCATGTTCAGTTTCAACTTCCTCTGTTCTCTCTCCCATAAGAGGTATCATAATTCAGACATGAATGAAACATTACATGACAGGTGGCTCAGAACCTTTATTTACTGGGATTTCAATGACAGCTCAAAATTTGTGAACTCCTAATGTGTCTTACTGAGTGCATTTGTTAATTTTGTTTGGAGTATTGGACCTGGAGGACTTGTCTATATCTGACCTTCTTTCATGTCAGTTTTATGAGTGCACATGAGGTGCACTGACATCCTAAAGCTAAATGTGATCAGAGGACAATTTGGGCAGAAAAAAATAGAAGCATGGAAAACAGGTTGCTGAAAGTGCTGAAACTTCAAATACTCGTCCTCTGTTACTGTCTTCTCCACTCCTCTTGCTCTCACAGTGGTGTGTCTGGAACTGCTGACAAGCAGGTGGTGGATTGTGGCAATGGAAATTCTTTGATGGCCAAGAGCTCCTCACCTTCAGGCCAGCATTGGACATACTACAACACTACTAAGAGGTGTTCAGAGCAGCACTCTTCCCTCAGGTAACTTGGTTCAAAAGGCAGCCCTTCCTAGCCATGTGTGGTCTTAAAATTCATGATTTCTATTTTCTCTGCCATGCAGTGTGTGTTGCTGAAGTTCTGGGACGTTTCTGGTACACTGGAGCCCTGCAGCTTAGTCCAATCAAGTCAGAATTAGGTCACTGTTGGTAGTCACTAAGTAGGAAAAGTCATGCACAGGCCAAGAACTTTTAAAGCATTCAGCAATTTGCATAGCAGAAATTACTGCTAGGTTTTCCTCCTAGTAAATAAACAAATAAACAATGAAACACAATATCTTGGGACATCAGGTCACTTCGGAGTAATTTTCCATGGCCTTATTTGAGTTACTAGTCCTAAGTTTTCTGAGAAGTTGTTACAACCTTCCCTAGGCAAGATGAATAGGAAAATCCCAGTCTAGGTGGATCAGCTGCCCAAACACCCATCCATCAGCAAAATCAAAATAAATTCACAGAAGCAGGAAAGCTCAGCATCATCCTTATGTCCCTTGCCTTTGGGAGCTGACAAAAAGACTGATTCTTTGTGGTGACAGGGTGATTATAACAACCTCTCTGTTTCTCAGCAGCTTGTGGTCAGTGATGTACATCTCAGTGGTGCAGTGCTGCTCAAAGAACAATCAAGAACTAGGCTTACTCAAAATATGAACTTTAAAATGACCAAGCATAAGGAAAAATACATGTCCAAAGAAAAATGGGGTTCTAAAATCAAACATTCAGATTAGACACCTAATCATCTGGAGCTTAATTAGGAGCTGTAATTTATTAAGGCTCCCTGTACAACTCGTATGCTTCTGTGCAGGGAGAGGCTGTGCCAGGGGGAAGTTCAGAGGACTTACTGCCATGGGGCAGTCTTTACTCAGATCACAGAATGGCACTGCTGGTTCACTTTCAGCCCCTTTCCTGCTCTCCACCCTGTCACTTGGATGTGTCCGGCTTTCCTAAATATCCACAAACTATTTCTTCCTTTGTGGTCTGCCCCCTATTTAATGCAAGTCGCTGTGCTGCTGTTCTGTATTTTGCTTTAGTCATTGGACAAAATCTCTTTACAGGATGGGCCTCATGACAGTAACAAAACCCAGGACATGCGTTAAGAAATCCCCCTAACTGGTGAAGAAATCCCTGCAGTATGAAGTGCTCAGCTGGTATTCGTGGGGCATCATCCCTTGGGCTTATTCCTTCACACATTGGCTCTAGGCTGTGCTACCCACACAGCATGATGGCTCTGCCCCATCACAGGTGTTGCAGGAGTTGTGTGTGGTGGTAGCACTTGGGAGCTACTAGCATGGGTGTCTGGGTCAAAATCCAGCTGGCTGCATCTTTTTTTCCGTTTCTCCCTCACCCAGGCACTATGTATAGGACCTGAAATGATCTGGTCATTTAGGTGGGACATCTGGGTCAGGTCAGAGCTCCTGGAATGGGGAAGGTGACCTGAGGCTGGACAAAACAAACAGAAACAGGACTATGGAGAAGCTGTCACATGGGATGGGATGTCTGGATTTGGCTTGTTTAGTTTAGAAAAACAAAAGCTCAAGGGAGGATGTGACGACTGTCTATAAATATACTAGGGACAGAAGAGGGTTATTTCAGCCTAAGGACAATCTTGGCACAAGAACAAATGGGCACGAAGTGGCTGTGAATAAATCTAGGTTAGAAATTGGGAAGGTTGTGGTAAAGTTGGGATAATGAGCTCCCTTCTAATCAGGAGGGAAGAAAACAGGTGTTGGTAGAAGTTGGGAGCGTGGTTGATTTATAAAAGGATTTTCATGCTGGTTTTTCTTAGGATTGCATGTGTCAGCAATCCAGGAGGTCCTCCCAGTCCTGTGTCCCAGTGCTCACTGGTTGGGATACTGCTGGTGGTGCAGTTGCTAGGCTGAACTGAAGCGCAGGTATCAGATTTTCTAGGTCAAACCAGAATCTAATACCCAACTACTCCGACCTCTCCCCAGCACAGGGGATGCCTATATCAAATTCAGTGTTCCTGTCCCTACTTCAGGCAAGGATTCAAGATGATGGGGAATTCACCTGCGTTTGGGATCCTGTTCCTCAGGGCACACACACAGATCAGGCTGTGCGTTAAGGGACAGCCCTGAGCAAGCAGCACATGGCTCAAAGTCCCATCCCACACCTCTGTGCTCTGTGATGGTCTTTGTAACAGCTGTTGCAAAGTCTCCTACAACATATCTCTCCTAAGAGAGGATAAACAAGCACTTGCTGATATTCCCTCTGCTGGCATTCATGAGTTCAGATAGTGCTCCCAGGAATCCTGCAGAGCGGTGGGATCACAACAGCCAGTTTCAGGAACATAGTGACACACACACCCCCTGCCTGCTGCCCTGATGGAGAGGTTAAGGTCTGATATTTCCTCCAGCTTGTTCTGCTGTGGCTCTGCACGGTGGCTGAAGGAGGGGCAGGCTGAGGAGAAACGAATGAGGTGGTTATTTTTCCTGGATGATTTATCAGGCACTGTGTTTTGCAGTGGAGGGCTGTTTCTGGCTGCTCTGACCATGACTCATGGGGATGGGCTGCAATCAGCACAGTGATGGTTTTGTCCCTGCAAAAGGGGAGGTCAGGAAACCACTCAGACTTTTTTCACAATTCCAGCCCTGGAGATGAGACCGCGCTGAAACATGGGAGATGTAGTACAGATTTTGGAAACCATGGAGATGTTGGCCAGATATGAGCTCTCTTACAGTTCGGGAGCATGCAGACCTGCTTGGCATGTCTTTGATGGCTTTTGCCTCTTGGTCTCATCCTGCAGCTTGGCCACTTACCAGTCTGCAACCCCAGTCCTTCCTGGGTTACAGGAGGAAGGTGTGGTGTGGACTGTCCCTAAGCCAAGAACTTAAAGCCCAACAGCACGTGGATG
The DNA here is from genome assembly GCF_003984885.1 of Neopelma chrysocephalum. Classification (NCBI taxonomy): domain Eukaryota; kingdom Metazoa; phylum Chordata; class Aves; order Passeriformes; family Pipridae; genus Neopelma; species Neopelma chrysocephalum. Next base: position 2,905,450 of record NW_020897804.1, on the reverse strand, counting down.
TGTTGGCAATTTCCTCTTGCTGGGATTTCTCAGAGAAGCTGGAAGAAGCTATTGCACGGGAATGCCCTGCAGCCTGGGCAATGGCCATTTCAGCAGGAACGATGTATCCCTCTGATGCAAAGATGACTCAATATCGATGTGATAACAGTCTGAAAAGGTTGCAGTTCAAGCACCTTCTGGCCAAAACCCCTGGGGAATGGCTGCACTCAGGTCCTGAACATGGACGAAGTCGTGATTTTCCAGGCATTCTGGAGGAGGATCAGGTTTTCATTGTTTTCTACATATCCTTACACAGAAAGTTGAGAGGAGGATGCTGGCCTCATATATTTCTGGAAGACAGAGAGATAAGAAGCGCTGCCTTGTGCTAATCGTGGCTGTTTCCCATCTGTTTCCTTTTCAGATAACAGCTTCACAGAGAAGACTATGTAGTACCAAGGGAGATTCTGGAGTATGGCTTGGAGCAGACATATTGTAGACAGGTGAAAAAAATGCCCCACATGATGACAGGAAGGTCAGGAGTGCATTGTGCAACTGCTTTGAAATGTGCTGAGAGAAAAAAAAGAATTAAGAAAAATATGTATTTCTGAATGCTCTGGGAGGATGTCAAGTTTTAGAATTGTTAGACAGCACTTTGATGATATTTTTTCCATATGAGTTGCATAAAATTCATGTATTAGAGTTGATAAAAATGCACTGAATCTAGGGGAAAAAAAGTTAGAAAAGCATATAAATAAGATTTTTTGTGCATCTGACTGTGTAACACAGCCATTGGAGCCCCATGGTTTGATCAAATAATTGAAACCATGATCAAACTATTTTGACTAAAACGCTTGATCTCATCGAAGAGTGTTCTCTGTATTTTCCAGGAAACTGGAAGAGCAGAAAATAGTCTGTCTAACAGCAAGACCTTCACTGCTATGTCTTGTTTCTGAATTTTCTTAATTGTACATTTACAAAATTGCTTTTTTGATTCCCTGAACTTTTTCCAGGAAATGCAGTCCTGACAGCTGTTTCTTGGAATGGCTGTGGTTTTCCCATCTCCTGTCCTCCCAGTTTCACCCGGAGACATAGGTCACCCTCTTTGCAGGTGATGGCTCTCCTGTTTGTGTCAGCCAAGTTGTGGAAGATGCTGAGGAGAGTCCGAGCACAACTGCTTCTGTTCCCAATTCTAATCTTAAGGCCAAGTATGATGGAGAGATTGTATTTCTTCAGCTTGTTGAATGCTGTTCCCATCTTTTCCTCGTACTCTAAGGTTTGTTTTGGAATATTAAGAAGCTTTTCAAATCTCTTTCTACAATGAGTCATCTCAGAAGAGAAGAATCAGGGCAAGCAAAGGCAGTGCTCTGAAGGGATGCACATGCACACGTAGAGGGAGAGAGCAGCTGGAAATCTTACATGACCTCAGTGCTCGTTGAGCTCAACATGGTGAAGTCCTTCTTGCCCACAAGAATTTATATGGGGAGGAGAGATCCTGCCAGAATAACCTGGGGCAAAGACGAACACCCAAGTGCAAAAGGCAGTGCCAAGCCAAGCAGTTCAAGGGGTAGCAGTTCAAGCACTTTCCAGCAGTGAGAGCGGTGGGAGTCCGTCCACAGCAGCCCAGTAAGAACAAGCTCTCCTCAAAGTAAAGTACCATGTGATCCAAGGAGGCTTAACTACAGCCAATTGACCTGGGTGAAAGGCAGGTTGTGTGCACAAGGCATTTTAGCATAAACTAGCCAAGGCTGTTGTTGATATTACTTCCTAGGATCCTTCGCAGTGAGGTGGTAGTTGAATAATTCAGCAAAAGCTCCAACTATTCTCACAAAACAGAAATCAACTGTCAGTGGGCATTAATGGGGTGAGAAAAGTAATTAGGTCTAATTTCAAATGTCTAAGCCAATTAAATAACAGTGAGAAAAGTTGTGTAACTTAGCTCTGCTCATCAAAAACAAAGCTGTCAAATTGTCCACATTTACAAATCCCATGCTGACTTCTTGGATGGTTTAGGGAGGGCTTGTTTGGGAAATACGCAAATTGTGCACAAGGTGTCAAGACCGAGTGCACCTTATGTTTTTCTGGTTCATAAAACTTGGATCTTTAATGGTTTAAATGCTTCAAAGCACACCTCTGCCCTCAGACATTCCCAAGAAACTGAGCTGAGCCTGGCCAAACCAGGAGCTGTCACTGGGCCTGAGAAGAAGCCCTCAATTCATACACAGGAAATGTGCTCCCCAAAAGGCAGATGTGTGTGCTCAGCTTGCCAGGTGGCAGAGCCCACATAACCACTTGTCCTTGAGCCAGATTTTACAACAACAGTGTTTGAAACTGCAGAGCCAGGTCCTGGTTGGGACTGTGTGTCTACTCCAGGTGCAGCTGTGCCACTGAACTTGGTGGAGATGTGCGGGAGTCAAGCTCACGTAACTAAGGCTGGAAACTGGCTCCCAGACTCCAGCCCTCCCTGAGGTACGTGCTGGAGCTGGGCCAGCCCTGATGCAACCTCAGATACCATGTTGGCACCACTGCTTTCTCATGCTGTGTCTGCGTGAAAACATCTTTGACAAGTCAGAGGCAACTGTTCTAAGAGACAAGGTCCAAGGTGCAAAGCTGCAGTGGGAAGTGTGGAAAGCCCTGGAGGATGAGAGCTGAGCGTGAGACAGATATATGGTGTCTATAGCCCTTGAAGAGATACAAAGACTCCACAGCCAGCAGCCCACGAGGTCTGTCACCCTGAAGGACTGACAGGCTCGTTGGCTAATGGGGGATTTCAGTATAAGCCTGGACCGGGTCTCAGATCCACACCTTTTGATTTACCGCAAGACCCATACACAGGGCAGATCCACCTGCAAGTGGTGAAGCCCATGAAGATTTTACACTTAGTAATATCATCTGTTTTCTTTTGGCTGCGTGAAGGATGCTCAGATTGGGGATTCAGAGCAGATCAAGTGAAAACTTGAACCCTCTTCATTCTGTTGTTAGAGGATTGTTATGGAGCAGGAGAAAGGTGGAACTTGGATGCGCTGCGACTCCAGTTGATTAGTCTTGGCATTAAGCCCTTCTTCCAGGAGTGCACATGTACAGCTGGTTTTATGAAAATAAATAATTTTCCCAACACCTTTCCTGTCGGCCAATGCGGTGACTGATCCTCCTGAGGCTGCTGGTGGGCTCACCCAGAGGCAGTGGACTGGGGAGCCCGACATCTGCCTAACAGGCAATAAATGAAGGGCACCAAATGAATGTCATATTGACCCCTGAGGACTCTTTGAATGAAGGCAACTTATAGCCACTGTTTACCTGTTCTGGATTGGAATCAGTGACCCAGAGACGAAAGGCTTTCTATCCTAGTGCCAGTACCTTGACTTGCTCTGTTGTAACAATAAATATCCCCCAAATCCCTTGTAACTCTTAGCAATTACAGCCTTAAAATAAACTTATAGCATGGGCTAGTGATTACCGAATGTTTCTTATTGTTTCCCCTCTGGGAGACGTGTATCCCTCAGGAAATGAGTTTCTAATTAAATAGGAGAAGCAGGAAAGTAACAATAGTGTGGGAAAGCTAAATTAATAAAAGCTTCTAGGTGCACTCCGACCACCTCGTACGGAGCTGACAAGTGACTAAATGTGACTGCACTGAGGGTTTTTAACTGTGTCTCTTCTTGGGAGATGCCTACACCAGCTGTGGCAGAAGAGATGTGAGTAGAAGATCGGATAGAAATAAAGATGCTATTGGAGACCCCAGCGAAAAGTTGCACAGAGCAGCACACAGGAATTCTTCAGCCAGCAAACCCGAGATTGTGTGAGGTTACTGTGCAGGGCCTGAGCTACTAATTCTTTGGACAGATCAATAAAATAGGTGTGCATCCTCTATCCCCTAACCCAGCTCATTTCAGAGACCAGTACTTCTTTTAAATACACATTTTTAGGGAGTCTGGATCCAGTTCAAGCCAGTACACTACCCATTCATGGAAAGCTGAGGCTGAAACACTCTTTGGGCACTGTATGGCTCAAAGAGACCAAGATCAGCGAGGCTGGAAAGAGCCCTTAGGACATGAACATGTGCAGCGATTCATCATGTCAGCTGGAATCCCCAGGGCTGGCTTTGTTTCTATAAGTGCAATAGGAAGTCCTCTCCGTCCCTTGCTTGTATTTGTTTCGTTTCCCACAGTGCATTCCATTTATAAACCTTGGGAATGCAAGTAGTCCCTTGGAAAAGATCTTAAATCGCATCCATACAACAGTGGTATCCAGAGCAGGAAAACTGGTACAAAGACTGGTACAAAGTCCCTCACTAATCTGGAAGTGAATGTCAGGGTCTACCCCCACGCTCAGGTGCTGTCCTCATGTCTGTTGCTACAGAAGACCAAAATCTTCAAGCTGCATCTTTCTGGACAAGATGAGGGTCATCCTTGTTCAGAAACTGTCTCTCTTGATTTGAAATGCTTTGATCTGATGGAAGATACATCAGATATGAAGAAATTTGCCCTGAGTTGGGAGCCAAAGTATGGATGTCACATACCAAAACATCCATACGGCAATGCACAGCCATGTTTGCAGAGTGGATGTGTAATGGGAGATTGTTTATGGGGAACGTTTGTGATGTCTTGTGTTATTTACTCAATATTAAAGAATGGAGAAATCCCATTTGTGTGTGTATGTAGCTCAGAAGCAAAGGATAAACAAAAACAATTCAAAATAAAACTTTGAGGAAAGAATAGGGTTTAATTTTAGGTGGGAGTGTTGCTTTTCTTTGGGTAGCTCAGAGTTTATTTTGAGATGGAAATCATAGCAGTCCCTACATGACTGAGGATGTTTTTATTCTGAAGTCAGGCAAACTATTTTTGCTGAATTTCTGCTTAGACTGCAAATTGAACTGTATTACAGGGATCCCAGAACTACTCATACCAAACTCAAGAAAGACAAAATTAGCTTGGAATCAAAGCCACAGGATCTCGCCTGTCACAGCTGTGCTTAAGTTAACTAAATACTTTGTTCTTAGGATTATGCTCACCATTTTGATCAAATCCACAGTCAAAACCTGTGGTTGTTGCACATTTAGTAAATCTCTGCTTATCTTAAGCTCCCAATCTATACATTTAGGTTATTTTTTTACTGCACAATTTGTCAGATGGGCCTTTATCCTTGAGAAACCCAATGAGGAGCATCATCACTTCTCCTGGTGGTGCCAAACCACACTGCTCAGGGATTCTCTATGGGTATTAATTGAATCTGAAATAGTGGTGCCAGCAAAACATCATAATTTCAGCAACATATGTTGAAATGGCAACAATATAGGCTGTGTATGTACAGATAATATGTTCAATCTGTCTCTTGGGGAACCGGAGAGAATTTAAGCATCCGCTGATGCATCCTACCCCTAGGGTTAGGGTAGGATCAGAGAGCAAATCATCAGGTTGGCATATGGCAAGGATTTACCCCCCTGCAGCTGTAATTATGTTCATTCTGGATGGTAAGAGTGCATAATAAGACAGGACACATTCATAATAGCTTAAGGAAGCCCATTTTACTTTGCTGTTGCTGCATGTGAGCAGTTTTCTTTATGTTAGAGAGGGGGTTACCTTTTCAGGTCACACAAACTTGATTGCTTATGATCTTTTGTTAGTTACTCCTAAATCATCCAGGGTAAGACTCTTCTCCAGCATATGAGAATAACTATTGCTTTTTTCTACTCCAGTTGTAAATAACTACCAGCAATAAACATCTGCAGTGTCCCTTGAGATTCTATTTCACAGCCAGTAGGATGTTGGTATATCCTAGCATAGAGATAGGTTTTTAGTTTGAGTACAGACACTGCATGGTGTTGGTCTTCAGGAAGGACGAATTATTTGGAGCGAGATTGGACATTAACACCAGCAAAGCACAAATGGGAAAAGCACTGGAAAGAAACACTGAAAATTGCCTGATGCACTGATTTGTTATTTAGTGCCTTCCTGACTTGTGGTACCAACTTCATCTGTTTAATGTGTATCAGCAGTAACTCAGATTTAACTGTGGCTGGGTTTTCTCCCTCCAGTTTTCTGTTTATTCATTATTAACACAATGCACAGGGCACAAAGACGAAAAGATGTAGCTGTGGAGAACAGTGGTACCCCTCCAACTGTCTCATCCTGGATTGTTATTCACATAGATAAGAACCCTAAATGATAACACATCCCATGAAGATGCATTTGGGCACGTCCCTTTTAGTTTCCACCTCACACAGTGAAGTATCTGCCATTCTTGGTCTCACTGATGCTGGAACTAAAGTTGCATTGGGACTGCAACTGACAGAGCTGGGCTTGGAGTATCCATCTTCCATGTCCTGCCTCTATCCCATTGGCCTTTTAGCTGTGTGACTGCTGTGTGTGCAGTTCCACCTCTGACACAAGGTTTTGTTTGTTCAGAAGAGACAGTGGTAAAACTTTCAAGAGATATTGCTAAGACCACAGTTTACATTGCTGGCTCCTCTTACCTCCTTCTTCCACTTCATATTGTGTGCTATGGACACACCTGCCATTTCTTTCACACTTAAGCTGTCAGCTCCTTGGGCAAGGACTGCATGCACATTCTGCATTTGTAAAGCACATTAAAACAGCAAATAACAAGGTATCTGACCAGCACAACGAGATCAAAACCAAAATATGTCTTGAATTTTCATTTTGTTAAGTTGTTTCTGGTCTGAGTGTTACATAATCCTAGGCTGTATAAGTTCTTAGAAGGATCAACCTTTTTGAGCTATTTTCTCCTCTTGTTAACAATTTCCATCTCATTTCCTATTTCCGGCTCTAACTCCTGCCGATAATGCTCCTCAGCTAATATTGAAACCAAGAGGGAAAAAAAATATATGAATAGTAGACATCCGATCCAAGCTTTGTGTGGGGAATTCGGGGATGGAATGTTCTTGAGAACAAGAGGGTTTTTTAAATAGCAAAAGATTGCTTGTTTAGGAAGAAAATAAGCACCGACACCTATATGTGATACTGCTGATGTTTGTTCCCACAGTGTTCTTAGGTCAAATATAACCATCCTGTTGAGAATGCTTTTTTTTGGGTTTTTTTTGTTTGTTTTCATCAAGAAGTTGTCCATGCAGACTGTGTCTGCATGGCAGTTTGCTGCACGACTGCAGCTTGTATAGACATTGCCATGCCAGTTTAAGAGGGTGGGCTTGCAAATACCATATCAGTCAGAAGCTGGGTTTGTGGTTACATGCAATGCTGTCTTTGTCAGCAATATTGGCTCACTGTGCCCTTGCCTCCTGCCCTGGCTTCTCCACCTCCTGCTGTGCACGAGTTTTGTCAGCAGTACTTTGTGCAGTCACTCCAAGCCATATCCAGCCCCTTGACTCCCAGAAAAGGTATTTTTTTCTGCACACCTGACACAGCTCTTGGTGCACAGACAATTGTGCACATGACCAGCTGCTGGTGGAAATGAGTAGCCAGGACAGTATAAGTGCATGGGGAAGACCCAATCCTATCCTAATATTGCAACTAGAAGCAATCCCAAACCAATCTGGTGATTTCTGGGTGAGTTGCCTTGTGCTCTTTTGCAGAAGAGATAAAAAAAAGAGGTAGAAGCAAATACATTATTTACATAATGATGAGCACCCATGAAAAAGGTGGGTATGGGAAGTCCTCCCTTAGTAAGGACCATGAGAGGGTCTTTCTGTGTAGCAATTTCATGACCCAACCTACACTGGAAATACATCAAAGAGGCCTTGGCTATGAAAGGCAGGAAGGGAGTGGTCTGAGGAACTGCAGCTACACCAGCGAGTTGAGCAGAGCCAAGGAATGTCCTCAGGCCTTGCAACTCAATTGTGCTGTTAAAGTGTCAGTCCCTGGCCTGTGAATACAGATGGCCTGGGAGCTGGCAGGGGCTCAGGACTGAGCAGCTTGGATGTGTCCCTCCAGGTCTGGAGGACAGCAGTATGAACATGGGCTTGCCGGTGGGCTCCCACACTAGAGAGTCATTCTGGGCACGAGCATTGGGATAGCCGGTTGTTGGTAGGAAGGGAAACCTGCATTTTGTGGATTGATTTTTCTGGTATTAATATTCCCAGGATTCTCTGTAAGAAGGGAGAGGGCATATATGGTTCAGAGTCTTATATGCAGCCCTGGAAGTGGAATTTGGACTTTAGAGAGCTGCCCAATCTCACCTTATTTGAAGATCTGTCTCTTCTTTGCGTTTAAGCTAATGCATGTTTGGGGCTCAGAGTTTCTTCCACTGGATATTCATTTATTTCAGGACTGGGCTGCACAGACTGAGGCAGTCCCAGTTATCCTGGTGTGTAATTCCCTGTCCAGGCCTGCCTCTTCTCCTGCTGGTGGCCCTGGCTGGCAAAGGCAGGTCCCCAGGACATGCTATGGCTCAAAGTCAGGTGCACATCTTACTCTTTCTGGGTCCTGGGCACCTACTCTCCGCTACTGGCTTCAGGATCCCTGCTTTGATTCCTTTTAATGTGTGAATTTGGACCTTTTTGGGGAATTTGTCTCTCTCAGGACTTCTGCATATAACACATCTCACAGCAACAAGGGAGCAATTTTTTTTATCACAAAACCATCTGGGTTGGGGTCCTGGGGGTAGAGTGGAACAACAGAGCTCTGGGGCACATCCATGCTGGCAGTGGAACTTTCCTGTGTGTCCATCACAGCCCTAGGCATCATTATCTCTCCCTTCATCACTCCGAAGATATCCAGTCCTTCCTGCACACTTCCCGCACCCCACTCCTTCATTTCCCACTCCTTCATCCATCCCTCGTGCCCTGCTCTGGCTGGTTGGTCCCCACCACTGCTGCTCTGCAGTGACTTCTCTCAGTCTGTGAACCTTCAGGGGTTAATTTGTGCCAAGCAACAAGTCTTCTGCCTTCAGGATCCTCTCTGCTACCAATAGAGTAATTCCCTTTGGCACCAAATGTTAACAGTATAATGGTGAGTCAAGAAGGCAGGATATGTTTATTCTCCATAGAAAGGGCCTGCAAAGATTCACCACGGGGCCAGTAAGTCTCCTCCCATCTTCAGCAGTAAGCTACCCTTTACCTTAGTCCCAAGTGGTTCATACCAGATCCAGGCCAGGCTGGATGGGACATTGAGTAACCTGGTGTAGTGAAAGGTGTCCCTGCCCATGGCAGAAGGCTTAGAATGGGATGATCTTTAAGGTCCCTTCCAACCCAAACCATTCTTAATTCTATGACTCTAATGATTACAGAGGTTTACAGTTTCAGTCCCCAGGGTCTTTGGTACCTGTTGACGAAAGAGGCACTTAGAGAGCCACCAGGACTTGGCAAAAGGTGCTTCCATTATCATGGTTGTATTTTACTCCAATTCCCACATTTTCACCATGGAAGACACTGAGAGGAAGTGGATAGCATTTGCTGGGACCATGATTTCTGGAAGCAAGCTTTCATTTGGGTGTTACTGTTGGATGGTCCTCACAGACTGTCACAACCCTGTAAGACGGTTTGACTCAGGTTCACCTGATTCAGGTGTAACTTGTTTGCCCAGGTGGAGGTGGGGGGGTCCAGGGCTCATCATGCTCAAACCCAGGTTATTTAGTGCCAAGGGAGGTTGGGTGGAGTCTCTTGATTTAGGCTGAAAGCCTGAGAAATCTGGTCTGTGCAAGGCAGGTAGTGGAAAGCTCTGGGGCTGAGCTAAAGCTTTGTCTCGTGGTGAGCCAGAGATGGTATTTTTGGGTAGTCTGAAGCATGTGTGACTGAGAGAAGACACTGCTGAGCTGCATGAAGTGAAAATGGTGCCAGTTGCTGGACACTGGTAAGTCCTGTTGATTTTTGGAAGTTCAGACCCTGGTAGGTCCCATTCTGAAACTCAGCAGGGCATGTCAAAATCCTTTTTGTCTGTGATGACTTATCTACTGTTCTTCCCTTAGCTGCATAAACACACAGGGGCTCCCTAGGACTCTGGGAAGCCTCCAAATCACTTCCCTTAATCAGATTTTGGTTGCTTTGACCTGAATGCTGCAACGTGCCCCAAGCCCAGTGGATCTGCCAGTATTGGATGGGGCTGAGTCCTCAGCAAAACTCAGTATTGAGTATTCATTAGCCTGTGGTTGGGTTCTAATAGCTGGAAAGGGCTCTTCCAAGAAGGAACTAGTCAAGTTCTGTTACAGGATATTGAAGGGAGGGAAAGGCTGTGGAGCTGGAAATGTGAGCTCCACTTGCTGGAAACAGGTTGTGTTCTGCTTCTAGTTGGGGTTTGACACTGGCACAGACCTGCGGGTCCTTTCTCACTAAACAACACAGGTGTCCTTGTCCTTCTGAGCTCCAGGTAGCAGAGTGAGGGTGCAATGGGTGGCAAAAAAATGCAGTGCAGTTGGTGAAGGGTCTGAAGCATGAGAAGAGGCTGAGGGAGCTGGGGCTGTTTAGCCTGGAGAAAAGGAGGCTCAGGGGAGACCTTATTGTTCTCTACAACTACCTGAAATGAAGTGTAGCCAGGTGGGGGTCAGTCTCTTCTTCCAGGTAACAAGTGACAGGAGAAGAAGAAATGGCCTCAAGTTGTGTTGGAAGAGGTTTAGATTGGATACTAGGAAACTATTCTTCACTGAAATGGTGGTCAAGCATTGGAACAGGCTGCCCGGGGAAGGGGTGGTGTCACTGTCCCTGGAAGCGTTCAAAAAACCAGGTAGACGTGGCACTTAGAGACGTGGTTTAGTGGTGGACTTGGCAGTGTTAGGTTAACAGTTGGACTCAGTGATCTTAAAGGTCGTTTCCAAGATTAATGCTTCTGTGAAAGTCTGCCCTGGAGCCCACATCAGGAGGGAAAAGCTGGCTGGAGAGTGAGGGTTGAGGCTGGGAAGGCAGTGGAAGGAGAAGTTGTAGAGATGCCTGTTCAAAAGAGAAAGGAACTGGAGGGCCCCTGCTGCTGCAGGAAGGGCACAGGATTCTATGTCTGGAGAGTGATTGTTTTCTTGACAGTCTTCCCCAGAAGACAAGCATTTGGGGAGGCCCATGAACTTATAGCCTGAGCTGTGGGACAGGAGCTGTGAGGCTCTCTGCTGGGGCTGTGGAGCTTGCAGAGGCTTGTGGACAGGCCTGCACTTTCTCAAAATCTTTTGGAGATGTGCAGAGGGTGGGAGAAGCACAAGGGAAGAGCTGCCAGCTGGACCAGCTCCTCTGCTCACTCCCCAGCTTGCTGCTCAATCTGGGCCCTGAGCCCTGGCTGCCCAACAGCAGTTTCCTCCCCTCTGTGTAGGATGTCCTCTAGGAGAGGGCATCACCAGGATGCTTTGCACCGCTAGAAGTCCAGAAGCAACGCTGCTGGCAGGGCCAAATACAAAAATTTTTCCAGTTCTCCTTGCATGGGCAAGAGCGCACAGCTTCTGCCTTTCCAACATCTTTTCAGATGCCTCAGGCTGCAAATGTCCCCATGAAGCATGAGAGGGATTGGGAAACAAAAATATTTACTTTCCTGGAGCCTGAACAACAACAAGGACACAGAAGATGAAAGGAGCCTCCTGAGACAGGATCTGCAAACCTTGCCTCTGCCTAAATGCAGGAAAGAAGCAAGACTGATGATGACTTACATGGAGCAACCCCAATGCAAAAGATGGTGGCCACAAGATTTGCTGCTGACCCATCTGATGGAAAGCTGAAGAGTAGCCAGAATGGGTGAGAAAAGCAGAGCCTGAGCCTAGGCTCTGAAATTTCATTTTGGATACCTGAGAAAGCAAGAGGCTTCTCAAACACCCTGACTCCAGTGTGCGCTGGCAGCACTCACTACAAAACTGCTTCCAGGCTGAGCACTGTTTTTTTTTCCTTTAGAAAATGCCAATTCATTACAATGGAAACACTGCAGGGCTGTATTGCCTCTGTGACGCTGTGAGAGAAGCCAGGAAGTTTTTTACCCAACTCCTTGGCTCCTCACAGCCCACCCTGGCAGGATGCTGCAGAGTTGGTGTCCTCCATCCTCCAGATTAACCATTCACCCTGTCCTGACGCCTTGAGTCCCTCCTGGCTCAATGGCCAAGCTCCTGCTGACCTATGAAGGTAAAGCAGTGGTGTAGTTTTCTGTGAAGGTGAAGCAGCAGTGTAGTTTTCTACTCCCCAGTTTGATAACTTTCTGGCTCAGGACTCACCATGACTTTCTATCTAATTGTGCAACTTTTGGGAAGTCAACCAGGGATTAATTTCATTCCTGTCTTCACAGGCTGGTTGGGGAGATGCTGGGTCAGGACTGCCTGCTTTCCTACTGGAAGCTGGTCCATTTCCAGGCAAATGGTATGTAAATGGTATCTAGAGAGATGCTATTAAAATTACTTAATCTAAGGAAATATTTTGATGAAATTGTCTTTCGAGGGGGAGCACTAAGCTTTTGACTTGCAGCTTTCACAAAATAAATGTCTCTGTGCAAAAGTTACTTCTCTTGGGCCAGCAGTGGTGGGAAACAAGAGCATTTTGATTTCAGCAGGACATCAAGCAACAGCTTGAGGATCTAGTTTGGCTGCTTCATAGCTTTTTTGCCCTGAAAGCAACAGGATTCCAGGGCCAAAGACTCAGAGGTAAAATCTGATTTGCCCTGTGCAAAGATGGAGAGTAGGTGACTGTTTCCCAAAACTTGCTTCCTCCCAGCATTTCCAAATGGAAGAAGTTTTCAGTTTAGAATACCCAAACCTTGGTTTTCCTGCAGATCTGAACAGCCTGAGCAACTGAAAGCCTGTTTTGGCTGAAATCCAGAGCAATTCTGTTCACAATCACTTCTCTTAATAAATGCCATTAACATCTGGTGAGAAATCCCTGGGCTAAGCACAACATAGCTGCAGCACCATGCTTGAGCTGAGCTCAGCTTGATCCAAAGACAGAGCAGTGTGAGCTGAGCCAAGAGCAAGGAGGGGAGAAAACAGCAAATGGAAAAATTAATTACATGTTAAAAACCCCCAACACTCCAGCTTCGATCATCTCAGGAGTTCACAACTGGCAGGGAGTCTTTAATAAACTAATTAGTGGCCATGGCAAATTGTGGAGGAGTCTGTAAGTTGTTGTAGTTGAGTAAAAGTCAACAGTGTCTGATTTGCAGTAGCCAAGACTCTTGCTCATGAATTTTCACTGCACAATTTTATAAAAAGTGGAAGTTATTTACCTCGTCTCTGTTAAGATATTGCTGGTTTTGAACGAGACTTTCCTTCAGAGCTTTATTTTAGATAGAATTTTGTTTCAGATATATAAAATTAAAACATGTTTATATAAGTTATCTATATAATATATATAAAAATAAAGTTACTCAGAACCTTAAATTAGCTATGAGAGTGCAAACACCTCACATGATTTAGGGATTTAATTTGCTGCATCTTGGAGGGGTGCAGCAGTAGGTCAAGCTCTGCAGGTTATGTGGCACAGCACAGCGATGCTCACCAGTGTAAATAACCTTCGCCTGGGTCTCCTTAAGCAGCATTTCACTCTGAATAATCCTGGTGATTTAGCTCCCACTAGAACATTAGTTTTAGTTCCACTTTGCTTTATTGCTGCCATGCTTAATTGATTCAACACCAGGATGGAACTGCATAATGAGGCTACTTAAGTGCAATGAAACCCTCACACTGTCAAAAATGAATGTTTTATCTGCAGATTCTGGAAAGATTGCTAATTAAACACTTCGAAACCATTAGATACGTGCAGATTTAGGAATTTATTTAGTCCTCTAGTTCTGCAGTTTTTCGTATTTCTTTTCTCATCCAGGGCTTCTCCAAATAATTCCTTTGTTAATACAAATATTAAGGAGCTTGATTTTTTTTTAAATAACTAGTTATGAAATATCTTTGATTGGAGATGGGTATCACTGAGAGACACTTGTTTGTACTGTGTAGGCTGATCTTGGCTGCCTGGTTGCTTCCTGACAATCCTCGAAGACTGTTGCTTATTTTTTGGGGGGATATATTAAACGAAGCAGCTTGGGAGGAGGCTGCTGGATGCCCCACACCAAGGGCCTCTTTGCCAGCTGTGTGACTGAGTTTGTAGTGGGACACGTGAACTAAACAGCTCAGTCTCAGTGTGTTTTTCACCCTCACTGAGCGCCTGCTGAGAAGGGGTGGAAAATTCAGTTTCTTTGGAAAAATAAACCTGAATAGTCCTGTTACATCTTTATCTTCTTTCTCTGCGTTTCTTTGCGTCCCTCTACAGCCTCACTCCGAGGCAGCAGAGCAGATTTAGCTTTCTCCACCAGGTGGTACTGTTAAGCTGTCGTTGGGGGAAGATTTGCTCCCTCCATCCCAAACCCATCCAGTTAACCCCGTCGGCTGGAGCTTTCGAAAGCTTTTCTCTCTTGGTGTACTGTTAATTGCAAGGGCACCAGCTGAATGAGGGCATTCATGCTCTGTTTCCCTTCCCACTGCAGATCAAATAGGATCTGTTTTTTTCCCCCATCCCTGATGAGAGGAGTGGTCTGGGATCTTCTGCTGAGCCCTTACTCGCAGTGTGCATTTGGGATTGTTGCTTTCATGAAGATGTTTTCTATGTGAGCTGTGTAACCCCCCAATAGACATGGAAGATGCATTAGCTTTAATGTGCCTATGGACACAGCAGGGTCTCACCACAGGTTTGTGTTCCTAATCTGATGTGCAGCTTTCCCATGTTTGGGCTCTGCCTGCAGTGATGGGAAGGGGTGCTGAGGTCCCATTAGGGTTCCTGGGGTTCTCCCATGCAGGGCTGATGTCTGTCCATGTATTCTCAGTGAGCCTTTCCTCCTTCCTTGGAATGTTGTCCAGGAAGACTCTTGAAGGTGTTTCTATGAATTTAGCCCCTGTAATGGCACAGTGGCTCTAGCTGGGCTGCCACACATCCTGAGCTCCCAGGCACAGCCACAGGGCAGGTCCCAGCCTTGCATAGCTCTGTGCAAAAAGCCAGAGGCACATCTGTCATGCACAACAATTCTACCAGGTTGCGTAGAGGTCAGATTTAGTGTTGGTATTGTTCACCAGGGAGGGAAGAGGACACAGGTACATGGAGAGGCAGCTGCCTCCCTACTATGGAGGTATTAAAATGCCACAGAAGCAATGCAGTCATTGATGTTCCTGGAGACTCTAATAACCCCTTAAAATCTGAGGGCATTAACTTGTCTGGTAGATACTGCAGCTCTCACTTCTGCAGCTCTGACAAGAAAATTGCCAGCAGTGTGCTCCATCCACTGGGATTATTTATAGACTTGCCCATGTAAGCATGATAAAGGTTTGGGTTTTTTTTTTTGTGCTTAGTCAGCCGTGAATTTCTGTATGTCTGAGTGAACACAGTCCTTATCTACTGCTGACTGTCCACACATGCCCTTTGAGCACTTCTCTGGTCCATGGCTTTTCTTCTTAACAAAAGCTCTTTGCATGTGCTGTGACAGGCTGACGCAGGGTTTGTGCTTTGAGGCTGGTGCTGTTTCTAGAGCCGAAGGTCATGCGCCACTGGGATGATGAAAAGACGCTTAAACTGGAAGATCAGGTGCTTTCCAGGGCAAAACTAGCTGGTTGGCAGAATTGGGATGGTTGGAGTATTGTCAGCAGCTGCTTTTGGAGAGTTGCAGCTCTGGGAAGACCTTGTTTTATGAGCCACCCACTGTCACATGATGTTTATGCCACAGTGACATTCACTGACATTCATAGAAACCCCCCGCAATTGGAAGGGCAGCACGGGGGGCTTTGAAGAACAAACCCTGCTGTAAAGCAGTTCTGCTGAGCATGGAAAAACTCCTACAAATTTGGCCAAGTGCTGGTTTAATGTGCTAGGTTACCCCAAGAATCCAGATACTGTAACATGAGTCTATACTATGCAGGACTGAGAAGCTGAAGTGGTGTTTTTTCCCTTCACGTTATCAGCCAGGCAGATTTAAAAAAGCTGCCTGCAAAGCCTAGTGAACCTTGTCATAAAGCATCAAGGATGGTCTTGCATCCTTAAAATGATGGATGAGGTAAAGAGAGTTAGTCCCTTTTGTCTCCCTTCCTTCCCCAAGCAAGCACTGTAATATTTAGGCTGGTGAATCAACAGAGAGGGGAACGAAATACTTTATTGAGAATCTCAAAATTGGTAATCTTTTCCTGCTGTCTTGGGAAATTGTGTTAATTTGCAAACAAGGCATCTGTTGCTACTTGTGTTTGAATACTCTGTTTTTGCCATTGGTGGTGGTGCTCTGTGGTTGTGTGACTTTGTGTGATGATGTTGGGCTGTGGAGGGAGGAGAGCAGGGTCTGCTGTATGGGGAGATGCCAGGGAAAAGGGGCCATTGATGGAGGAGCAGTGGCAGTTACTGGGAATGCTTTTCCAATGTATAGATGAAAGAAACTTCCTTTCCTCCATCTCTAGTGGTTTGTCAGATCTTGATACATCCCAAGTTAATTTGGATTGTAATTTTTTATAAATGTAGCACCATGCTAGACTCTAAGCTCCTTCTCTGGTTCTGCACAGTGTCCCCTCCTGAAGCAGAGCACAGAAACCTGCAGAAAGACAATTGCTGAAGGCTGAGAGTCCTCTTGGGGCAGAGAGTTCGCAGAAGGAGCTGCGATGTCATCTCTAACTGCCCGTTCCTGCTTCCCCTCAATTTAATTTCTTCCTGGCTTAATTTACTGATGCCCTGTCCATAACCTTCCTTTTCCCTGGTGTCATTTCTCTGTCTTCTGTGCTCTGGCTGTATCTCCTCTGCTGCATTTGTGGACCCGTGGAACGAGTTTCACAAGTTTCCGGCTCCGTAATGTTGATGTGCCAAAGGGATTTGGTTCCCATGTATTGATATCTGTGTTGCAAGTGGTGGGGTCATGGGTTGTTTTTGTCTTTGGGACTCTTTTGTACCAGTTCTTTTGCTCTCCTCTTACATTTCTATTCCTTGTGAACATTGTTTTAATAACACCTACCTGCAGCACTTCTCAATGTAATCATATTTTTGTGTCTGGTTATAGTTCTTCTTAGGGCTTGAAAAGCAGCACTAAAAAATTCCTTTCAGCTGAAATGTTCATTTTCAAGCAAAGGGTTTATCATGCCTCTTTTACTGTGAATTTCCCCCAGGTATGGCAGGTGATCCATATCATCCCTTTTATCTTTTTTTTTTTCCTACTTCTTTTCTTAAAAATTGAAAAGAGAGCTCGTATTTCTTCAGTGCACTTGCACAACACACAGGAAGGTGTTACCAGCATCTTGTCTGGTTTTGAGTGCTCAGAACATTGTGCAAAGCCCCAGTGGGCTCTGTGCAGTGCACACCTTGAACATCTGATTACTGGGGTTTGGTAACAAATGCACCCACACATCCCTATCAAATCGCATGTAAATAAGTGCCACTGATAGTCTCTAAAAAATACTTAATTTAAAGCCTTTTCCTACCTGTAGGAGATATGGAGCTTGGTATGTTA
The DNA here is from genome assembly GCF_003984885.1 of Neopelma chrysocephalum. Classification (NCBI taxonomy): domain Eukaryota; kingdom Metazoa; phylum Chordata; class Aves; order Passeriformes; family Pipridae; genus Neopelma; species Neopelma chrysocephalum. Next base: position 2,888,156 of record NW_020897804.1, on the reverse strand, counting down.
CGGAAGAAATTCTTTACTGTGAGGGGGGTGAGGCACTGGAACAGGTTGCTCAGAGAAGCTGTGGAGGCCCCACCCCTGGCAGTGTCCCAGGCCAGGCTGGATGGGGCTGTGAGCAACCTGGGCTAGTGGAAGGTGTCCCTGCCCCTGGTGGGAAGGTTGGAACTATATGGTCTTTAAGGTCCCTTCCAACCCAGCCTATTCTGTGATTCTATTTCAGCCTGCTGCTCTGAAGAAAGTGCATGGGAACCATTTTTACCTGGTTTGACAGGGTAAATACAACCACTGTTGCATCACTGCCAGTAGTTTGAGGTTGAACTTGTTCGCGGCCATGCTGGCCTTGAAATTGTGATGTGTGGGGAGGGCGAAGGGATAAAGGGGGTGTGGGTAGGAAAGTTTTATGAACATCTCTAGTTCTTGGCAGGTTCATGGGTGCATTGGCCAGCACAGGGGTGGTAACTGACTGTGCAGAAGTCATGAGGCTACTTAGAAGGGACCTAGCCTACAGCAAATGTAGACAGTTGGAGGAAGATTCTGCCAATGCTCCTAAGTTCTGTAATTCCTTATAATGTTTAGGAACCGGTTATCCTCTGCTTGCAAATAGCCTGCTGAATTGGCCACTATCTTCACTGGAAAACATTAAGCATTTGGTATAGTAATAATGGAATTTCAATGGAGATAGGAAGCCCACCACGTGTCATTAGATAAAGTGTGGCCAGACGCTGCTTTCAGAAATTGCTTGTCCATCTCTCAAAAATCATGAGCTTTCCTCCCCCCTCCCAGATCTCATGTTTAAGCCAAATAATTTGAACACTTGAACTTTACAGGTCACTTCCACCAATATGAATCTGTCTTTTAAAATGAGAGTTATCAGTCAATCAGCTCTATTATCTGAACGTACTGTGTATGCATATATAGAATCATAGAACCATTAAGTTTGGAAAAGACCTCTAAGATCATTGACTCCAATCATTAAACTAATACTGCCACATCTGGCATGAAACCATGTCCATAAGCACCACATCTACATGTTTTTTGAATACTTTCAGGGGCAGCGATTTCACCACTTCCCTAGGCATACTGTCCATCAGGACAGTTTCCTGTAGCTGTGTGCTTGAAAGCTTGCTTTATTCTATCAAAAAGTGAGTTTGTAATAACACTGTCAGGCTGCTGGAGTCTTAGGGAGAGCACCAAGCTCAATCTTTGAATGCAGCCTGTGCCTTTGTGGTGCAGGGACCTGTCACCATACTGCAATGCTATAGACTATAATTCTATAGCAGACATCACATTCTGTCCCTCAGCCTTTCTAGCAGCTGCACAACGTAACTGCAATTGTTGCCTTTCCCTTACTTTTTTCTTTCTTTGCTGCCTGTCTCCTTTGCAGGCTCCTGCTTCCTCTCCTGTGGTGGGGCATGCATCATATGGTGCTGACCTTGTTTTGCTTTGGTGTCCTTTGGGGATCTAAGGTCTGTTTCATGCAGTGGGGAAAATACCATTTCCCTGGTGTGGAGGGTGTCAGGAGAACTAGTGCTTGAAGGGCTGTGAGCTGTCGGACTGTGCAGCAGATCCGGGGCAATAGGAGCTTTTCCTCAGTGTCACAAACCCTCTACTCAGCTCTTTGCTCTTGGGATGCTCTTCAGGGCTCACAGAGTCTTTCCTAGAAAGTGGTTTAGAAGATCAGTTTTGCCGTTTTGAAAACTAAATAAGTGCTCTTGTGTGAGGCTGTCCATGCCTCATTTTGGGGGATTGATGTCTTGCTTGTGTTTTCAGGGAAGCTAGGCAAAATTATAGCTTCACCCTACACAAACAAAATGTTTTTGGCTTGATGGCCAAACTGATGGATTAATGATTCTCAGCCTTGTGTACTGAAAAGAGATTTATTTTTCCCCCTGTAAGATAAACCCTGTGACTGAGAGATGTGTGTGTTTTCCAAGAGTCAAACTGACTGATTGCTCGTACTCTACGTGCGAGATGTGGTCAGCTGGATGAGACCCACAGTTTTTCTCACAGTCACAGCTGATATCTGTTCTTGCACGTAGCAGTTTCAAAATTTGGTTCCTACAAAAACTTGTGCAACACACTGTTCTCAGTACGTTACACAGAGCCAGTTTGCAATAGTAATAATTTAAAAAAATCGGCTAACTGGGGAGTTAAGTGTTATATTGCTCACTGGAGGTGACTAAGTGGGCTGACGATCCCTCTCCTCTGGGTCAGAGACTGGGATCTCTGAATTGAGTCATTGCAGAAAATGGCAATATTATAAACAACACCTGGGGAGGAGGAGGGTACTAATTGTAGAGTGCAATTCAGGTTTTCAAAAGCTTCTTGGTAATGGATAAGCTGAACTGTTTGAAGTTCAACAGTGAAGACCCACTGTGGTCCTTTCCAGCCTTACTGATTGATTCTCTGATTCTGTTCTTCACCAAATCTCTTAATATGAAAGCTAGAGGGCAAAACTAGTAGAAGACCAGCTCTTTCTCTTTAGAAAGAGCTTTTTTGGGCAGAGGAAGCAAATGGTGGGGCTGTGCTGCCACAGGAGGTTGTAGAGATGGCATCAGCAGGTCCAAGGAAGAGTTGAACCAATTCATCAACAGTAGAAGGATTCAGTGCTCACTGATGTGCAAGGTGACAAGCACTGGCTGGAAACATGGAATATATTTCCTCTGTTTGTACAGCTAAAGCTTGAATGTTTGTGGAGCAGGAATCTCAGATGAAGGCAAGGTTGTCCAAGCTGAAGTAATTCACAGCCTTCAAGGGAAATGGGCATGGGAAACCTGTTGGAGCTGACTCACATCTCAGCTGCCACTCCATGAATGGGATCTTCATCCTGCATGCAGCCTGCTGTGCCATGGCCACATTTGTTGGGACTTGCTGTGGCAGAGAATTGTGGGTGCCAGTATCTTGCCTGGCCTCTCGTGTCCTTGCTTGGGGTGGAAAAGGAGCTGTAAGAGTATGGTGTGGGGAAGTGGTATAATGTAATCAGCTACTGCTGGGGGCTTACTGTGCTCTTGCTACCCTGTGCTGTGGGGTACACACTCTTTCCCCTTGCCTGTCAAATCCCAACACCGGCACCATGGGAGAAACAACAGAGCCTATTTTTCATCTGGCTGGGGTTATTTTGGTGTGTCACAGCCCTCTGTTGTGCTCCCCCATGTGCTACCAAGGCATGTGCAAGTGAGCTATGGGGTGAAGCTGGGGTAAATAGACCTGGGTCTGTTCTTGAATAGCTGCAGAAAATTCCTTTGGAGGTGTTATGTGTACACAGAGGCTATTGCAGGCTTCCTGAGGGCTGTTACACCTTCCCTCCTTGATGAATCCATGGGGTTTCGTGCACTGGATTATTACAGGGTGCCCTTTTAGCCCCTTCTAACTCGACACTGTTTGCATTTGTTCTCCCTCTGGAGAACAGGAGGGAAAGAACAGTGAGATATTCAGGATCTTAAAACCCCTGCACTTAACAAATATGAAACGGGATCTCATGCCAACTGTGTGATTCGCACTCTCCTTGCGTTGTGTGCAACTTTGGGGCTCTCCCCCCCCCTCTTTTCGGTGATTAATTCCACCTCCTGCTAAATAAATTTACAATTAAAATGGGCTTATTTGTAACAGCCACTGAATTTCCACTCTTTTTTTTTTTTAGTATATAATTGAAAACACACCCAAACTCAAGTTGCCTGTAAGTATTAATTTTCATTTCCACAGAATGCTCTGTCTCCGGGGCAAGGAAGGAAATTCCAGAGAGTTAGCCAAGACAATCAGGGTTAATGTGCTCTTTGAAAAGTGTGGTGCAGGCAGGACCCTCACTTTCTCATCTAAAGGTCAGGCCTGCTGCTGGGACAGTGGTCTGGGTGCAGCAGGGAGAGGGCACAGATCTGGGCCAATGTGCATTTTGCCCAGGATACGATTTGGGAGACCATGGGCAGCAGCCATGGGAATGATGATATGAATTTTCAGCAAAGCTGTGGATTGCTCAGGGGGAACATGTGCTCCTTCACAGAGGAACAAAGGCCATTTTCAGTTGTGTGGGGGATGCCTGACCACATAGCATGAGGGATGTTGTACATTCACAAGTGTAGGAAACACTTAGAGGGCTGGTGCTTTTTGGCTGTGCCCCCTTGACAACCCAAAGAATAAGTGTAGACTGTGCCCTTACCACCTTGCTAGTCTAAGAGATAGTGTGAATCACCCAATGAACACTCATTTACCAGTGACCAAGGGCATCTCAGTAGCCTGGATACTAGCAGGGATGATTTTATGGCTCTTCACTGCCTGGTGCACATGGGTTCATCTTGCTTTGGTGCTAAAGTGTCTGAAAAGCTCGTCCACGGGTATTACAGACCCTCTCCTCTGCCAATGTGTCCTTGCTGTGTTCTATGTATGTTCATTCCTTTCATCCCTCCATCCCCATCATGCCAATAAGATGTGATCTCCTCTCTACCTCTGGAGACCACACTGTCAGAACTATGTTTTGAAGAGTACTAGGTCTTCTTTAAAATAAAGCTTCAATATTTTTTTTTTTTTAAGAAAAGAGCCCCCTCTTCCTTCCCACAACTACTTTAGGCTTGGAAGCCTAAATACAAACATGGTTTTGTGCATTTGTATAAAACCCTCAAGGTGAGACTAACTTGCCATTCTTCCTCCTCTTCAGTTAATCGAATTTGGTTGTGTGTTTTTTAAGTCTCGCTCTGTTTCCCGGCTGGCTCCTCTCACCCCTTTGGAAATGGGCAGGAACACTGAGTTCTGCTTGTGTGATAAGTTTCATGGTCATTCACCCACGTTCCTTTCCTCCTCCAGGTCCCAATAACTGAACTCCAGAGGAGGCCAGGGCTTCTAAGAATAATTTCAGCTTCCCTGAAAGTATCCAAGCCAACATTATGAGGGCTGCACTGGAGCAATGAGGGCCATCATTTCCTCTCTGCCCTTTACCTCCTGTTAGCAATAAGAAGTGGTTTTGATCAGTTTAATAAGTATTTTTCTCCAATGAAAAGCTGCAGTAATACTTTGGCTGAGATTCAAATCGAAACTGGACTTACCCCATATCCCTCCATGGCAGGGGGTATCAGTATTTTGGAAATACCTTGCCTTAACAGGAACATGAAGATGTTTTGGGAAGTTTTGTAACAGTTTGGGGAAGATATCCAGCAGTACTAATACCTACCTGTATGTCATAGAATCATAGAATCAGCTGGGTTGGAAGGCACCTCTGAGACCATCAGGTCCAACCCTTGATCCACTACCGCCGTGGTCACTAGACCATGGCACGAAGTGCCACATCCAGTCTTATCTTAAAAACCTCCAGGGATGGAGAATCCACCACTTCCCTGGGCAGCCCATTCCAATGCCTGATTACCCTCTCTGTAAAGAATTTCTTCCTAATACCTAAACCTTAAAGTCCCCTGGCAGAGCTTAAGACCATGCCCTCTTGTCTTTCTGATAGTTGCCTGGGAGAAGAGACCAACCTTGACCTGGATACAGCCTCCTGTCAGGGAGTCGTAGAGAGTGATGAGGTCTCCCCTCCTCTTCTCCAGGCTGAACAGCCCCAGCTCCCTCAGACTCTCCTCATAGGACTTGTGCTCGAGTCCCTTCACCAGCCTTGTTGCTCTTCTCTGGACCTGCTCCAGCACCTCAATATCCTTCCTGAACTGAGGGGCCCAGAACTGGACACAGCACTTGAGGTGTGGCCTCACCAGTGCTGAGTACAGGGGAAGAATCACTTCCCTGGACCTGTTGGCCACACTGTTCCTGATACAGACCAGGATGTCGTTGGCCTTCTTGGCCACCTGGGCACACTGCTGGCTCATGTCCTCTACTGCTTCCACATCCTGTGGAAAAAGAGTGGCTTTAGTGAACGGGGACTTTTTCAGAGACATACTCCTATGAAAGCCTTCCAAAATATTTTTTTCTGATTTCAATTTTTCTTTTGGACAGGACTGCAGGCCCAGGGCTTAGCTAAGCTGTTGCTCATGGGCACATTGCTTTGTTGCTCCCTTGATCTCAAATGACATCATAGAATCACAGAAGGTTTTTGGTGTGAAATGGGGACAAGACATATGAGGCTGATCAGAAATACAAGGAACCAGCTTTTGTTTGAAAGGAAATGTTAGAAAGGTAAGGCAAAACAGTTGACTGTTGCTACTCAGCAGGGTCAGGTGCAAAATCTGCTTTCCTGTACTCTTCCTGGAAGTGACAGTGCTGTTGATATAACTGGTAAAGCTGGTTTTATGCAATTTGCTGTGAGGCTGGTCCGGTGGCTCAATAATTAATAATCTAATTAGGAAACTCTTTATGTCTCTTGGAGAATGGGGAAAGAATGGAGCAGCCTGGCAGGTCAGGCATATGTTTATTGCCATGGTCTTCAAAAACAGAAATTCATAATAGATCCAGACATTGGTCTCTTGACCCCAAGTGTTGTGTTATGTACAAAGATAAAATTAGACTCTGTTACTCCATAAAAATGCAAATGAAAGCCTTGACATCACTAATCTCTGAAAAAAATCTTGTTTCTCAATGCTTACTTTTCCTTGAAATGCTCCAGGCTGTCTGCATCTTGTCTGCATGAGACCTTATGAATATGTACACCTTTGGCCAAAACAGTGTATAAATCAAGAGCCTGTGCAATTATGACAATTAGTAGTTTTATTTCTTTTAATACTCCAAAACATACTCAGTAGTATGAAAATGGTTTGTGGTTTGTATTTTTTTTTTCCACTGAGTCCAGTGATCCCTTCCAGGCAGATCTTTTTATCTGTACATGAAAGGCTGAAGTCCTACTGGTGGTAAAGGAAAGAACAGACCCACACAGCCATTGAGAAACAGGGGCTAGGAAAGGGGATCTCTGGAGATAGAATCAGAGAATGGTTTGGGTTGGAAGGAACCTTAAAGATGATCTAGTTCCAACCCTCCAACTAGATCAGCTAGTCAAAACTCCTGCCCAAATCTCAAAGCATCAGCATTGAATTTTTCAGGATAGAACTGACTGCATGAGCAGGTCTGTTACTGATAGCAAGTATAAAGTAGCTGAACAGTGATGATACTGATTTTTTTCCAAATTCAGTGGTCTGAACATGAGATGGTTTAAGTTTGCTATGAGGACCATTAGTGTGGATGTGGCTGCAATTTTGGGCAGCTTGTGGACTGCTTTTAGCTTGTGTACAATGAGATAGTTGTGCTTCTTCTCTAACAGCATTGAGATCTAACCCTCTGTAACCTGAGCACCTTCTGATGTCCCTTGGGAGAAAATGCTGTGCCATCGAGAAAGTGATTATGAATTAGGAAAAAATGTATCAGTTGAGTCCCTACACAGCACAGAAAAACTCCATTTGTGGTGTCAGAGCAGTGGCTCCAGGCAAGGTAATTATAGCAGGGTTATTATTTTTTTCCTACCTTTGCAGCAGCAGATTTGATTGGGAGTCTGGGGTATTGCTTTGACAATGGTGAATAGCAGAACTTTATTCCTTTTAGGCCTTTACACAGACCCAATCAATCTAACAAAATGCATATTTATATAGCATGCCAAAAAGTGATTATGTCTAATACTGAACTTTTTGTGTCCAAAAAAACCCCCCAAATTCCATGTTAGAAAAAGACCAGTTCAACTTTATAAAGTTGTCATTCATATAGAGCCAGGCCAGGAAACTGTGCTATGGGTAGGGTCAAATGAAATAGGACAAAAAATAAAGGAGAAATGCAGTTAGTGCCCTTGTTCTGGTCCCCTTTGTATTGGTGAATCCAACCCAGTTTGAGGATGAGTCTTCTTTTAAAGCCTTTGTCCTCACGACTGCAGCCAGGTCTTTGTGGACCAGTGTTAACAAATCTGACACAGACCTTTTAAAAGGCTCATTTGTGTTTGGTCAGTCTGTAGGTTTATTCTGTTCAGATTCCAACTGTGCAAATCTTGCCATGGAAAAAGCCCTCCCTGTGAGAAGTGACATTCACTGCCGTGAGAGTCCTCGTGTTCTGAAATCCCCTTCAGCTAATTGGCAGAAACAATCCCCTTTCCCCCAAGTGCTAAAAGACTGATGCAGATAACCCAAACCCTTCTCCTCAGACAGGACTGTAAACCTTGGAGTGGAGATTTAACAAACTGCTGTAAGAACTTCGTGACAGCTGAATTCTGCAAGCACCATCATTCCTGTTCACATGCTGGGGATACAGATCAAGAGCAGCATGTGCTGGAACCATCTCATCTGGTGTGCTGGTCAAGGAGAAACATGTTTCTATGCCATACCTAAAATACAAAATATACCTTGGAAATGCTGTGTATTTCCACCATCACACCGTGGCTTTGCCAGTTGAAAGTTGTAAAACAGGCAAAGTTTGCAAGGAGCAGCTGCATCTTTTTTTCTCCAAACTGATGCGGTTGAGGCAACAAAAAAAGAACATTTGCAGTTTGTCCTGAACAGCTTACAAGGACTGAGGTTTGAGGACAGGCTTGGGGAGCTGGTCCCAGAGCTGGATCCAGCAAGCCTTGACAGGGATGTGTGACAATCAGCAAGGGACAGCTGTGTGTCTCTGTGCTCTGCCGTCCCCCACAGCTGCAGCTGTTGAAGGAGGAAATGATCCAGGGTCAGCAGAGGGGACTGGATAGATTAAATAAACCCCCCTGCCCAGCATAAGGGCTGGGAGGCTCCTACTCCTGCTCTTGATTGCTTGGTAAAAAAATACTTGTGGCCATTTGTTATCCCCCTGTTGTGCACTTCCCTGTAGGCTGTTAACATGCAGCCCAGAAAGCCAAGTGCATCCTGGGCTGGGTCCAAAGAAGTGTGACCAGCAGGTCCAGGGAGGTGATTCTCTCCATCTTTTCCTTGTGAGACCCCACCTAGAGTATTGAGGTGCCCAACATAAGAAGGATGTGGAGCTGTTGGAGTGAATCCAGAGGAGGGACATGAAGGTGCTCAGAGGGCTGGAGCACCTCTGCTATGGAGACAGGCTGAGAATGCTGGGGTTGTTCAACCTGGAGAAGAGAAGGCTCCAGGGAGACTTCATTGGGATCTTTCAGTACTCAAATAGGTCTTATAAAAAAGGGGGAAGGTGACTTTTTTACGTGGGCAGATAGTGACAGGACAAGGGGTAGTGGCTTTAAACTGAAAGAGGAGAGGTTCAGGTTAGACACTAGGAAGAAATTCTTTACTTAAATGGTAGTGAGGCACTGGACCAGGTTACCCAGAGAAGCTGTGGATGCCCTATCCCTGGCAGTGTTTAAGGACAGATTGGATGGGGCTTGGAGCAACCTGGCCTAGTGGGAGGTGTCCCTGCCCATGGCAGGGAGGTTGGAACTAGATGCTCTCTAAGGTCCCTTCCAACCCAAACCATTCTATGACTCTATAATAACTGGGACTGTCTATGGTCCCAGCTCCCTTCACAAAAGGCATTGCTTGATTACAACTGTGATCCAGCTGGTGGTGACAGTATGGTCAGGATCTGTCCCTCCACATGAGAATGGGGCAATTTTGTCTCTTTAACCCCTTTGCACCACCCCTCCAGTGTTCTGAGAGATCTTGGCATTTGCAGACTCAGAAAATTTCAGTGCTGTTTCAACAGCCTGCCCTACACTGACTGAAGAGAAATGCAAGGTTGTGAACTGGACTAAAATTAAACCATGTTGGTCTGTTCACTCCTTAGTCACAAGACTGAATCTAATATTTAGCAAAAGTTTTTCAAGCTATTTTTTTTCGCAAGGAAAAATGGGGCCTTGACTAAATGTAAATGTTCAGTTAAAGACAATTATTTTCAGCTTTCCCAAAAAAACAAATTGCTGAAAAGAAACTATATGGGTTTTGAGGCTCAGTGCCTTCTTTATGGAGCAAGGTGATTGGGAAAGACTTTTTCATTTGAAAGTTGGTAAAACTTATTTTGTTCTTAGCTTATGGTTCTGGTGATGAGTCTTCCAAGTACTGGACTGAAGCTGTCATGCTCTGTTCTTGAATCCCAAATCACAGGCTAGACCCACATTCCTGTGGGTCTGGACTCTCCCTGAGTCTAGGTCAAAACATCACTCCCCGAGCAAGACTTCAACCTTTCCTTCAGGATAGCATTCATCAGGGAGGGTTTCCAACAGGGCTTTTCGTGCTGGTGGATTTTTCCTTTCCCTGTCCAATCTGCTGACTTTTCTCTCCACGTGGTGCAGCCCTTGGGCAATTGAGTATTCCCTGCTCTTGTTACTCCATTTTTCCTCTGTGCTGAACCAAACCATTCTCTCTGCCATTGGAGCTGGTTGCATTGGGAGTATGACTTTGGCCATAGCTTTCTGCTTCTCCACCTTAGGCTGAGACCTCTTCAATGACTTGATTTGGTACCTCATCATGCCATCTTTGCTATTTCCCCTGAATCCTGACTATGCTCCAGACAGTGAGGTACGTGTTGGCATGACTCTCTTTTCGCAGGGGATTGTTGTCATCATCCTGCTAAAATGCCAGTTGGGCTGGCAAGGGATGGAGTATAAAGCATGGGCCGAAACTGTGTTTTTCTAGAAACCAGGCTGCAGAAATTGGTCCAGAAATTGTCTTCTCCTGACTGTTGCTGCTCCTGTCTCTCATCTCAGTGAAGCCTTCCTTCTCTTTTCATCTCATCCTCCCACTTGGTCCATCTTCCTGCTGCTTCAGATGTTTTCTGTGTGCAGCTGAAGGGACCACCTTTAGCTTTGCAGGTCTGAAGCCAAGGAGAGGAATGCTGATCAGCTGGAAATTACTCTGGTGTAGCCAAGCCCAGGATTTGGGCTCCGTGTGTCTCTTAGATTGATTTGGCTTCATTCACCTCTTGGCCACTTTCTGAGCACATTTGTCACAGTGGATGTCAGAAATAATTCCCCAAAAATGTCACCAGTGTAGGACCCTGTAAAACTGGTGTCATGATAACATTGTTCTCATGTTTTTATACCAGCCTTCAATGTAACCTGTGTTCCTTTGCCATTTTTCCCTGTGATACTGTAGTAATATTGGATTTGGTCTCTGCTACAGCATAGGACCAGTAGATTTTCTGTGGGAGCTAAAACTATACATGCTCTTCACCTTATTTTCTCTTGGTAGTTCCTTTTATGATTTGACTGGCTCCAAGAAGTTTGCTGATGGTTTGCTGCAGGAGAAGAATGTGAGGTTTTAGCAAATTAATTCCAAGTCTTGAATCCATAGGAACCCAGTCAGACACAGACTGTCTTTTTGAAGTCTGTGGAAAATATAAATATCCCTTTTCCAACTCTTAGTATGCTTCCAGGTTCTTTGGGGTATCAATGTGCCAGCATCACCCCAAGGAAAGGTGGGTAATTTTGAAATCAAGAGATAAGCAGCCTTGAGAAGGGGATGAAATGGGTTTAATTTCTGTGTTAAGGCTGGGTTAAGGCTTTATGGTCCTCAAAACTGTATAGGATTCCTTGTCCCACTTTTGGGGCATTCTCATGGCAATTCTACAGTTTTAATCACATCATCAGGTTTTTATCGGAATACAGTTGGTTTCCAGTTTGGATTCAGTAGATAAATCCCTCCAGCAAGGGAAAGTCAGAGGTCTGACCAACCACGAGATTTCATCTGAACCACTCCCAGAACTCTAGGTGAAGTTTCTGATGGGCATATTTCCTTTCCATGGTGTAATCAAACAGCCATAGGTTACCAAAATTGACACCAAAATCTCCCTTCTCTCTAAAACAAAGGTCAGAAGATGGGCTGTATCAAATGTCTGGATCAACAATTCCTCCTTTCCTGGTCTCCTCTTTTCCTGTCATCCTTACTCAGGCCTTCAGACCAGCAGATGAGTGGATGGCTCCCAGGACATCTAATGAACCCTCTCCTGAAGGGTTCATTAGAGCCTTCCTGGCCTCAGGCTTGTTTGCAAAATGAGGACATCCAAGTACCTGAGTACACAGCCCTGTGTTCCTACAGTTTGGGGTGGGTTTGTCTTGTTTTTTTTTCCTTTATTGAGTCCCTAGGTACCTCTGGGCAAAGAATTCAGTGCTTGGCTGTGGCTGACAAATAGATTACTGGATTACTGGTATGGAAGAGAGCAATTCCAATTAAGCTAATAAAACATACCTGCTACCTGTCTTTGGTGAGGAAACTTCCCAGGGAAATGTATTGATTTCCAAATATTTATGCCATGTTTTAAATGTATTCTCAAGAAACGAGAGAGGCATAACATTAACAGCTGCAGCACATTTTCCTCTAAAGTGTCATGTAAAATGCATGAAGGGCCCTGAAGATGGAGCAAAGACTTCTCCTCCTCCTGGCTGTGTTCACTTCATGCTCCATGGCTCTCCTTCCTGCTCCTTGTGCCTATGTAGAGACACAGTTTGAATACGTGGAGGGGAAATGCAGCAGTTGTTGCACTGTTTTTCCCCATCTTGATGCAGGAACTGAGCCCAAAATCTTGCACTGCACAAGCAAATGCCACAGCTGCAGGACCCTTGCCCTAGCAGTGGATGCCTTCTCCCAATGTTTCTTCTTCGAAGGAGACGTGAGACTCAGCTTGGGATGAAACAGCTGCAGAGATAATTCAGCACCTAAACTTGAGAAAGGACTGAGACTGCAGCCGTGTCCCTGTGCATGGTGTTACCTTGAGCCCAGAAATAGCAGACTCTTACTAGCACCAAATTGTTTGTTTCTCTCCCCCGACTTCAGGGAGGACACCCCACTTAGAGCCTCTGAGTGAGCTGGTGGAGGCAGGTGCCTGTGTTATAACTGGAACGCCTAATAGCAATGGTTTGAATTTCACCTGATGTCCATCCAAGGCAAAATGCCAATCGCATCGTTTCCCAGACCACTGAAATCAAATCTCCAGAGGTCTCTGCCCAGATGTTCCTCAGCCTGGAAGGAGTGGGAGGTGGGACTGAGTCTGTGTAAAACATGATGGATACAATGGGGTGAACCCCAGCTCATTTCGTGGCTTGGAGCTTAGCAAGGGCTGTAACTCCAAAACTGCTGCCCCACAAGCACAGTCCTGACCAGTCTGGGCTTGTGTCACAAAAATCAGTGACGTTGATTCCTTTAACAGAGGGCAGCAAGGGAAGAGCATGTAGGTACATGCATATGCACACGTGCATCCACGCTCGTTCTTCACACACTGAAAATGAATGAAAGGCAAATGCCACTGATCTGAAGGGATTGCTGTCAGCACACACACTGTGCTCTGCGAGTGCTCCCACTGTTGGTGACAGCCAACATGTTAAAGCAAACGTGGTCCTCCTAAAACCTGCTCCCTATTACTCGCCTTTCTCTTCCCTTGCTCTGTGCTCCAGGACACTGGCTCACCATCAGGTTTTGCACGATGGCTGAAGGATGGCAGAAGAGGTGGAGGTCAGCAGCCCAGAGGAGTAAAACAGGAGGCTGGATGGGGGGCTGGAATTGGGAGTAAACTTCTAAATTAAGGGACATTTGGAAACAATTTCCTTAGCACGCTGCAATGTGGCAGATGGGAGGGGGTTCCCGTTTGCTGTACTCCACCCTCCAAACACCTGCTGAGCTCTTCAGGGGTCCTGAGGACTGGGACTTGCTTTGTCAAAAAGTCAGACTGAAGGAGCTGCTGGGCTTGGGGCTCTGACAATGAAGGTAGTGTCACCGACGCTGGTAAACTTGCCAGATTCAGCAGAAAAGCTTATTAGAGCCTTATCTTAAACAAAGCTGCAGTTTAGTGATCTGAAATCATTAATCAAGCTAATTGCAGCTCATATTTATTGGCCCGTAGCTGCTGTGTAGCCACGAACAGCTGAACACACTGAACTTATCAGTTGAGTAATTGTCTCTGATAAATGAATTGCCTTCAAAAGAAAACAAGTGATGCCAGCAATCCATCATCAAAATGTCTGCGGGAAACCACTGGATGTGTTGAATTCATACAGGCACAATCCTACTCGGTGTTAAATAAAGAACGAGGGCACATTCCTACAAGGCCCTAAATCCTGCACTTACACCCTGAGGTCATGGGGCATATGACAAATTCCTTCACAGAAAGAGATATATATATATATATGTATATTTGTATATCTGACAGTGCCCTTGTCTCCTGCTTGCTTTATTTATTGCTTTTCTCACCACATCTTCAATCCCGTAGCGCCAAGGGACTAAAGGTTTGGCCATGATGAGCAAACTCATAGGATGAGAGCCCTGTATTTAGAGAGGTGGTGGCACAGCTTTTTCCTCCCCTTCTTCACAGTGATTTCTTCTGGATGTCCAATTCTGCCTCAGAATTGCCCTGGAAAGCAATGGTTATTTTGCAACTGTAAATTCTCGCTCTCACTATGATTGTTTTATTACTTGAATAATAAAACATGATACTGCAGGCAAATGTTAGGGAAAGATAGAAATAGGATTTGGAGAAATGGAAGAAAAAGGTGATGCTGTTGCCTCCTAAAACAAGGGAGTCCAAACCTAAGCAAACCTCCATCCCTGTCCCATAAAACTGCAGCAGGGCTCGTAGCAACACCGTCAGTAGGAAAGAGAGCGGGAGCTGGGTGTTTTTTCTTCTCAAATGGCCACATGAATCACGTGCGTGAGAAAAGAAATAACTGGAAAAAGAAGGCACACACATATACCTGCTTGCAAAGAAAAGCCTGTTTGTGCTGCGAGCACACTGGAGGAAATTGTGGAAGAACAGTTCATCCATGCAAAAATACGGCCGGCGCGAGGCTGCCAAGGCTGGTTAGAGCTGAGCGGATCGGCCGTCTAAACGCGGGTCAGACAAATTATTGGTGCCTGGGGGCAGCTTTCAGTTATGCACAGCATTTTTTCTCCCATAATTTATAAAACTTCTGGACAGCAGGATACAGGCAAATGGCTCGTTGGGGTCCCAGTTGCTCCTTCCTCTTTCAAATTCCTTGGCCTCCTTGTGGAAATGCCCTTGCTATCGCTGTGTTTATCTTTAGGCTTGGAGCAGTTCCTCTTGCAGATCCTGTGCTGGGCTGGAGGAAGAGGAGTCCTTATTTGCAAGAGAATTCACCTTTATATTCTCATTTTTGCTTCTTTGGTAAAAGGGAAAACAAAGGGTAACCTGTTCTGGTGGAGTTTATGCATTTTATTAGCAGGAATATGTCATAAATTTGTCAGATTGTTTTGAAGTGAAGTTTCAGTGATCTGCTCTGACTTCTCAGATAACACAACAACAAGCCCATAGAATAGCTTCTTCAAATACGACCACGATGTGAGAACTTCAAAAGACAGCAAGCCCCTCAAAATGTCCACACAGTCCATTTCAAACAAATGTGCCAAATTTCAAGATTAAGAATCAATATTTTTCTTACTGTCCTAATTTTAAGGCAGCTCAAGTAAAAGGAAAAGCTGTGCTGCCACCCTCCTGCTTGCTTCATTTCTATTTTATAGAGAAAAATGGTTTACAGCCATGGGTTAAGAGTCAGGACTCCTGGGTTCTTTTCCCAACTTAGCTACTGAGTCATATTATGTTTGGCAAGTCGTTTAACATCTTTGCTTGGCTTTCTCTTCCGTAAGAGAGATGTAATAACACTTCAGTGGCTTAATTAACTTAACCTCATAAAGCACTTTGAGATCTTTGGATGAAATTGTTCTAAATGGTGTTAGAATGTTGAAATGGTAGAAACAGTAAGATAGAAAAGCACAGAATTCACCAGCTGGTGTGGCAAAAGAGTCTGCCACACAGTGAAGGTACTGACGATACTTGGGAGGAAAGAGCCTGAAATGTCCACCTGTGTTGGCAAGGAATTCTTGCCTTGATGTGTGGTGACTGTCCTGTTTTTGGAGGTTGGGGGAAGACGTTTTTTGAATAGAGGGCAGCTTAGAATAGTAAGGCTGAGCTGCAAGCCCTTCAACTCGGGTTCAACAGCAAGAAGAATTCATTCAGTAGTGCAAGAGGAGGGCAAATTTGTGCGCTTTGGCTGTTAACTTTGCAAAGAAATCTTTGGGATAAACTGCTGTCCTTTTCCATTTTTGCAACCCTCCTGAAGTGGGCGGAGCACCTTATACATAACCAACAGGGAGCCCAGATGGTTTCAGTGTGTCCTCCAAACAAAGGTGTTGGACTGAAACAAGGGTGCTGGGGCTCCTGTGCCATTCAGTGCTAGCCCATAAACCAACCCCATGCATTTCGTTACTCAGCAGGACAGCAAAGTTAACAAATGGGCTGTATCACCTCAGCTTCTCTGCTGGATCTTTGGGTGATGGATTGCAGATGTAGGAGCTCTTCCCAAAACGCATCTTGTATGAGGCATGAGGTGCTCCAAAGTTAACATGAATTCAAAGAAGTGACCCATGCTGTGCTGCTCCCCAGTATCCATATTGCCTTGGACCACAAAGAAAAGAAGAGGCCATGGGGTCTTCTAGAACTGATTGTGTGCTGATGAGAGGTCCCACCATCCCCAGGCAGGACCAGGCCCTACCAGATGGGCATAGGGGAAAGCCAAGTGCGTGCCTCCTATGCCTTTGTTTTTTCCACAAGCAATCTTGCTTGCAGCAAGGAGGGAGTGAAACAACCAGGAGGGAATAGCAGGGAGAGGGTAGGAACTGTAGGAACTGTGAGGCATGTGGTTTCACAGGCTTGCTGGGTGCACAGCCACAGGGTGTTGAAATGTTTAAAGGGATTCAAGATAAATAAATCTCACCCAGGCCCCGTCTCAGCAATGCCTGTTAGCATAACTCAGTGTTGGAGCAGAAAGTAACCCGCTCTTTATAGAGAGTGTGACTGAAAACGGGTTAATCCATCACTCACTCTCCCCCCTTGCCCTCACCCTGCTCCGTCTGGGATAACTTCTAATCAGTGCCTGGGTCCAGACATCGTCTCAGCAGCTGGGCAACGACGCCATGGCGCAGCAGCCCCTCCACCCCCTGCCAAATGCAAACCCCATCCCTGCTTTAGTGACTCCAGGAGCCAGCCCCAACCTCTGCAGACCAGCCCTGTGCCCAGATGGGGCTGTGCTTGGCTGCCGCTCAGCCCTGGGACTGTCGGGCAACCTGCCCCTCTTGCTTTTCCTGATGCTCACCAGCAACAAGGGATCTGCAGCCTGGCCCAGTGCCCCATGGCTGGTGGGGTCTCTCCATTTTAGCAGCTGGGCACACTTCAGTGCTGGCAGCAAGTGTAGGGGTGGGGGCTGACTTATTTTCCCACTCCAAGCTCCTTTTGGCAGTGTCAAGTGTCAGATAAGCACAGCCATGTATTTTATAATAGTTTCAAGGCAAAACTGCCTCTTTGGTAATTATTTCTCCAGAACTTGCCCATTTTTCTGTAAAACTGACATGGCCCTTCCTGGCCCCCAAGGTGCTGTTGCCTCCTGCGAGATGCCCAGCCTGGGTTGGAGGAGGCTGGTATGTGTAGCAGGGAGGGATTTTTATGACCAAAGATATGCAAGAAAGCAGAGGAGCAAGAGATGTAACAAGGAGCCAGTGATTTTATAACAGTTTTCACTCTCCCCCTGCTTGACTCCCCCCTTTGGACAGTGGATGGGAAAGAAGGAATGGCTTTCTTGCATGTGATTTGTTAAAGCAGCAAGAACTACAAAAGACAGGCCACTTGGGCTCTCTAAATGAGAGGGTTGTTATGAGTAAAGTGATGGATGCAAAGCAAGGATTTCTGGAAGCAAAGAGGATATATTCTCTCCCTTCTGCAGCCTGCTTTCAGAGGCTCATTGAGTGCATATCCCAAAAATATCACTAGAGCAGATCTGGTTCTCTCTAACATGGATATTGCTTGCATAGGTCACAGTGGAGTGAAAATGACATGGATCTAACACATTTTCCTCCTCTGACTGAGGAAAGACCATCTTGGCCCTTTTCTTGAATGTTCCCACTGAGTCTTTCCTGTGATTTAGGAAGGAATTCAGCAGAAACTTCAAATCCCCCTTCAGGTTGCCACCAAACAGTCCATTTATTTTCTAATGATCTAGTTCAGCTTTGAACCAGCCATATCCTCTGGATCTCCCAGTTTGTGGTGGATCAGATGCGTATCACTTGCCTCTTAATGGCAATGCTGTCTCTGCATTGGAAGAGGGATACTCTTCACCATTCATGTACCCACTGCTCTGCTCCATCATCCCGATGTGCTGCAAGGCATTTTCCTGCATCATGTGTAGGATTCGCCTGTCCTCCCTTGGAATTAAACCTCTGTGCTTTTGAATCATTAGTCACCTCCAGGTCCTTCCCTCCCCTCGCTCTGAATACCACGACATGAGTCATTCCTCAGTTTTCTTGGCAGACAGACCCCCGAGGAGCAACAATTCAGTCAACATTACTGCTGAGTGTGTCATATGATTGAAACTGTGTTGAGAGATTCTCCGAAAGGCGAAAAAGGACAAACAGTCTTTCCCAGGGGGTGCTCTGCTTCATTAGTGTCTTTCCTTCATGGATGGTTTGATGGTGGGGCTGGATTTCTTCCAGCACCCAGACCAGTTGGACATGGGCTTTAGTGGGAACACTTGAAGTGTCCTTTCTCCTCTGTCTTGCTAGGAAACAGTGTCCCAGCGGATCTTCTTCTCTCTCTGCAAAATACTTGGCAAATCCCTTGGTCTGAGCTCAGGGGGATTGCACTGGACTGTTACCCCCTTCTGGACATCCATAGCCCTATGTTTACCATCTGGAGGTGTCAGTTTGCCCACTGCCAGTGCCACATGGACAATAACCTTTGTCAAACAGTCAGTTTCCTTCATGTGCGTTGTGGTGCCCCTGCAGCATCGCTCAGTTGGAGCTCGTGCTGCTGGTAACCTGGAGTGGAAGAGGGTGGTGGGCCTGCTGGGACCCTCACATCTGGCACAGCCCTTCCTTGGGGTTGTGTGACAGTGTCACCCTGAAAGTGCTTCAGGGTCTGCGTGAACCACTAACCAGACATTTCTGTTTACAGCACATTCATTAGGAAAAACCCTGGGGTGGACCAGTGTGTTGCTAACCTGAAAAACAAAAGTCAGTTTGGCTGAAGGGTGGTGACTCATGGTGGCAACCGGATGGCTTTTCACATGTACAAGTCACAGAGGACCTGGAGGTCTCATGACATGACATCTCTTACTTCCCTTTTTTAATTATTAGGTTATATTAACTAAAAGACAAAGATGTATCCTGTACACATAGGTTGGTGTACAAGCATCTAAATATGTATGTGTGTTCCCCCTTACATTTATATTTTATGCATAAAGGAAAGAAATCTGCACAACAGGCAAGCAAAGCAGATCTTAAGTGACAGTTCTAAGCAGGCAGGAGCAGGGAGGGGATGTCCCAGCCCAGGGCTGATCTGTGTGCTGTAGGTGGGAAGAAGGGTTGGGGTAGATGGGTTTGTGTCTGATACTGGAGAGGTTTTCACTGTGCAGTGAAGACAAAGCCCCCTGGTCGACACCTATGGTGTTGGATCAGGTGACTAAGGAGGAATGAGTTCAAGGCACAGCATGGGACATCTCCCTTGCCATACACTCAGTAACCTTATTGAGCCTAAAATGTTGTTTTCTGTGTTATGCCTGTTTACAGCATATGAGAGCTTGACTTGATGTCCTAACATCAAGGAATTATGTTTTTAAATTTTAATTAAACCTCAAGGAATGCGATTAAAAGAGGAAGGTAAATTTGCTGGGGAAACTTCCCCAAGGATTTTTTCACAGGGCCAGGGTTTTTAATGAAGCCCCTTAACCAATGCCACACACTAAGAATCATCCTTCTTGCCTCAGTGGAGTTGGTGAAATAAGTCTGATACAGAGTTTTTAACCAAAGGCCTCTAACCTTATGTGCTGGGAGGAGTCCTGTTGCTTTTAAAGGGAAGTTCACAGACAATGAGAACCACTTGGTATCTGATGTCCAGCCAAGGTATCTCCCAACGGGATCATTGCCTAGGTTTGTAAATTAAATGTGCAAGACATAGAAGGGTTAGTGCCCTGCTCTCCATCTGACCTCTCATGGGCATCATGTCAGTGCTAATTGCAAATAGCTTTTGTCCCACGAGCAGAGTTTACATTTTGTTTGGTCTTAGAGTAATATTATTTTAAGAAATATCTCAGCTTTCTTGCACTTTCTCTTGTTGTTCACACAGATCCGATCCAGGTTGGCTTTAGGAAGCTGAATTTTTTTAAGATAAGGAGGTTTATTTTGGCTTAATCTTTGTCCCCACTTATCACTTGGTCTGAGCGCAGCGTGTTGTTTCTGAAGTGAGACGAACATTTCAGGAATGACATGACCACTGTGTTTTTGGTTGCCTTTTCTTTTCACACTTGGGTGTTTTTGTTTCTCCACCAAGGCAAAGTAACTATTTCTCACATAAATCAGCAGATGTAATGCACCCAGGGGAGCTGAAAAAAGCCAGGGCTGTGTCCTCTAGCCCTGCATCAGCTGAAATTCTGTCTGGTGTCAGTGGGAATTGGATGACATGAAAGGATCAGGCATCTAGTGAGAAAAAAAAAATGCCAGAAAAAATTAAGTCAATGAACCTCCAGGTCAGAGACATCTGAAGACTGACAGCAAATGGACCTGTCTTTAGGAAGATCATGAAATCAGGTCTTGGCATCTCCTGTGTTACTAGCTTGTCGTCTGTTTTAGGGACCAGACTTCACAGTCTGTTGAAGGAGTTTGTGCAGGAACATTTGGCAGCAAATTATCCAATGGCCAGCAGACAACATGGGCACTTTTCATGCCAAAAACCATACAATTGCCTTCCTGATTCAGTAGATGCAGTGAATCTAGTGCAGTCATGATGTATTTGGGATTCAGCTGGGCATTTGATATCGCACTGTGCTAGAAACTGGATAAAAATACTAACTGTTAAAAATACTCTTGCTCAGACTATATATTATCCAGAGCAGAGAGCTGTTGCAGTTGGTGAGCTCCCCAGGGCACAGCAGGGTGCCAAGGAGGTCAGTAGTGGAGGTGACTCTTATTTCACACCTTCAAGACCAGGCCAGTTCCCGGTCGTCTGGGGACTCACTCCCTCTGTTGGTCCCAGAGAGAGTATCAGGAGATTCAAAGGCTGTGGGCATCATCTGCGGTGCTTCCAGCAAGAGCCAGCTACCAGGTCCTCTAGACATGGGAATGTTGAGAGCAGGGGATGGTGAAGGGGGACTCACCAGGCATGTGAGATGGTGGCACGAACTCCCCCGTGGTGAAAAGCTGGAGTGCTGCAGGCAATAAGCGGCAAAAGGACAAGGGGAGAGATGGGTCAAAAACTCCAGTCACAATCAGATCAGAGAACTGAGATGGGATGAAATGGGATAGTCCTCTAGGAAGGGAGAGCGAGGCCATGGGCCACGAGATCCTGTAAAATGCACCGAGGGTGGGTGTGTTCATCAAGAACTGAGGACCTGGCAGAAAACCTTAATTTAGCTTTCAGCTAAATTTCAGTGATGCCAAAAGTGGAGAAGGACAGAGCCAAACTGCAGTGGAGAGAAAGAAAACTGTGGCAGCAGTGAATGGACAGCAACCCATAAGCATATCCAGGGGAAAAAAATGAGTTCAAAGGAAGTTTGAAAGTTGTAGTAAATAACAAAATAAATACAAGTGCAGATTGCTGCTTGCAGAAGCCACAGCCCTGAAAGACCCCGTAATGAATATTTGAATCAGTCTTACCCTGTAAAATCTAAATCTAGGCACAGAGAGGATCAAAAGAAAAATGCTGCAAGGTTTAAAAGCTGATATATAAGGGGGACTGATATTTGGTGTACTTGCAGGAAGCAAAAGCTCTTCATTTTTATTACCAATGCGTTCAAGCAATGATGCAACTCTAGGGAGGGACTTACTCATTCTTGGGAGATGACTAGATAACAGCAGTGGTCAGATGCTAGCAAAGCTCATGTCTTGCCGGGAGATGGTTATGTGCTTCAGTTCCCATTTCAACCCACCAAGCATCCCAGTTCAGGTCCAAAATCCTTCTTCTGCTGTTGGTGATCCTGATGTAAGTGTGAGCTTAGCATCAGAAAGCATTTTCCTGCCGTCCCTGTAAGGCACAGAGACCTCATGCACGACCAGGCTGCAGGATGCTGCAAGCCAAGCTCCCAGCTGCTCAGGTGCCAAATCAGTGAGGGCACAGACCTGAATTACTTCAAAATCTGGACATGTTCTCCTATCTCCTCCTGATGACAGACTTGTACAAGGAAATAGCTGGCATGTTAGGAATTGTAGGCAGATTATAAGCGGGCAGACTAGGCTGAAGTCATGTAAATCTTGTAAAACTCTTTGTCTCTGCTTCTGCTTTAGTTAAGCTAAGAATGAAATGGTACCTTGGCACTGGCTGATACCTGCGTGTAACATCACCAGACTGCTTTCAGAACGATTCTGATTCACTTGAAATTTCAGAACACTATAAAAAGACATTTTGAGGCTAAACCCATTTTCAGAGCTCATTACAGCCAAATAATTAAATATTGCTACACTTGCAGCCACAGGTCTGTCAGGTCCCATGCTCTGCGGTGTCTAAAATGTAGTGGCTGTTTCCCTTTCTTGGAGGAGGAGATGATTTCATCCTTTCATACTGTTTCCTGTAGCAACATCATTAAATGCCAGCTTTTTGGTGGGGACTGCTGTGCACTTAATTCACGCAGCTCACACTAGTACTGCTGATGACAATCCCCGACATATATCTTCCCTGAAGCTGTGCTTGCTTAACCAGTATTTAGTGAAGTCATTGTTTCTAATTTGTCTCTCTAATATGTGCCTAATTAGCTCCTTTTGAACTCATCATCCTGTACACCTACTTCTGCAAAATAATCCTGGTAGGTGGAGAAATGCTGCTGTTGAAATCAAGCAAGCTGTGTTGGTGCAAGTGAGGTCAGAGTTGGGCATGATGTGGCAGTGCTGGAAATTGCTTTACTTTCAGGAGCTATGTTTTAAAACTTACATTATAAACTGTGCTGCTGAAAATCAAGAGGATTTGTCAGTTGATTCTTTTGCATCAAGTCTAGGCTTGCACATTCAGACCAGTTATTTCTCCACGGAGAGCTCTTTCCAAAATCACATATCCCTATGCAGTTTTGTGTCTTCATTTTTCTGCAGCAAAGGGTGGGTTGGGAACATCCAGTTCCCCATATTCATGATCCAGATGAGTAATTGGCAGTGTCTCTGAACATGTGTCCTCATGCATTTATGGATATTTATGATCTTCCTTGCTAGAGATGAACGTGTTTTGTCTCCAAGGACCCCGCTGAGTCTACTTTCTTTTTCGCTTTTCTGCGGGTTTGCTCGTCACCTACAGGTGGTTCATAGCTGCACAGCTGGCCAAATGGGTTATAAGGGTATCTCAATGTCTCATTGAAAAGATATGCTGAAGTGTTATTTCTCCTGGAGGCAAGAACAGCAGGCTTGGCAGAGCTGTGTTTGGCAGCTCCTCTACTGTGATCCTCACAAACCCTGCCCTGGGCTTGGGGCTCCTTTCTGCAGGTAATGCTGCTACACCACAACAACCGAGTTGCCCCAGTATCTCCAGATCTCACTTCTTGAAGGCGTAATAAAATAGCTTTTCTTACGTGCTGGAGGGAAGCAGGACTCCCGGAGAGGGAGTCCACAGCCTTTAACCAGAAGATGGCACAATGTAACTGCTGTATGAACCGGGACAATCAGGAGCTCTCCCTAAATAAGAGAGTGGAGAGTTGCTAAGAGGAGAGCTAAACAGCCAGACAATTTCAAAGGGGCATATGGTGGCTCTCAGGTGATGGCTTCTGTGTTGCTGGTCATGCATCTCTCTTCTGGGGTCTTCTTGTGCTTCAGCAACCATATCCAAGCCAGCACGTGCACTCCCCTCTTCCGTCTCCCCATGTGTTCGTGTGCCTGTGTGGGTGAGGATATTGCACATTCATCCACATGCCTGCATGATTTCCATGGGGTTACACCCCCTTCCAGCTTGCTTGGAGTCCGGCAGCCGTGCTGGACAGCCAGCAGCCCACCTGCCTGAAGATCCTCTTGGCCCCCAGCGTATCTCAAACCCTCCAGCAGATGCATGAGAGACCCCAAGAGCTGATGTACCAGGGACCCTGGGCTGTCATCACCGGCTCAGGCCACGGTCCCCCCGCCGGTGTGGAGCACACCTGGGCTTGCTGGCAGCATCCAGAGGTCCCAGGTGCTCCGGGGCTGCATTCCTCTCCTCTCCTCTTCTTCCTCTGAGCTTTGGGGAATTTCTGCCCACATTCCCATGACTCCCGTGGACTCTCAGCCTTGCTGTGGCCTCTAAGCCTTGTAACAGAACTGCCTGCCTTAATTTTGTGCTGAAAGGGCGGGCAATGAGCTTCAGGAGTCAGGGAATGGCTCAGGAAGGGCAATCTTGCTGAAAGGTGGTGAAGGAGAACCAGGTGTCTCCATGGCCACAGATAACTCACTTGTTCTTGAGGGGTCCCATGGCTCGTGTCACCTCGTTCTTGGAAAGGCTGAAAGCCTGAAGCTCCTTTTACAAATGGGAAACTGAAGCTCCCAACAAAACATGGGACTGGGTATGTAAGCAGTAATGCAGCTGGGACCTGCATTTCTCCCCTGTTCCTTGAGCAGCCTTGGCTGTGGCTGTAGGCAAGCGTGTGGCAAACACAGCTACCCCCTGTTGTGCCTCTGACCAAATTCTTAGGCACATTGTATTGCTTGAGCAGTTGGGACATGTAAAGCCCTCTGAGAGTCTTGAATGAACAGGCCTGTAGGAGTGCAAAGTGTTGCGGTGCTGAGGATGGATTATTTTAAAAGCAGGGCCCAATTAATGAAGTTGATGATGATGGTATGACAGGCAGTAGCTTAACAACAGATCCTAGAGACAGAGCTACACCAGCATGAATGAGTGAGAAAAAGCCAGGTAAACCTATAACTTCCTTGTCCTTTAAACTCAGTGCTGATATCAAGGTTGTACACTGGGTATCACCTAAAGAGATGTGTCTCAGAGGTTTTGTGTCTGTCTCCAAGGACAGAACTGATTCCCAAGGTTTCTTTGATTGCCACTGACATTTATCATTTCACTTTTGCACCCTACTCAAACACAAACCCTTTGCCTATCTGGGGAGATACAAGGAAACTGTGGTGGGATGGAAGGCTTAAAAAGAAAAATTAAAAAAATTACTTGCTTGCATTTTTTCTTGTGTTGGTGAAATTTGCTCTTTGGTGTGCTTGATAATATTTGCATTAAATTATCCTCCTCTAAACAGAAATTGTTGGGACTAATTTAGGTTTCAGGGCATAAATCCAACCTTAGAAGACTATAATAACATGACAGCTCTTTGCCATTGAATTACATGTTAAGTATCTTACAGTGGAACTGTAATTACATGCTCACTCCAAGCATTGACAAGTAAACAGGATTATAACAGTCTCTGGAACCAATGTTTGCATGAATACTTCAAGAGAAAAGAGATACTTGAGGACACATATGGGGTTTATTTTCTGGCTGAAAGCATATCATTGTTATTTATTATTCACACACTACTGCTGTACATGGCAGAACAGAGGCTGTGCAGTACTTACCAGCTAAGAGGGAGACATGGATAAAAAAAGAGTAAACAAAAAAAAGTGCTGGCATTTTCAGAGTTTCCTTTAGCTGTGAAGGGAAGGGAGGGATAATCAGACATTGACAGAAATTGAGGTAGCTCTGGAATGCACTGGGAACACAATGGAGACGTGCCTGCACAGAGCCACGCAGGCCTTCCAATGATCATCAATACTCGTCTTAGCAGGTCTGGAAGACTGTGTGGAGCATCTTACCTGTTTTTTCCTTTTGCTCCCTAACATACCTGGGTCTCAGAGGATTTATTCACATGTGAGATCTTGCCGATAACTTTTGATGTGGCCCTGGAAATCACATAATTCAGTTCACATGGTATCAGAGGTAGGGAGCAAAGTGGTGACATACTAGCTCTGATGGAGCTCAGATGGATGTCTCTGCACCACCAGAAGGGTTTAGCAGTGGGGGAATAAACCTTCCCTCTGGTACTCACCCATAACTGAGGCTTGACAACATTTATTTCTCCCTTTCTCTTTTGTCTCAATGCTGGGGTGAGGAAGTGGAATGATTAGCTAAGGGTAGTTCCTATAGCCTAGACAAACATGGTCTAGGCTATCTTCAGGACAAACTGGGACAAGGAGATAAATTCCTGGCAAAGCTGAGAAGTGTTTCCAAAGCTTCCCTAAATATGATACTAACTGAAGTGAGTTGATGAGAACATGTCAGGACAATGGGAGGGGAAGAGGAAGATGCTGGGAGTGCCATGGGCTCATGTAGGTATGTGGATCAGTCTCTAGAAACACAAGCAGCACGTGTCTCTCACAGTGTCTCTATGAGACTGTCTGTCTCTGACAGGCTGAACAAGAGCTCCAGGCCCAAATCCTCCTGAGCTTTGGAAAAGACTTGGACTCGGAGATGAAATCCATGTCTGTGGCTCATCTCTGACCAGCATTTTGTTAACCTTGGCCCAAGTGCTCGTGTTTGCTCTTTGTGCAAATTCCCCTTGTTAGAGGACGATGGTGTCAGCCGCTTGCCCTACACCTACACCTACTTCATCATTAAGAGACACTTTCACACCATGTGTCCTGCACTCTGTGGTGGCATCTGGGGCTTCACACAGGCATTCTCACTTCCAGCTCACAAGAGTGATGGCATGACTTACTGTAAATCAGGAGCCTGTATGAGATTGACATTTGAACTGGCAGTGAGAGGAAAAGGGCTGGTATCTGGCTTACCCATGCTCTGTGCTGCAGCTTGGGTATGTCCTTGGTGGCAAACCCTCCTCCAGTGAAAGCCCTTCAGCCACCTTGCTCTGGGACCATGAGGTCCCTCTTGCAGTATGTGTGCTGCAGGCAAATCTGTTCTCACATCTTACATTGCTCTTGTTTGAAATGGGATTTGTCCATAATGAAAAACTAATGTTTATCAGGAAGGACTGGGAGTCTGGGTTTCAGAGCTGCAGCTAAGTGGGAGAGCTCAGCCAACTGACTGCATTTGGCCAGTGCATCTTGCATCTCCTCTCAGTGCAGGTGTTCCCAGATCAGTGGAGGGGAGGCTTCACTGGCATTTACATTATGAATGCTAGTAAAATGCTTGAGTGACCAGATTAGTGTCTATCAATAGAGCAACCAAACAGCTTCTTACACAAGCCCAAGAACTGACTGGGCTATTGGCTATACTGGTGTCCTTATGCATTCAAAGATAACCCCAGGTCTATGCAGAGAACACACATGTAAGGCTGAAGAGATTCCAACATTATACATGTGGTATTTCAGCTGGCAGCTCCAAGCATCTTAACTTCCTTGTGTCTTTACCAGTTTTCCCAGAATAAGGAGTTGTTGATTTGGCTGCCTTTTCACACCTCAGATTGTTTTAAGAAAATCTTGGTTGGGAAAACAGAGCTAAACTTCTAAAGGATGTGGTTTATTCCTAGAAAAATTTGAGCTATGCCAGCATTCAAGTTTGTGTTTAACTCTGAAGCAATTTGGCATCTAGTTTTGTCAGGGCTATAATACTGTGTTGTCCAGCCTATCCAAGCAAAAGGTTCACTGTTCTGATGCATAGGACTCCAGTGACTCCACTTAGAAAACCAGTCTGAGACTCAGCTGGGCCCTGGATGGATTTCTACTGAATCACACCTGCAAACTGTTCTCCAGCACAGCCACGATGTGCCTTCCTGCACAGTGCAATGGGGTCTTTCCTTCCAATTAAATCCAGAGGATCGATGTGAAGAGTGGTACCAAAGGGTCCTCAAAGTGATGGAAGAAACACAGCACCTCCTTCAAGAACTTGCACTCTCTTGCTTGCAGGATTGTACCTGTGTAAAATGTGAGTTACATTTTTATCTCCTAATCCTTATTCCCTTGTTAGCAGAGGAGAGGTAATATATCCATAAAGCTAAAGCAACATATACAATGTTGTGTATTGTCAAAACTCTTTGTTAAAGCTCTGTCACTAAAGTCACTGTAGAAATGAGGAAGAGAACTTCATTTTTGGCTCCCAGATTCACTGTCCTATTTTCCCATTGGAAGAACTCTCACACCTCTAAAGTGCAGAGAATTTCCTCTGCAGCTAATGGGAAACAAATGTCCCCGAGTCATTCACAATGTCCTTTTTCTGATGCCCCTGCATGAAAATGAGGATGTCAGCTCAGAAATGCGACTCCACATATGCTTTATCCTACTTGGATATTTATTGCTCATAGAAGCAGTATGACAAAATTTTAAAAAATATTTTAAAATCTTTTCCCCTGCTCTCTTCAGGCCAGCCCAGGGATGGGGACAGACCAAGATACACCATGGATTATACAGGAATGAACATAACCAGAATCAGCCCCTGGTTTACAAACAAATATTTTTTCTTGTTTTGGTCCCAGAGGGGTGAGCGCCCTGTTTCTCTCGCAGGTACAAATCCTGAGGTACAAATCCCTGGTGAGCAAGGGGAGGAAATGCAGTGAGCTTTGTATCATCAGCTTCTCAAATTTTTGCTGGGGGTAAAACAGCCTATGAAGAGAGACAAATCAATTGACTTTACAGCTGGGCTGATTGATGATGCGAGCTCACAATTCCCAAAGTTAGAATCTGCATGCTGAGGCTGCCAGGGAGTGCTGAATCCTCCCAGCCCTCTCCTGCCTTAGGACATTATGCTGCTGGCTCACACAGAAGCTACTGGCTACTCTCATAGGATCCCCTGTGCTAGGGGATTACTGCCTTCAAACATCAAACATGCTCCTGGCTTTGCTGGAGCAGCATAAAAGGAAGAGAGGAGGTGAAGCTGAGGACGCAACCCGCCAGTCCAGGTTGAACTGCAGGGCTGGCAGGGAGGAAAAAAATAATATTTTTGCTGCTAAACAAATTTGGTCTGGAATCAGTGAGGAACTAACCGGAGCTAACCCAGCTTTCTCTACACTCATCTTAGAAAACCTGTGCAGATCATTCAGAAATTTGATTTCTTCCCCAGTACTTGCCTGGCTGTCACAGAGATCTTGCCTCTTTATTATTATTATTATTATTATTAATAATAATAATAATAATAATAATAATAATAATAATAATATTTTTGGGGGGTACTGTTTCTAGTGTGGATTTGCAGAGACCCCCAGAGCATCCTCTGCTCCCCTCTGGGCTTTGTTGTTTCTCGTTCTGGCAGAGACAAACATCCACGTTCAGATTTTAGTGAGGGCATTATTTTCTCTTTGATTTAGCACGACCAGGAGTTATTCCATTATACCCAGACTTGTCTATTTACTCTTTAAAGCATGTTCCTTTTATTTACTCCTCCAGGGCTGCCTGTTTAATCCAATCTCTTTTCCACTGAATTACACTAGCACAATAACACAGGCCAAACAGGTTCAGCCTGGGTCACGGATGGCAGAGTAAGGGGCTATATTCTTGCCAGATAATAACTTTAGTATTAAAAAAAATGGTATTTACTGAGACTGGTGAGATTTATAGCTAAAAAGGGAGTTTCTAGTCCCAGTATTTGTAATGGTTTTGAAGCACCTATCCCTGTAAAAAAGGAGCAAATGACCTGAAAATGAGATTGGAGTTCAGCTCATTTTTTGCAGGAAACCTGAGGTTTGACAAAAGCTTTGGCAAATGGCAATGCCTGGTCAGACAGATGTGGGGCCTTGTGGAGAAGGCAGGCTCCACATTCCCACCAAAGCTCCACACCCAAACTCTGGGATGACATTAATCTGTTTGAACTCACAGTCGTGTATAACATGGATAAAAGCACCTGGGTGAGCAGACCCTGGAGTTCAGAGCCAGCACTGCTGTGGGGGCTGTGTCTTTTGTATCCCAGCATCTCTCTTCCCTCTGGCCTTGGGTTACAAGCCGTGTGACAGATGAGGACACCCTCTTATGTATTTATGGCACCTTTCTGCTCTTTCACTATTGCATTACATCTGCCTTGCCATGCAATATTTTTATGTTCTTCATTATTCTTTTTGAGTAGCAGATTTTTTTGTTCCTCATTATTAACGCTGTACCTTAATAGCTCTTTAAGAAAACAGACACCTGCACTTTACAGAAACATGAGAAGATAAGTTCTCTGGCCCGTGGAGGTTAAGTTCTTGTTTATTTCTATCATATATGATTTACTATCCAGCCATTTTTCTCATGAGATATGGTGTTACCTTCTAGCTGCCCTGTATATATCTGCTGCTCACCAGGACACCAGCCAGCCTGCTCTGCTCCTGTTATTTTGGAAACCTGGAGCTGTGAGTTTCATGAAGGCTGGGTTAAGTAAGCAACAGATTTATCTTTGTTGAAAGATATAAGTGTTTGGCAGCAAATGTTGGCAGGTCCTTGCATATGTCCAGGGCTCCTTAGCATGCTCTCTGCTGTTCCCTTCACTGGGGATGGCTAAAGGGGCAGCTGCCCAACCCAAGGGGCTGTCTTGCAGCCCCCTAGCCTGAGCAGACCTGGTGTGGTTAATATTGAACACTCCCTGTGCCTGGGGAGGGTGGGACAGGTGTTCCACCATGTACTTTCTGGTGGGTCATATCATGGTGGATTTTGTATCCATCTTCCTTGAGCTGTGGGCAAGCTGGCAGCGCTCCTCAGGTCCACCAAGATTTGTCCCCGTGGTGTGAGTGACCTTCCCCCCAGCCTTGCTCTGCACCTGCAGGATAAGCCCATGGGTGCAGCACCAGGACAAGGAGAGTCTGATGAGCATTTGAGCAGCTGAAGGGCTGAGAAATCCCCACTGAGCTCAGGGGGTACCTCTCTTGAGATGCCTCCCTCATTGCAGCTCTCATGCCCTGTGCCATGGTTTCCCCCATGGGCAGCTCATGCCCTGTGAGGAATAATGCCAAGGCTGACAGCCATCCACAAGCCAGCACCCTGCCCTCAACATTTGCTTCAGAAATAATGCATCTCTAAGAGGAATGTCCTACAGTGAAAGCATTGAGGAGATGGTGCATATTCCCTGAAAACCCTACTGCTGTACCAGAGCTGCCTGACCTGGCTGGATCCGCACTTCGGGCAATCAAGGAGACTTTCTCAGGCAAACCCTGGGCAAAATCAAGCTCGTGCCAGTCCAGGCAGGATGGAGCAAGATACTCACTGGGGAGAGGGCAGCACAGCTCTCCCACCCCATTTCTCAGCAAGCATCCCATTCCAGCCTCTCCTATTGTTTCTATTTGCATACAGATAGAGATTTCCTATGAGGATCATTTCCGTATGGTTTTTACGCATGAGAGTAAACAAGACATAGCTGTCGACTATATAGTTACCATATTTTTGGTGGTGTTCCCATCCAGAAAATGCAGCTGCATTATATTCCTGATAAAGTGGAACTAAAGTTTGGCTTCAGCATGAAATGTTAATAAATGAAAGACATTTCAAACAACACTGATTGAGGCAAAGTGTCAGTCCCTCTTTCCCCCCCTCCCCTTCCCTCCAAGGGCTTTATCTTTATTTTTTCGCAGAGTTGCAAAAACTCTGACGCCTGACCTGGAAATCAGCAAATTTCTACTCCTGGTTACACTTGTATGAATCTGAAATGGCTTTATTGGTTTCAGGGGGTTTGTCTGGGCCAGCACCACGGTCACTGAGAGCAGGGGCTGTGCTGCTGCTTTATTACAGGTTCGTCCTTCAGATAATTTGGTTTCTCTTTGTTATCAAGGTCCAGCCAGAAAGGGGAAGGTTGTGCTCATACCACCTAAAGTTACTCAGTGCCCCTGACATGATGCATGTGGCTCTTGCCTAATCTCCTATTGCTGACAATTAAAACACAAACATGTAGTCATATTTTTGGATGAAACTGTACAAACATTTCAAAACAGTTTATGCATGCAGATTTGTATGTTATCAGAGAGCACCACACATGCACATGGAATTTATGGAAAATGCTGAGAGATTTGAAAGGAAATAGTTTGGGAAGTTGTCTTATTTTTTTGAACATAAATCCCGAAACAGTTTCCTTTAACATTCCTCACGTCCGTCCAGCAATTAATACTTGACATTTCTGTTTTTCACTCTGTCTGTTGATCTGGGGCTTTTTTTTTTTTTTTTGGTTATTTATTGCAACTCTCCTTTCATGTTTACTACATCTGTTTGCTAAACGCAGCATCGATGTGTACAGACAAACTTCCTTGCACAGGATGATGATGTGAGGGAGCAGTGAGAGGAGATTTAGGTCTCCGAAACCGTGGTCTCCTCCCGAGATGAGATATTTCGATTCAAAGGTGCATATTCAGAGTTTTCAGCTCAGCCTACCTGTACTGAATAGTGGCTGCACGTATGAGTCTGTTGGCTTGATCAGGTTTTTTTTCTCACTTAGAATGATTCCAATGGCTCCAGTGGGATTATTCTTGTACTAGCCAGATGTAAAAGGAAAGCAAAATCAAATCCTTCATACATCAGTGTCAGACTGACTCCAAGAAACCAGTGTTGAGTGATATAAAGGATAAGGGGCCTGAGGAAGGATGTGTTTATGGAGAACATTTGGAAACTTTAACTACTTGTAGTTTGAGCAACCGCTGAGTTAGGGAACTGCCTGCAAATATTTAAGAGTGGAAAAAAGTAGGGAGTGATGCAAAGGGATATGAAAAAGAGGAATGAGATACAATTAAAGAATGCAAGAGTACAGCTCTTTTAACCAAATGGCAACCTATTCTTCCATAATCTTTTTGTACCATATTCCATATTCCTAATCCGAACAGCTGAGAACATTCCAGGAGTGTAGAAATGGTGCCCTGAGTTTCAGATTAGGTTTATTCCTGTGACAGCAGCCACAGTGGTCTAGTTATTGGGTGAAAGGGAAGCAGATTTTGTTGGGAGAAGTAGTATCTTAGGTCTACTGAGAGAAGTCGGGCAAAAAGCAGGTGAGGTCTGGGCCTCGGGGGTCCAAAACCTTCTCTGTGTTCATCTGTATGGATTGCTTGATCTAAACCCCTTCCTTGTTCCTACCTTTCCTGCAAGGAAGGAGAATTTTGTGTGGATTGTAGTGTTTTATTATACTACAACCTTCTTATACACACTTTTGGAGCAGAGAAGGCTGTTTGAAGGTGTCACCCAGGGAATACTGGTCTGTACTTCCCGGTGCTGCTTTGGGATGCCCTGTTTCTCCTGCACAAGCAAACTTCCCCTTTGAGAGGAGCGTTCAGCTTAGCCTGGAGCGAGGAGTTTTCTTCTGCTGTCATCCATCTTGGAAGCACGAACTAAGCTGCTGAGTAGTGTGTCCTAGTCACAGAGACCTTGAAATTCATTTGGCAGCCCCTGGGAAGGCAGCGTGAGGGACTCGCGCTGCCAACAGGATGCATCCTCCTGGGCTGGGATGGGCTGGGCTTGGCTGGCTGGCATTCCCTGAGCACCGCCTGGGCCCTGATCAGGGCTGTCACGTTTCCCCAGTGCCAGGGAGCGCTGACACAGCGTGCCTAACCTGGCCAAGACAGATAGGGTCTCCCGGCCAACTGGGGATGGTGGAAATGATTTCCTGCAGATGCCATCATGTGCAAATTTAGCAACAGTGAGAAATCCAAGCACATTCTCCAGGCACAGTGTGCTGGGCAGCATGTGTGACCAGTCCTTGGTGAAAGGGCTGGGAACTCTCTCCTGATGGTACTTCAGATCAAGGCAGAGACCACAAGGTACCAGAGGGATCACTTGTGCCTGTAAAAACCTTGAAAACCCTGATGCAAGGGCCATGAGGAATTGGGACCTCACAGCATTCTGCACAGGACCCAAGGTTTGGATTATAGGATATTTAACCCTGTTACCATCCTTTCTTCTCTGTTGGACAATGGCATTTGTGCTTCATATATAAAAGTGAACTGTATGTGTATGAGGAATCATTTGTTTCTTTGCAACACTGCTTAGAGCAAAGCATACTCTGAGGCAATAAATGTTTATGTGGGGAGAAGAGATGGCATCTTTTATTAAGAAGAAAATACAGATTTCAGGACTGTATCACCCTGTTTGATCTTGCCATCTGCCTGTACATCCCCTCTGAATATTACCTAAGGTTATAGCTGAGTCTCAGTTACCACGTATAGGGAATATAGTGATTCCACTCTCACAAAACACTGCTTTCTCTGTAAAACACCATTTCAGTTTCAACTGTAGACCCAAACAGAGCACAGTGACTCTGCTGTTGTGCAAATGGAAAAGTGTCTGTTGTGCTCCTTGTCTGCCCAGCTGTGACATTTTCTGTGCTGTCTTGTCACATGCCAAATACTTTGTCAGAACTGATCCACCCAGGGAAACCTGCCCTCTGCCCCATCAATCATGTTACTTACCTTTCCCTGCATCCGGAGTAATCCCCTTTTCCAGGCATCCCTAGATGGATGCTCAGGTTGACACCACGTGGTTGCTCTGCCCTGGGTAACCAGAGGAGGGCTGCATAAACAGGGTGGCAGGTGGAAGGAATGTGCTAATCCTGGCCATGCCCTTCCATCACCTTCACGTGCTCCGTCAGCTGCACGGAGCCACCCAGTCCCGCACGCCCTCCGCCCCGGTGGCATGTCCTTGTGGATCTGTGCCATGGGACCTCGTGCTCCTGCAAGGCACTGTTGCCAACCCAGGTCGCTTGGATGACCAGAGCTCCCCTGGGGTGCTGGGTGTGATGGGAAATTCAACCACATGGCTGCCACTGACAGTTTGAAAAAAATCACTGAAAAAGGTTAGGAATTACAGTCCGAAGGTGTTGTGTCTCCCAGGTCATCTGTAGGGGAGGAAAAAAAAGGCAAAACAATCAAGATGGAAGGGAGAAAATGGGGGAAATGGAGTTCTGTGATGATGGAGGTGAGCAGTTCCTGGGAGAAAAGAGGTAAGAAAGCTGGAAAAAGTCCAATTTGTGGTTTTGGAGACATGAGAAAAGTCGTTCTGGGGATGGATGTTCACTAGACCATCACAACTATGTGAAATCTGAAAAGTCATGCTCTGGAAACGGGGCTTTGGGGACAACTGGGATACAAATGGACTGTTAGGCTGCTTCTCAGGCCATGTGGAGACACGTATTTCGTTGCTTAGCATTCGTTTTTGTTTGTCAGCTCCAGAAAGCTGTTTTCCCACAGCCTTGTCTCAGGATCGCGGGGTGCAGGAGCAAACTGGGGCTGTTGACTTTCAGACTACTCAATCATCCTGCAAATTACAGCCAGCCCAGAAAAAACACAGCTCTGCATGTTTCCTTATTTAGGTAGAAGTGTTGGGAAAACAGCATGAGATTTTGTTTCTGATAAAGTAGGAGCTGTTTCAGGAATATTAATTATTTTTCTTGTATCAATGTTTTACATTTATTCCTCCACTGCAGCATTGGGAATGAGATGGATGAAGTCTACAGAATAGTTTCAGACTTTCTGTCAGGCACTCAAGCCTTTGAAAAAAAATTAAAAGAAATTGTGCTGACATTTTGGAGTCAGTAGGGTTTATTTTCTGGTTATTTTAGCCTGGGGTATGGAAGCTGTGGGCTCCATTCCCTGCCCCATGTAATCTTTTTGCAACATCACTTGGAGTCAGGTTCTTAAAAAGTTTCTGAATGCCTAAAGACAGAGGTTTAGGGACATCTGAAGGTGTTCAGCCGCCTGAGTCATTTTGACCATCTTGTGTACCACTTCTGTAATCCTCCATCTCCCAGAACTTCACACTGGTGAAAGGCTGCAGGAAAGATTTTGCTCCTTTATAGTTGTATTGGGAGGAGAAAGAGTCTGGGAGATGTTGGAGTCTACAAAGGCACATGTGATTTTCAGTAAGGAAGTGAGTATGTAAGGAATGGATCCATCAGAAGGTTTTTATCTGCTGTGTCCAACCTGAGCTGGATGCTCGGTGCTGGGCTTGGGCATAGCCTGCGTTGGAAGAAGGTCTCTTCTTCTAGACTGGAGTTGATTCAGGCCCAGAGAGAGTTCACCCAGTCTGAGACAAGACAGTGATGGTGTACCTGGGAATTAAACCTCGGTCTTGGTGCATGACTCAGAAAAACAAGATGAGGAGTAGGAGCTCAGTCAGGTCCCTCTAACCTGGTGGGAAACCTGCCTGTGAACTGGTGAGCCATATGGTGAGCCATAACTGAGGCTGCTTTGGACTTCGGTCTGCAGGGGAACAGAGGTCGTGGAGATAGTTTTAGGACTGGGTCACCTGTGTGGTGATGTCCTTGGGACAAAGACCTCGAATCCTTTGTGATGAAATGGTAGGGAAACGTTACAAAGAGGTGTTTCACACATCATCCCCCAAGATGTAGTGTGGAGTTGGGCTCTCATTCTGGTGCAAGTTGGGGTGATTTTATCAGAAGGCACGGCATGAACATGACTACATAGGTTAAGTCCTGAAGGTTTCCCTCAGTCAACACTGTCTTTGAAGTCAATGAGGCTGAAGTTATTGCCTGATAGGAGGAGTAGTCCGTCTGGGATTTCTCAGCTGAATTGACTTTAATGATAAAACTGTTGATATAAATATGCAAAATATAAAAACAGTATTGTCAGCCACTTTGTTTCTGGCTCTGGGGGTTTATATGTTTAGTCTTGGATGTTTTTTCGTATTGATTTTGTGTATCAAGATTTAATGCTATCAGGAACCACTGAGTAAAAATATTTAGTAATAACAATAATAATTGAGGGTGTGATTTGATAATCCTAACAAAATAGATAAGACGGATGTTCAAATTACTTCTTGGCTTGGGTTTAGGGGTTGTTCTGGTGCCTATCACATTCAATTAGTATTGAGACAGCCCCATTTTCAAGGAGGTCTTCATGCTAGAGCATATCAAGTAAGAGATCTAAGAAACAATAACATCAACAGTTATGATGTTTCTCTCAATATACAAAAAGTTTAGCTATTGAGGCAGCTTTTTCTCATGTCGTTTGTTTAGTCTGTTTGGTGAATTCTGCCAGGTTGGTTTTGATCCTGCGCGAGAGTGATTTGCTGTAAGAGCGGATGCATCAGCCGAGCCCTGTTTGAAAGTAAATAATAAATAATTGTAACAGTTAATATAAGAAAATGACATATCCACAGTTTATTTTCTTGTTGGCTTGGTTTAGTTCAGGCCAGTTTCTTTCTGGCATCATTTGTATCCAAGCCGAGAGATCAAAACGGTGCAGCCGCCCCCCCAACTCTCCGTCGCTGCCTTCGCGGTGGGTTCCCACGGCCGGGGCTCTCTCCTGGCCGTGGGGAGAGGGGTGCTTTGGCAGGGACGGGTTCTGGGGTGCGGAGGGGGGGTGCTGTGGGGTTGGATGTCTCCACCGCCGTTGGGCTCACGGGGGCTCCAGGGTGTGCGGGGAGGGGGATGGATGCTCTGGGGCACAGGGAGGCAGCGGGGTGGCACAGCATCGCGGGGGCTCCCAGAGCCCGGAGGGATGGCGGTGGTGGGATGCGGAGCGCTGCGGGGCTCCTCTGCAGAGGGGGCTGCGAGGCGCTCCCACCCACTCCCGTCGTTCAGGGAGCCGCCCCAGCCGCTCCCGCAAAGGGTTAAGGGGAGCGGGGCCGGCGGAGGGCGGGGGCTGCCGGGGGCTCCCGGGGATTGGTGCGAAGTTTGGAGCGGGGCGGCCCCGCACCGCCCTCCGCGGCGGCTCGGCCCCCACCGCCACAAAGCCCTGCAGGGAAAGTTGCTTTATCGCCGGTTTCTCTCGCCCCGGCTCTCCCCCCCCCGTCCCTTCCCCTCCCCTTCCCCAGCCCCTTACCCCTCCTCCCCTCGCTCCTTAAACGGGATTCCGGCTGGGCGAGCCTCAGGACGGCATCACCGGGCATCCCGCGGCGCGGAGCCCCGGCGGCTCTGGCAGGTCCCCGCTGTCCCTCCCCGCGCACACACACACACACTCTCAGCCCAGCCCGGAAAGCAGGAAAAAAAAAATTACAAGGTTTCCCCCCTTTCCCCGAGCTCCTCGCTCCGTGACTCTCGAGTGGAAAAAAACGCTCCCGGGGCGAAGGGCGGCGGGGGGGGTGGTGTCGATAGAAAGCCAGTGAAGGGGCAGAGCCGCTCCGTGGGGAGGGCACCCCCAGGCAGCCCCCGCCCGCCCGGGGAGGGGGGATGAGGTAGAGGCCGGCGGCGGAGCGCCCGCCGGGCGCCGTGGCCGCGGAGGGCATGAGGCGGCGAGCGGCGGGGATGGGCTCCAGCACCAGAGCGCGGTGTTAGAGCCCCGGCAGCACCCGAGGTAAGTGCCCCCCGCGCCGACGCCCCCGCCCGGGTCACCCCGCGGGGTCCCGGGAGACACTAACGCACAGCTGGGAGCCGCCGAGGGCTGGGGGGGCAGCACCAGGTGGCATCGCGCCGGGTGTCCCCCCCCACCCCGTGCGTCCCTCCCGACCCCGATTCCCGGCTGCGAATATCCCGTTAGCGGCCGCCGCGGGGCTGAACCGCGTTGCGCCCCCGGGTCTGCCCCGGGGGAGCCCCCCCGTGCCCCGCTCCCCGTGCCCCGCTCCCCGACGCAAAAACGGGGAAGAGAAGGGCGAAGCGGCCGTGTTCGCTTTGCTGGATGCTGTACGCGGGTTGTTGTGTGTCCTGGGGGCACGGAGTGTTTAAACCGGGGAGTTTTACAAGGGTGAGGAATCCAGACAGTGTTTAGAGAGTGAGAGTTTTAGGAGGAGAACAGGGTGTAATTAATGTAAACCTGATCTACCCCGGGTGTGTGTATCACAGCGAAGGCATCTTCAAGAATCTGAGTAATTAAGCGTGGTTTTGCTTTGGGAAGCACCTCTGGAGCCCACGGAAACAAGTGGGGCTGGGGGGGGGGCGGGGGCGAAGAAGAGGAAAGGAGGAATCAGTGCTGTGCAGAGAAGTCTCGGAGTGGAGGAAGGCGCGTACCCAGAGTGGAGCTTGGCTGAGGGGCACTGGAGCAGCAACACAAAGTTTTCTGGGCTGCTGATGGGAGAGGTAACATTCCTCCTCTCCATTCCCCAAGTTCCTCCACAAATTGTTAACCTGAAATCTTATTTTATGGCTACTTGCTAGTGTTTTGTTTGCCTTCTAGACTGGTTCTGTACAAGATACGAAAGAATTATGCATTAACTGTAAACTTAGAGGAGCTTACTGACCTCAGTGGGTTCTTGATTTATATCAGGCTAGAGCAGAGAGGAGGGCAAAGTTTTACTCGCTGAGCACTAAGGAATGAATTACAAGTACGTTGCACTTTCATTTGCTGTTTCTGCTCTCAAGTCTTCGCAATAGGATTTAAAACTCTGCAAAGTTGAGGGTTGTTTGGGATTTCCCCCCTCAGTAATTATTCTGCTCTCCTTTTCCCTGCCTCCAGGTCTGAGAGGACAGTAGCCTGTACGATACGGTGGGATCTGGTTTTCAAAATGGAATTGCAGCTCGCGCTCCTTTTCGCAGGGATAATTGCATTTTCGGACTCGGCGAGAGGTAAGGAGACTGCGCTGGGTGCAAACACTTTGTGACTCACACCCTTCCCTCTGCTCCGCTGGGCTCCTGCTCCGCAAACCGTGCCCTCGGAGGGACCCTGTAGGGGAGTTGCTGTCGGCACAGGCTCATTACTTATCTGCTCAGGGGTTCCGGCTCGTGCCCACGTGTGGTGCCTCCTCACCTGTGTGGTTTTGGGGCCATCCTTTTGGATGGAGCAAGGTCACACCAGCTTTTGCTGAGGTCTCTGAGGCGCAGGTGAACTTTCAGGGGCTTTTGTTGTGCCTGTGTAAAAGTACACAGACAATTTTGAAGAAAAGCATCTGCATTCCTCTGTGGATCAGAAATACCTCTCCCCTCCTGTAATCCCTCCAGCCCCTGCCCCATGTATTCCCACTTACAAACTAAACAAACACATCCATTAACTTCCTTGGTGACAGACAAATGACAGTTCCCAAAAGCGAGAGCGTATTTTAACGCTGAGGCTCCAGCAGTTGATCAGATTTCAATAAACAGGTTTCCTTACCAGAGGCAAATTGAAATACATTGACCTGGGAGTGATGGGGGTAGGAAAAAAAGAAGTGTCTTTATGGGAAGGTGCTTTGAGCAAAGCTCTGGGGTCAGAGTGCAAGGAACAGTGGCTTTTCCTCCGCTCTCGCCTGTGTTGTACCTTGATGGGTGCTGTCCTCGGGAAGCCTGAATGGGAATTCATGCTTTCAGCTTCCCCACCTCTGGTCACAATGTAATGGGCTGCATTGTTCCAGAAAAATGGGAGTATGACTTTAGGATGCAGATTGCTCCAGCTGCAATTCCCAATAGTATCAGAGTTTCATGAACTGTTGTAAGACCTTTAAATCACCCAGTGTGATGAAGTTGTGAATTAAAAGGTTTAAACTTGTCCTTCACTTGGGCTGTAACTTGCCAAAAATAAACCTTGGGGTTGAGGGTGGGAAAGAAGAGGGGGAATGTTACTCTGAAAACCCAAGGTTTGGTTAGTGCACTGTGCTTTTTTTTTTCTTCTTCTTGGCATTGGCTCCCAAGCAAATATTTTATGGAGGCAAAAGCACTATAAAATTATTTGGCTGGAAGCTGGATGAAAAAGAAAACAGTACATAGGCTGTAAGTTCTGCAAGTCTGAGTTCCCGGCAAGGTTTACAATGGAGACTCAGTTTAAGTTGTAGGCGATGGGCAGCAGCGTATGAATTGAGATGACCTCATGGATGTATATTATTGCAATGGACCTGAGAAGTTGGTGGAGTTCCGGAAAAGATCTGAAGTGGGCAGGAGAAGACAAAAAGATTTTTGTCTCTGTTGTGAGCTGAGTATCGGCTGCTTTACTGGGTGACCCTGTTTAAATTTGGTTTGCACTTGTCTTGCTTGTACTTTTGTTGCCCCTGGAAAGTGAAGTGCTGTGGGCTGTTGTCGTGTGAAGAAGTGGCAGAAAATTAACCGTGGTAATTTCAGACCATCATAATTTTTCCTATGGGAAGGTCTTTTTAATAAAACTTTGATAGGATCATATTGGTAATTGGGTTATTTGAACCCTTTTCAGAGCTGGAAAAATCCATCCTGTAAGTGTATGGAGAGATGGTTCTGGTTGTTTAAAATTATCTAGAAATAGAGTTTAAAAACCAGGGCCAAACCCCTGAAAAATGTCATTCAGTCATGTGCTGATTTCAAGATTTACTGCTGTAAAAATATAGACAATATCCTGACATTTAAATCCTGCTTTGGACCTCCTTAAGGTTGAGAGCATTTTTGATATTGGAGGATGTAGATGGAAGATGAAATTTGTATATGAGCGGAGATGAGGCACTCTCCAGAACTTTCAAACGTTATTTTGTCCTGACAAATATGTCCAATTATTAGGCATTTACATTGGGATAATTTCAGGTTCTCTGAAAAATGTACCAGACTGTTAACATGCCTGGAGATTTTTTCTGAACATCTCATACAACGGGTTTGGCCACTGGAGATGTGTAAGTGTTACCTGTTTCAGTCACTCAGGTTTTATAGACAGTTCCTCAGCCAAATCTCAGCCTGAGGTCATGAGGCTCTTCTCTGGAGGAAGAAGGGCTCTTTGTTTTGGCCAAACAGCATTTAATATCTGTATCCTGATTGCAAATTAGACGTGTGTGGCCCAAAGTGTGCCAATACCTCCTGATCCAAGGCACTGGAAGTTAAATAGGTGCTTGCTGGCTTGTGATCAAGTGAGGGAAGCGGCTGAAGAGGCTCTCTGGGAAAGTGGTGGTCCTTCTTTTCTGCTCATATTAGGCAAAAGTAGGTTATGCTAGAGTTAGGATGTTAATTTGGAGCCGACTGATGTCGTGCCCTTGCGCGGGGAAGGGCTGTGCCATAGTGCATCTGCACAAGGGGGCAGAGTTAAGTTGCCCACGCACTCCGGCTTTGATATTTCCTGACAGTTGAATACTCAGCTGCAATCTTGCATTAAATGTTACGTTGTATTATTTTTAAATCTTTATTTAGGTGATGCCTTTTAAGGCAAAGGGCCCCACAGGGATGACTGATTGGGCTAACGCGGCAATTATTTTTTTCCACCTCCACTAGCAAAAGGAGGCGTTTTTCCAGGTTCAGATCTTTGCCTACTGGCTCTGTCCCTTCTTGAGACCCAAGGCGTCTCATCGCTGAGGTAGAAGACGCTGCAAAAAGGGGGATATCTTAGCAAACCAAGATAAGAAAGCTCTTAAGAAAGTGGCAATACCTTTGAAGTATCCAGGCAAAGCAGAGGACAGGTCTGATTTTAGATGTCCAAGTGCAGAACTGGCTGTGTTTGGAGGGATGAAGGATGAGCTAACTCTGTATAAGTTTGTATAAGTTAAGCTTTTGGGGTCGAAACTTAAAGAGTCTGGTTATGGGCTTGTCTACACCTGCAAATGCACTGGAATAACTCTTTCAAAAAACTTAATCTGGAATAACTTCCTCAGTGGCCAATCTTATTCCAGGCTAACGATCTCCTAGAGGGAGCCTGTACCAAAAAGTCTTCCTCAGGAAGAAAGAAAGCTACTTTGGTAGCTTTCTTTCCCTTGTGGATGAAGACTAGAACATCTGTGTGCACAAAACCCACTCTTTGAGAACAAAACCTGTGCTGTGGTTTTTTGGAGGGATTGTGCCTCCCGGCTGACAGCCAAGGTGTGAGGCAGCAGCTTCAGCCTGGTTTCCAACCACACAGGATAATGTTAGCTCTGAACCTGGGATAACAGCGCAGGTCCAGTGGCTCGTCCCTCGTGTCACTCCATTCCTGTTCTCTCCAAGCAGCCCCATACTGGGCATAAAAGTCCTCAGTGTCCAGCCCCAGCCCTCCTCTGCGGGGACGAATGCCATCTTGGGTCACTAACCTTTAGAGACTATGTCCTGCAGCAGTGTAGCTCCTGCCACTCCACACCTCCGGTCGGGCACAGGTAATATAATCTGATATTTTCCTGCTTATGTTATCTCAGTGACAGACAACGCAATATTTGTTCTGAATCTGTCAAGTTGCCATCATATTCACGTTGGTGACCGTATATGGTAACATTGGGATGTGTTTGGCTTGGTCCCGTGGCTTAAACAAGATTTTGTATGGTATGTTTGGAAGGTTTTGGTGAGAGCAGCAACCACCCTCCTGTTAGCGAGTAAACTGATATTCTGCTGGAAACTAATTAGTTTGGATGTTGATTTCATTTTCGGTGCATTGCGTAGGGAGGGGAAGAACGGGACCTTAATTGCTTTCTGTTCTGGCACTTCTCTGTGCGACCTTGGCTTGCAAACCTGCTTGGTGCCTGCTTTACGGGGAATTTGCTGATGGGGCCACCTCAAAATCCGATGGCTTCATGCAGAAATAATGTTATGTGCCATTTTTGTTTCTCTTAATGTTGAAGAAAAGGGAGTAGGTTGTTGGAAGTGTTTTTATTTCTTGGGAATTGAATTCTTCATTACGATGAACAGAATTCCCATTCTGTAACTTTGAGGTTTATAAGAGTGAATGGTAGTAAAATTAGGAAAGATAAATAATTATAATATGACAGACATGGTTGTTGGCTTCTGTTTTACTCCTTTATTCTTGTTGAGTGGTTGCTACCAGATAACGATTAGGTAATTTCTCGCTTGTGAAAGAGAAGCATGTTCAGATCTAACAGCCCAGTTCAGATTTTATGTAAGACACAGCACATCTTCTGGTGAATTTTGGGGCATTTTTTTGATCATTCTCTTGGGGAACTTGCTCATGAATAATCTGTCAGCATGACTTGTACCTAGAGTCAACATGACGATCTAAGAAAATCCTGGTTATTTTTTTAAATGCTGGTTCCTCCCTTCTTCTGAGGCTGTTGGCCGCTTTAAATTGTGGCTGAGTTTAAACTTAAAATGTAGTGTGCGTCATACTGGAAAATTAGGGTTGATTTTATTTGTTTTTAATTAGGAATATTAAAAAACTCAGCAAATTGCTCAAATACATTTAGATTTTCCTTAAAGTTTTTATAACTCTGTTTTCCAGAGTCCATATGTTTCTTTGACCTTCGCTAAAAGACGCAAGCAGCAAATTAAAGCGTGTCTTTTTTGGGTTGAACTTGTATACACAGCAAAGGCTGGACTCCAAAGCCTGACTCTTAGCCACAGAAGAAACTTTCATATGCTATGATATGGTTCTTGAGATATTATACAACAGTGGTTCTTCCAGGAAAAAAAAAGTCATTCAAAATAAAAAAAACCTAGAAATGACACTTGCTAGCAAGTAAGAACCCCTTTTTTCAAGATTTGGGACCATTGGTGCTAATCTATTAACTGAAGATGAAGTTTGTCATTAGACATTAATTGGCTGATAGAGCTGATCCTTTCCAATGGCCTGCCTGATAATTCCTTTTTGAGTGTCTGTCTCACCGTGAGCGATGCTGGTACATCTGGGTGCAGAACAATCCTTATGGAATAGTGTGAATACAATGGAGTCTCGATGTGCCTTTTTGGATTAATTATTGGAAAAATTAATTATTTATTAAAAATTAATTAATTATTGGTAAAAATTTCCACCGAAAGGGGAAAATAATAATACAGAAGTCCTCTCATGCCTAGTTTAAGTGAAAAAAAACCCCCAACAACCTTTAGGCATAGCTTTATTTGTTCAGTGGGAGTAGAACCAGAGCAGCTGATTTTCGTAAGACATGAAGCTCCTACTTGTGTCTGCAGTGACTTGTAAAATCATGCTGAGCTAAAGATCTGTGCATATGTAACCCAGCATTACAGGAGTTGGTGGAAATGTTCTTTTCTCCCCTTTCTTTCATTAACCTGCTCATTTTGTCTTGTTTCAAGGAATTTGTCTTACATCTGAACTCTTCCTATGTTTTCTGAGGGGCTGCTCAAGCTGAAATGCATTTGATCTTGTTTTGAACATTTAATTTGGATTTCTATTCCTTATCTTGTTCTCTGTAATCAGCCTTGACTTGGAGTTTTCTGAAATAATAACACCCCCGTACATGTTTAGCTGTGTTGACCTGTTCTAATCTTTTGCACCAAGGTGGAACATTTTTAGTCATATAAGGGACTTTTTTGAGAGTGGAGCCAGTGTGGTTGCAGACGTTGCAAAGACCACAGTCTGATGCAAGCCTACTGAATTTGCTGCTCATTCA
This sequence comes from Neopelma chrysocephalum, assembly GCF_003984885.1. Classification (NCBI taxonomy): domain Eukaryota; kingdom Metazoa; phylum Chordata; class Aves; order Passeriformes; family Pipridae; genus Neopelma; species Neopelma chrysocephalum. Next base: position 2,843,442 of record NW_020897804.1, on the reverse strand, counting down.
TAGCAACTGTGGTACTATGGTAAAAAAAAAATATTTCCAAAAGCAAGCTTGAATAATCTGATCCTGCTGTCCCGATGTCGTATGAGATAGGCAGATGCAGCCCATGCCAGTTTTAACACGTTAGGACCTGATTCAGAGCCAGTGAGTGTTGGTGCTGTGACTCCTACTCACTCCCATGGGCTTTGGATCCATCCCTGAAGGGTAGCTTACCCAGAGTATCCGTGATATCTACCTCCATATGGATCCCTCATGTATGGCAGCAGAGGAGATGTTGGCTAAGTGTGGCAGTTTGGATCCTGCCATCCGCCTGCTTGACTGGAGAGCTTGGAACTCACTTTTTTTTTATTCTAGAAGCATGTTGCTGTTGCCACTGTGAGCTCTGGCTGGTGGGTGGAGCGTGCACTGCTGGGGCTGAAAACAATTTGGAAATTCATTGCATACACTTTGGGCTGCCACAGAGAGATTTATCCCCAAAGGAAGGGTGCTGTTCTGCAGGCAGTGTTCTGGGTGTGGAGGGGTTGAAGACTGGCCTGTGTGTTATTTAATAAGTTAATGTGTGCCGTTGAATCCATTCACAGCTCTGATTTTTATTTCTTTTTCCCCCCACTTCCCAGTCAAATAAACACGGGCTGCGTGGAGTTTGGTTGGTTGCCCTGATTGCACAGTCTCCCCATTGTATCGCAGTAGAAACACAGCATCCTGCAGTGCTGTGAACAACCTAACATTTTATTTCATCCCAACCACTCCAATTTTCATGAAGAATTTCAGCCAATAACTCCAGGCTACTTCTTCCATTAAGTGTTCAAACTTAATTTTGAGCTTCACTAAGGGAAGGAGAAAAATGTAAATTGGGAACAGAGACTTCTTGGAGCAGGTTAATGTTTCTCAGGATGGCTGCACCTCTATTCTCAGCCTCTCTCCAAGTGGCTTCTAGCTTGATGGGACCCAAGAAATTTCTTCTGATATCTGGTAAATTTATTTCATGAAAGATTTACGCAATCTTGTGTATCCAGTCAAGAGAGTAATTCAAGAGGTGTCATGCCTTAGATGCCACTTAGGTGGTACTGAATTTGGTGGGAGTTTTAGGAGCCATCAGTATTTGTGCATGTTAGATAAAAACACAGGAACAGCATACAAATATGGAAATGCAGACTGAAATTGTGCACTAGGCTGTGTTTTTTTTAAAAAATTCATATTCTCCTTGCTGAGTTTGCTCCACATGCCCCATGAATTGATGACTGTATGAGTTAGGTACTAGTTTTGTGCAGTGGCACAACATCTTTGTGGCACCTGTGGGCTTGCTAGTTCTGCCCAGAACAAGGGCAGAAGAAAAAAGCTGGAGGAGGACATGGAGGGAAATGTAAACATTAGCCAACCTTCAACAGTAAATTTAGGCCAGATTAGTTAATGTACTGCTGCTTTTGAGGTCTGGTGGTCCTTGGGAGAGGATCTTGAGCAGGCAGTGTGTGGCTCTAGAGAGGAGGTTGGGATTCAGCTTTCCAAAATCTGTGCTATAGTTCTGTTTTTTCCTGTGTCCTCCCAGGTGCCCCCACATACAGGTGTGAGACTTGATTGGCTTTTGACCAACATGTGATTCTGAGTAAAAACATTCTAATGTAAAAGGGGTGCTTTCACTGTGCTAACTACTATTTTATTATTGCTTTGTACAGATTTAAATCTTCCTTTTTCTAGACAGAGGTGGATGGGGTGAGACTAAATTGACCGCAAAGGAGGGAGAAGGGAAAGCTATTCAGCCCCACCAGCCTCTCAAAGCTGCACAAGCCAAAGTACTGGAGTTAGGCTGCAGCAGATGCTGGAGCACTCTGACCTGGTTTCTTTCCCTCCTTCCTCTTCTTTAATAGATTTGTGGGAGTTGGAGTAATAGAGGAAGCTGTTTTTCTAGGTGGCTGTTCTCAGACCTGTTAACACAGATCTGTAACAGATCTGTAACTGCTGGTTAAGCAATGACAAATGTCAGACGAGTTACAGGTGTATGAACGGCATGTCAAGGATGGAAGGGTTAATGAATAACAGGATGAACCTCTGAACATTGTGGAATATCTCCCCAGGGATACTGCAGACTCTCTGTGGAAGGAAGAATGCTTGTTTGTATCGACCAGTCGATGTAAAACTGGTGGCTATAACTCCTTCAGAGTGTGGATGTGCTTCTGAGAGAGGGTGCTGTGAGCCACCTTGCTCCCTGTCTGGGTGAATCAAAATCTTTCCTGTTCTTTTGCAGACTAACACTACATTTTGGTGGAAATAACACTGTCTCTTTATCCAGACAAGTAATATTAGGAAGTGTTTAATGTATATTTTTGGGCAGTTTAAAATGGGAAACTGGAGAAGAGTTGCCAGCTCCTCCAGCATACGGAGATCAGGCTCCATGCTCTGATAAGTCATTTCATATTTTAATGTTCAGGGTTGCATTACAAAGGTGATAGTCCCCTTAGGTTCAGTGGGTTGTGGCTGAGTAGGTGTGAGTAGGATTTAAATATGTAATCCTACCAGAGAGCAGAAACTGGAGCCTCGTAAGACCAGGCTGAGTTTCAGTTCTGCGCGGTGTGGCACCACGCCATGGGAGGGTTCATCGTGATCTGCAATAGTTAATATAAAACTAGAATAACAGATCAGAGCTGATGAGTATCTTTCCTCCTCCTGGTATTCCCAACCAATCAGAAATGCAGTATTGCTGGGGTTCATTTCGTTAAGGGCTAATGAGAGTGAAACTTTCAACTTAATCATGTCCAGGACAGGTGTTTACTTTTCCTTGTTTGATTGACAGACAGGGACTGTAAACCTGTTAGGGAGATATTTGCATATGCAGGGAAACTGGCTTTGGACACTCAATTTCTAATTGCTGGATTTGCTGTCTGAAGGTGTTTGCCACTGCTCTCAGCACTCAACTATTGTTTCTGGGATACAAAGAGACACAAAAAAGTAATAGAGGCTAATCAGAGCATTTTACTCAGGAGCTGCAGAAACCATGAGGTGGAGATGGGTCAGTGTTTTGTCTAGACCAGAGCAAGGTCCTGCTTGTATCCCTAAGGCAGAATGCTTTTCCTGATTCCCTGCTTGCTCAAACAGGGATAGACCAGAGGATTTGGAGGATTTAAAACAGTACTTTATGATGGTGATGTATCCTTAGAAATTCATTGGAAACACCAGACTAGTCCTTGTATGCAATTGGTAAAGTAGACTCTGGATATTTCATTTGCAGTTAATTTCAGGGCTCTTCTCCTGTTGGGAGGAGTATTGCAGATTCACAGGGATGGGAATCTGGCTCTTGCTTTACCAGTATTACCAAAGAAGAAAACAGCAAGATGCTACTCTAAAGTAATCATAGCAATAGACCTGCAAATTTGTGATCACTGTGACTATTTATTGAGAGTTTCCAGTAAAGAAAACAAAATATATATAAAAGAGAGACACAAAAAGTGCTGCTTAGCGTAGGCCAGTGTTCCTCTTCTAGATACTGTCAGGAGAAAAAGCTTGTCTACCTGAAGGCCACAGTCTAACTAAGTGGAGTTTCAGGCTTATTTTTCTTTTATCCTAGAAAATCCAATAAATCCAGTAAATTCTTTCAGTGTGGTCTTCCAAGAGTTTTTCAACTTCGTCTGACTCACAGATTATTTGAGTGCCATTATAGACTAGGGGTCAAGCAAGTTAATTCCCAGAACAGTATGCTGCCCTGTTTTCAAACTGTGCTAATCAGGGTTTTGAGTCAAAGCATGGTAGTTTGCTCAGTGAAATTATTTTCCTGTTAGAAAATTACAAATAGAGTCTGACTATTCGTGTTGGCTTCAGTCACCGGAGCACTCACATCGCAGAGCAAAGCCCCCAGGGATGTACTCGCTATGGATCGGGGCACTGGTGGGGGCTCGTTTTCCAGTTCACTCGGGCAAACAGGCTGAAACCTTATTAAAGAAATGAAAGAAATTGTTACAGTTACATTTCTACCAGCAGCAGGTCAGAGGGAGGGCGGTGTGGAGCCCATCTGAGCTGTAACGTGAATGTCCTTCCCCAAAGGAGACATTTGGTGGAGTTATTTGGTTACCTCTCCCCCTCACCTTTTTGTAATTGACTCTTGTTTACTTTTTTCTCCTCCCTTCCCGAAGCTTATTACCAGTGTTTAGGCAGAGGAAATGAATTAACATAATTTACTGTTTTTTAGAACAAGACACATTCCCTTGCATGTATGTGTACACACGCTGGCATTCGCCCTCCCAGTGCTGTGCAGAGGAGTGTGTTTACAGAGTCTGGGTCCATTTAGGGAGAACAATACCCTGATTATGGAGGGCAGCCTTTTCTTCCCAGAAACCACAAGGAACCATTCGCTTCAAGCAGCTACTGCCCCCTTGAAGGTATAGTCGTCGTGAGCTGCTGGAAGGAAGGGGGGGAAATAAATCTGTTGTGGACACAAACCAGCAGCATTGTTCTCCACGGAAGTTGGTTTAGGGGTGGGGGTGAGAAATGGTGTCGGGATAAACCAAATGCCAAGTGCAGGATCTACCAGCATGCAGAAAGGTGTTGTGACTTGCAGTTTAATTTTCAAATAACAGCTGTGAGACTTCACGAGGAATTATTTGATGCTGCCTGAGCTGGCAAGGGAGCTGGGGAGGTTGGATGGGAAGAAGATGGTAACTGAGTCTCCGGGTGGTTTTGGATGGGCTGAGTTGGGTTGAAAGGTGCTGTTATGTATGAAATGCCGGTCATTTCTAATTGCAGTCATGCACCTGTGCCTGGTAGATAATGCTGGAGCTGTGTCATATGGAGCATTTGCTTCACATGATGTTGAGAAAGGTCAAGCACTTGATTTCTGTCCTTCTAAGTTGGCTCATTAGAGGCACAAATAGGATCCCCCCTTCTTTTGCTTGACTGCAGCCACTTGGATCCCAGCAGTAAATCCTTCTCAGTGTGATTTCATGGCAGCTGAAGATGACTGAACTTGACCCCATCACTTTCCTGTCCTTGTCCCGCACTACTCCCAGCCTGGAACTCCCCTGTGCCATCATGAGAGCTCTTTTGACCTTGCTGTGGGTGTTTTGGGGAGGAAACCACGGCAGGAAGCCAACCTGGAAAAAAATGTGATGGTTTAAATTCTTAGGGGAGCATGGGCTGAGCTCGTGGAATATCACGGGGTCTCCATAGGCAGCAAGTCCTTTCCATTCCCACTTATGGCAGGAAGGCTTAGTACTTTGAAGGACTGGGTATTTATAGGAACATTTATAAAATTACTCATTTGGAGTCTAAAATACAGCCGAGTCCCCACTGCAAAATGTAGCATTGCCTGGGGGCAGTGAATGTGAAGACTGAAAAAAATCAGATTTGGATCCTGAGTGCTCCCTCTGTGGATCTTACTGGAAAAAGATGGTAGAAACATCTCACCCAGAAGTGGTTTGGGCCATTCTGAACAGGCAGTAGTTATTCCTTGTTGACTTTGGGTCTTGGTTCAGCTCAGTCAGAGGGTAGAGCATCGCTGACCTGTCTGCATTGGGAGATTCTGGCTTTCACACTCTGTATCATGACAATTTTCTGTTTGTCTCAGTGTCCCCTTGAATTTGGGAATGCTCTGTAGGGGGAATGGGTATCTTCCTTCCTCTGTCTCTGTTTTTGGCTTCTGAGGGAGAAGGATCATTTTGGGGAGCCGGAAAATGGCGAGTTAATGCTGTCAGCATTTGCTGGCCCTCCTAGGGCATCGCCTGCTGCAAGGAAGGAGCTGCTCCATCAGGAGCACAGCTGGCAGCAAAGGTGGGCTGCAACCAGTGCTACTGGGGACCAGGTGTTCCCTCTGGTCCAGGCACAGTATTGCATTGACCCTGGTATCAAGGTGAATGTGGTATGTCACCAGGAAGTTCCCCCCCCAACCTTGGCTTTGTATCTACATGGACTTTTGACTACTGACACTGCTTCAGGCGGTTGCAAAAATAAGGCAGAGAAAACAACTTGTGAAAAATACTCCCTGTGGGTGAAAATATTTTTCCAGGGGTAAATATTTTTTCAGTAGGCTAATACAGGTAATGCTGCAGGGCTGCATGAACAACGCTTTCAGGGGATTTCTGGAAGGGGGTATTTATGTTGGCCTGTGAGACGTGGTGCATGAATTCTGTCCAGGGATGATTGACACATGTCTAACATTTTGAAACATGAGCCGGCACCCTGGGGAAACTGTGGCTTTTGCCTCTTGATCCAACTTTTTGTAAAGAGGGGAAGATCCCAGTACGTGTATCAGTATCTACGTGGAGACTGCTGGGGTTACTCTGCCTTGGAAGACTAAACTCTGGTACAGGCATGAAAATCAGAACTTGGTACTAAGTAACTATACTTATTGCAAGGAAAAGACTTTTTTTTTTTTCTTAAATGTGCTTTAAAATCTGCCAAATCTTCTCATGCCAGTAGATGTCAGAGGGACAACTGCTGGTTCCCGTGCTGGCTCATGGACCGCAGTAAGGATAACAGGAATAGGGCAATAAGAACCACTCCAGGGTCCATCCCTACATCTGTGATGGCTTTAAGCTGAGAGTGTGAGGGTGTGCAGTGATCTGGGGAAAATCTGAATCTTGGCAACAGTCCCTGATTCAAAATATCTGGGAAACACTGAGCCAGGAGGTTGAAAATACATCTTTGGGGTTTCTTTCTCCAGAAGGAAAAACAGCATCAAACTTTCACTGAGACAAGTGTTTGAAAGAAAAAATGTGCAATGCAGAATTAAAAGGGAACTGCTTAGTTATCAGGCACTAATTGACATAACAGCAAAGAGGAATAAGCCTGAATGCATTTTAATGGCCTCTTGATTTGGATCTTTTTGTTTGCATACTTACAGGCATTTTCCCTTTTACCTCTGCAAGTAATGCACATACTATAAAGTGCAAAATAACCCCAACCAGCAAACCCAATAACTTGTCTAAGGGAGATGAAAAATGCTTCAAAGTAATTGAACAAGTTTTCAGCTATAATTATCCCAGCCTTAAAACTAAGGCAAGGCCTTCTGTCTGTGGCATGTGTTGGAGGTTATTTTGCTACAAGACAGTTATTAAAGCAGAGCTCGAGGAGGACTGCAACATCTGAAATATTTAATATTGCTCTTGGAGAGTAGGTCAACAACTAAGCAGTGGGTTTGGTTGATACGATGAACACAGTGTAAGGCAAAGTTGTTATTATAGTTAGATTGGGGTTAGTGCCTGGAAGTCTTCATTGTAGCAAAGCCCCGTTGTTGTGTTAAGGGCTGTTAAACCCAGAATAAGCAGGCAGCTACAGACTTAAATTCAGGTTACTAACAGCTCTTTGTATAGTGACTTTGTTTTACTCTGACAAAGGCCCCCTCCAAAACCAGACCCATTGGTCAGCTGAGTTTTATTTACCCACGTACCCCTGAGAAAGCTGAGATCCCGTATTTGCTGGCAGTTCCCCGTGCAATGCAGATGTTGCCCTGATAAAGATTTCTTGCTGTTGCTACAGTACAGACCCACGAGGCCAATAATCCTGTGCCCAAACCCTGTGCCCAAGGTGAAACAGATGCAAACGTAATGTTCATGCACAGGCTGGAGTCTTGCACCGCTCACCCACCGCAGTTCATGTGCATGAATCGCAAATCCAGTTGTCCCTTCTCTGCTGGGTACAAGTCAGCATTGACTTTAGGGAGAGGTGGGCATTACACAGTGCTTATTTATTACATAAACAACCATCAAAAGTCCTGGAATGAAAAAAAAATTACACAGATTATTCAAGCATTATTACTATTATTGTCATCATCATCATCAAGGTGTCTTCATCTGTGCTACCAGCAAGGTCTGACTCCCAAGTGCTGCTCCACATCCTACTGGAGCCCACCATAGGTTTCCAACTTCTAGAAAGGTGGAAAGAACAACCAGTATAAAATCTGAGTGAAGGAAAGAGAGTTGAGCAAGTCAAATTTTCACACAGTCACGAAAAAAGAGATTCTTCCAAAAGATTTCGTTTTGCTTGGAAAGGCTCGTGGTGGTTGTTGAAAGGGCATTTCAGTGGAAAAGGGCCAAGCAGCCCTAGGCAAAACCAACACCCTCAATTGAGAAAGATTTTTCAAACAGCAGTACTGTTAAGAAGTAATTAAAGTCAAATAAAACACGAAAAATAATGTATGACACATCTATTTGAATTCATCCCAGTTTGAATCCACTGAAACCCATGTAGCACGACACCGGAGGCACACAAGGGGAAGTATAAACCCAAGGATTTCAGTGCACTTTTGCAACTACAGAAGTCTCTGTTCTCAGACACCATTTTTACCAAGTATTTAGGCACATACTTACTTCAAGCACCTGAGAATTGCTTGTATTTAGAGAAATGCTTGCTGAGGACCTTCCATACTTGCAGCTCCCTTTGCTTTGATCCTCTGCCTCCCCTGCAATGTTATCTCAGGCAAAACTTGAAAATAAACCAAAGAAAAGAGGACATTTTGGGGGACCAGCTGTGTCACTTCAGATTTTGTTAGCTGTTGAGGAAGATTTGTGAGGACTCTCTGGGGGAGAAAGGGTCAGGTCAGAGGTAGAAAGCCGGCTCACCCTCTACGAGAGGCAGTTATAATGCCAGGGCAGCTCCCTGGGGAGCGTCTCTCTGTCTGTCCTTCCCTCTGGGGTTGACGAGAGGCAGACAGCCTCCCCCCAGCTGTTCCCTCTGTCACATTACAAATGAGACGCTGAAAAGCAGCCCTTGGCCTTGAGACAGCTCTTCTCTTGCTAACTTGTTCTACCCATCAATTAATGTCAAGCAAAGGTGTTTTATAACTCTTTTATAACTTTTTCCAAAGCAGGACCCTCACGCCTTTGCAAAGGGAAAGTCCAACTCCTGTGTGAGGTGGCTGCCAAAATCTGTGTATAGTGACTTGTGTGCGAGAGCAAACAGAACATTTGCTTTTCATGAAAGAAATGCTCCTTAACATCCAAATTCTTCCTTGGAGAGTTTATTGAAAAGGAGCAGCTTTGTTATAAGTGAAGATGGGTAAAAGATGTCTTCATCCTTCCCCATCAGGGCAGCAGCACTTAACACCAGCATTGGACATGGTCACAAGATCTTCATCCATTTCTGATGAGTTTTGAGACCCGGTAGTAAGGGCTGGTGGCTTTGCCTGGATTCCATCCTAGTTCCATTCCATTCTCATTCCTAATGAGAGCAAGCAGCGTTTTGAGCCATTGTTCACCCTTGTAGCTCTTGGCATGTGCAATGGGTGTGAAATGTGAGGAGTGAATTATGAACAAAGAATTAAAAATCTTACATGGCAGTGTATTTCCTGAGAGGGAACAGCAAGATGACGGTGGAGGCTTTCAGGCCGTCCCTAACCCGCTCACCCTCTCCTCTTGTACCAACTTCCAGCAATTTGGCTGCGTGTTTTCTTAGGAACCAACTTCCACCCAAAGTCTACTGAATTTTTCTTGAATGCTGGGTTCTGTCAGAGCTGATAAGGCAGCAGGCAGCCTGCAAAGATAACACAAGGTATCAAGGCTTCTCGGGTTTGTCTTTGGTTGGCTTTTTTAGCAAGTATTTGACAGACGCTGAGAGCTGTCTGGAGACTTTGGGTTTAGTGGGTCCCCCCAGCTTTCTCTTTGTCTTTGCTACAAAAATGCTTTTAGGGTGATTTGAGAGAGAGGAAAAAAAAATTCTAATGTAGCTGGGGAATTAGTGGTGTTTACTGAAGGGAGTGGGGAAGGTGGGCAGTGGGGGCTGGATAGTGAGGTTAGCTCTTGTGCCTTGCTGTTTTGATATCTCCACCTGGAATATACTCCCCCTAAATAGGGTTTAAAGAGGATGAGGAGAAACACAGTCTCTGTAAATGCCTGATCACTGGCAAAAATGTATTATGGTATATGAAAGCTTGTGATTAATTGTCTTTTCAACTCCCCTCTGACTCCCGCTCCTCTTTTCTTGCAGTGTTATCCCTGTTTAGGCTGCTGGCTTTTGTTAACCTCTGAGGGAGCGTTTATGCTTGGCTTATGTTAACCAGAAGGGAAAATTTTCCAGTAAAAAATTGATCTATCTGCACATGCTAATGACTTTGTTATGGGAAGCTTGGTGAGCAAGGTAGATGTGGATAGAAAACATAGCCCATACCCTTAGACAAAGATGTTTTCTGTCACCCTTGGAGTGTGAGATTAGTATCTATTTTTAGCCTCAGTGAGCCCTTAGTGAAGTAAGGTGTCCCCCCGTACTCACATCTTTGTAGTGACCCTGTGTGTCCCCAGTGTCATAGAATTATGGAATTGTAGACTGGTTGGGTTGGAAGGCACCTCAAAGATCATCTTGTTCCAATCCCTTGCCCTGGGCAGGAACAGCTTCCACTAGGCCAGGTTGCTCAAAGCCCCATCCAGCCTTACCTTGAACACTTCCAGGGATGGGGCATCCACAGCTTCTTTGGGCAACCTGTTCCAATGCCTCACTACCCTCACAGGAAAGAATTTCATCCTAATATCTTACCCCTGTCTGGTCCAATTCTGGGTGATTGTACCATGGACCAGACTAGGGCACAGGTCTGGCTGGAAATCCCACCAAAAAAAAAAAAAAAAAGAAAGACAAAAAGTCGTGACACAGCCCTATAGCACTGGATTTTATATACCTGGCAGTTGCTTGTGGCACCCTTCAGGTGTTTTGTACCAAGCAGGCTGATATTTAATATTCATTGTTTTGTCAGTAATGTTTCACCATGGCTGGAATTACAATGCCAAACATCAAGTCCCCTTTTCAAATTTCAATGCAATTTGTGGGCATGTTTTAATTAAGCACCACAGCACTGCTTGGAGGAAGATATTCTATGCCTAAAGTATCATGCAGGCAACCTTATACAGAGGGTCAGGAGCAGTATGGGAACACAGTGTTTTTGTTACATGCTTCTGCCCACCAAATCCTTCTTGCTCTTTAATGTAACCTGTCGCATATGAAATTAATTTCCAACATGCATTTGCTTACAAAATAGCATTCTTCACACCAGAAATCTATAACAGTAGAAGAAACCACTGCCAGATGTCTATATTTATAGAAAACTTGCATGTTCTTCCTGGTGATGACAGAATATTTCAGTGTATTTATGAAGTGCTCATGTTTTTAGAAATACAGAAATCCAGTCAATATCAGTAGAATCTTGCTGTTCTTATTTTAACCAGCAGAACATGTTCCTTTAGTTGATGCTGCACCAAAAAAAACTAGAAAAAAGCTTTCCCTACCCCTCTGTCCTCACTGGTTTTTTTGGTTTTTTTTTTTACCTCCAGCTTCACAGACCTCATTTTAGAGGGCCATCTCTGGCTTTAAACAAACTTTACTAGAATGTAATGCAACTTTGACTATATACTGCTGCATCAGGCATTTTTACTTGAGAGATAACTGTTCATAAATCTGAAAGAATAATTTTCACTCTCAGAGTAGTTCATGCAGCTTTTTTCAGTTTTCAGAGTGAGGTGGTTTTATTTTTGCTTAGATGCCCCTCGTTTGGGTTGTTACCACACAGAGGGTCTCACATTTGAATCTGAACCCACTGAGCATTAAATTTGGATCAAGCCAGAGGTGTTGGAGGGTGTAGAAGGCCTGGCATGGCTGGTGGCTGAAGTATGAAGCCCATCAGAAATAGTCTCCTAAAGACAGTTTAGTTGTGTTCCAAACTGTTTGTGTAAACAGCTAAATTGAGTCAGTAGATGCCTCAGGGTCAGGGTTTTTGCTTATATTCCTGACGTAGACATTGGAGAGTTTTCAGAACTAAAATTTGCAGAGATCTCCACAAATCTTGGTGGGAAGGTGCTGTTGGAAGCCAGGGCTGCATACCTACCAGTACATAAATTGCAGGGATTTAGATAGGTGCCCTCACATATTAGGGTAACAAATGAGGAGCTGTACAGAAATGTAAGCGAGAGGGGCTCCTTGTGGGATTTACCATTGGAACACAATTGCTAATCTGTGCCATCTACAAATCAAATTAATTGGGTTTGCTCAGGCTGTTGCTCACACGATTGCTAAGCACAGTAGCTTGAAGGCAATGAGGGTTTGGCCTCCCAATCTCTGATGCGTATTTGTTTTTTTTTTTTACAGCAAATGCCTTTGATATATGTAAGTTATATTTCCGTGCATTACAAATGATAGATTCCTCCTCCATATCCTGTGACAGCCTTCCCTGGAGACAGTCAGTCTGTGTTGTTTTAGCAAGATGAAGAAAGATTAACGGGAAAGGTTTTGCTAGTGTTTGCAAAGACTTTTAGCGAAAGGGGAAGGTTTGGATTGAGGATTTAGTGAGAATGAAAAAGCGTTTCTGAAAACTACTGCCTGCCCACGGGGCTCCCCTCACTGCCTCCTCTCTCACACTGCCTTCTGCCTGTAAGGAGCACCAGGACAGTCCAGAGGAACCCATCCATGCACTTGGCTCCCTCCATGTGCTCCTGCTCAGATAGGACTAAACCCATTGCATCTGCAGGTCTGCAGATTATTTTCTGATCCAGCTGTGCTGGTGCATTGAGTCTGTGGGTGGGCAAGGAGCCTCCGCACCACTGAGGAATGTGAGAAGGTAGGTACATGTGAGGAAGGTGCTCCAGGGGACCCCTTGGCCCTCTCCATGGGGCTCACCCCACCAGGCATGGGAATGCTGTCCTGTGTCATGAAGCCGAGGCACCGTGAGGGGTGTTCAGCTCATAGATGAAGTGATTTATGTGTCAGTGTCTGAGCTGCCCTCAAGGCTGATGGAGATGTTAGTAAGTAGGGCATTGAGCCAGTATTGACCATCTCTCTGCAGACTGTAATGGGAATTAGACATCTAAATTTAGGTGAGCCCTGGCCACACTTAAGTTCCTGGGATAGCTAGTGGTGATGCTGCTGTGGTCACTTCTCATATATATCTGCATGCAGTGCCAGTGGTTAAAGCCTCCAGATAAATCACAGGCAAGTCCCCACTGAGGTTTTTTTCCCCTGAGTTTGAGCCTAAATGAGCTGTAGCTCACTCCATAGCTACCTAATATCCTGAACCACTCTTACCCAGAGCCCCCAGCTCCTCCCTGCCGGGTGATGCTGCCTGAGGACACAACACAGTTAAACATCCAAGGACATTCCCATGGTATGTTTTGGTCATCGTCAGCAAAGTAGCTGCGTCTGGGAGCTTCACACACAGGCTCATTGCTCCCGAGTGTGTAATATTATATGTATTTAAGGGAAGAGGTGGTTTTCCTCCCTCCTGGTGATCAGTTTATACCCCAGAGTGGGAAGGCTTGATAGCCCTTAGGACTTTCTCATCACCATGCAGGAATTAGCATCCCAAACAGAAGGGGCTCAGAGGTCTGCCCTGCAACCTTGTGTGGTGTTTTCATTGTGAAGCACAGGCAGGATGTACAGTAAATTAGGTTCAGGCAGTTCTGCTTGCTGAAAACAAAATCATTTCACAGTGACCCTGAAAACAACATTTATTTTAGAGTCCTAGCAGAGAGATTGTAGCTGGATCCAGGAGGAGGGGTTGTGGGTGGTGGATCAGGAGCTGGAAGCAAAACTTTCCTCTCTGAGTTACTGCTGCAGATCTTGCCCTTGCAGACAAGGCTGGTGACGCACGCAGAGGACTTGGTGGCCTTCACCATGGCTGGATACAGGGTTGATACAGCAGCTCCTGCTCTGTGTGAACCGGAAAAGATGGACACGATGGCCCAGAGCTCTACAGTCATGACAGGGAGCATCAAATCATGGTGGGAAAAAGCCACCAACAGAAAGTGTTCTGGGCAGAACCCCGATAGTCCCTTTGGTAGTGGGAAGGAGGGAAGCTCATACAGCCCCTGCTATGCCACAGGAGCAGGATTTATCCCAGTCTTTACCTGCATGGGATTGAGATGCGTCATACCTTAGGACACCTTTTCCTCCTGTAAAAAGAGATGTGCTCTGTGTGTCTGAACTTAGAGGTGAAGGAAGCCTGATGGGATCTGGTTTTGAGCATGTCCTGGTGTAAATCGGGAACGGCTTCTTCGAAGTGGAAAAGGAAAGGCTAATTTAAAGCCAATAAATGTGAATTCACCCTCAGGCTTCAGTGAGAGTTAGAAGGATTAGTATGTGAGCCAGCCCATTTCCTTACACAGGCAAAGCTTTTCCTTATGGCATGAAGTTCAGCTCATTGCAGAAGGCTCAGGTACCACCAAACCCTTCTCTTAAGGGCCTGCATGGGAGGCCAAAGGTCTATAGACATTATGCTGCCTGTCTGTCTGCACACAGAGAAGTGCCATGGTAAATGAATCCATTACCCAGGATTGTTGATATAACACCTTTCTTCTACCTCTGAAAGAAGCTTCCTTCTAGGTCTTAAATCTTTGTTATCTTCAGCTCCCTCGGTGTAATTGGGGATTTGGGGATTAGAGGATGGAGCCAACATCACTGCTGCTTTTCTGCATTTTTGAAATGCGAGGAAAGAGGCTGGGAGTGGAATGGTTCTTGTATGTGCAGTTTATTGGTGTATCTTTAGTAGAATTTTATGGCTTTGTTAAAAGACGTTGAGCTATATGATTTATTAGCACTGCCATGGAGACTGTATTAATGATTATTTCACATTCCATGAGATCTTAGTGGGTCCTGCCCATGGTAAGGTCAGAACGAAGGGGCATTTGACATAGTACTGCTTTACTTACAATAACAACTGATAACGAGCCTAGAAAATAAGCAAGTCCCTTTGACTTCAGGGTGCATTATCTCGCAGCAGATATCAACACAGCCTTCCAGAGAGAACTGTTGACCCTTTGCTGCATGTTGTCAGATCCGTAAGAACTGCCATGGCAGATCTGCATGCACATATGCACTTGGAAGTGCTTTTACTTGCTTAGGAGCAACCATCCCAACATTAGCAATTATTCCTGGCAAATGCAGTACCATCTGCCAACCGTGTGGGGTCATGAGGTTTGGTTGGGAATGGGCAGACCCAGTTGGCATGAAAGACAGCTTGTAAACATTTGCTTTTCTTTTTCAGGGTATCCTCTAGTAAAAAGTCAACATGACCCACTTGATGCCTTCCCGAGTGGTGGGTCAAGTCCCCAGTCCGGGTCTGATTAGTCTCAGATTCATACCTGAAGCAGTTTGTGATTAGTTGACTGTTTTTGGTGCATGTTCAGAGTTCTCTAAAAAGCATGGGTGTTTTTTGACTGCAACTTTTGCATTGCTGCAAACCCACAGCAGCTGAAGCTTTAAGAAAATCAGTGATTATAACAAGTCTCTTAATAAAAAACCCAGCATCTTTTGGGCAGAGAATTCCATTTTGGGTGATGGCCATCCAGCATTGTAGGCCAGTTCCCTTGCGGATTTAGTGAGGCTGTCTTGGAGCAACAGGCCGTCCGTGGGTCAACCTTGCCCTTGCAGCATCTGTACTGGTGGAGATAAGACAGCAATCACACCCTCTGCAAGCCCTCCCTGCTTCCAAAGCGGATTTTACAATGTTTTTTTTAATTTTTCACAGGCTACTGCTGGCCAAGCGGAGACATTCCTTGTCTGTTATTCATGGGCAGAAATGCTTGATTAGGGCTCCTCTTCCTGGAAACATCAATGAAGTTGATGCCCTGGATCCTCTTCCACAGATAAGATTAGGACCGTGGAAGTCGGCACGCTTCTGGCAGTGGTTTTTACTGGCTCAGGGTGGTAATTGGAGAGAGGCTGTTTTGGGCAATGAGAAATTTTTCAAAAGTTTTCCTGTATCACTTGTTAAGCACCGTTCGCTGGTGGGTGCTGGGGGTCACAGAACTCGCCTAATTGAGATGGATTTTTCTTCCTCCACCTTGTTTCTTTGGCTGGCAGTGGCCATGAGGGTTGCTGCTGCGAAGGGAATGAGTCACTCGTTTGTTTGAGGCAGTGAAGAAAGGTTCTGCGTGTTGCCACTGATATTAAACACGAAGCTGTGATGCCGGTGGTTTCCTTTTCTCTTGCTTTCAGTGTATTTGGTTTTCATATCAGGGAGGTCAGGAATTCATGTTTGCTGCCTTGGAGGAGGAAGGGTTTGGGTAGTCTTTAGCTCTTTCTGGCTGCCCATCCCAAACTGCTGTCATCGAAGCACTCTAGAGCCTGTCAGCTGGGGATATTTTCAGTTGCTGTTTTTGTGGGGAACCTGCCTGAGCTTTCAGCCTCATGGATCTATTTTACTTCACTTATTTTTATTAAAGTCAGTGACCAGTGCAACCCTGGAAGGCAGCCAGGCTTTATATCATGGCATTACAATTTGAAGGATGCGAAGATCAGTGAGTACCATTAGAGTGGCTGATCTGTCCTGCCTGGCACAGAGCTGGGAGCTTTATCTACGGAGTCTCTTAATGGGGGCACAAACCTGTGTTTGATTAAATCCATTCTAGCACTCTCTCTGTGATTATTTCCCTGCGGGCAAGTAAAGGATAGAGGTGAGACTCCAATATCTGGTAGTCTCAACAAGCAGGAAACCTAATTTCCCAGTTTTTTTCTTAACAAATCCCACTGACTTTACCCCAGTGAGTTTTTTCTCTTTAGGGTCTCTTGCTTACCAAAATGCTGAAGTGATTCCCCTGGTGTAGGACTGGTCCATCAGAAAGCTGCTTTTCCTGCCCCACAGTGATGTGACAGACTGAATCCTCCTCTCCTTCACTCCCCACAGGTAAATTTTCTTCAGAGTAGTCAGCTGGGGACACATGTGTGCATATTTAAAATAAGATAAAACCCCCAACCAGTGTCTTGTAAGTGCTTCTGTTGGGTTCTGGTCCTGCTAAAAGCTGGAACAGCAGATTTCACTCTCCAGGAAAGCTCGATGCCCCAAGGGACCCCTCTCCACCTGACTTCAGCAGCACCCCATTGTTCCCCCCATTGGTTTTACTTTTGCTGGGTCTGTAATTAAAAAAGCAAAACCATCCCATCCTCACCCCCACAGAGACCATATGTAGAAGTGACATTTGTGTGGTTGATGCAAATACAGAAAATGTGTCTGAAAATAGAACGCAAGTGATGTAAAAGCCACGCTTGTCAAAGAAAAACGCCAGCCCAGTTTGCCCTCATGGTTCTGGAAGGGATTTTGTCTTGTGCAGAATGTGTTTCCCCCTTGGCCCCCTCCCTTCCCCCGGGAGCTGTAAGTCCGCTTTTGTTAGGCCAGTGTCGAGGAGCTAAATCCTGGAAACGTAATTTATTCAAAGTGTTCCGCACACATGTAAATGGGCAAAACTTATTGACAGCTGGGTTAAAGTATCTCTTTCTTCTGCGTAACAAGGCACTTTCGCTGGATCTTTCAGCCGCTGGCTTTGTTCCTCAGACGGGTGAAAAGAGCTTAAGGGGGAGAAACAGGCAGTCAGGGAAAATGCCTCTGGTGTGTGCTGTGTGTCTGCACAGTCACAAATTTGCATGGGTACAGCACAGCAGCACCTCTCCCCATGCCTGCATCCTCACCACATCGGAGGGTGTACAATGGCACACAAATCTGGGCATATATTTGATATATAAGAAGAGCTGTGAGCATACATGGGCACACTGTCTGTGTCTATGGTCCTTTGAAAGGCTCCAAATGGCCTTGTGTCTACCTTTAACTGTGGGAAATGACAGTCCCAAAAGGATCTTGGTATTTGTCTATTGAATTCCAAGCACACAGCAAATTTAGCTGAACTTTCTGCTGCTTAAGCAGTACTCTTTCCTACTCCATACAAGGCCTTGAATTAGCTAATTAAAATCTAGTGGAGAGAGGGAACAGTCTGCAATGGAGTGAACTCACAAGATTTCTGAGGTCATTACTGGTACAGAGTTCCCTCACTCTGTCCCATGAAAAGATTTTTAAGTATTCATTGGAAATCTCCCATGGATTTAACTTCTTCCTTTGTTTTCCTTTGCAGTAAAAGCTTGATTGAAAGTGGCTGTGGCAGCAGTAATGCCTGGCTGAGTTTGGAGAAAACAAGCTCTAGGCCCATTTAGACATTTCATTTGAAAGCAGCTTCCATTATCTCCTATTAGGGGCTGTGGTTAGTAAGGAGCAGGGTGACTGCACGTGTGTGTTCATCCATTATGACTTCTTTATCAATTTTATTTTTTTAATCACTAGTTTTTAGGAAGAGGTGGAATTATTTTCTTTTATATAGGTAATCAATATCTGATAAACCTGAATCCAGTTTTCTTGGGATAAACTTTGATGGAGGTTCCTAACAGTATTAAGTGAGTTGATTCCAGAGTTAAGATACAATGTATTCTATTCTATCCATCCACCTTTTAGAATTTCTTTGGTATCCCATGAAAGAAAACTGAAGAAAATTTGGGATTTTTTCCTCCCTCTTAGATTTTTTTTTTTGGAGACACATTTTTTTTAAAACTAAAATTACATGCCGGAATTTAAGGTATCAATTAGTGTAGCCTGATTGAAGCTACATCATGTTTTATCCCGTGTCTTGTTTTCTGAGCCTCAGTTAAGTCAGATGGGGCTTTGAGGAGAGGAGTGGTTCTGCCCAGGCCCCAGCAGTGCAGTCCCACTGACTTCAGTGGAACTGGAGGAAGGTTTTGAGTTTGTCTTAGCAAAAGCGAAGGAGATCAGTACATGATGTGGATAACTTATTTATGTAGGGACATGGCTGGAAATGTTTTGCCTTAACCCCAGAGCAGGCAGGGCACATGGAGGCAGTACTGGCTTCTGCAGCGTATCTTGAGCAGGGAATTGCATGATGGAAATTCTGCCTTAGCAAGTCATGCCTGAAACATGCTCTTTGTGTTGGGACAAAGAACTACTTGTCTGCAGAGGCTGTTTTATATAAAAATGGTATTTTCCGGGGAAGTTTCATTTTGGAGGCCCTCCTTTCCCTGTGTCCTGCCCTGCTTCTGGTTCCCTGCTGCCAGCTCACACTTCCCTGCCTGCACTGGACCTATTGGACTCATAACACGACTAAAAACTAATGCAACAAAACATTTTCCAATGATTTAATGACCTGAGTCTTCCTTCTTACCCCATCAGTACCTAGGGAGTGACCACACTCTGAGGAGAGGAAGGAGTCAGTTTGAATTTTGCTTTAGCGTTGCTTTGGACTTAGATCTCTCCAAGTTCATGGGGGAATCCAAATGCTTTCCCAGTGCTGGTAGGAGTTACTTGGTTTCATCTTTGCAATTTGAGCCTAAGTTTGGAAGAGCCCAGGTTTAGATATTTGAGTTCTTCATGGAAGTGAGAGGTCTGATGCTGTGGTGCCTTGTGCTTTCTATTTTTGTTGGGCTAATGATAGGGAAATGCCACTTGCTCTTCAGATTGATTAGAACGAAACAGCTCCTAAAAATACCCTTTTTGTGAGGGTTTTCCCTGTCTGCTGGAGAGGTGTCGGGAAGGTTCTCTGCTGGAACAAGAGCTAAACTAGAAGCAAATTGAAGTGTGTGGAGAAATGCAGTGTTTGCACTCCACTTCCACAGTCTATCTGAGGCTGTGGAAGGAGTAAGATGAAACCCATGGCAATTTCAGTCCACCACTGTAGGTTCTCCTCTTGTGTTATCCTTGCCTTGACCAAATTAGGTGGAGTTTGGACCATGGTAGGTCTTGTTCACCAGTTACAAAAAGTTTCCTCAAATTGGATCTTTGAATGGGTAAGGATTTCAGTGTGCTGGGTGAAGCAGGGAGCATTAAGAAGGGACAGCAGGTGGGAAGGGCCTCTGAACACTCTGGGATGGATTTTATTCCTATGCCACGATGGGCAAGAAGGTAAGTGACTATTGTCCTGTGAGTATGTCTTTTGGACTCTTCCAAGAGTGAGATTCCTGGGCTGACCAACCAACGTGCTCTCAGGATTAATTTTAAATTAGCCAAACCCAAATTACTTAGTGAACCCTCATTCTTCAGAGGATGTTGATGCTTTCAAGCTTGGACAGGGCCTCCCTGTGGCTGTCCTGACTTCTGACAACTTTATGACTGTGGCCGTGAAATTAACCATTTAACCATTTAACCGTGTCATGACTTTTTATTTTATTTAATCTTCCAAAAATGCTATTTATACAAAAGCACTAGGAGTGCTGGGGTTTCTGATGCAGCGTTTCTCTGGCTCATTTCCTGCCCAGATGTTGTCTGCTCCAGCCTCTGTCTCCTGGCTGGGCGGTGATGTGGCCTTCAGCTGTGCAGAGGTCACACCTGCACATCTGCAGTGACCACCTCAGCTCCTCAGAGAGCTGGGGCCAACCAGAGCTGTGACCGCCTGGTTTCTGGCTTCCTTCATACCCAGTGTTGGCCCAGCTGCTATCACAGCCCATCAGCAGCTTTATCTCCAGACCTGGTGTCTGATGAGGCCGTCATGGGGCAGAAGCACCTACTGGAAAATGATTTATACTAATTAGGTGGCTTGAAAGTTTCTTGTGGAACAGTAGGAGGCAAGACACAGAGGTCAGTTGTCTTTATTCTCCAAAAAGCCATCATCACCTGATAAAGATTCAACTGCCTTAGGTTTTGAAGAGGATGTTTCATGCTGCTTCAGCCAAAGCGGGGAGTGAAGACTTCAATCTAGTGACCTTTGTTCTCTAAAGAGCGTGTCAAGTTTTGGCTGTGCTGCTGGCCTTGACTTTTAATTGTTGAAGAGGATGTGAGATCAGCCCTGAGCCTTTGTGCTGCAGCTTACCCGGTGAGAGAGGGGAAGTGCTGTGCTTCTCTGTGCACCGCTGCCACAATTTAATTTGAAAAAAACATAATCAGCCTCCCCTTCCCCCCAAATAGTGAGCTACCTCTTATCAGCAAAAATTAAAACAAAAGAAGAAAAAGATGAATGTTAGGGATGGGAAACCTGATGATATCAGTAGCTGTGTTTTCATGCAGATTGTTACTGCATGATGCAAGAGGGTTCTGCCTTTACTTTAGCTTGTCTTTAGCATAAATTTCACCTCCATATGATGGGCCAAACCCCTGTTCCGTTCCTAAGCCTGGCATATGCTTGTGAGGTATCTGAATTTGGCCTGACAAGGTGGCCTAATCCCCCCTCATGTCTCAGAACCAGTTCTCACCCCATTGTGATCCAGCTGAAGCTGATGGAGAGGAAGGACACAATGGGAAGGGTTTTTGAAGGGCCAGCACTATTTTGGGAAAAGGACCTTGTTCTGTTGGTAGATCAGTAGCTCTGAGACGTATTTCTCTATGTTGCTGCCTGCCCATCATGTGTTGCTCTGGTGAGGGAGAGAGACCTGTGGTGGTTTGCAGTCTCCCTTAGGAGGATGTCTATAAATGAGGTGCCCTGTGGGCCATGTGAGGCCATCCACTATTGCTCCATGCCCCTTCAGTGTGCCATCCCCTGGTTACCAGGGATCCTCCCCTTGTCCCTGGTGCTTGCAAGGAGGTCCTTAAAAGGTGCTCCATGCTCTGCTATCTTTTCTAGACAGCACAAATGATTTATGTGCTTCTGTGCCTCTTTGGCCCTATTGCTTGCTACAAAAGCATTAGGACATGACTAAAAATTTCTGTGCTTCTCTGCATAAAAGAGCCAGGCCTAGGAGGAGCTTTCTCCTTTATCCCCCAGCATGGCAGCCTTTACTCCTGGTGGTGGGCTGACCTCGCCAAGGATAGTCCCCAAAGTGTTGACTAGTTACTATCTTGGTTTCAGGGTTGCTGAGATACGTCCTGCGGGGAACAGCACTCAGGAACTGTCTTTTTTCTTGACAAATGTCTCCTTACAACCTTGCTGCTCACGTGGGTTATGTGATTTCCAAGCTGGCTGGGAGCCTAGAAGTGAACTCATAGGCCTCAAGGAGCAATAAGTGCTGTGGTGTTTTAACCAGCCCAGCCAAAGTCTGTGTGCACATGTTTGTGTATGTGCATGTGTGAAAGCACTTTCCAGCAGACCATCTATCTGGAATGATAGCCTAGCTCCATTCAATAGTGATGTCTGCTGCAATTCTCTGGTCCCATGAAGAAACCTAAGCAAAAAAAAAAAGAAAGTTCCTCTGGAAAATAGCCTGTTTTAAACTGCACGTCACCTGTAGGTCTTTCTGAGTAGAACAAGTCTCTTGCAAAATGTAGCTTTGTGTGACAAACAAAGGAACTGCTGGGAAAGCTGAGGTCTGAGCTGGTACCTTTGCATCAGTGAGATGTGTCCCAGGTAAAAAAATCTGCCTCTGAAATCGGCTCTTCTCATTACTCTTCCAGGAACTGCAAGAGTCTTGCAAGGGGATTTGAGGGCAGTGAATATCCTTGTGATGGGTTTGGAAGTTCTCTAAGCAAAGCCTCTAATGTGTATGTTGGAAACAGAGTCACTTCCTTTATATTTGCATTGTGCTCTCCTGTAACTGGCTCTGCAGATGCTGGGCTGGCTCCTTTGAGAAAGCAAGGAACTTGCAAAGGTGTTGAATGGTTCTAGTAGGAGCTGAAAGGAGCTGTGAGTGCTTCACAAGCCCATGAGGAGCGAAAAGTCTGTCTTATGGTACCAAAGCAGTTTTGTAGCTGCCAAGAACAAGACAGGAGAGAAAAGCAAGTTTATGCCTTTGCATTTTCCAAAGGTCTCTTAGAGCTTCAAATCCTAGGATTGATGAAGTCTTTGATTTGGGGCCCTCCTTATTTTACAGCCTGTGCACTTGTTGCTCTATTGGGGCCTGAAGAGCCCGTCAAACAGAGTCTTTGCTGAGTGTGCTGGGCTGTGGGCTAGGAAACCTGATGTGGGAATCATTTGACTTGTTTTCAGTGCCTGCACTATGATGAAATAAAGACAGTCTCTCTATGCTTGTGGTACATGGAGCTGAAGGGAACTAGCTTGAATGTGTGGACAGCTGCATTGTGGAAATCTGGCCTGTTATTTGCTTTCCCAAACACAGATAACTGGTACATGGGCACTCTTACCTAAGGCTCTGTTGCTCTGCAAGAATATAGGCATCACATAGGTTCAGTGTCCTATATGCCAGCTCCATATGGATGGCCTGGTGTGTCTTGTGCTGCTCTGGACATCTTATGTTCAGAGTGACTCAAGCCCTGAAGGCAGGGGAGCTGTCTCCCCTCTGTGCCTCTATCTGCCACTGATTTATCCTGGTATGGTGGCAGTTCCCTTCATAACTATTGTGGGCTTTGGAATATTGCCTTCTTTTATGACCTTTTGAAAAATCAAAGAAATTGGATTAGGTTAAAAATCTCCCGTTTCATATTTTTTAGTATTTTTTAGTCCTAAAGCAAGATGTTTGTCCAGAAAACCTTTGGACACTCACTAGGTTACATTCAACAACACCAAAGCCTGGAGGACAAGAAGGCAGTATTGGGAAAGCCAGTTCAGTTAAAACTGGACTAGTGAGTTGTGGACTGATGGAAAGTAACAGCATTCAGCTGTGACTTCAGTGCTGTGAATCCATAGCCATGATCTCTACCCACCTCCTCAATGTGATAGTTGAATAATCCTGTGAAAAGCTTGGAAAATGTTGTTGTGAAATAGACCTCCAGAATTACCCATTTACCAGGCCTGGCCTGCCCTGGCAAGCCCTTGAGCCGTCGAAACTTTTCTCTCTCAGCTTCCTGACAGAGGGTGCACACCATTTCCCAAAGAGGCTTCTGCCAGTGCCAGGAAAGGAGACAGTGTTGCTTTGCTCAGAGTTGTCCTTGTGCTTTTTCCTCCCTCTTGTTACTGAGATAAGGAGTCCGTGAAAGACTGTGCAAAGCACCATGTCGGTTTAATCAGTGTACGAGGGAGAAACTTGATATGCCCTGTTAGTGTAGTCACAGTCCAAGCATGAAATTAAGTGGAGGTGGGGGTGGATGCGATGGAGAGAAATACTGTCCATCTCCCAGGCATGTAGCTGAGAGTCCACAGGAAGGGGGAATTGAGCGAGTGCCCTTGCAGAAAGCCTCTTGGAGCCTGGCAGACCGGGACTGTGGTGTCTTGTAATTATTGCACATAATAACCCAAAGTGGGTCACGCAGCAGTTTTGTGTGACGGTATTAAATGGCACTTTGGGAGGGTGTGCGTGCTGATTACAGCTGGTGAGGAATGCCATCGCTTTAAGAGGGGTGAAAAAACAAGTGAGAACGAAAAGATTTTCTTTGTGCCTTGAGGGATGAGAGGATAGTGTTTTCCCCATCACTCCAGAGATCAGTGGAGAGTTACACACACTCAATCCAGACATCAGAGCTGGAGGCTGCATGTTGACATGGGATTTAATGCAACCTGTCTGCCTAAATTCTTCTTGAAGCCATGGTGCTGTGTGGTGGTTTTTCCTAGCCTGAATTATTGTGAAGCAGTGATGTGCACTACCAGATATTGTCTATCCTTCAGCCTGGAGCTGGCAGTGTTTAAAACTGGTACTTTCAGAAATTTCACTAAACCAGCAAGGGAAAGAGAATATGACCTACCTGATAGTGTCAGCATTGTAGGTCGGTGTAAATTTGCAGATATGGAGCCAATTCCCCAAAACTGGGCTATGGCCAGCTAAAATTTCAGAGATAAGTGAAGACAAGGATGCTCTGGTGAAAGAGGCTTCTCCTGGATGCTGGAGAACTTGATGTTCTCACAGCTGCTGCTGTAGCTGTGTAGCATCATTGAGGAAATCATGTCATGTCTCTTTTGTTTCTTATTCTTAGTTATTCTTGTTAGTTGTCGGAGTGCTCCAGTCCAGCCTTGGTTGGACAGCTTACTCCTGCTGTGGGAAGGAGTTTCTGTAAACTGCATGAAATCATGGGGCTGCTGCACTCATTCTGATTTGATCAAGTAGACCCTCTTCTTTGCCGTCTGCCTCTAGTTTGAAGCCAGGCAGGTTGGAAAGGTTCGTACAGGACCTTTGGATGCAGCCCTCACTGCTGCTTTTCCCATTCTGCCATGCTGTCTCCCAGCAGCCGTGCGGTGGGCCAGTCCCAATCGCTGGGACATCAGCCCGGAGTGGCCGCAGGCGGGATCAGCCGAGATACTTTGCTCTGAAGGAACGATCCTTGTGTTTACCCAGACTGGTGATCTCTGCCATTCTCCAGCCTGGTCCCCTGGATTCCCCGCTGCATCCCCTGCCCAGGCCCTTTGCATGCAGCGTGTTGTGAGCTCCAGGGCTGTGCAGAGTGGTCTCCCTGCCAGACGCGCGGGCGTCCTGCCAGCTGCCCCGCTCCCTTGGGCTGACAAAGGCTGGGGCTGCTGCGGGAGGAAGCGTGTGCAGATCCCAAGGGGAAAAGGAGAGCGAGCACTTTGTATCACTTGACAGGAAGGCCTCTGCTTGACAAAAGAGCACTGCTGACAGGCTCCAAAAAGCAGCCCAGGGTTTATATTTCCTGAGCCAGCAGGACATCCCCAGCCTTAGCACAGAGGGGTTAAATAGATGGGAGTGAGAGCGGGATCCCCAGGTGCTTGTGGACCATGGCAGGTGTGTTACTGATCTGTGCGTGGCTCTTGCTTCCCAAAAGGTGAATTTGCCACCCGTCCCTTCCAGCCCCTGGTTTCTTTGCAGCAGCTGGGGCACCGGGGATGCCGGCACTTTGGGAACCTCTTGCCAGATTTTTCACTTCCCCCCTCTGCTCCCCCCCTCCAAGGCTCGCACAGCAGTGAAGTAATCTGTGACATTCAGACAGCGGGAAGGGGAAGCTGCTGCAAAATAAAATAACAGCATCAGGAAGCGGCACCGTGCTCTTTCCCGCTCCCAGCTGGGAAATGACAACACTTCATTCAGCTGCTCAAAGCCCGGCGCCGGTTCAGCCCTTGCCGAGCAGGGCTGGCTAATAACTTCCCCGGCTGCCCCGCTCAGCACTGCCTGCCCAGTGGGCTTAGGGGTACTGGGAAGATGAGACAGGCGAGATGCCAGCAAAGAGTCGCTTTAACAGCGGGCGCTGCACAATAACACCTGGCAAAACAGTTGCTTGCGTTTATAGCTTCTGTGAAGACCCTGGAGGGTGTTTCTTTTACATTTTAATTCCTGCTAGTTACATTTTGCAGGATTCCCGGAGCTCCCCCCCCTTCCTTTTATGGTGGCTGTTAGTTTTACAGATGTATTGCAACCCAAGGTTTGGGTTTACAGCCCAAATCCAGTGTGTAAAGTGTCAAAGCGAGACCACCAGAGGCAAGCTGACCACTTGGACAGGTGGAGTGTGAGTTTAGAGAGAGGTTTCTCTCCTTCTCCTTCCCCTTACAAACCAACCTCTGAGTGCAAGGCACTGCCTCAGTAGACGGATGTCTGAGTGCAGGAGGCTGGTCCTGCATTTCATCTGTGGTTTCTCTTTATTGTGCAGGAAAGTTGATGGAACCTTCTTTTGTATTCTGCCCCAACCAACAGCCAACAACCAGTTGAACCACAGCTCACAAGCAAGGGCTGCAGTTTGTTCCTGGGGTAATGTAATCATAGAAAGAGAGACACTTAGTTTTGTGGATGCTCAGGTTTGTTGGCACCAATCTGACAGTGTGAGACAGATGTGAAAGGGAGTGTGTGAGAAAGTGGGGGTATCATCTAACTGTAGGCATCTAATTTGGGTATCTAAGTGTGGTGTCTACTCTTTTAGCCACACAGGAGGGTAAAGATAGGCAGTGGAAATAGCTCCAGATATTTGAACTTACACGACAGCCTCTGGAGGGAAACAGTGCTGAAAATGCCATTGCTTTAATGGTTGGAACTGGGCTGGACAGTGCACAAGGGAAGAGCTCATGTGCTGATGAAACAAGGTCTCCTCAGTCATTACCCAGCTCTGCTGATCTGAACCTAAAGTGTTTCTCTGCCTTCCCTAACAGCAACAAATCCTTCAAAAGCAACCTCAATTTTCCCTTCTCTTGTGCTTCCTGCCTTTTTAAAACATTAGGGCAGAAAAAAAAATCAACCTAACACATCAGACCCAATGATGGCACCAGCCAAGCACCTTAACATTGACAGTGAGATCCACAGACTTTAAATCCTCAAAAGCAGATTATATTCTTTGTTTATGCACGACTGGAATGTAAAAATAAGTAAGGCAAAGCCTCCCTTTTACGGCTGGAGTCCTAAACTGCAGATCTGCTGTGGATTTAATGCCTGTTCTCCTCATCTGAATCTGAGGGATACAAAAGAGTCGGCACCTGGTGATAGGCTTGAGGGTCATGGAGATTTTCTGTCCCTTTTTTGGGGTGCCCGCAGTTTCACCTGTGCTGAGACTGGCTCTGGCTTTCCACGAGTCCTTTGCAATCTTGTGGTTCCTTTCTTATGTTGGCCCCCCAAAAGTGCTTTCAGAAATTGCAAGGCACAAATGGTCATAGTAAATATACGAGCCACACGTGTGTCTGTGCTGTTTGGGGTGGGCAGCCTTGCTGCTGACCTCCAAACCAGCCATCTCCAAACTCTGTTCCAGCCTGGGTCGAAGCTGGCAGAGCTTCCCTGTGGTCCTTGTGCTGCTGGGTGGGCACTGGTGGGAGATAGAGGAGGTCATGTGAGCGAGTGTTCTCAATACTGCTCTTGGAGGATGGTGTGGATGAGGTTGCTGTTTGACGGGGTTATTTAAAGATGATGGGTGCTGATTGGAAACAAAATACTGTCCACTAAGGACTCACCAAGATGGCTTTTTAGCCTAGGATGAGGCTTGTCTTCTAGGGATCCTAGATGAGATTTTCCATGAACTTTGACCATGCAGCTCTCAGGGTTAGAATACAATTCCTGTTCTTTTTTATTCAGATGTCTTCCACAGCAGCCACTATTTTTAGCATGCACCAACAACTTTTGGGGGTAACAAAATTGGTGCAGCCTCTCAAATTGTCCCTCCAGCTTGCGGCCCCTTTCTTTGTGTGCTGCGACTTGATGGCATTTCTCGAGACCTTTGTCACCTCATTGCTGTGCTGCCATTGCTGTGTTGCTACTGCTCCACATCAATCAGGATTTCAAAATCTCTGAAATTGTACGTGAAACCAAATATCCACCTTCTGCCAAACTCTGGATGGAGGAGGCTTTCTGTACTGTGGGCTGGGCAGCTGTGGGCCTTTGAGGGGAGAGGCTTGCTAGAGGGACACAACTCAGGGAGCCAAGTGGTTTCTGTTGTCCTATTCACCTTGGTATGGGCTCCACATTCAGCCTGGGTCAATGAGCTGTGTCTGTAGATAAAGAGCTATTCTGGTAAAGTGCACTAAGAGGGGATGTGTAAATGCAATAAACCCTTAAATTTATGCAATATATTCCCGTGACTGAGCCTTCTCTCCCCTGCAGTTGGAGCTTCTAAACTGTTTTAGGAAGTGATCCTCCTTAAATTAAAAAATAATAGAAAGCCACCAGTAAATAAATGGACTGGTCTGACACGGAGGAGGCAAGAGCTCTGCTGTGGGGGCACCTGGCACAGTGCAGGGGACAGGGACACCGCCTGCCTGCTGATGGCTCCAGCCCGTTAATCTGAAACCGCCGTGTGCCAATCTTGGGACAGTTTTTAAATAGCAAGTCAAGAGGGAAACCACGTTTGTCTGGGTCTGAGGAGGGAGCCAAGCTGAGATAGTGCTGCTTGCCAGAGTGTCTGGGCAGCGTGGATGGAAAGGGCTCCCGCTTCCCGGCATCCCAGCCCCCGCATGGGTTTTGGCTTCAAAGGTGACTTTTTTCAGATAAATGTCTACTGATGTGGAGGTTGGGAGAGGAAAAACTGGCAGCTGAGGCAGAGAAGGGCTTGTGCTTTGCTCTGGTGGCTGAGGTCGTGGTGCAGACCTGCTGCAATGGGTGCCATGAGGAGCTGGGTGGGGTGGGGCGGTGGGTAGGGCATCACATGGCAGATGGAAAACACATGGTGGATGTAACATGACATGGTGGGTAGGGCTGGTTTATTTATTGAAATGACATGCCCTGTGTATGTGTGGGTGGGGCCAGTGCTGGTGAGGGAGGATGGGGGATTGCAGCAGTTGATAGAAGGAAGAGTGAGGAAAGTCCTGGTGACAATGGGATCCAGCTCCAGGGCTGTGAGCAACAAGGGCACCAAGGTTTTTGGAGGACAAGGGATGAAAGTGTGGTCAAATAGGAGCAAGATTTCTGAGCCACAGCAGTTACAGCCTTGTTTTCTGATGTTTCTGGCCAGGACCAGCTCTTGTCTCATCAGATGTCCTACACTTTCATTTAGAGGTTGTTTATGGGATTTGTCCCATTTCTCTGGCAGAAGTTGCACTAATGAATGAGGCCTCAGAGCTTAAGTGGATCCCTGGGGCCAAGGGAGTGGGATCAGTCCCTGCTCCTGAAAAAAGTGCAGGAGGGACCCTTGAAAGTTGTCTCTTTCCAAAGTGGGAGGAGGCCATGGTGAACCCATCATCCCAGCCTCCTGCAGTCCTCAAAATTGCTTTTGCTTAACCTGCTTAGTGGCCATTTTCACCATGTGGATGTTCTCTTCCCTCTTCCAGGGACTAACTGGGACATGGAAGCAAGGCTAAGGTGGGAGCTGGGGACTGGTATCTGTCTCAAACTGAAGGGGTGCAGTGGTGGAGTTGCTGTCCCTGGAGGTGTTTAGGGAAAGACTGGACGTGGCACTTAGGGCTGTGGTGTTTGATCATAAGTTGGACTCAATGATCTCAGAGGTCTGCTGTGTGGCTGGGGTGTCTGCATGCCCTGCTGCTGGCTGCATCCTCCCAGATGTGAGCTGTATCATGTGAAGTATTTCCAGTTCCTTGTGCTTGTTTGGACCAAGCAGATCAGAGGAACACCTTCGGCCGAGAGTGCTCTCCTCATTTATTAGAGCCTTGACAAGTTAAATAGAGGTAGAGATTAAATATGAATGGGACTTATGTTGGAAAGCTCAACCTTAGAGACTTTAAAGAAAAGGGAGTTAAAGTAATAGGAAAGTCTGACTAATAGGAGGAAAATCTGAGGTAGGCGCTCTTGTTGTCCCACTTCCCTTGTGGAGCAGAAATGCTGGGGTAGGGCACCTGAAAGGTGCCTGGCAGATATGGCATCTCCCTGTTCAGGGTAGAGCTGCTGTCACAAATAAGCATCATCATTTTAAATTTTCTTATAAATTTGTCCTTCTGAAAAAGAAAACATTAAAAGCTGTACACTTTTGCAACTTATATGCAATGCAGTTTGTGAATCCTTTCCGTGTGCTGACAGATTTCATCTGTCTGTCTGTCTTTGGTTATTAATTGCTCAGGATTTAAACACGAGTTTCTCATTCATTATCTTTACTTTTCATCAATACTTGTCTGATGGTATGAATAGCTATCAAATTGAGCTAAGTATTACCAATTCATGGCAGATTTGTGTATTATTTGCATGAAAACAGCATTATTGCTGCCTGTTTAAATTAGAGTGACTGTGCAGTGTTGTTAAGGACAAGATCAGAATGAGTCCAACTTTGTGTCAGTGTAACAGCAAAACTTGGACTACAGGCTATTTTTTGCCATTGCCTAGGAAGGGGTTGTTTTTTTGGTAATTGATGGTCTTTTTTGTTTCTTTTTCTAAAGCATTTACTGAAAATGTGAATGCCATTTTAAGGGTGTTTCTTTAGCAAGGAAATGAGTGATAAATAGAAGGCAAAGTTCTTCATTCCAAGGAAGCACTGCAAATCCACACCACATCTGCTGACTTCAGCAGAGTCACACCAGGTTTACACAACACTCACATTGCAGCTGGGCTCGTGTTGTGCATACTTAGAGAAAGTTAAGTCCCCACTAGAGGTGATGGGAATATTTTTGGGAAATGAAGCTTTCCTGAAATTGTTTTTGTACTTTTGTTGAGACCAACATACTTGTGTTAGAAGAAAATGTAAATAGGAATATCTCAAGAAAAGCCAAGACAAAGGAAGAACAAGGCAGCGTGGTGCTACTCATCTTCAGTTCAGGTTGTTGGCTCAGGATATGGAACTCCCTGATCAAATGTCTGATCTGAAATGAAATGTACTTTTAAAAGAGGGAGAATGAGAGAAACTTGACCCTGCGTCTCTGACAGGTGGTAAACTGTAACCTCATTCCTGAGTAAAAGCTGAAATAAGAGTAAAATCAGAAAAGCAAGAGAAGGAAGGGACTTCATATTTGGCCATAGATGGTGCAGTGTTTTTGTTCATTGCTTGCTATGCTTGTGGAGATACACAGCCTTCCCTCTGGTGACCTTTGTGGCAGCCTTCATCACTTGGACAGCTTTCATAGTCACCTTTTACTTGAAGGTACAATAGCTATTGGGCAGTCTCAGTATCTGAGTTTATTCATGTGTTGTAAAGTCAGAGTGTTTGCATACTCTCCATAGATTCCATGAGAACTTAACAGAATCAGAGAATAGCTGAGGTGGGAAGGAACCTCTGGAGACCATGTAGTCCAAATGCCCTGCTCACAAAAGGGGCAGCTGGAGAGGCCATGACCAGCCTGGTTTTTAATACCTCCAAGGTGGAGATATCTGTAGTCTGTCCTGGTGCATGGTTCCTCCCCAGCTGTTGGATCTTGCATATTCCATATTCCATTGTTGAATTCTTTGAGGCTTCAGTTTCCCCATTTCTCCAACCTGTTGAGGTCCCTCTGAATGGCAGCATGACCATCTGGTACAACAGTCACTGCTCCCAGTTTTGTATCCTCTGCAAACTTGTTGGTCCTATTCTCCAGGTCATTGATGAAGATTCTAAACAGTACCAGCCCCAGTATTGACCCCTGGGTAGTGACTGGCCTCCAGTTGGACTTCATGCTTCTGATCACAGCCTGTTATGTCTGGCAGTTCAGTCAGCGTTCACCTTGCTGTCCATTTCTCTAGTCCATACTTAATCAATTTATCAATGAGGATGTTGGGGAGACAATACCACAGGGCTTGGTATGTTGGTCGTCCACTGTACTGATCAGGTTGTTCATGTGTTTGCTTGGCATTCACTGAAATGAACCATTAAAACAACAAAAAAAAAGCAATTAAAAAAAAGAAGGCAACATAAAGCTTCTTGAGAGTTGATAATGCTTCCTCTCCCCTGTTGCTTTTTCTGTGGAGATTTTAAGCATGGGGAGGCAGGGGCTGTATCTCTCTTTGGAGCACTGAGAGTCTCTGTTTGGAGAGATGGAACAGGCAGGAAAGAGGGAAGAGCCCAGGGCTCATTGACAGGCAGCATGTGGCTATTTTTGTGGGTGGGAAACCTTTCCAGACCTGATAGTTTGGAACCTGGATGTGCTTCTGAGAGATAGCCAACCATTCCTAGAAGTAACCTTTAGCACCATTGCTGTTGAAGTCTCCATACTAACATCCTAACCCTGCTGGAGTGCAGCCTTTTCATTTCTTGGTTGTGACAGCAAGCTTTATTTTCCCTTTTTTTTTCTTCGCCCAGTCAGTCCATTGAGTCCCTCTTAGAACAAGCTGTCCTGCTGGGGCGTTGCAGGGCAATTAGATATTAGGTGTCAGGAGCAGATAATGGGCAAACACATATCAGGGAGGATGGCACTTAGCTAATCACTGGCTCTCTTTGTCTTACAGGCTATTTCAGGGAAAAACAACAACAATGCAAGAAAGGTCCCACTGCAGTGTCTGTGGTTGAGGTTGGCTGCTGTTACTTGAGGGCTGTGTTGGCATTTCCATTCTGACTTCACGTGGTGCTTTCCCAGTGGCCTTGTTTTCACAGCTGCCCCATGACTGGGCAGGAGCTGAGTGGCAAAGGAACGTAGCCACAGTTCTGGCAAGACCTCGTTGTCAGCACATCTGTCTGGATGTGATCTGCTGGATCACTTTTGTGTTGTCTTGTTGGTTTCCTCGGGAAAAGCAAGAACTTAGGTGTGGAGATGTATGATGGGAAAAGAAGATGAGCTTTTAGGATAATTAGCATCATCCATGAAACTGCCACATTTTATATGCCTGTTACATCAGAAGCCTTTAGGGATGAAGTTGCATCCTTAGGCATTTTAGTATGTTTAACACTTGATTTTCTGAATCTTCAGAATCTGCCTAGTTTGGGTGTCTTACATCATCTTTCTGGGATCTCTTTCAGCAGCAGAGAAAAAAAAAGTGTGTTGAACAAAGTGTAGAATGGCAGACCTTACAAACACAGATTATTTTTCAAATATTCTTTACCTAAAAGTAATTACCTCATACTAATTAGCCTTTTCTAAGTGGTGAATTTCTGGGGAGGCAGCTGTGTGGATGTTGTCAGTCAGGCTGCAAAGTCTAGCTCCTGGTGAAATGAGAGCTCAGTTGAGCCTCTCCAGTGAACATGAGTGTTGTTACTCCAAGGACTTGCCCTGGGTACCCCAGCTGGTTGAAACAGTGGAGGAAAAACAGGAGAAGCTGTATATGTGTGACAGTTTGGAGAAAAAACTTTAAAGGGAAATGGAAATTCCATCTTCCTGCTTGCTGCTGTCCCATGCAAAAAAAAAGAAATCCTGCCATGTAACTCCTGAATTGCAGGAATTCCTGGAGTCCCAGCAAACCCTGTCTAATCTTTCCCAGTCCCTCACGTATCGCCTCTGAATGTTTTCAATGAGTTCCCAGACCTCGTGCTTTCTTGCTCCTGATAACTAGCCATTGCTGGGATGCCAGAACCACTGCATTGCATAGTTCAGCTATCAACAAAAATATAGTGAGATAAAGGGGATGGTGTAAATGAGGGTGGCTGTGGTAATGCAGATGTCAGAGATACTCAACTGGCTTTCCCAGAGAAGTTCTTCAAATGGGTCAAGTTACTTTGGGAAAATAGTATCTAGCCCTTTTGACAGTGTGAACATCCGTAAGAACATCATGCAAACATTTCTTCCTGTTGAAGAGTCAGGCAGCCATCAAATATGCCCTCAGTGCTTCAGTCTTGGCAAGACAATGACACCTTCACTGTGACTTTCTGAAGATGGCCTCTTGAGTGCTGAGCATGTTTGGGAAGCTCAGAGTTGTAATTGAAGATGAAAAGCTGGCCTGAATGATGGGCAGTAACTTCTCTTGAGAATTAAGCCCATAAAAAATGATATTAGATAGAGGGGCTGAAGGATTTATTGAAATGACTGAGCGATTGTAGGATCGCAGATGCCAAAGAGGAAGAATAGAGCTATTGGGTCTTCCTGCCAGGTCAGGACTGTTCCATGTAGTGTCTAGTCTAGCAACCTGTTCAGTTGTTTCGAGTGATCGTTTCCATTGCTTCCCTTCTAAGACCCTTGTGTTTCCTGATAGGAAAATTAAGTAACAATGAGACCTAACTGCCAGGCTAAATTTTTCTTCTGCCTAATTGCTGGCTATTATTCTTATTCATTTCATGGGAAATACACACTCAGAGAGAAGGGATCCCATGGGGTCCCTTAGATGGCGTGCCATTGTCCGTGGTATTTTCACCAGTGCGACACCGGAGAATGTATCTTGGCATTTCTGTGTTTGTGCCTGTCCATGTCCAGTGGGTGTGATAATTTGGTAGCTGAGATACTTTATACAGCTTGGTGTGAAGAATGATACTGAGTAGGTTTTGCGTTGAGGTCTATGGCCTGTGAAGTTAAATAACGTAGGAGTGGTGATCTTGGTGTTGAAACCCATTTCTGGGAACCAGGATGGGCAGAGTCTCTTCCTGACTTTGCTGCTAACTTGGGCAAATATCTTTAAGCTATGGTGAACTCCTGAGTGAAATAAGGGTTTGTTCCTCCTGATCCCCATCAGAGGGATACTCAGTTTCTTGGCAGCCTAAGTAACAATGTGTAAGGCACTACTGTGTGTCTCTGAGCAAATGTGCTCTTGGCATGTGGAAAGCGCAGGGCAGAGTGTGTCCATTTAGTTTCTAATAAAAGACATTTGCATTTGAGAATGTATGCAGAGCTCTGTTGACCACTAAGCAGTGGTGGCTTGATCATATTTGGGAGTTTGTAGCTGCTATGGGCAAGGTCCAGGGAATGATTGAAGCATCTTGTGCCAAAGAAACTCTGGAGAAGTGCAAAAGACAATGATTACACTAGTCCAGGATTTTATCCACAGGTCTCTGGCTCAGAATGCGTCTTGTATGCCTTTGTGCTGAGTAGGGGAGGAAGAAGGAGGAAAGAAGAGACTGCAGCCACCTCCTCCAGCCGAGGGGATGCTGTGCTTCGCCATTTATGGAGGGGGATTGGCTTCAGCTGTGAAGGCAGCTGCCAGTCTGCCCCTCCTGACCGTTATTTAATGCTTGTTAAATGAACACAACCTTTAGTTTAGGTTCAGCATTTCACTTGATAGCTCTCTGTGCAGCCACCGGGGCTGGGAAAAGGGAGGGAAGAGGAATCCCAAGAGCAGAAGCAAGACAGAAGAGAATAGTAAGGGAAGGGAAAAAATATAAGGACATTGTTTCTAACAGCACTTAGTGGCCTAGATTTTCCTTTCACAGCTATTTCAAAAGTCTGCTTTATTGTAGATCCATTCAGCTTTTATTGGTATATAGTACACTGTGTGGTAGCAGCCACTGTTGTCTGCTCAGCTCTTAACATGATACTCTGCCAGATGGCAAGAATATAAACCTGCGTTTGTACTCTGGGATTGATCAAAGTTTTTTTGCTGTTGTCACCCCTGTAAGATTGTCACAGATGTAAGGCTACTACGCCCTGGCTCTCATCCCTGCAACCTTCCCGTGTATAAATTCGGTACAGTGCCCCTTTTCATAGCAATGTAATGCCCACATTCCTTAAATCCCAAGAATAGCCCTGTGCAGGGGAGGATGCACTGCAAGGTATCGCCAGTTTTTTAGACAAGGCTTGTGCAGGGGTGAGCGTAGGGAGTGGAGTTGGCTGGGAGGAGGGTAGATCAGATGTAAATCAGCAACCCAGTTTGAGTAACTAGGCTGGTTTACTCCAGTGGAGAACCCAGCTTGGGATCTCAGCAGGAATCCCCCAAAGGAAAGGCATTTGGGAATGATTAAAATAATACAAAAGGCAACGATTATTCAGTGGTTTTGGATGAACAAAACATTGCAGAGGAGAGAAGCTGTTTTGGAAAGGGATATGGAGATACAGGGAGGTGACACAAGGGTCCTGCTCTCTGCAGACACTTTACTCAGGGCAATTTAATTAATCTTTAATTCATATTTACTTTCCCATCTGCTCATTCCCACCCTTCTGTGGCTTTTGCTCCCTACTCTGACACCCTTTCTCTTGGTGAGGGCTCACGTGTGCCAACAAGCTTCTGCAAAGAGCCCTGGCAGTTTTGGATGGCTGCACCATAGGCAGCTCCTTTCCTTGAAGTAGGAGAGGCCTGGTGTCCTGATCAACCTCCCTGGTTGCTGTAGGGAGACCACTTATATTACAGTATAAAAATCCAGGGATATGGTCTTTGCTCAAAGATGGTCTTTGCTCTAAGAGGGTGTCCTGTGGCCAAAGCTTGAATGTCCACACTGGACAGAGGGAAGCAGATGAGAATCATGAGCAATTTTCTTCCCTTTGCCCTCTAAGGAAAAGACTTGTAACTGGGAGTATCAGGGAGAGGGAAAGCGATGTCCAGAGGTCTGCAGGGCTGCAGAGAGGGCAGTGGGCCCTAGTTTGGAAATTAAAGTGATCTGGAGAATTTAATCAGATGCCAGTACCCAGTCTGTGGTGGTAGAGGTCTGGGAACAGTGCTCCAGCCTGTTACTTTAGATGGTTTTTACAAGACTGCACTGTTGTAATCCCACCTCACACAGCTGGACCAGAGCCTTGTTGTGTGGTAAGGAGAGATGAGCCCCTTCAACATGTTGCTGTGTCTGAATTGCCTCTGGGAAGCTTGGGCTGATGGATGTTGGAAAAATGGCAAAAGCTGCCAGTTTTGTCCTCCTGTCATTTTCTTTCCTTTTTTTTTTTAAAGTTGGGATTTTTCTCACGTTGATGGGGATGAGGGGAGAAGAAGCCTGATTCGGGATGATTTATGGCTCCAGGAGAGGCTAATTTTTTGGCAAACTTTGCATGAAGAGCCCCCAAAGCATGCCAGCTGTAATCGGCCAAGCTTTCGAGAGATACACTGAGGGAGATAATGTTTTATTTATCCTTGAACAAACAGGCTGATGGAAAATGTGCATGTCCCAGACAAGGGAATTCTCCCTCCTCCCTCTGCCCCCTCACCACAGTTCAGGCTCCCTGGGAGCAGCTGGGCTCTCTTACTCCTGCAGTCCCCAACAGCTTCAAATTCACTTCCCTCAGCGCCTTCAAAGGAGGTTTTGATAAATGCATTACACTTTACAGCCAGCCAGGCTCTAATTGCCAGGAGGATTACGATAAGCTTTTTTCTTGTTGTTTCAAAACAATCTGGAGGACAGCGTGCCCTCCCTGTGCAGACACCCCCCCGGCTCGACCACAGCTGGGCAGAGGGGAGGCAGCAAGGTGCCAAATTCACCCTGATTATTGCACTATGCTGGGGGTTATTTGGTTACAGTCCAGCCCGAGTGTTGTGGGCTGACACTTGCTGCAGACCTGCTGGTGACCTGCGCTCGATGGGAGACTTGTGCCAAGGCAGCTCCTCCGTCGGCCGCCAAGCGTCCTGGCACCCCTGGGGTCTCGGGAGTCCCAGCAACAGACCTGCCTCGTGGGCCAGTGAAGTGGAAACTCAAGAGGTCTGTCAGCCCCTGGGAGCGATTTTCTTTCTCCAGCCATGTGGTTATTTTGCATGTACAGTGAGGTTTTTTTTCATTTAAAGGACGTTCCTGCTTCTTTGCCGCTAAGTTTAATAACCACGGTCTGGTTAAAAAATAATGCAGGGAAAAAAGCAGAGCTGCCTTAGTTTGTGATCTAAAAATAGGGAAACCTACACCAATAAATTGAGAGGATTTAGAAGCATAACCATAAAGCCAAGAAAAGTTTGCCAGGAGCTATTGAGTGACACAGATTCCAACTCCCTGCTTCTTCTAGTTTTCTTCTTTTAAAGGTGAACTGAACAGGTTTAGATTACTATTTTGCTGCTTTTGACTACAAATGTAGTTCAGGGAATTCCCATTGTGACAGTTATCAATAGAGCTTCCTTTGCCATTTTTATTGTTTCTATTTGTAACATATTTTAAATGCTTTACCATCAGCAGAGAAAATGCTTTGTAATCCCTATTTAACCCTTAAATATCCCAATGTAGGATTGATGTACTTGAGATTTGTTCTAGTAGAGGAATTCAAGAACTTGTAACCTCAAGGGGAGAAAGACTGGTTTGGTTGTTACTGTTCTTGTTTGGTGCTTAACAAACCATTGTTTAAATCTTTGTGAATCGGTCACCTTCCTGACTGATGTGAGAGAAATCCCTCTTGTCTTTGCCATCACCAGCATGTGGATGAGTTTCCCAGGTGTGAAACAAGGATAATGATGCTTAATAGAAATACTTCAACTGGAAAATGCCAGGTTGCCTGTAATCAGCTTGCTCTGGAGAGACGTGGCATCCAGCTCTGATCTTTGAGTGGTGAATGGATTGGAGACCCTGAGATGGAGTTTTCCAGCCTCTAAACACCATGTTATGCTCTTGCGCCAAAACTGTTAGTGATACCCTTTAGCAAGATTTACCCTGCGGACCCTTCTGGAAGAACTCTGCCAGGAAAGTTCCTGGAGGTTGAGCTTTTTAACATGAGGCTGGGTGGTTTCCTGGTCAGTGACTGACCAGCTGACTTTATTGGTTCCCATCTGTTCATGCTCACTGATAATTTCCAGCATGGCTCAGCAAGGTGCTTTCAGACAAGATGAGTTCCACTTAATTTCTCTGAGTGGTTGGCATGAGCCAATGAAGCTTTGTTCAAACTCAGCATCAACTTTTCATCAGTTTTGTCAGTAGGCAATCAGTTTTCATATCTAAAGCAGATTCTCAGTTAGTTGACATCTTTAATTAAAAAATGTTGCATTTTACCCAATTTTCTTGGCTACTCAGATGCCTTTGATTGCTCAGGGCTTCAAGATTTGCTGTAAAGCCCTGTATAGTGCCGAGATGGTATTCTTGGGCTTGAACTCACCTCAGATGACACTGTGCTGGTTTCACTAACACTGTGTATCAGACAGCTTGCTGTCCAGGAGAGCCTCATTTGCCTTTTTTTTCTAGACAGTGTCTTAGACTCAGCTGGAATCTGTTTCTCGGATGCCTTGAGTATGAACAGAGCTGTTTAGAAAGCCAAAGGCAGCCTGACAGACAAACAAGGAAATGTTCAGAGAACTTTGAAGGTGATGAAAAGCAAAGTTATTCTAGATAAGCTCTGGAACATACTGCCATGAGATAATACCAGGGCCACGTGCTGGTTGGGATTAAAAAATGTCGATATGTTGATAATGGGAATATCTGCTCTCATATTACCCAGTTTTTCTTTTTTAAGGGATGTTAATCCTGATGCTTTAAAGGCATATACTGAATACTGAGGATACAGTTATTAAAGGAGTGCTATGCAGTCAGTGACTTCCTAGTGTGAATATAGCTGCTACAAGAAAACCATGCTTTGCCCACAGCAAAATTGCCCACAGAATCAGTGCCTAGATGATAACCTAGCTGGCAAGACCTTCAAATTGGGAAGGATGTGAGACAATACCTACATGTCTGATCTGTCAAGCAGATCTCCACTACTGTCTGCATGGCTGAAGTACCTGGATATTTCCAGTGTGCTGAAAATGAAGATGAAACAGATGAAATAGAAGTATGGTTTGGCTGGATATTTAGATGAGTGTTTCAATCTGAATTGGAAACGTGACCTCTGGATAGGTATGTACTACATGCTTCAAAACTGGGTCAGAGATGTCAGAAGAAGGTTTTCTATTGATTTAAGGGGATTTGCCTCTGTATTCTGACCCACAGTAATCTCCCTAGAGCTCCTCTTGCTACTCTCTCATTTCAGAACAATCCCATTTGTTTTTAACTCCCCCTCCCTGTCCCAGTCACCCCGGCACTGAACAGTTTATTTAGCAGATGTTGGCCCAAACTTTCAAGCAAGGGTAAACAGAGCTAAGGTCAATCTGAGAAACACAGCACTCCAGGAGAGCTGCTGCTTTTCAGTGCTGCTGGCGAGCCTGCATCCTACTGGAATTGGAGTGAATCTGAAAAGACATGGATAGGATTAATCCCTGTGAGGATAGCAGAGTGTATGTATCTGAAAAAAAAAAATTAAAAAAAATCACACAGAACAAAAATGTAGAACCTTAACATGAACTGGGTGAAACTATACCCTCCTTATATTTCCTCCCTTTGAAGACCTTGCATTGTGTATTCACAGCCATTACCATATGAATCAATGATTAAAAAAACCCCAACCCAATATCTTGATAAGAATCCAACTTTGCTTTACTGGGCCATCCTATAGGGTAACCAGAGCGAGCTCCTTTCACTCCAGCCATTGTTGGCAACACAGATTATGTTCTTCAAAGACTGTCTGTCTCTTTCAAACACAAGGTCCATATCTTGACTGAACATTAACGTTACCTGATAGGCCCTATGTCCAGCTCCACCGTGCCCTTCCTGGTGAACCAGGCTTTATAGCAGAGTCACAACACGAGCAGAGGAAATAAAGAGCCTTTGTGCTCCTCCTGGGTCCATCCCCTGAAGCTGATCAGGCACTGGGATTGATTACCAGGCAGGTAAAGACCTGATAACCTACTAAATCTGTATGAAGACCCCTTTCTGACGACTTCTTCCCCTGATTTGCATTTCAGGCCTCTGTCTCATTTTAGAAATGATTTTATCTGGCTTTCACTATAGTGCAAACTGGAGGAAGTTCACATGAGAAGAGGCAGCAGGGAGAACATAAGCTTGAAGGCCATTCCTGTAGTACCATACAAATAGAAATCAAGGCCATAATCTGCTATTTAATGTGCAGCAATGATTAGTTCAACTCCTCTGCTCCACAAGTACTAGAAATTAACATTCACTTACCATCACATTACTAAATTAAATAAATTTACAAATACATAAAACTAAATCAAACAAGTTATTAAGGTTGCAAAACAAAGAATTGAAGAAAATGTCCTTTTCTGCCTTAATTCAGCTCATGTGTGAATATGCCAAATCATAGAATTTCTAATTAGATGTTCTCCTATTATTTTTCTCTCATAAGGATGTAGTTATATGTCCCAAACATTGGGAAGTCTTAGCCAAAACGATTCTGTGTGGCAAAATTATGAGCAATTAAACTTTTGTCTTCATCAGTTTCAGCAACCTGTTCATTCTCACCACAACCACAGGGACTTGTGGTAGCTGTTATGTATGGGAGTCCCATATGTAACTCCTCAATTTCTTTTGTTTGGGATAGCAATAGCCCTTGAAGAAATTTTGTATAGGAAGGGTGGGGTTTTTTAAAAATACTTTTTAAAAATGCCGGTTCTCTTTTATGGACTTGTGGAACACCTAGCAAATAGTGATGAAGTTTGTTCAGTGCCTCTTGTCTCTCTGCAAGGTCGGTGCGTGGCAGCTCCTAGAAATGGGTATGGTTTGTGCAAAGGGCTGTGAAAGTGGGACTGTCCTCTGTGCTGTTTGTGCCCATGTCTGCTGGAGGATGCTTGCCAAAATACGTGAAATAACTGTAGGAAGTTTTCTCCTGTCTTCTGTATTTGGGAAGTGACCCAACAGGCCCTAAAGCTCTTACTGCTGCATTACAGGAACTGTGAGGAGAGGTGGAGCCTTTCTCGCCTAAACCCAGCAATTATAAACAAGCCACTTAGCCAAAACATAAAAGATGGTGTAAATGGAAGTATGCCTTCCCTTAGGGTTTTCCATCAGAGGGTCTGTTTCCCTGACATCCAGCCCTGGGGAACAGCCTGCTCTTTTGTGAGCGAGTCCTATGGGAGGTCTGAGGAATTTTGAAGCTGTCAGGCTGTAATACCCTGGGTTTAGCTTTTTCGAGAAAGCACACTGTTTTCCAGAGAGTGAAGCCAGATTGCTGGTTTAAAGCTGCTACATTTCACCAAAAGAATGCTGATTATTTCACAGTCATGCGAGCGCCTGACTGGTAAAACGTGTGGGCAGTCTGTCCACTTTTTTTTTTTCCTGTTTTTTCACTGATTTGGCTTCTTAATACAATGCCTGAAGATCTTTTGAAAGGGCCAGAAAAATCTGCTGACGGCTCACGCAGCTGATTTGACCCAGAGCGCCTGCTTGGCTGAGCAGAAAGATGACACTGCAGCAAAAATGTTACTTTAAGGGAAAAGAAAACAGGCACAATGCTCCTGCCATTGTTCCCAGTCTCTGTTCTGGTGCCAAGCTCTGCACTTAGGAAAACACAGAGGTACCAGGTTTTAACCTTTCGCCTGCTTCCCGCAGGTGTTATCTTTTGCTCTGAATAGGCAGGATGAGGTCCACAAATCTCATTCAAGCCTCTAGCAGCCCCGCTGGCTATGAAAAGACAACTTTTAGTGGGTTTTGTAGGGAGGAGCTTAACAAGATTTTCAGCAAAAAGAGTAATTTGCTCAATTTTAATCTTTCTAGGTTTCAGTGTAATATCGGGTGAAGCCATTGGTGCCTTCTCTCCCAGCATTGAAAATTAATGGAGGTGGTTTAGCGTTGGGATATCCAGCCTATGATGAATAGGTGCCATGGAGCACGCAGATTTCTCTGTAATTTAACTATATTTTGTCACTGACAAAGGAGTAAAAAAAAAATCTGAAATGGCTTTGGTGAGACTCCCGTTTAAATAGTTATTGTTTTGAGTCAAAATGGTTTGTGGAAGGAGAGCAAAGTGCTCTGACTTCAAAGCTTGTCATTGTAAAGAAATCTGATGGTGAGTGGTCACGCATACCTGAACGTCACTCCTACTGCAGCAAAGCCAAAAGGGCTGGCAAGCAGCCTGGTCCTGGTCCCATTACAGGCAGGCTGAGAGGTCCTTAGCTGGTGTAAATCACAATAGCTGTGTGTGATTTAGAGATTTCTTTTTTAAAAAGTTATTGACTGCACTGGGGGCTGGATCGAGCCCCTTACAAGCCCATGGGAGCTTCTTAAAACCTTCTGATCCTTTTATTTGTTTAAATCTCAGAGAAATCCTTTGAGCCCAAGAAAATTTGTTACAGGTATGAACAGGACTTGCTGTGTTTTTTTCAGTTTTCCAGGCTGCCTTGCCATCCTGTTGCACTTAACAGGACACTGATAACTGCCCAGGTGGGCTGTTTGTGTCCTCTGTATCTGCTGCGAGAAACTGAAACTGCTGCTTTCCTGCATTCCTGTAGCTCAGCTGGGTGCTGTCCTGGGCTACTGGGGCAGAGTGATCAGAGTTCAGCAATGTGTCTCCCTGTAATATCTGAGCAGTCTCTGTGTTCAGCTTGAAATATGCAGACCACAGACTTTTTTTTTCTCCCCAGTAGATACACAAGATACACACGCAAGGTAACAGGCATGCACACTCCCACCCTGCAGATCAGGTAGCTCCATCCTGCAAGGATGATGCATTTTGCAAGGATAATGCAGCAGTGATGACAAATGGGTGCCTCTAAGTATTTAGAGGGTGCCTGGAAGGCAGATAGATTATCTCAGAAGCACCTCAAGCTAATCCTGCTCAAGAAAACCAGTTTTTCTTAGCCTCTAATCTACCTGCTGAAACTAGGGTGGATTTGGTGTGCCTTGTTTTGGAAGAAGTGGGAAGTAAGATGACATGCAAACTGGCAGTTCAAGTCTGGAGATTGATTGTTTGTCATTGGGTGTGGAAAAATTGGAAGACATTTAATATTCATTGCTCAGTAGTCATTTTTGGAGTGAATATCCTCCTGTGCACTTGGAAGAGATGGGTGTTGATGAAAATTCACTGCCACAAGCACCGCTTCATGCTGTTGTCAGCGAGGGCACTGTGTATTATTCTGCACTGGTCTTGCTTTATAAGAAGTTTGAAATTATTCAAACTTTGCTTCTTGGCCTCTGTTTTGAGCATAGTGTCAAACAAAAGTGTTGGAAGTGATGTGCACACAACTGGGAAGATGCTACAGGAGGAACTATTATTGTGGCTGCCCAAAAGATGGCAGATCTATCTTCTGTTGCTTTTCTGAGATGAAAAACCAAAACTACTGTTCTGCACTGGAACAAACCCAAAATGTTTCACTTTGTTTTCCCCCACAGGATGGAATGTCAACAAAATGTCCCTTTTGGATTGAAAATCTTGACCTTTTCCATTCCTCCTGGCCACTACACGAGTTCGCTGAAACGCGCAGTTACTTATCCCTGTTTCTTCAGGAACAATTACCTGAGGCCATCCTGGCAGTAGGAGGTTCAGCTATGCCTGTGCTGTGTTGCTTGAATCCCAGTAACCTCTCCTCCAATGGCAGCAATGCCTTCCCTCATGAAGCTGTAGCTCAATTTTGCCAGGATTCTCCCTGTTTGTAGATCAACCCATTAAGTGTCACGTAACCCCCACCCCATCTGCAAATCACAGTTTAACTAAATATCAAGCTATTCCCCCCCTCCACTAAAATAAATCTTCTAGGCACTGTAGCTGGCATGTTCAGGGTTGTTTTTGTCATTGCTGGTTTTGTTGTCAGGTCATGATAACCTGACCATAGATGTATATTTTAGTTGAAGGAAACATGGGGCTGATTCTTCAGCTGAGGTTCATGGCAGAGCTACAATTGCATAGCTGCACCAATTTACTTTAAACAAGCTTCTGCGAGTTTTTAAAGTGCCCCTATCCCTGAGGAAACAGTTTCAAGAGAAAAAGAAAAGCCTGGACCAACCGACTGAGGTGGGGGGAATGGAAATAAAGAGAGAAAAAAGGCATAACCTGTGCTCTCACTGGACTCTTCTGGTAATGATGTTACCTAGGACTCTTCTGGTGCTTTCCCCTGCTGAAAATCTAACCCCCATATTTAAAAAATTAAAAAGAAAAAGAAAAAAAAGAGATAAATTCCACCATCTCCATTATATAGATGGGGAAATGAGGCAGAGAAAGATGAAA
Source organism: Neopelma chrysocephalum (assembly GCF_003984885.1). NCBI lineage: Eukaryota > Metazoa > Chordata > Aves > Passeriformes > Pipridae > Neopelma > Neopelma chrysocephalum. Next base: position 2,798,956 of record NW_020897804.1, on the reverse strand, counting down.
GGACTTTGGCCTATTCAGCCCACCAGGAAAAAACCCAACATCCAGGTCAGCCAAGTCCCCGTCTTTACACTTTGGTCCTTAGGCCTTGGCTTTCTAACTGCCTTGCACCTGTGTAAATAGGGAGGCAGGTGCAAAGTCCCGGTGTGCTGTGGTAGCCGTCCGTCAGGAAGGCAAGTACACGCAGAGGTGTCGTCAGAGGGTGGTTGAACAATGTCAGTACGTCCTCCCCACCTCTGCTGCCTGCCCCAGACAGTATGGCTTGTGTCCTCCCCGAGCAGGAGGCATTGCCCTTGCAGTGTGAAAGCTTGTAGTCAGCACAAGAGATTTCATGCTCTGTCTCTTGAAATCCAATATGAAGCAGTTGCCTTCTCTCCATCCCACAGGCTCATTACACAGCTCCGTGTGTGGCCTCTCCCCATAATTAACCTGAGGGGGTTACTTTCCTTTTCTAATTTGTAGGAAGTGGCTCATGACATCTGTTGCAGCCCTGAGGCTCCTTCCTGCAAACCTTTAGCTGGTTCTCACTGAAAGAAAAGGCAACACAAAGAGGTGTAACAATTAACCGACTTGAGTCCTGCCTTTGAAAATAGCATCTTTCAATTGCTCAATAAAAACCTACTGAGAGCAGAGGAGGGTGAATATTTCTTTTTGAAGGGAACCATGGACTTAAACCTCGTGACCACGTATCTTCATTCCTCTTCTTGTTAACACTTCAGGGAAAAACAACCAACAAAACAACCAACGTAGGAAGAGTTTTGAAGTGTTTTGTTTTATTTATTCTGTTTGTTTCATGGTAAAAAGTTATAGTAGCCTTCTTCCTGTCTCACCCTTTCTCCTTTGGAGATTTGTATTTTGCAGTTGAGTAGTGTTATGACAATGCAAAAACCAAGAGACAGGAAGGTGGGCCAACCTATTCTGTGGGAGGGAAATCACTGAGGTGGGTGGGAAGCTGGTTCTCACCGGACAAGCTAGTTTGAGGTGACACTCTCCCAGTCTCACTTCTTGGAGCTCTTTATTATTATTGTAAAGTCAGTATTCCTCAGGGCATAAAGAGAGAAAAGCTGTACAGGTGCATCTGTGTGTGCACTAGAGCTGTGAGAGAATATGTAAGTGCTATTGTTACTGATTTATTACATGGCTTGAAATGAGATTTTTGTGATCTAGGCTGTGGCTGTTCTGGGAAACATAAATTTCCATCCTGAACCTAAGAAGTTTTTTATAGTATTTCAATTTTTATACGCTTTCATCCCAGATTTGTACTTTTCTTTAAATTGGCATCTTCTGACTGAAATGCAGGCAGCTGTAAAATGGTTGTGCTGTAATCTTGTCCAATCTCTTGCATAATACGCTTCACAAACTCTCACATGGTCCTTTCTGCAGTGTTTTTGTTGGGCACAGAACATTGGTTGTATGTAGATAAAAAAACCTTTTAGAAAGCTGTCTACTTTGTGTTTGCAGCAGGCAGTTGTAGCGTGAGTCAGGCAGCTCCGACCTCCGCCAAGGCTCGTGATACCTTAACAGCAGTTGTGTATGTGTGTACCGCCGTAACAGCAACTGAATGAAAAAGGCTTTGAAGTTCCTGGCTGGCTGAGGAGCAAAAGTCCCTTCGTCTTTCAGCACCAGTCACACTTGCCAGGCCATCCGGCGCTGCTGAAAATCCCCCTCCCTTCTCTTGATTGTGAACGTAATGAAGATGACTGATAAAGTGCCGTTTGCCTCCTGCTCTACGTGAACAATGGAAGGAGCCTGGTTGGTCCTGCTGAGATTCCTACCCATGTAAGGGCTTTTTAGGCTGGTGATTATTACTGTGGACTTTTACAGGAAAGGAATCCCTTCCTACCTGCACTGAACTGCTGTCATGTGAGGGCTTGCGGGTGACTAATGCCTGAAGTTCTGAATTTTGTGGAGCACTGCATGCCAGCTTGGTCAAATTATGGCCCTTCCTTGGGAGCAGTTCCACATCCAAGAACAGAGATTCTGCAAAATCCAAAATCTGGTGTGATGAATCCAGGCCTAAAAAACCCTGTTGTCTCTTCACTGTTAGCTGATAGGGGTGAACTGTACCCTGCCACATACAAGCCATTGGTTACCTCTTGGGAATGGACCTGTGCCCCCACCCTGCTCCCTCTGTGTTGGGGTAATAGCAGCAATGTCACCACGTGGCCCTTGGCTCCCCTGAGTGAGTAAGGCCGCAGCTCTACCTAGAGTACAACATAGATCAGGGAAGAAACATTTCTCTGCACAACACTGCACAACTACAAGGGCCCTTTTTAGTTAACACCATGTATCTGAAAGGTCTGCTTGGCAAAGTGCTGAATGGCCCCATGATCTGTATGAAGGAGAAACATATTTGGCAGGAAATATATGGCTCTGTTAATAAATAACAAGGATTATGTGAATGCTGTGTAGGGGGCTACAACAGAGCCAGGCTGTGTGGACATAGACTTGAGAGTTCTGTTCCAAGAGAAGGGGGGCTTTTGTGTGGCATGGTGATAAAGGGGTTTATCAAAACTTATGAGGTCCTGGTTGAAAGCTGATGGGTGTGAGGGTTGCTGAGCTGACTCTGAAGGACAATGGTACAAATACACACATCACTTGGAGCATGGGAGCCTGGGCTCTGCAGATACATGTGCAAAAGGGCTCACAGAGGGAGGTGGATTGCTGCCATATCCCTCAGCACATCGTACTTTATCAGAAAATTGTTCCATGAGTTCCTCCAGAAGTGCTGCTTCCTTATGTTTTGGGAGGGGAGGAGAGGGTGGGGATGGGAGGGCCAGAAGACAGTAAAATGTGACCTGTGACAGCTTTAGCCACTAAAGCCCTGACCTGCCCAAGAGCCCATTTGTTGATCTTGGATTCACACTGCAGTGGCCATGTCAGTGTAGCTGGCCTCTTGCTAGAGGAGTTGCACTTGGAATTGCCTAGGAATTGTTCAGAATTGCTCTTCTGACATTACCTTGTTGTGTCCCTGCTGCAAAACACTTCTTCCATTGCCCCTCTCATTCAATCTCAGGTTACTTTCCAGGCACTAGAATAATCTCATGATGCAGTGGTGAGATAGAGAGAAGGATTTAGATTTAGACTTAACTTAAATGTGTACCGACATCTCAATGTGTTGCCTTGTCCTGATCCGTGAAGTCTGCTAAATGGTTGTAATTCTCTTAATTGAATACCAGTTTAACAGGCAGGCATCCTTTGCTGCTTGCTGAGGACCATCCCCTCCACAGAAGGCACAGAGGCTCAAAATTATTACAGAAAACCTCTGATTTCATCCTAGCCAAGTCTTGCAGCAGACCATAAAGCTGTAAAGTTGCCCTTCCCAGAACCATGACTCAGTCTCCAGTACTCAAGAGGATATTAAGGTATTTTAAAATTCCCATTTAGGCACTTGTTGCTTGTTTTCTGGCTAAGGGTTCAAATTCTCAAGCTTTCCACAAGCTTGTCACCACAACAGCTAAAAAATTCCTTAAAGTTCATCCTTTTGTGTTATCCCATGACTCTAGAGCTTGGGTTTACATGAAAATGTACCAATTATCATTAACTAAGGATGAAAACAGCACAGGTGGCATCTTGGACAGTTTTACATGAGCCCTAACATTACAAGCCTGGTTCTGCTCTTGTAAACTATGGGCTACAAGTGGTGCCTTCTTGTTCAGATGACTTTTTTCAGGAATTTTTTAGACAGCACAACTGAGGGAGGGTGAGGTCGCTCCTTCTCCTCCTCCTTGTCAACAATAAAAGCACGTAAGCATTGATTGCAGATTTTTCTTTAATTGGGTGAGATGGTTTTGAGAGAGCCAGCTGTTCTCCTCCTCCCCTGAGAAGCTTTTGGGCTGACACAACCCAGCAGCAGGGAAAGTGGATAGACGTGGGAGGGAGGTGGTAAGGGAGAGCAGGCGTCGGGTCTCACGCCTTCCCAAACCAAATTACATGTCTGTCACTGTCAGGTCCTGAAGGGACGGCTCAGAAGGCAGTAGACGTAGGTTAAGCACTGCAAGAGCAGCAGAAATACCAAATGTGACAGCCATTTGCATGAGTTCAATCCAGTGTCACTGTGAGGGCTGTTTCCTTGTCCCTCATTGCACCTGTACCACACCTCTCAAGGCCTGATGGTGGTAGTGAATGGACCTTTATCACCCTGCAGTCAGAGCGTGGCTGTGCAATAACCACAGGGCTTGGCCCTGGCTGGTTCCTTGGTGGTTGGTAATGAAACTCAGGGGATTCCAGACACTAGCGCTTCTTCATCTCCCTCTGCTTTTATCTGAGTGACTGAAGCAATCTGTGTGGAGGGATGGACGATCTTGAAGGCCATGCCAATAGCTCGCTGCGCAGGGCGGCCTCCCAGGTGCTTGCAGAGAGGAGGTCACTTTGCAATGGCTTCACTTTCCCTGGCAGGGAATTGAGGGATAAGGATGTACCAGAGGGAAGGGGTGTGTAACTGATGCATTTGTCTGTCACTGCATGTGAGTGAAATGATAAGGTGCATCTGGCACAAGGTCTCAGTGCATTTCTTCCTCGCTGGCTGACAGGGTGAGCTGGAGTTCTGCCGTGTGTTACGGCTTGTTGGCTCCGTGCGTGAAAGAATTCAATTAATTTCATCTCTCATTGACATTGCCATGTAGGGGAGGGGATTACTTTTGCTTTTTAAAGTCTGATGCGCATGAAATCTTACATATTCTGTGTTTAAGAAGAGTGGCTAGTGACTGTGCCAATGCACAGCTGCGGAGGCACTGTGGAATAACGTAACACCCGTGAACTGCTGCAAGACATGGAAGTTTAGGATGCTCCTATATCACCCTTGGGTCTAGCTGAGAATTTTTGGAGGTAACACTTTTGGGGTGCAAGATGCCAGCTCATCGTAACTCAGATTTTGAGGGAATGGTTAATTTTGGTCATTTATCAGGTTCATTTAAAAAATGCTAACACATTACTATTATCATCTGTTTCACAACTGTGCCTGGGGGACTTTATCTTGGATCAGAAAAAGGCTAATTGTTGTACAAATAAATAATGGTAGGAATAAAATTGTCTCCCAGGGAGGTTGTGATTGCCGTTTATTTTCTTCGAATGAAAAGCAACATATTCTGATTTGGCATAGTTTGGGTTTTATCTGTGATTTAGGTCACTTTTTACCAAAAAACTTGAAAAGATTAAAAATTAGTAGCAACTGCCAGGATTGAAATGAAACACTCCCAAACTGCTGATAGAACATTTGACTAGATAGGACAATGTTCATAGATTAATATTTTGAGAAAACACCGAGGTTCTTACTTTTTATTGTTTTTTTGTGACCCGTCTTTGGAACAGGATTTTCCTTTAGAAATATCAGAAAAATATCTGGGGACTGGAAAACCATTTCCCCCTCACTTTCTTCGCGACTGCTGCAATTAGACTATGGCAGGGGGGTGTCAGGGTGTAGGAGTTTCTCCCTGTGGTTTTTCTAACCCCACTCTGAGCAGAGTTAGATGATCCAATACTAAAAACAGCTGAGTCCAGTATTGCATTAGAGCACTGCTCTTGCTGCTACTGGCTGAACTGCACTTTTTTTTTTTTTTGAATTATGGGGCCAGTTTTTGCAGTGCAGACAAGGCCATAATTATTCTCTGAATGTGGGGTGGGTGATGTCATGCTGTTGCAGAAAGTAGGCTCTGCATGGGCTAAAATAGCCATGTATTTCAGGATAGAGAGAGCCCTTGTGGCTGTGGAGTAACATCATGCATTTCATTAATACAGTGCAATCCCAGTTCTACTTCCATGAGATATGTGGCAATATTCACCCATGGCGTTTTTTGTATGTGGGGTGATGTCATGTCCTGACCTGCAGAACCTGTGATAAAATGCAGCATTTCTACACGTAGGTCATGTGTGGTGTTCATGTGTGCATGTACATACAAAGCAGAGGAGCCAATTATAAGCTGCTAAGTTCAGCAATAAAAGTTTTTTTATTTATAAAAAAATAGATTTTAAATAATTTTTAGTATCTTCAGTCATTTGTTGCATTATTTAAACATCTCTGCCCTTTCCACCTTACCTCCATTCCCAGCAACAGTCACCATTTTTTTCCACAGCATGGATGGCTCACTGGGCATTTTCTGGGTCAGAGAAGTTTAGGGGGGGGCATTAGCAGGAGCACTCGGGCTGTGCAGGCAGCAGTGGTGCTATTGCTGCATTAATGTATCAGCAAAGGTATATCGGCACCAGCAACAGCCAGAGCGCAATGTACTGTCCTAAAGGCACTAGGAGAAGGTGAACTCTCTGCAAGGCTTGGTTTCTTACCTTGGACACCAGCCAGAGGTTCTCCAAGGCACACATTTTGGCTGCTAATCTGTACAGGAGCCCTTACCACCACACCTCCGTGGGTGCCGTATCTTGCAGATGTGTGGTTTTTCTGCACAGCCCTGCACTGCAGTTCAAAGGCTGGCATTGCAAAGGTTCACCATCCACCAGGTTTTGGAGCTGGGTGTGTTTCTAACGTCCTGGGCTTGCAGGATGACACAGGCTTACTCACCACGAACAGCGTGTTCACACAGGAACGGAGGGACGGAGTCACTTGTGTATGAAATCCTGATTCCCGTGGGTCATGTGGGCTGCTTTGCCTTAAGGTTGCTGCACAGAGTTTCTTATAGGTCAGACTTCTGCCCTTTAGTACAGTCTGGCTCTTGCTCAGAAGAAATGAAAATAGTGGGTTTCTTGTTCCAAAACAGCAGCAGAACTGGTGGCCTCAGTCCAATGCACCTCCCAAACCACCCCACCTGAGTTGGCACCTACTTTCCTTACCTGCTTAGCCATGACATATCCTGCAGCCTCCTTCTGCACTGCCATGTGGGTCTGGAGTTCTGCTGTCCTGTGTGTTGTGGAACCCTGAGCAGGACAGGACTGACCTCTCTGCATCCTGCTCCTCTGTCATACCTGAGGACAGGTTCCCTGTCACTGCGGGGAAATGCACAATCTCTGTATAGATGTGCTTTTCCCTGTGCTGTCAGTGATGTGAGTTCTGTGAGTACTGAAACCACCCAAAAATACATATAAATATGAGAACAGACTTAGCTCTTGGCAGTTTATAGAGCCACTGGAAGTTTTCTCCTTTACACAACATGCAACTTCTTCCTTCTTGTTTGCTTATCTCTCACGTCTGAGTATTTTCCTTTTGCTCATTCCATTCCCCTCCAGGGGGATAAGTAGTGCCTGAAGGTTGTAGGGCCACAGAATTAGCCCCTTTCTCCTGATTATCTGCCTGAGGGGTTTCATTTAAATCACAGAAAATTAGGTGTGTGAACAACTGCTGACTAGAAAAAGAAAGATTCATAGTCCAGTCCTGGGGGGGGGGGAAGCAAAAAAAAAAAGGGTAGCTTCACATTACTTTAAAAGTCACTCCAAAGAAATCCCTTTCACTTGTACAGTGATTTCTTCTCCTGGGACATGTCTCTGCAATAGCTGTCCTCTTCCTTTAAGTGGTTACATATTGAGAATGTGATATCCTGCCAGAAGAGCCTTGATTGCTCTACTTTGGGCTAAATGAACTGGAAAAAAGAAAGAAGCTTTTAAGATTGATGCTTTTTGCTAATTGTTCTGAAGAAATGCTTCTGCTGGTGCTAGTCTATGTGCCAGGTAAAAAGCTCTCATGGCACAGGTGTATTTCTCTCACCCTTTTGTACTGGGAAGATGTTTGCAGTAATAATGTCAGGGCTGCTTATCTTTACCATTCCTGGATGAGTTTAAAGGATATGTAGATGTGGCATGTAGGGACATAGTTTGGTGGTGGACTTGGCAGTGCTGGTTTAATGGTTAGACTTGATGATCTTAAAGGTCTTTTCTAACCTAAATGATTCTATGATTCTTCACAGATGTGTCATTGTGAACATATCCAGAGGCTGAACTCTTCATGCTGAGCTGTTCCAGTCCTTGCTGTAACAGCTAGAGTTGCAGCTGACACTTGGTGCATGCCTACATGACTTCATGTCATGTCTCCATGTCCCTAACTTCTTAAAATAATGGATTTTCCCTGTTTTACCATGATCTGCCATGCTGCTGCTCCACAAATCAGTGGTTTCATTTTCCTTCTTTCGCAAAAGCTTCTCACTGGAAATATTTTGGCCACGTATTAGCGTAATACTCTGAGGCCTGCTGAGCTCTTCATGCATGGCCAAGGTTTCCCAGGAGGGAACATGTCCTGGAGTGAGGAAGCATCTGGTTGTCACAGTAGAGCACTGGGGTTCAAAACTGGATTCCTGATGTTGCCACTGCAGACTCACAGGGCAACTTTGGGCAAGTCTCTCGCTCTCTCCATACTGGGCTGCATTACATTTGCAATGCAGCTGATGTGAAATGGGGCAGAAATCCAGCAGGGATCAAGGTAGCAGTCAATCTATAATGTAGATGGACTCGTTTTTTCCCTCCCTACAGTGTGTGTGAGACTACCAGGCAAAGCTTCTTGAAGCCTTTAATTCATAATGTATCCTATGTCATCCTTATGTGAACAGGCAGCTATGGAAAGTATTATTAGTCCTGGTTCTTATATTCCTGAAGGGAATAGTGAGCAAGAACATCTTCTGGAGAATTCCCATTCAGGTTATTGCATTTCTGAAGGGAATAGTGAGCAAGAGCATCTTCTAGAGAATTTCCCACGCACAACTGAAGGGGAAGGAATGAAACTGTTCATCATCAAGATGGCATTTCTCTTTCTGCCCTAAATTCTGGTTTTTTGGATAGTTTAAAAGAACTCTTTTATTGTTTTGCCTTAACTTCTATATTTAAAACACCAGATTACTATACCTCCTCTGTGCTGGATGTGCTCCAGTCCAAACAATCTCCATTCTGCTTGCCTAAATTCCCTTCTATAGTTTCAGCTGAATGTGAAATTCTTTTCTGCTTCTCTGTCTAAATTGCCATGTGCCATTCCTCGGGGCTGTGGGACAGCTCATGTGTTCCTCCCTGGAAGTGGCAGCATCTCGGTAGTGTGTGAAGCAGGGTCTGTGTAATCCTTTGGGATCTTTCAGGATAAAAAGCTACTCTATAAATACTATATCATTTTCATTGTCAGTCTGGATTCAGGAGTGAAATGATCCCACTTAGTTAAAGCAGGATGAAGTGTCTATTTTCATATTTGTTTAATTGAACCACTCAGCGTGTCTGATAGTAATGGCTTTATTTGAAGCATGTGGTTCTTATGAGCTGTTAAGATACCAATAGCATTTGGATTAGTCTTTTTGCCGAGAAAGCCAGGTCAATTCTTCAGGAAAATAAAAAAACTAAAGCAAACTTTATTTTAACAGTGTCTTGAATTTCACTTTAGGTTCCATAAATATTTGTCAGTGTTCCTTTTGTAAGACCCATGCGAGCCCTTGGCAAGACACTGGGTCTATCTCTAGAACATGGAATATAAATAAATTCCCCAAACCATGCTGGAGAATTGGAGGTAACTTTAGCCCATGCAAGAGACCTGAAGCCAAATGAAGGGTTGATCGTGGTTCTTGAATTACTATTTGTATAGAGGAGAGGGAATAGGGGAAAAAAAAAGAAAAAACACTGAGAGAGGAAAATCTAAACATTAGTAGAAGGTATGTGGGAACCCACACCATCCTGTGCAGAAAGGTGGAGGTCATTTACCAAGGCAATGACAGAAATGTGACTTCTGCTTGATTCCAGTTGCTGTCTGCTCCTAATGCTTCCAGAAAAGTTAGCAATATTCTCTCATGCCCTGGAGGATAAGGGAGGAAATTTTACATTCTTGATGAGGACTGGTAATGCCATCTACTTCAGAGGATCATGACAAGAAAGCATTGGGGAGCCACCCTATGTGCCTCCTTCCCCCAGTTTCCTGTGAATACCTTTGATATTCCCAAGAACTTGGTTTACTTCTGTGGTTTTCAAGATATATCTAAGCGAAAAAAAAAAAGAAAAAAGCCTGTGATGATTTCAAAGGCTTGCCTATAGTTAAGTACTTAAGCAGAGGTTTAGGGTGCAGGGCTTTTGATTTAAGAGCAAGCCCTATTCTGTGCAGTTGAGGGGGGAAATAGCTGAAATTTTATCCTATCCCTGACCACAGATTGAGATTACCAAAGCTGTACAAAAGCAGGGAGTCGGAATGAAGGAGGTGTATTGAAGGAAGCGGGACCTTGGCTTCTAGCAATGCGCTCTGGTTGCTGGATCAACTCCAATAAAAATTTAAATTCAGACAAGCTGAATGCCTTATTTGTCTGGTTTAGGGGGAGGAAGGTGCAGATGGGTGAAAGTTTTTCCTCTACCTCTGAACGTTAAAATAATGGTAGTAGGATGTGAAAAGTACATATCCCTAAAGAATGTACTATTGTAATATCAGATAGTTAGCAACTGGGTTTTTCTTTCTTCTTTATGTGCATAAGCAGGAAAATTGCAAAGCATGGACAAATAGAGATATGAGAGGGGTTTGCTGGAGGAGAACCCCTTTTATAGTGAGGTGGGAGCCTATCTGTCCATAGATTTAGAATATCTGACAAAATGCTGGACAACTTTGATCTCCCTTTAAATAAATGGGATTTGAGTGTTGCTCACACTTCATAAGATCAGAGTGTCTCTTTGCATGAGGAATTTCCAGCAGTGATCAATGATCTCCTCAGTTGTCTGCAAGTCCTAAAAGAAAAGTATAAAAGAACCATTAACCCCTTGTTTTCTGCTTTCACAGACAGCTGTCTGGGGCTGTGTAGCAGTTGATATTCTATAGCTTTCTATTCCTGCCACGCTGTTCATATGTATGGTTTTGGAAACAATGACTGAGGTTTGCAAGCAGTTCCTTAATCTGGCTACTATGGATGTTAGGGAAAAAAAATCAGGTAACAACTTCCATCTGCAAAACTACTTCTGGTTTTGTGACTGGGCATTATACGCAGTCAGCATAGTCAGATCATTTTTTATTTAAAAATACCCTCCCTCCATCACCAAAACAGGAAGCATCTTTCCAGGAATGCTTGAGAAAGAGTTTGACTTTTATGTGACTAAGATAACTGGAGAAAGTATTAAAACTAGCAAAGGTTTAGCCAGACAGAAATACTCATCATACTCAATAGATGTATGAGCTTTCCCTTCTTTCTTTCTGATGTGAGACGGGTTTCTCCTCCACGTATGTGTTTGCATCTGTCAATGGGTGCATGAACAATTAGGAGACCATAAACTGTTTGAAATGTGGAGTGTGTCCCTTGCTGCTCAAGGTCACATCCTGATCCAGTCCTGGATGCACCACAGTTTGCCCTGGTCTGTCCAAGGTTCTGTGTTTCATGCCTGTCATGGATACCAGTGTGCACAAATTAGGTCAGTTCAAGGCATCCAGAGTGTTACAAACTCGTCACCTACCTTTGCTCCTTTTGTCGTATTCTTAAGTTACTAACGTTTTTCTTCCGAGGGTGAGTATCTTTTAAAAAATGATGGAGTTAACTGTCAGTTATCCTTTGGAGCTTCATAAAACTTGTTTAAAAAAGCTTTGCAGCCCATTTCTTAATCCCATTCCATTATACAGCTCATGCCAACAGTATGGGTTGGCAACTGGCTCTTTACCTTTCTGCACAATGTCCAAAAAAAGTGCAGGAGTGGCAGAGCCACAGCTAATGTACCCTGAAAGGATGGGGTGCATACAGGCGTTTCTCTGCCTGCATCCAGAGTTGCATTACTTGCTGCATTACTGTGCAGAGTTTACAGGACCTGAGCACCAGCTCCCAGCTAATGAAGAAGAGAGGAGGGATGCTCACTTCATTCCTGCACTGGGGGCTAGGGTTTACACAGCTTCATTATATTGCACAGGGCTTTCCTGCCCTGCAGCTTGACTTGCTCCGTGACAAATTATTCCTTAATTGCTGGATGGCAGAAGAAAAGCTTTACAGCCCTGAGGTTATTCCTAACAAATCAGGTTACAGAAGCCTTGAAAATTATATTGAGCAGAAAAAAAGCACCATGAGGTTTCCTTGGGTGCTTGGGCTGTGTTAAGCTTTACCAAAGCAATGTGCTAATGAAGCTTGTTAAAATGCAATTATATGTTAATGCTGTGGATGCACAAATGAGGATAATCAGCAGAGAGGTGCTAGTGAGGCTGTTGTGATTAGCGTGATTTATGTGTGTCACTGCTGTGCTCAGGGCCTTCACCCCCCTGTGCAAAGTGTTTGGACACAGCAAGAAGGCTATGCCCAAAGAGCTACCTGGGGGTGTGAGATGAAGGGTGATGGTAGGAAGAAAGAAAAATGGGTGGAGCAAAGCAGCATAGAATCACAGAATCAGGGAATGGTTTAGGTTGGAAGGAACCTCAAAGGTCATTTAGTTCCAATGCCCCTGCCATGGACAGGGACACCTTCCACTAGACCAGGTTGCTCCAAGCCCTGTCTGACTTGGCCTTGAACACATCCAGGGATGGGGCATCCACAGCTTCTCTGAGCAATCTGTTCCAGTGCATCCCTACCCTCTGAGCAAAGAATTTCTTCCTAACATCTAATCTAAATCTCTCCTCTTTTAGTTTAAAGCTGTTTGATGGTGTTGTCCATGAGGACCTGCAGAGGTGCCACGCTTAGCTGCTCACTGTTAACTGTGGGTACCTGGTGCAGGAAAGCTTTAAAGGGGCATGTGCAGGGAGAGAGCCGAGTGCCTCAGCCAATGCCAAGGGGGAGCTGCTCCCGCATGAGGCAGGCAGCCTGGCAGAAAGCACTTATATTTTCTTTGAAAAAGGTAAAAAGTGAGGAGAGAGCCTGGATTCTGGTACAGCTGGAAGAGGGTGGACCTCTGGTAGGGAAGAGGTGATAGAACAGTGAGTGGGAAGAGGCCAGGAGGAGCCTTGACAAGTGAAGAGAAGTAGCAGCTGTTTGGTGTGGCAGGGAAAGGGAGAGGTAGATGCAAAGAGAAGTGGAGGTGGCCAGACCAGTGCCTGGAAAAAGATTAATATAGATGAGGCAAGAGTCTGTTTCGCCAAGGCTGGAGCAGAGGAGTCATGATGAAATATGACGGGAGTCTGGATGCAAACTGCAAGTGAGTGGATGGACAGCCAGGGCTGGGCTTATCAACAAGCTGCAGAAAGAGTCTGGCTCAGGGTCTGAGCCAGGATGGGAAGACCTAGAGGGAGAGCAGAGTAAAAAATAACACTTGGGCTGTGGGCCTGAGCGACAGGCGGGACAGTAGTAGTGTCCGCAGCAATTAAGGAGGGAGGTGGGAAGGGGGAGGAAGATTAAGAGCTCTGAGCTTGAGCTGACAGCTCAACATCCAGAAGATGTCAGGGAGACAGACAAGGTTTTCGTCCGGACAGAGAAAGACAGGCCTGGATGATCGGATCAGACAACTGGGGGGACTGATTTATGTGAGAAGATTAAAAGAGCTGCTTGTTAAATATGTGTGTAGCTCGGCTAAGTGACACCTGAGGGGACAATAACTGTCTGCAAGTGTATGAAGGGATTGGATACTGGAGCCAGGAGGAGGGGGAGGGAACAGTTTAGGAGTGTAGATGAGGATTTTGACTAGAGGCAGTGGAATAAAGTGGAGCAAAGCCAGCTGTATTGCCTTGTTAGGGAAGATATCTCCCCTGCAAAACAGTGAAGATTCTTTGGTGAGTCTTGGGACTTGCATATCCATCTAGGTCTCCATCTGCACCCCTGTGATTGCAGAGGGCCTGCCAATCCTGTGTGTCCTCCCAGCACCCCAAGAAGGAAGGTGTCCCCAACTTTGTGCGGTTGTGGCACTTTGGTACCTTGTGTGGCCCTTGCTATCTGACTATCAAGGACCTAAGAGACTGTCTTAACCTTTCCTTTTATTTGTCTCTGTTTTCAAGATGGGAATGAGACCTAATGGGGTTCCTCCAGCCCACAGTTCGTGTGGGTTTCTCCACATGCTCCATACATATTTTTACCTTATAAAGTTTTACTCCTCTTTGAAGCCAAGGGAAGAAGCAACAGGTATTAATTTGTCTCTCATTCCTACATGAGCTCCTCCCATCAGTGCAAGAGAGCAAGCCTGGGAGGGAACCACTGGAAATGGCATGCTCAGATGGGGAGTTAGGGCTGGAGTTAGGGCTGAAGCAATTTTGCCCTAAGCCTGGACAGCCGTGGGAATAAGGTGCATGTACATTGTGTTGCTGTGGGAATGATGTTGCTGGTTCCTGTCTGGTCACAGCTGTAGTAACTGTTGGTTTGGTTGTGAGTTGTATGTTTTATTTTCCTAAAGCAAATAACAGACTGGTCTAATTCAGACCAAATGGCTCCATTTCTGCCCCAGGAGTGCCACTCTGGGTTCCGTCAGCTGAGAATCTCAAAGCACATATGCAATGCTTTTCAGAAAATGTCTCGATTTCTCATCTGGTGAAATAAAGGTGATCTGAGGTCAAAGCATGTGGGAGATGGAGGAATAGTATATATCATCTATTTTGAATGACAGTCCTCTGCTGGGCGCATCTGTGGTTTGCACAATCCAGAGCCTTGATGCTGCCCATAGTCTTTTTGGGTATTTCAGAGGGAGATGCAGGGCATCTGCAGGAGGCACCTCCAGAACCAGCTGTCTGTTGGGAGACTTGGTTTCCTAACACTGGTTACAGACTTCTACATGTCCTGGGTTTCTGTTTCTTCTGAGCAACACTGATCAGAACATGAGAGGGTTTTTCTAGGAAACTTTTACAGAAGCACCAAAAAAAGTAAAAGAAATCAGCATAAAGTGGATCCATCCCAACTTTTGTCATTTGATTTACTAATGGAGGTTCTGCTGTTCTGCTGTGATATCAGATAGGGGTTATATCTTCAGATAAATCTTTCAAAGAAAGAGCTCTATTTCCAAATTTAAATACCACCTGTCTCCTGCCTGAGAGCTCTTTCCATACCTGTCTGTGTCTGGGGTCTTTACATTGGTTTCCTGAAGAGATGAGATTCATGTGGTGACATTTTTTGAGGGCTGATCCATCTCCATCCTTTTCAATAGCTTTTAAGCCTATAAGCCAATTTCACACACATTGTTTTAGAAGGAGTGATGTGAGAGATACTGAGTTCAAAATTTTTGGAAGTGAGAAGTCATGTAGAAGGGAGTGATTGTAATAGGGCTGCAAAAAAAAAAAAGTCCCACTGCTACCATGCCTGGGGCAAAGGCCATGGCTTCAGCCTCTTCTAAATACCTGGATGAATTTTCTAAATAGAGAGACATTAATACAGAAGCAACAAACAAGCAAATAAATAAATGAATATGTCATCAGTTTCTTGCCCCTAATAGACATTGGGAAATAAAGCTACAGAATGCAGGGCCATTGGAAACTAAACTTTGCTAATAAATGGCCTGGCATTGCAAACTGCCCCATCCCCAGTGCGGGCTTGTACAGGTGTCAGTGGGAGACTGCAGGAAGATGTGAATTGCTGTTGCACCTCTTTCTGTGTCTTAGGTGCTCGAGGTGTCATCCCTTGCCAGTGCCAAACCAAGTACCTCAGTCTCGCTGGGCATTGGCAATAAAAATAGGTGGCACCCAAATAATACAGAACCAGAATTGTCTTTTCCAGCTTTTCATGCAGACTTTAGCTGCATTTTAATCGTGTAACACTTCAGCAGAGACCAGAGGTCTCTGACCTGTGAAGGTTTCTTTTTCCCTTCAAGGAGTTTGTGTTTGACCTCGGCAGTCACAGTTACAAGCAGAACGCCCTGCTCTGACTTTCACTTCTGTTTCAGCAGGACCGAAATGTGTGGGGCTTTCTGAATATTTCCCTCTTCACCCAATATTGCTGAAAATGAGCCTGAAGTGTTGACAGACAGCGGCACTCTCAGTGCGTAGGAATCCAACATAAACAGACTTGCTGGTTGTGTACTTGGACATGTTAAACGAGGTCCCTCCTTTGATCTTCCTTGCACTATCCTAAAGCCCAGCAAGCAAAGGCTAAGTAAACAGACCTTTGATTTCAGGGCTGTTTGGAGCAGAGGTCTTGTAAAACTTTTATCAATGGCAGAGCTGAGCTACTGAAGTCCCTCTTGGACTGTAGGTGCTGCAAGAGTAGCAGTGTGGTTTTATTGACCCAAACGTCCCTTTTTCTCCCTCCTTCCCATAATGACAAACATCTGGGAATATGAGCCAGCTCCCTGTTGATTGTACTGTGCCAGCTTTTCTAGGAGAGACACCTGCTTATAATCTCCTCTATGGTGAATGGAGCATAAACTATTTTAGATCCTACAGCTATTGGATCTCACAGCCAGTGTAGCTTTTTGTAAATGCATGTCATAAAGATGCTCAAATAAATAACATGGGACACTTCCGTGGGAAACACTCACGTTACTAATCCTGCATGTTCAACACTCCTGGATCAAACCCCAGAAAACCAGTACTCTGGTTTGAATAGCATGAATGTTACAACAAATTGGATTTTATTTATTTGCTTCCTGTTTTTAGAGCATTTAGTGATTCCCCACGATTGCAAAGGTCACAAATTTCCTTTCATGTTCAAATAAACAGGAGAGTCTCCTTCAGGATTATGCCCTTAGAAAAGAGACAGTAAGAAACAAGCACCTAGTATCATAAGATTTGAAAAACAGAATTATGAATGCTGGCAAATTCCCCTCAATGGATGAAACACAGGAGTCAGATTGGCCTCTACTTTGTTTTAAATTAGTATTTTTCTCTGTCTTCTGGTGAATTACACAAAGGAGGCTTTGGCTTCCCTTCTACTCACTGTAGGAAAGTGATATGAGAGTGAGATCCTGCCAAGGTATTTTATTTTTTACAAGTGTTATCAGTTTTTCATTGTTTTCAACACCAAGAACTGCTGTAGTTAGCAATAATGGAGGCTAATCCCAGGGGACCAGAGCTGTGGATCCTATGGATGAAGGCACTTCAGGCAAAGCTTGATTGAGCTCAGGACCAAAATCTGGAGAGTTTTGCTCAACCTTACCAATGATTATCGCTTCATATCAAGATAAATGCCAAATGACAAATTCATTGACCAGCCGTTCCATGCCAACAGTTCTCCTGCTGTACCTCCTGGAGGTAAAGCTGAGATTGCTGGCTGAGTTTGAACTCCTGCCAGACTTGTGAGTCTGAGTGCATCTAGTCCCTCTTGTCTTCTGCCCTCTCGCTTTTAAAGCATGGCCTTAAATGATGGCCTTTTGTACATTGCCTTTTCTGCCTTACTCACCAACTGATCCTCTACTGTCTGTAAAACAATACAGCACTGTTCTCCCTTCGGAAGTGAATTTTGTCTTTTGTCAAATAATCACATCCACTATTAGATAAAAAGCGTTTTTAACAGCCCCTTATTTGTTGCTATTTGATGGCGGTTCTTTGATTCCTGAAGGAGTGTGCAGTGCTGTTTGTGATATACAGCAAATTGATTTTACACATTTCCATCTTTTATCGATGAGTCTTCCAATGGGGTTTCACTGTAATCAGATTGGAGAATACCATGGCAGAGCCATTGGGAAGGGATTGGAATTTACATGCAATAAAGATTAGGGGATTAGTGACTGATTAGGAGCGTGCTGATTTCTCCAGCCTCAGGTACAGCCTGTGTGTCTGCTTTTTTCTGACCTTGGGTTTTGACCTCTTGACTCCTCTCTTGGAAAGGCCAGTGAGCAGCACAGAGTGATTTCTGACATGGCCTCCCTCAAGAACAAGTTCAGATCACTGCAACAGTAAAACCTCCTATCTCCATGAGCAGAGAAGCTCAGAAACGTTTATGCGAGTGGACAAGTTGCTCAGATGTGCATCGACCAGGACAGGCTGAGCAGACAGACTGTGGCAGTGGTTTAGTCTGCAGTCAGGAATTCCTGCTGACAGCTGATGCTCTGTGCGTGTGCTGGTACCCGCACGTGCGCGGAGGGATGTGCAGCAGCTCTGTAATCACGCAATGAGACCACATTTCTCCATGCACAGCTTCTCCTAGAGAGCCGCTGTGCTCTCCAGATTTCTCCCCCTTTGCACACTTGCAGGAGGGTAGCTGGGGCTGTACATTACCAGACACTGAGGTAATAGGATTGCACATTAATTGATATTCCAGTGTAGCTCTATCTACCTGATGGATATGATGTTACATACCAGTGCGTAGCCCGCCAGTGGAATGGCGTCATTTGAAATCGCGGAGCAGTCGGTGTCAGCAGAACTCCCATAGGCTCTGGAGCTGCTGAGGTTTGGGCAGCTCAAATAAAGCAACAGGCTGTGCTGCAAACAGGGTGCTGGTAGTTTGCTTGTGTATCAGATAATAATTAGCACCATCATGATGTACTCATGCAGATGTATAGAGATCAAAGACAGGCAATAATGGGATCTTCAGCAAAGGAGAAATATTTCCAAATCCTTTGAATAGCTTGGGGAGTTTAAATGGGTTTATGTTTTAGATATTTATTTTCAATGTTTCAATTTTGGCAGAATAGACCCACTGTTAGGTGCTGATTTGGGAATATCACTCATCCTGAGACATGCCACACTGGTGTGCAGTAGAGGTACAGGAGGAATACCTTCTTCCATATGAAGTGAAGCAGCTTTTGAGCAGCAAGGGGTGCAGCAAAGCTTTGGACATAGCAGATTAAATGCACTGATTCTATCTGATTTCAGTAGCTGAACAGTCCTAGAACTTTACAGCAAAGCCTCTGGCAATCCCAGGTGGTGCAATGGGACACAGTAAGTCTAACAGAACAACAAGTCTTCACTCTCTTCTGACAGTAAAGCTAATAAAGCCACGTAAGAGTGCAATATTGTTGTTGTGAGCAAACCATCATGTAGAAGAGGAGGAACAGAGGAAGTGGATCTGTTTGAAGCTGTCTCAGGTGCCGGCAGGCTGCAGAAACCTCCACTACCCCCTGTCCAAGGCACCAGCTCAGCCCTCGGACTGTGCCAGAGACAAAAGAAGTTCCACAGCCAGAAGGTCACTTGTGCACAGACTTGTGCAGGCATCATTGCATGTTTTATTGCTGTGCTGTGCCATTCAGAGTCCATCCATTTGAAGAAAGTGTTACTACTTTCCTTTGGGTATGGCCTGGAGCTGTTCCCTATGCAAGATCTGACTATTCTGCAGGTGTGAGGGTTTAATGCATTAAGAAGTCCTGTCTCCTGCCAATACACACAGGTATCTTTTGTTTTTACATCAGGTTATGTGTGCTTCAGTGTCTGGGGAGCAGGAACCAGATGTGAATGCTATAAGAATTCAGTGATGGTTTCCCTGTTTTTATATGCAGGAGACATGGTGTCTCTTGAGTTTAAATGTAAGTTTTCACTGACTCAACCTTGTAAAAACTTTATTTTAAAGTGCATTTAAGGCTTTTCCCTTCCTGGAAGAGATGTACAGGTGTGTCCAAGTTAGCCTGTAGAATGGCACAGCAGGAAAAAATCTTTAAAGTGAAATATTTGGTGCTGAGGAGGTGATGTTCACACTAAAGGCATTTTGGGAGTTTATTCTGGATGAGCTCCAATCTGGTCGTGTAGATTGAATGCTCATTAATGGAAATGCAAGAGCACAGCTTCTGCTGTTGTTTTATCAGGGACCCAACTAGCAATTAATTGCTGACTGTCTACATTAGCAGCTGATGGGCTTTGGTAATATTGGATCTGTAAAGCAAAGTGTTTGGTGTTGAGGACCTGGCACCCCCATTTCAGAGGAGTGTTTCACTTCAGAATAGCTTTTGTTTGGTCCTGTGAACTAAATGCTCATCTGAACTGGAACACCCCTTGCAGCTCAATTTCATACAAAAGCCACTGAGCCCATGTGCACCAAAACAGCTTCATGATGTGAAGCAAAGTATAATTGGTGGGGAAGATCAAAAAATTCATCTTAAAGCACACCTCTGGTCCAAATTAATTAAGACACTGATGTGGGCAAATTTAAAGTAGACCTTTATGACGACAGTTAATTTTGAGAGAGCTGGAAAGAGCCAGCTCCCATCACACCTACCATGAATTGGAGGTTTTGGTAGGGCAGCAGTAAATGGTTTCAGGCAGAATTTTAAAATGCTGGTGTCTTAGAAGGTGCCTCACTGCATTTTTCTTTTGTAGCAAGACAAGTTATATATATATGTGTGTGTGTGTGTGTATATATATGCATATGTGTATATGTATATATGTTAGTTTATTTCTGCCCAAATTCAGAACTGTTTTCACATTTTAGGGATACAGCAACCAATTAAAAAAAATATTGCTATTGCTTAATCAAGACACTTTTAAAATCACAACTTTTTAGTTTGCATGTGTTTCATTTTGATTTGCCCAAATTATTACGCAAAATGTTTCTCAAGCTGAAAGGGGGAGTATTGAAAAAAAACCACCAGGTAAAGTCTTAGTTCTTGACAAAAATGTAATTTTCTGATAGAAAAACATTTATGCCACTCCATACCAAGCCTGCTCTGCAGCCATTCAGCTAGAAATGCCTTCTGTTCTAGAGAAGCCTCCAAAAATATCTTCAGTTCTTAAATACCACAATGTTTATCTCTTTGTGGTCACCCTCAAACAGTTGTTACCACGCTTTTGCGGTGGCCAAACTTAGAAGCCCCCAGTGACAAAGCCAGAGCCAAGGGAGGGCTGAGAGCAGCCTCCCCATGCAGGGCACTGATGATTTCCCAACAGCAGAAGGCTTATGGATATTTTGGCAGTGTCTTGTGTTCGGGAGTGAGTGTTCAAGATGTTGTTTTATTTTCTGAGCCCTTAGTGCACTTAATCACACCTTTTCCATCCTGGGTATTGGCAAAGACCAGTATGAACCAGCATTGGATGGAAGAGTTTAAAGTCTTCTCCAATTTCACCCCTTAGAGAAAAATCTGTTTAAAAATATTTTTAAGAGTATTTTGAGGAAAACTGAATCCTTGGATACAAATGAGAAGGCTCCTGTCTCAGTGTTCAGCTGAAGTTGCCACTGTGGACCAGCAGGAAGGCAAACCCACCGTTTAAAGGTCTTCGTTCACATCGTTCCCGCATATGGCATGGAGTCAACCATCGTGGTTTCTATTTTCCTGCAGACATAAACAATGACACTTACAATTTCCTGCCTGCATAGTGCTCACACAAGCATCTGTCTGTAAGGGAAATGGCTAATTACTTATTAAACCTTGCACGGTGCTTAGACTGGGTTAAATATTGACAACGAAAGTTCAAGGGGAATCTGTGTCACCAAACGTGAACTTGGGCGTCCTGTTTTCTAGGAGCTGTTCAAATAAAATGGATAGGTGACAAAATACTGCATGCAGGCAGGAGGGAAAAGAAGGGGACAAAAATTGGAGCAGATTGGCTCAGACTAAATGCCTGTCTTTGGAGCTTTGGGGTTTGGAGTGTGATTGCAATTGGCGGCTCAAAGGGGAGTTCTGATACACAAGAAGTGCATTAAACTGAGATTTGCAGAATGTCTGGTTTCTTTTACTGAAAGTCTTGGAGATGGTGAGCAATTTGGCTGGGAAATCCACTGGGGTTGTGAAGCAGGATTTGCATGATTGGGAAGCAGTTGGAAGTGCATAGTACAATCATATTTATGTTAAAATTATGGTAGATTCACCCCAGAAGGTAATTCAGGGCTGCCTTACTGGATTGTTTCCCAGACATTATGGGAAGCAAACAAATGCCTTATGTTGGCAGGAATCGTCCCTGTGTGACCTGTGGTGGAGATGCTCAGGGGTTTGGGGTAGTTTTGGAGAGAGCAGATTGGGGTTATGGGGCAGGATTTTCAGTTGGGTACTGGATCCTCTTCCCTCCCTCAAGTCAGAGGATTTCTAGCTTTCTTCCAGAATTAGGCAGTTAAGTGCACTTTCTTCCTGGAAGTAGGAGGCTAAAAAAAACTAAAGAAAAATTAATTTTAAAACCTTGAAAACATATTTTAAGACCATTTCTTTTGAAAAAAATGCTCTTCAAATTAGGAATGCCATTATTCAGATGGGCTTGCCTTCTTGAATGGGAATGGAAAAGGTAGATTGTGTGGGTACGTGTGCCAACACATCTTTGTTGTACTTTTCTCTAAAGAAAGTCTTCTGGTTACCTGTTGAACTGCATACCTGAACTGCACCATCAGGATAATTTTAGCCTTAGAGTAGAAATGTTAGTCCTCTCTTTTGGCCCAATCTAAGCCCACTGGCAGCACTTAAGAAACAATAAATAATATCTTTTCTTCCACAGTAAAGGAGAAATCTTCTAGCATATGAAGTCTGTTTCTTCAAAAGTAATTTGAAGTAATCCTAACTCTCCTTTGCGTTTGCTACCTCAAAACCTAAGGGATAATGTTACTCTTTTTTGCTGCTGAAAAAATGTTCGGCAACAATTGAAATTGAATGTCACCCATGCACATTTAATTTAATAAGATGGTAATTTCATGTTAAATAAATACCAACTGATTATTGAAAACATATGCTCAAAGGATTTAAAAACCATGTAAGAGATATGTATCTCATCTGCTGTTGTTGAACTGCAATAAATCTATGCAATAATCAAGTGCCAATTGTTTAACATACAATAACTATTTTATTAAATGTCAGTGAAATGTGTATGCAGGGCACTTAATTAAATGGAACATGTTCCCAAATATTCTATTTTTCTTAGTTTTGGAACATCTAGAGTAGGAAATTTACTGGCAGCCTTCACCCAAGGGGCTAGTTATTACTCATGTAAAAATATGGCAAGCACTTCTTGTGCTATCAATAAATATCCATTTCGTCAGGAAAGCAGCTCCTACCACAGAGGTAGGGAAGAAAGAGAAAATATGGCACTTCACTTGCTGTAAAATGGATCCACAAGGCTGTTTTCTCCATCAGTTTGTCTGGCTCAGCCACGCAGCCCAAGACTAGAGATTGCTCCTGCAAACAGTCCGCTGCTTCAAAATCTAAGCCTGACCAACCGTCGGGGCTGGTCAGCAAATACTTGTGGTGGTTTTGTGTTCCTTGCTAGGAGTCTTTGTTCTACAGAGATGCTGTTGGTTTTTTCTTTAATCTTTTGATTGTTTTTGATAAGCATTGTTTTTGTCTGTGGGCGCCTATGTTTTCAAGCCAAGCAGGACCCATTAGCTCATCTAATCTCATCTCCTCATGTCACATACCAAAGCATTTGGACCAGTTACCCCTACGCTGACCCCTACTTCACTTGGCTAATGCATACCTTTTGGAAATGCAAACTGTTTTGTTTTGAAAATATGAAAAGAGGTTGGATTCACCAGTCCTTTGAACTGCTTATTCCATTAGTTAATGGGATACATGGGCAACGCATTCATCCTTTTATCTCTTTCAAAAAGCATTTTTATCAGTTCTGCTCTCCATGTAATGGCTTCCAACTGTGCAGAGAGCCAAGAATTCCCCTCTTTCAGGAACACCTACTCATGTGCCATCCTTGCTTTGTAAGCCCTTCCCTGTGGGATTTGCTCCTTGGTAGTGTTTGTCCAGCCCTTAGCATAGAGAGGCCTCTATCCATTGATCCATCATTACAGCTGGAATGCCAATACAAATAATGGTAATAATAATGTGCAGGGAGTGTGAGTGTATAATCCTCATGTTGGTCTTGAAGAGAGGGTTAAACTATTGTAGAAAGGGTTAAACCCCCACTGTAAGCGGGAGTTGTCCAGCCCAGCTTTGTAGTAGTGAATACCCCAGTTAGGCAACTCTGGCTGCATGTTTCAAACATGGCTTTTAGGTGGTCCTTTCCAGCTATGTTCATTTTGAAGCATGGCAAAGGTGAAAGAAATCAACTTTGCTGTGAACCACCCCTGCACTAAGGACTTTGGTTCAGGTTCAGGTTTTACAGTGATGAGTGTGGTGAAGGCCAAATGTTGCCTCAAGTGTTGGTATAAGAGATTATGTTCACACTAAACGAGCAGTTTGGTTGGTGATGCTTGTCCAATTTCTTCATCTCACTATTGTAATGAAAGATTTCTCTGCTTGACTGTATTCTCCTTGTAGGACACACACTGCCTGTGGTACCTCAGCCTCCGATGCTAATTCCATGCATGTGTTGATGGGTTGTTTGGGTGCTTCTTGGTAAATGACTTTGCTAATTTGCTAACACAGCACTTCAAAAGAAATCTTATCGACATGGAAAGTGAATGTGTTTGGTATTAAATAATAAAATATACATAACCCATGAGGCTCTTAAAACTTATTTAACTTCTTTATAAACTTTACAATACAGTATGTGGATATTATAAATTACTTTCCATTCCAAGAAACTGTCCGGGCTTGTTGACCTTCCTTGGAATTTCCTCTTTGTAATTATGTTTAATGTGTTAATAAAGTTCACTTTGAACTGTATGATGGCAAATGGTCTCATAGGACGTGGGTCAGTGCTGGTGCGTTCACCATATGTGAAGCCTGACGTTAGTGTGCAGTTTAGTTGAAGGAATAGCAAGGCGAAGTCCAAACAATTGTAGAAGCAGTATCTCCTCCCCAGGTTAGCAGTAAAAAGGGGTTCATGGAAAGTTAGGAATGTGGAGTGGGAAATCATTTAGCTTTCACTGCTAGGTGTTACTAAATTATAGTGCTAGGTTTGAGTCACTATCAAAACACCATATATCTAAAGGGTTTTCACACAGAGCTGTAAATCATGTTTACTACATGTATGAGTTGAACGAGTGCATGAACTTTGCAATGCAGTCCAGGAAAATATAATTATATGTGTGTGTGTTTTTGACTGTGAGAAATATGGACAGGAAGCTCCAGGCTATTCCACTGTTGTGCCTTAAATACACTTCTAGAAATTGTTTTTGCTGCTTCCCGGAAATAGCTATTTGCTAAAGCAAAGAGGCTTTCTTGGGTTTTACATAACTCCTCTTGGCAAGAAATGGCAACCACCATCCCTTCCAAGGCACTGGGGAAGAGAGCAGGAATGCTAGTAAAGCAGTGTCAGCAGCAGAGCAGCAAGTGGGACTTTTCTGTGGTGTAAGATAGTGGATATAAATTGAAAATTGCCCAGCTGTTCAGTAAGACAGGTGTAGGATCTGTCTTTTATATAATGGAACAGAATGGAGATTCCAGTTGCTTGTATTCGTAAATGAGGCAAATAAATCTGCACACATGTCTCCATGTATATGAGCAGAAATATTTAAAACAAATGAAGTGATCATGGCATTTCCTTGTTAATGTTTGACTGAGTTTATATGATCTTGAGCAGAAAACTTGGCATCTGGCTGGGCTTGTTGGTTTCTTTCTGGGTGTGTTTATATGTATTTGCAGATGGGGAAACTACAAGCAAGAAAATAACTCGGTGGAAAATGTAGGTTCTGGGTTGTTTAAATTATATTTTAAGCCTGATTGCACCCTGGCCCTTGGAACTCCAGGCACGATCCCTTCTAGTAACTAAAATGATTTGAATGTTATGGGGCAAAGTTAAATTTAGTTTGTGTTTGGAGAAAGAATAACAAGCAAGTATGGGGAGGAGGCAGCTGCATTCTCGTCACTTCTTCCCAAGTCACATCCGTGGATGTCAAACCCCACCCTTCCCCCTCAGCCAAAGTATTAAGGAATGATTCCCTCAGACTATTGGGTTGAGGACAAGGGGGACTGAAGAAAACCTGCCCCCACTGGGCTTGTGTTGAGGTGGGGCTTAACTTACTGTAAGAGCTCCTTCTGTTCGCACAGGCTGCAGAGCCAGCTGCGCCCTCTCCTCCGTGGTGGGGCTTAAAAGCAGTGCCCTGTGGCTATAGAGCTGCCTTTGCCTGGTGAAAAACTGCAAGAGTGGAAGCAAGGAATGGTGACTGTTTTCTCTCCTCGCCATTCCCCCTCCCTCCCTGACTATGAAAATGTATGTGTCAGTAATTTGGATGGAGTATCTACCTAGGGCCTTGTTTTTGTCCCCTTCTCCCACATCCTGTGGAAAAATGCTGGAAGAAGTAATTTCTATGTCCAAGAGCATCACAGATTGCAGGTTCTCAGCACTTTAAAAGGCTGATGTTTTCAAGAATTGCTGCCTAATGGTTAAGAAATGAGGAGGGGCATGACGTAGGGACTCCTTCCCCAGGATTTACACCCAGGACCAGAGAGCACTGCTTTCTGCTACTCTGTCTTTGAAAGGATCCAATCTGGAGCTTTGGCCCACAGCTGCAAGCACATGGCAATTCACAGGATCCCCACCCCAGCCAGAGAGATGGTATATAATAGCGTTAATTTTGCGTTGGTAAATATACGAAGTCACAATTTTAACAATCTGATTTAACAAAATGTTTTCAGGTTTCAGAATGATCCCTTATGCTGTCGCTCTCTAGTTCTTGTGGTATCGCCCTGCCCACAAACAAGGCAAGGGCAGCGCTATAGTGAGCAGCCAGAGGGTATTGCTCTCAAAATACATTAGATCTTTTCTGCTCACTCACAACACAAAGCTGGAGTCTAGGACAGCAGAGGTCTTAACAGTGGCTGCTCGAGGAGTAATTTCATCTGTCTTTTACTGCTGCATTAGAGCAGCGAGGGATGGAAGCCTGCAGCAGCCAGGGTTCAGTCTGTTTTTACCTCACTGGCAGCTGTAGGTGAAGCAGCAGGTGCTTTCATGGGATTCTGCCTCTCTAAGCAGCTGCAGAAATGTATCCAGCCGGTGGGGCCACGGGCTGTGCCCTGGGCTCTGCTGCCGCACTGCCGCACTCCGCTGTGAGCACACACAGTGAGTGCCCCAGCCCTGCAGGATCAGACACCAGGGACACTCCCAAATCAGCGCCTTGGGAGAGCTAACTGGTCACTCTGCTCTCCTGGCCACCCCCTGGCATATTATGGGCCAGTTCTGGAAGGTGGAGAGCTCCTGTCAGTACCAATGCTGCACGTGGGAAACTGGGGGCTCAACATGTTTTTACTACACCTTTTTGCTCTGTTCATATAGCAAAAGATGAAAGTGGCATAGAGAAACCCTGGACATTAATCTCCAGGAGAACCCGAGCGGTGCTGGGCAGCTCAGTGTATGGATTCAGAAGGGGAAGATGTTGTTGCCTGGATAGTGTGGGATTTCTGTGCGAGGCAGCTCTGCGTCAGTAGCACCCGCTGCCCAGGGGATACTGGAGAAGGGCCTTTCTGCAAAACACACTTCCCCCTCTCCCCTGCCTCCCCTACAAATACTGACAGCACAGAGTGGCAAGATGCGCCAAAGTATGCCTTGACTGGAAAAGCATTCATTCATCACTGTTGCAGTCCTGAGACAGGGCTCTACAGATATGTAGTGAAATAAGACCCAATGAATGCCTGTATATGAGAAAGAGTGACAGAGATCTATGATGATATCATTTTATTCTTGCTGTAGCCCAGCTTTAGGAGGTCCAGCTATCACTGGCTTGCCAGGGCCTTTGAAGCCTCTGGCACATGTGAAGGTGCTGATTCCAGACAGTACTACTTGAGCAGAAAGTTATTAATGCAAAGATGATAGGTAATAAAATGGGAGTATTTACAGTGCTAAATGAACAGAAGCAAGGCTTTAGCATCTTTGTCCTGGGGCTGTGTCCTACTGAGAAGTGCATGCTGTATCTGGCAAAATTCACAGCAGAAAGAACAGTGGGGGGAGACTTTTATTCATCTTACCAAGAAAGTTGCTGAAGGAGCTAATGAAGGGCTGTGCTAGTGTTTTTCTTTTCAGGCCGAAAGGCTCTAAGAAACGCACCCTTTTCTAAATGTCATAAAGGTCTGCGAATAGATCTTGTGACAGGGAGTGATCCAACAATTCCTCAGAACGAAAGGTCAATCAAAGGAAAATGGCATTTAGGAGGACCAAGCTTACTGCTGACCCAAACATGTGACAGATCCAGAGGCAACTCCGGTGCCATCAGGAGTGCTGCTCGTGCAGCCTGACCAAGAGAAGCACATGACGTGACTGGGAAACTATCTGATTCCTCCAGGTCTCAAAATTCATCAGGAGTCAACCTGAATGTCGGAAGGAAAGGGATTTTGAAGGAGCTACAGCAGGTTTCCAAGCTGTGAGGAGGGTGCTCTTTCTCACTGTCCCTGCTTGCCCTGCCCCAAACATTTTTCTCCAGCACTAATTATAGATCTGTTTTTGTCATTTGAATATGCATGGAGTAGTATCCTGGCTCACAAGCAGATTGCAGTGAAGCTACTCTTAAAATTTGACATGGCTTGGTAGGGCTCTGGGTCAGAAAGGACCTCTCCAAGGGCCAATCCAGAATTTCAACAAGTCTGTGGACATTTCAGCTCCTGTGCACTGAGCAAAACACTGCACCCTGGAGGGAAATGTAGCTGTGTTTGGGGCTGGATCCTCACCCAGTGTTGGTGAATTCTGCTTTATCCAAGCAAACACACACAGCCCCTCCTGATGGATGGATTTCCACTTAAAAAGATTCAGCAGTGTGACTTGTGTCAGACCAGCATTCGAAGGATCTTGGGATTATCTCTCCAACCACAGAGTTGGTTGGAGGTCTCCCAAGGTGAAGAACATTAACAATGTGGTTTGGAGTGCTTCGAAAGACCTGGAAAGGCAGGATTTCTCATGGTTGTTTTGCCAGTTCCCTTGGAGTCTGGGAAGACACCATTGGCTCAGATGCTGTCCCAACAGGGCCCTGCAGAAGATGTGCAGGGGTGGGTGTTCTCTTTGCCAGGGACTGACTTTTTCAGAAAAAGTGCTCTTCATATCCCCACTTTGGGTCATCAGAAGTTCATCAGAATCTGTGTGTTTCTAAGACCCATTGATTTAACCAGTTAAACTCATTAAAGAGTTTCAACCTAGTTCACAACTCTTTTCTCAGCTTGAGCAGCATTTCTGTTCAGCAGCAAAGCTGTGAAATTCATGCGTGCAATTCAACATGAGTAACTGCAACAGCAGCTCTGTAGTCATTCATGACTGTATGTACTGCCTTAGTCATGCCGGGGAAAAATCAGACAGACTTTGGAATAATAGGAATTAGTCATGAGGAAGTGCAAATATGAGCTCTGTAGCTTATCCCCTGTGGGTCCAATCCTGCAAAAAACTAGAAACAAGAATAAAATATGAGGGAACAGTTCCAAATCCCACAAACATCTTGTGGGTTTTGGGTGCAACTCAGCATCAGCAATCCTTAGCAAAACATTTTGTCCTTATGCAAGAACAGGGCACTTACTATCACACCCATTAATAGACTATTCTGGGAAGAGCATTGCTATTGCAGTCTGTATGGGGAACTTGTGCAATTAATAAAACGGCAGAAAAGGCAGATGCAGGAAAAAGGCTCTCTGTTTCAACTTTTCAGCGCCTTAGGAAGAAATTCTAGTTGGAATTCAGCTATGGGACCATCCCACCGTTGGAATCTTTATCACTTCTCTTTTCTGAGTGTTGACCTGTCCAAGTGCATCCTGTTATCATGTGGCAAACAGTGTGTTCACTCTGTGGCATTCCAGGGACACTCTGCTTTGCATGAAATTATCACCTTTTATAAAGAGCAAATATTTGCCAGGCGGGTCAAACAAGCAGGGTTGCTAAGGCCATTTATAAAAATATCCTCTTTTGGACTATAAGCAATGTTAACATATCAGGCTAAACTGGATCTTTGAGTGAAGCACTACCCAGTGAATGCTCTGTGTCCAACAACTGCAGGCTTATGTGTCTCAGATAAAGCCCATCTGGTGACTATTAAAGGGAATTACTGTACATACAACATGAAAGGATTATAACATTTGGAGAGGGGGCAGTGTTTTGTTTTAAGTACCAGTCCTGTTACTAATTTTGCCTTCAGGATAGGTGTTAAGTTTGAAACAACTACAGTTTCTTTACCAAATACAGTGGAACGGTTTGTGTATTAGACTCCTTCTTGTGATAGGAAAATGCTGGAAATTTTGGAAAAGCAAGAGAGCCTCAGAATCAGGCTTCCTTGCTGGGTTAGCTTGAGCTGCTGATGATGGCAAGGCTACAGCTTCAGGTCTTGCATGAACCAGTATCTCTGTTGTATCCCTCTGTAATTGCCTGCATTTTTAGCCTTGATTGTAAGTGATTTTCAGTTAGCACCTCTTACTATATCTCTGTATAGCAGCCAGTGGCCTGACTGATGACTTGGCTTTGAATCAGTGTTGTGTCACTGGCAAAAGTCATGACAGCTCTTCCTCTCTCTGTTCTTTCTTAGGCCCCCCAAGGATTGCCGATAAAGTGATTCACCGCCAGTCCGTGAGGCTGGGGAGGACCATCAAACTCCTGTGCCCAGTGGAAGGTGACCCCCCGCCCCTCACCATGTGGATGAAGGACGGACGGACTATCCACAGCGGCTGGACAAGGTTCCGGATCCTTCAGCAAGGGCTGAAAATCAAGGAGGTGGAAAGCGAAGATGCAGGAACCTACATTTGCAAAGCCACCAACGGCTTCGGCAGCACCAACGTGAACTACACCCTCATCGTAATTGGTGAGTAGAGATGGAGAAAAGCCAGACCTCACCTGCTGTGGGGTGAGCGAGCGAGCTGATGTCTGCGTAGCTGTCAGTGGTTGCAGATTTGTTTTGCTAATCATTTACTGACCTCCACTCTTAACTGGCCCTTTCCAGTGTTTGAGGATTGCCAGAGCTGGCTGTGTTGCTGCACATCTTCTGCTGCAGCCGGCTGCAGGCAGATAAGATTGTGCAGTGCCAAAGGTTACAAATAAGCAGAAATGATGCAATAGTCACTGGGGTCCAGATCACAATGAGTTCCACACAGGAAAGGCTGTGCGATAAGGAGAGGTCACTCTGATCTTTATGTTTGCTGTTGGAACAGGATAGTTCTCAAAACAAATGTTGAGGCACCCGTATAAAAATGCACAGCGGGGAGATCCATGCACTGAGCTTTTGCAAAGCATGGTGTCTTCAGGAATAATAATATTTGTGTTGAAACAAAGCTCAGAGCTGGCATGTAACCCAGGGATGCTCAGCTCCTGAGAAATCCTCCTGATGGAGGCAGGATGAAACAAGCTCCAGGTGCTGTCTCAGTGACCATGGGTTCCCTGGTAATGCTTTTGGCCATCTTCAAAGGGCTTGCTTGGCCCAGCAGTGAGATTTTGGGGTCGCTTGCTGGACTGAGCATTCCTGCAGACTCCCAAAGACACTTTTCAGGGTAATCAGAGATTCCTCTGCTGCAGGTGCCACAAAAATAGGTTCATTGATCCTTATCTGTGAGAAGGGAAAGAACTGGGTGAAAATCAGCATGCTAGAGGATGCTTAGGGGGCAATGGGGAGGGTTACAAAGCAGGGCGTGACATCAGGTGTCTTCCTCACCCTGTTGCATGATCAGCACCCCAAGTATCTGCTCTACAAAGTTCTGTTTCTCTGAGACAGTGGAAATGAGGACAGAGTTCAGGGCAGTTTCCAGCTGCCTACTGATTGGCACTTGGCCTGGTTTTGTTTTATTTCTTCTTCTTCACCTCTGCAGAAGTAGAGCTGCTGTGGACTCAGAGCGTGTAGCAAACACTTGGTGCTGCTTGATGAAGGATTATCACCCGATAACAAGGTGATTCTTGGAGAATGCACTATGCTGCACAGCCAGTATAGAAAAGAAACCAGAATGTAAATATCTTATCTGGAATGAGATGCTTAGATGAGGGAAACCCTCTGGTGATATGACTCCTGCAGCATCAGTGGGATAGAGCTGCAAAAGTCATCTTATTGTTTACATAGTTTGGGGATTTGGTTTTCCTAATTCACCTTTTTCTTAGCCACATTCCTCCATTTCTTTATGCTACACTGAACAAAAATGATGAAGTGGAAATAGTCACACAGAATCATGTCTATACAGACTCCTTTTGGACATGCTTTCCAGACTTTTTGGTGGGGAGAAAGGAATGCTATAGGAGCCTGTTTCAGACCAGCTTGTGCTTTTGCAGTATGTGGAGGTTGCCACAGTCTTTGATCTTCTGTGTCATGCTATATCTTCTATGAAGCTCAGGGGCCAAGCCAGATCCCATTATTCCAAGGCATCAAGGCATCTGTGAGTCAAAGAAGACTGCCTTATTCCTGGTAGCACAACTGAGGCAAATGAAAGGGAAAAGCCAGGAGGCACAGGGTAAAAGTTGGACTAGAATTCAGGAAAGATTGAGACAAAAACTCCAATTCAGTTGCTCAGGGAAATTGGATTATCAAATTTAATTGTGTTAAGAACAATAGTGTTCATTATATTTGGCACTGAAAAACCCTGAGCACAAACACTAGTTATTTAGAGCCTCATCGGGCAGCTATGGAAGGAAATGGCAAACTCCCACTGGCCTCTGTGGGTGTGGGATTGAGCCCTATGCAAACAAATATTGATCACCAAGTGCCAAGAGAAGGATAACTTTAACCTAAAAGTGTGGCAGACATATGGGCTGAGGTATCGTTCATCTCCATGCATCCTTGTTGTAAAAACCAGTACTTCCTACACTCTTTTGCAGACTCTTTTGCAGACTCTTCCTCATCTCACAGTGTGCCATTGTGCATTCTTCTTGCTCAGACCATTTTTGATGGATTACTTACATCTCTCATCTCCAGTGGTGCTGTTGTGTTCATGTGGTATTTCAAACCAATTGCTTTTCACTAGAACAGTTTCCCCTGAAAACAAATGTTCCCCTTGTGTCTTTCGTGTCAAGCTCTGCAAGTAAACACAAGGTATCACTGACTTATTCTTTCAAAGGACCCAGACATTTAATGCACTGACCAGATGCTCGTGTTCATCTTGGCGAAAATGCTTTTGGTTGAGAGAAAATCAATCCCTTGTTGATTTTTGAGAAGGAGGCAGTGTTTTAAAACCAACTGCATGTCAGTTTTGACAATGAAGATCGAATTGATGGAGCTTTTTTGTTTGTGTTCCAGAAAGCACAAACTTCATTAGGCAGAGTGGCTTTTTGAACCATATGGCCTCTCTATTCTCCCACTCCTTCAAAGGAGAAAAAACCCTCTTATTCCAGCTTTACTGCTAACACCAAACATGTAAAACCACACAGGTGTCAGACATGGGCAAGGTGGTTAAGATATTAAATCTAGAATAGCATTAAAGGATTCATTAAACATTGGGACTTGAAAAAATAAAATTCATATTGACATGAAAACATTCTGGAAATTTAATCAATAATATCTGGAAAATATACGGTAGCTTATTGAAAGGTTTTGAAATTATGCTGTATGCTTTTAAGTGAGCTATCCCACACCACTGGTAAGTAAGAAATTGTCACCCCTGTGCTATATACATGTGGGCTGCAGCAGGATAAGGTGATGGTTTACCCAAAATCCTACAGAGAGGTGAGACTAAATTCACCAGTCTTCAGCTTCTCTGCCTGCATTCAGTGCTGTGTAACTCTTATTAATCTTAACTCTTATTAGCATCTGTATTCCATTATGGTACAGAAAACCAACAAATATTGTAACATTTTACAAAAAAGGGCAGTGGATCCACCAACATTGTTGAGGGGGGGCAGACATGGCAGAGGTGAGCTCCCCGGCTGGACTCTGTGAGATGTAATAATTTAGGTAGAAACCTGTTTGGATGTTGCTTTGAGGCTTTCAGGACAGATCTTGCTTGCAACCAGCCAGCTGAGTGCACGAGCAGAGCAGGCTTAGGTCTGCCTCTACACGTTTGGTAGACGTGCCTACTCATTGCTTGGCTGGAGAACTTCTCAGTCTGCAAATGCGGGTGAGATGGATTACAGTGATTTTACAGATGGTAACTAGGACAAAGAGAGACCAGGTGATTAGGCCAAGACCACATAAAATACGAGCTGTGGCTCTGAGTTGTGTCTAAACCTCTTAAATCGCACCATAAAAGGCTATTCCTCCTTCATAACACTTACTAAAGCCTTTTCTTCCTCATTTAGCATCTTCCCACTGCTCTGTTGGCAGTAGGGAATCTTCTCTTATATTATGTTTTTGATCTTCCTTCTCAGACATAGGTTTTGCCAACCCAGATGGTAGCAATTGGTTTCTGCCCTGCTTATTTCCCCATCTTCTCAGGCTGCAGGGCCTGGATCCCAAAGATCCAAGGAATCCTGCTCTAATACACCCCTGCATGAAATGTAAGCCAGTAAAAGCAGATTACCAGTATAAGTCAAAACTACAATTTCCTCTCTTAGCTATCCTTAATAGTTTTTGTGGCTCACCACAAGATTTGGGATGCCAATTACACTGCAGGCAGACGTACAAATGCTGGAAGAATAACTTTAATCAGTATTAAATCACATTGCAGTTATTAAGTACAATGCTCCCTTATTTTGGAGAATTATGTGTAGCTCATCAAAACAAATGTGCTGTACCTTCCCAAAAAATTATGTGTTCAATGATGCTCATGAATATCTTATTTTTAAGGGGTTTTTCTGCAGCTGAATCAATTCAGAAGAGCTGATTTATAACCTACAGGTGTGAAAAGTAACATCATTTCATTTATGCTTGGTTGAAACCTGCGGTTTCTTTGCTGCAGAATTAAAAAATTCCTTGCCAGCGCGTTCTAAAAGGAAACCCAAGGCCATAGAGGAAGAAACAAAGTGTTGAATAGCTGATCCTTATTTGAAAACTGTCCACCTTGTGTGCTGAATGGAGGCATGTTCTGCAGGAAAAAAAATAGCAGGTGGTGGTGTAACTGAAGCCTCTGTCGAGCTGTGGCCAGCTTGGAGAAACTGTGAGGTTGCACACATGGAGCCATCACACACTCCAGTCGTCAGGCCCTTCCTGGGAAATCTTAGCCCAAATGGGTGAGATTTTCCTGACTTATAAATAACTTAGAAAACAAAGTATTCTAACATGGAAGTGCTCGAGAATGTCCATGACCGTCTCCTTCTGCAATAATAAACAGTATCCCTAGTTCCAGAGGTCTGGACATTCTCTGAAGGGAAAATTGTTGGTGAACAGCTGTAGGAAGGACTATAGGTAAATATTTATGCTATAGCACAATGACCTCTTTCAGTAATGCACAACACAGAGGACTTTTCACTTGCAGAAGTGTTATGGGCCAAATCCTACAAGGTGTGCCAGCATTACAACATGCAGGGCTATTGCTACAGGTGCTGCTGGTAAATACTTCATCTTGCATCAGTTGCTCAACCAAGTGATGAAAGATCAAACTGTCTCTGTTTTCACATCTGCATCCATGACTCTTATTACCTTCTGTAGCACAAAAAAACCCAAAACAACAAACCAGCAGCAAGAGCAGGGTTTGGGATTGTCTCTGCACTGTAGCCTTCTTGCTTCACTTGGTGTTTGTAAACTAAGGACACATCTCGCTTGGGTGCATCTCAGCATGAAAAATAACTGTAAAATAATGTGTAAATAATGAAAAAATGAAAAATAATATATAAATCCAAGGAACAGCTTCTTCAGTATTTCTTTTTCTTGCCCTATATCTCTGACTGCTGCAGTTGTTTATTCTCTTCTTCTTGTGTTTTTGGAGGAAGATTTTGGGGAAGAATCTGTCATCTATCCAGTTCATATCCCTCTCTGGTGCCTGGCCCTCTGAGTGACCCTCCATTTGGGCTGTAGAGTAGCAAAGTCTTGATGCAGAGAGCAGGAGGAAGAGTGCATCTTGTTGTCCTAAACCTCTGATGGGCTGTTCAGAATTTGAACGACATCTCAAACTAATTTGCTATTTAATGTCTGCTGTCTGTCTGTTGCAATAGATTGCTTTGCGAATCTGCCCTGACATCAGATGATTTATCTTTAAAGTAGCTTTTTCCTGCTGAGCCAGCTGCTATTTTATGCTTTTTTACAGCTTGTCCAAGACAGCTCTCTTTGATAACAGGCATGTGTGAAAAATTTGCATTAAAATAACCATTTTTTTTAAACAGTCAGCATAAGTATCCTGAAAAAAGTCATGGCCATGTCTGAATGGATATTTATTCTAATGTCCTTTTTTCTGCTCATAGTAGTAGAAAATACTGTGTGAAAAAAATTCAAGTACAGTAAAATATGGTTTGCATTACACTTCTCCAATGAAGTCATCAATCCGTGTCTCAGAACTCATTTACAGTGCAAAAGCTGAGAAAACATTTCTAGCCCAGTCAGGTGCCACCAGCCATCTTGGAAAAGCATGACAAATTCATTTATGTTTGGGTTTTGGCCTCTTAATAAACTCTGGGGACCAGAGAGGGATGTGCTCAGCAAGATGTGAATCAATGTTGAGTCAGCAATGTGTGCACCAAGGGTCTGCTAGTGCTAAGCAAAAACTGAAATGAGTCAACACTTAAAAAGAAAGAACTAAAAGGTGCAGTTTTTGCATTTGAGAACAAGGTGGTAGAGCTTGTGCTGGTCATGGTATGGAGTTAGCAAAATTTCTTAAGTGCATTTACCTCAACACAAAGTGCAAAGGGCAGTCCATCCAGTGTGGGACCATTAACACAATCGCCGGACACATAATCATGACTAATGATGATTAGTCAGTTGTTATATGGAAATGAAGAGTTCCTTGTGACAATAAACAGTAACAAAGTTCTCGTGTTTAATTTGTTAAGGCCCCAGTCCAGCAGCTGGATCTACGTTGGTGGCCTCCTGTGCACAAGCAGTGTGATTAACACCAGATGAGAATCTGGCCATAGTCACTGGTGCTTAGTAATGGTTATGTTGCTAATTAAAGCTCAGATTGGTTTGGGCCTTTGGGAGCTGAGCAGAAAAGGGGAGCCTACCTAAGGCCTACCCAGGGCAATCATTGCACAAGGACTCCTTGTCAGCTTGTGGTGTGGTGCCACTGGGTCACCCTCTGTGGAGGTGCAGATATGGTTTTGGTTCATAACAAGACCTGTCTTAGTGGTGTTGCCAAGTGAGGGTCCTGTGTGTCAGTCTGTGGGAAGAGACTGGCACTGGGCATGAATTGATCCCATTGAATAGAAGAGTCAGAGAAATGCTTGGTACATAAAATGTATTTTCATGTCTTGGTGCAAACTCATAGCTAAAAACTCTTCACTTGGAAATGAAGCTCCTTTTCCACTGGAAGTGACTCATGGTTGATTAATGATGCCCTCACCCAAGCAAGGGCTCTTTCTTCCAAGTGTTTATTAGCGTAGGCATAAAGACACACACCCTGACCAAGCTTGATGTTGCTCAGGGACAGCACAAGCATGTTAAAAGAACTCTAAATGCAACCACGCATTCCTACCCCCTGAATTTCAGGGATGCTTAATTTCCTCCTTATTTGGGGGATCTCACTCCGAGTCCAACAGACTCCTTGTCCCTATATATGCAGCATGTTGAGTCCTGTAAAATGTCCACTGTCCTGGGAGAGGAAAGGAGGAAAAAGAAATACACCAAAATGAAAAGGTGGCTATTGCTGGATTGCTGCAGAGAAACAATTTCAATGGTTTTCATAATTTTGATGACTGCTACTAGACTGATGTCACAGCAGCTCATAACAATTTTGTTTTTGAAAAGACTTCTCCATAAAAAGGTGATGATGTGAGTGCCAGTATTAGCTGTAACTATCCTAAAAATGACTGATCAACAATGTAACACTGAGTGGTTTGACTGATGGTCTTGGTGAATGGGTGTAAAAACCTGGAAAATATCACAACTGGGCAGCAGTCTTGTTTCTTCCAAGTCCAGATCTCTAACGTAACTCAGTGCTAATGCTGTATAATGTCCACAGTTTTTACAAGATCTTTGTTAGGTTTTATTAGTTTCATTTGATTTTATAACAAACTTTACAATATGCTTATCAATACATCATTTTCTGGCTAACAAAAGCCTCACTGTTTCGGGTAGATCTCTGTTTTCCCTTCGTGAAGCTGTAACATAGAAGCCAAGTTAAGAAGGTGACAACACCTGTTCACAATTTAAAGGAAATGAAAAGATTTTTTTCCATGGATGTAAGCATGAAATTCATACATATGTGTATGGATATATAATTTCCCCCCGTACTCCATCCTGTGGCAGACTGCAGCAAACCAGAGCTGCAGCCAGTGTAAATTCGAGGCATGCAGGACATATGGATGCATTTAGCCCACAATCCTTTGCAGATGCTTTGGAGTGTGTAGTGGCTGCTACACCCGTGCAAATAGCGAGCTGCAGCTCTGTTTGCTGCACGAATATTGTTTGGAAATGAAAGCAACACACAATACCAGGCAGGCTGACATTAAAACTGCGTTTGATCTGAGAAATTTATGGCTTCCTTCTGTTAAATGATATTAATAGAATTAGCCTCTGATCCCAACGAGTTTGTGGTGTACATGTCGGGTTTTTCTCGTCAGTTTGTCTGAGGCTAAAAACGTCTTTTGCCTCTGACTTTATTAATCAGAGCTGTCTTTGTTACAGCCAGTGGGCAGAATTATCCTGTTGACAGTGCAATGCTGATGTGCATGGCCAACAATTTGCCCACATCTACGCATCTATCATGCTTAGAAATGGCTGCATTTGTGAGTAAAGCCAAGACAGTCCCTGGTCCAAGCAGGTGATACGTACGTGTGTGGAAGGCAGGCTGGCAGAAGATGATGTAGATTCCCAGTCAAGGTCTGCTGTGACTGCAGAATAGTAGTTTAAGAGTCTTTTACTAGCACCCCAAGTAATGAGAAGCCATCAAGCTAATTGCAGACTTGGGCATCAGCATTTTTGAGATATCTACCATCTTGCCAACCATCCAAGATGACTATCTTCTCCAAGTAGCAGGATCTTTCTGTTAACTTTCCTATAACTACTACTGTCCTCCCCTACTCCTGACATTTTTTCCTTGAAAGTTGTGCTCCATCCCTCTGCTTCTTGCTACAGGCTGAGGATGAAGGATTTAGCGTGGCCTCGTTGGACTCAGAGGACCACTGAAGCTGGGTTGAGCTCCATGGTCACAGTGTCTCCAGGAGGTCTGTTCCAGAGCATTGTCCCCCATTCGCTGGTCACAGCTCTGCTGTCCTCAGTTTGCCCAGTAAATACCACAGATGGTGGGTTTTTAGCCAAATTTGAGTCCCTTTGGTATCAGTTAACTCAGAAATACACAAAAGGCACACTTGTAAATTAAGGCACAGTGAAGAATATTTATTGTAGAGAGAGCAGCGCCAAGTTGGACTAGTTTATAAGGTGTAGCTTGAATGTTGATTTTGGAGACTCCTTCTTTATGTGTAAGTGCACGTACACAGCACCAATTGCTCACATGCTTCTTCTTGATCCATACATGTAGGTATGTTGCGTGTTAAAATGTATGGTTGTTGAGGAGGTGTATTTTTACATTCCTGTAGGGTCTGGTTCTCTACCTTTCCTGTGCTGTCTTTGGCATCCACATTAAGAAAAAAGATGAAAAAAAAGGAAAATAAACCCCAACAAAACTGCTGAAAATTAGTGTATAAACTTATTTTTAAATCCAATTTATTATTGTTTGATGACAGGAAGAACATATTCTGTGTTGTGCTTGATGAATAACATCATTGTGCTAAAATGCTTTGATTCTTCTTTCTTTATAGTAATGTGGGTTTCACAGTCAGAAGGCCTGAGTGTTTACATTATACACTTTTTGGCAATAAAATTGGAAAAGGAGAGAAAAAAAAGTACTAATCCCAGGAGTTCTGAAACCTACACTCCTTCTTAAACGTACCCTGCTAAAGACATTAAGTCCCTTGCAAACATCCATCTATCAGCAGTTGAGAGTTTGTAAAAGGCGTACTTTGTTCTGAACTCCCTGCCCTACTGATTATGCACAGTTCTTTTATTTTGTGAATAGGATGACGACCCCTTAGCCTGGTAATGATGACAGATTTATGTATTTTAACACCCAGACGCTGCCGTATTTGTTAAGGGCTGCCAGACTCCAGCAGTGCTGCAACCGTAGTTTATTTTCATTGTCAGTTTGTGCTGCTTTTTAAGGTGTTCTGCAGCCACTGGAAGCAGCGCCGCTGCTGCTTTCAGAGGTTGAGATGTCAGGATGTTAAGAGCATAAGCCACCATCCTTGGACTGTTTCCACCCATAAAATGTCAGTTTTACTCTGGTCGCGCTGGGGGCGTGGAACCTGCTCCTCGCACTGAAGCCAAGGGAAAGAGGGGAGAAATAAGCAGTAAAAGGAATCAGATAACACAGAATTTATCCCTTCACTTTCTACTCCCGTGATGTATTTTGCAGC
This sequence comes from Neopelma chrysocephalum, assembly GCF_003984885.1. NCBI lineage: Eukaryota > Metazoa > Chordata > Aves > Passeriformes > Pipridae > Neopelma > Neopelma chrysocephalum. The sequence goes on along the minus strand of NW_020897804.1, from coordinate 2,759,154 downwards.
TCTCAAGTTAGTGTTTTAAAGAGAACCCTCTTTTAACGTGCAGCAAAAGCAAAGAACGTAAACATACCTTGCAAGTGTAGCTGTTAAAGTGCTGTAATGGGTCAGCACATCTGTCCTCTGCACAATGCATCTGTCCTCTGCACAATGCATGTCTGTGATTTCTTCTGGGTTGTTTTAAATTACTGCAAGTGGCAAAACAATAGGGAGACAAACAGTAAGAACAATGCTGTTGTTTAATAACAAGCTAAATTATTAACAGGCCTGTACAGAAAATATTTCATGTAAATTGAAGGGAAACAAATTATTTTATTTTCCATTGCAATGATCCAGTGCAACAGAGGCAGTTGATGTCTTTCTTCTTTTCTTCTTTTCTTTGATCTTGCTGCAGAAATGTTTGTTCCTGTGTGTGTATATTAATTTCTTACAGACACATTACAAAGGTTATAGGGCAAAAATGCAAAATATGGATGGTTTTTTGATCTCTTCATGCCAACCAAGCCACTAAATCTGAGTTTGTCACACAATTGAAATTATACATAGGACTTTTATTGCCTTTTTTTTTACTTGCAATTCATTGTTTCCCTGAAAAATGTTGTCAAATCAGTTGAACTATTCAGTTGAGTCAGTTTTCTGCTTGGTTGTCAGCAAAGGGCTTTGAAATATTTGGGATTGAATCCTCCATTGCAAAACTGTTTTGACTTGGAAAAAGCATCACCACCAAATTATTTGTTGAGTTTTCTTCAGTCCAGTATTAGATGTTTCTCTTCTTAAAGAGAAGCCATGTGAGTTGGCATGTTGGTTTTGTGGTTTTTTTTTCAAACTAGAATAACTTATGGTGACCTTTGCACTGAAGTAGACAAGGATCTTCATCTCACCTTTGTTGAATGTGCAATTGGCAGGAGAGGGAAGAGCTGGTGACAGTCCTCCTTGATCACTGGCAGGGAACTGGGGGAGTTGGACCCACTTCAGATGTGGGCTGGGATTCACGGCTAACAATCCCAGGAATCTCATGGAGGAGAAGGATGGCGCCTCCCCACAGCCCAGCCCAGTGTTTGTGCTCTGTTTGCAGTGTCTCATGACAACTGCAAGCCCACTTCAGCTTCTCCTGGTAGCTCTGGCGTGTGCTTTGGCAGGGGAAACTCCAACCCGGGAGAAAGTTGTGGGAACTGGACATCCAGAGGGTTGTGTCAGCCAAGGTCTCTTGTGAGCTGCTTTGTTTTGAGTGTGGTTTTGTTAATCCCTTTCCTTCAAGGAGGCTTGGAAGATGCAGTAGCCGTTACTTCTGGGAAGTGAATAGTGTTGAATTTTGAGAAGCTGGTTTGTGTCTTTGGCTTGAAATGCCAGCAAGGTGCTGGGTGTGCTCCTCCCACCCTGGCAGACTTGCTCCTGACATGCAAATCATGTCCTGCTCACATTAGTGGACTGATTGGCTTTGTCTGTAGGAACTCCCTCACCCTATTTCCTCTGGGATGGTTTTCAGAGCCTCTAGGGAGGTGTCTGAAAAACTCTAATCATGACCGTTGTAAAAACACGTCTATGTGACCTTCAGAAAAATGAAGTGGTTCACTGGGTGCTCTGTCCTTGGATAATTATGGAGAATTTTGTGGTGGCCCCTTGAGACCTTGCCATGATAAACAGACAAAAGGGCAACAGCTTTCAGGGCTAGATTGGTGGAATTGCATCAGAAAGGAATTTGGCCACTCAACATCCTCAGTACTGTCAGCACTCATCTGTATTTCATATCCCTTTGCCAGGAATGATTTGGATACGTTTTTACCCTTGTTCTAGGCAAAAGCTGGGTCATGGACATACTCAACTATAAATTAAACTGTTAAACCTTAAATACAGAAATTATGCCTTATATGTGGTTATTGCTATTCGTTTGTTTGACCTGTGTTAGCTTTTCTTAGGAATTTTTGGCCCTGCTTGTGTTCAAACTCCACTTAACAGGAGGACAGGCTGCGTGCTGGACTGACTGCTCACAAGTGACATTTTTGCCACCCTTTAGCATCTGCAGCAAGGGAGGAAATATTGCAGATCCTGTGACAACATCTCTGTTCTTCCAAGGCCATGTTGGCATATCCTGAGGGGGAAACTCTTTAAAAGTTTCCCTAGATTCTTCCTACCTGGTACTTGGAGAAAACACTCTTTTTGTGTTTTGGGCCAAATCTATTCATCTTCACTCATATGCTATGGACCACAGAAGTAGTTTCAGATGTGAGGAATAAAAGTCAACAAGTTGCCTGCATGTCATTTCTGTTCTTTCACTGCAGCCTTTTTTTAAGAGTATTTTATTGCTTTTCTTATTGACAGCTACATCCCTGGAGCACTGTACCAGCTCTTTTGACTCTTAGCACAGGGAGCATGTTTGCTGTGGGGGAATAACCAGTTTGTTTATTACCTTATAGAGTTCTGACTTGCCTTTTTATATTTCAGATGTGTCATGGACACCTGGTGCCACCCCAGCACTCTGCAGGATGTGCAATGATTATGATTTAACTTTTGGGGAAGGCATTGCTTTTGGGCCTTGCTTAGTTATGATCCAATGAACTTGGAATGTATTTTCAAGACTGCTTAATTCATCCTGCCTTGTTTTGGGGATTTTCTATTGTAATTCAGTGGGGTTTCTTCTCCAGCCTCAAATGCTAAACCACTACTAAGGTGAGGTGATACAGCCAGTTCTTTTTTGATACCTTGGTCTCTGCTCAGAGTGTAAAGTAGTGGGTGGATTTTTAGCCACTGCTTTTCTCAAGCCTATCTTCAAATGTGGCATGACTCAGGCCACGAGTGAAATGCTTTTCATGTTCTCAGTGAGGGAAAAAGTAGATCCCACTTAGAGGCCTGTGGTGTTAAAGGAGGATGGTAGACTGAACTTACAGCACTTTATCTCTGGGACCATTAAAGATGGAGGATGAAGGGGAGTTTTTCAAAAGCAGTCAGCCGAGGCTGAGTCAACTGCTTTTGAACAATTCCCATGAACTTTCATGGGATGAGCATTGCCAATGCTGAAAGCTTTTGAAACCTTACCTAACCATCTAGTGACACTTTTTGAAAAATGTGTGTACTAAGCACACATTCCTGGGAAAATGTAAGTAGGGTTCACATGTGTTGAATACTGAGGTGCTTTCTCAGAAGCAGGTGTTTTGAAAGGAAATTGAGAAAACGGGTTTCTAAAACAATTTTAATGAGCTATGGTGTCTGCCCCGGTCAGCAGAACAGAATACTTAGGCTGAAGCTATGTTTTAGCATAGTTTTCTCTCCTGTAAGCAAGGCCTGACTGATAAGTTGGCTGTGGCAATAAGCAATCCCCTGATACCGGTCCGACACATTCAGCTGATGTTTAAAGTCATGTTGAGCACAGAACCATTGCAACATTTGCTGGTGTCTGACTCAGAGCTTGTACAATGCTTTGGGATTCAGAATAAGGAAAGCCATTTCTGTACCACCTCTGGATATGAGCTGTAACTGCTGTACCAGTTAAATACAAACTAATAGGAATATGGAAGCTGAGGACTGAGAGAGTCCCAAGGTTGCAGTAATCAATTTTTTTTCCCCACTTAATGAAAATTCGAGGTTCAAACATCAGGAACACTGTTGCTGGATGTAGTCCATGCATGCAGTTGCCATTGGTTCTGGTGGGAAATTGGTGGAGTTAGTCAGAAGGAATGTATGTGAATGATGAGCAGGGTTCCCCACCCATGTTGCAAGGCTGCATCCCGATACCTGCCCTCCTTAGCTTTAGGGCTGCTAAGATTCATTGGACTCATCTGAAGGGAATGGTCTGTCTTGCAGTTCTACAGGGAGGAAATGAAGGACAGAAGGAGCAAAAGGAGAAAAACATTAGGGGAGAGGTTTTTTTTTAAAAAAAATCCTTCCTTTTCCACTGCAGACACGTTAAGTACTTAACATTTTAAGAGCATCTTCTGACTTAGAAAAGCTGGCAGAGATGGGATTCAGTATGAGTCTGCCAGATTGATTTACAAATCGGCCTTACGAACCCCTGCTGCTTAAACATACCAGAATGCGACAATTAAAGCCAACATCTGGAATTCATTGGTGGAGCTGATCCTAGATAAACATTAAATGAATGTCCATTTCCTTAGCATTGGATTTCCTCTGGCTACCATAGCTTAAGCAGTGTCATCCTATCAGATAGAGCTGATGATGATAGCAGAGCAAATGTCAAAGTCATGAGCCAGATCAATTTGTTCCATCTTTTAACAGTGAAACTAGGACTAGAGCTGGGCTGAAGACACCCACTGTTTTTTATCACTAGACTGTGGGAATGGGTTCCTCATCTCATTAACCTGAGTTAAACTGGTTGTGTGACTGCCTTTCTCTCCTATGAAGACAGAATACTGATTTGTTATGTTAATCTCACTTGGGGAACTTTGTCTCAGTACTTTCTCCTCTCTCTGTTTCCCACAATCCTTTCAAGGTTACTGGAATCTCCTTCTGCTCTACAAATCCAGGGAGGGATTTTGTTTGTTCATTTGTTAGAAACAGAGAAAATCAGCTAATGAATTTGGGACTAACTCCCAAATTAGTCGCAAGTTACATAAGTGGAAGCCATTCACAACAAACACTCATATGTCTTCCTTTGCAGCAGATCTCTTCCCTGAGGCTTGACTGAAGGGGTGAGTGGTGAGTGCTGTCCATATCCATGGTGGGTGAGATTGAAAGCCCTGGGGTTTTATCTCAGGGCTAAGAAGAGCTTTCTTATCTTGGCAAGAATCACGTTTCTTTGTGCAATCTGAACTAACTGTCATCCCGGGGGAAGTAAAAAGCACCTTTTGGCTTAAACTCAGGATCATTTGGCCCCATAGTCTCTGACCTCCTTGGTCATTAGAGAAGCAAAAAATGTGATGGTCTCTGGGTGGCTTTATTTGCATAACCATTGTGTCCCCCCTCTGAAACTGCTCGGTCCTGGATCACTGAAATGAAGCTGGGAAGAAGTGGCCAAACACTCTGGACCCAAACAACCCTAGAAGGCCTTCAGAACCTTCAGCAAAGGCACATGAAAACACATTTGCTCAGTTCTGTGCTCATGACACCATTCTTGCCTCTGATCTCAAACTGGATCAGGTGTCTTTAGAAACTTTTTGAGAACGCAGGGCATTTACTGAAGTGCCTGTGTGAGACCCGAGGTTTTGTCCACAAGCAAAACAGACTTGGATTTTGCAGAAAGCTCTTTGAAGAAGTCACTTTCTGCTTTGTACCACACAGGAGCTATGTTGAATGAAGTAAACACATTGTTGGTGCAGGGGTCTTCCTTCCAACCCTGAGGTGATCTTTAAAATCTCTAATAGTGCTGCCACTCTGAACCTCTGGGTTGCCTCTGCTGGGCTCCCCTTCTGCGGGGCTCAACTTCTACTTGAAGCACAGTCTCCCTCCCCCTTGGAACTCCAGTATTCAGCTTCTTCCCACTTTCACCAATCTGACAATCTATCAGGTGGGTCCTCCTTCCCACCTCTTGCCTAGTCATTCAGCTTTATGAAAACATCAGCTCAACACCTTGGTTTCCTTGAGGAAAATTGCATGAATCTTTCAGTTTCCTTACCTCTGGTGTTTTCACTCTGTGCCTCCCCACACTTTGTGGAGAAGCTGAATACATGTGGAGATCTTCTTGGCCTGGGACGTAGCTCCTGTGAGCTTTCGGAAGGCGTTTGGGTTTCCGATCTCTCATCTCCAGCTCAGCAAGGAGCAACACAGCCATGAGGGCTGTGCTTGACATACCTCAGAGCGCTCAGTGTCACAGCAATACCTCAAGGGCCAGTGCATTTCAGCAGCGGATCAAGGATAGGTTCCCTGGATCATCCTACTGAATCAGCAGGACCTTCTGCACAGAGCAGGCGCCTTCTCTCCCTTGAACGCCCCCAGCCCGGCTCAGCCGGAGGGGCCGGTGACCCCACGCACGGCGCAGAGCAGGCTCGGCACAGCGGTGTGGACCCCTCGCACTTTGCATTCTGATCGTATAGAGTTGCCTGCTCGGGGTAGGCTCAAAGGGGGAGAATTATTTTTCCTTGCTGGTTGGCCCTTTTCCCCCTGTGGCTCTGCAGGCGTTAATCTGGAAGTTGAAACCGTAACGTGAAAGAGCTCCTCAGAGAGGAAAGATTCAGGTAAGTTTACGGTTACATTATTTTGCTTCGCTGGTGACTTCTGCCTGCTGGGTTTTCCAAAGCAGCTGATAAATATTTTTCTCTCTGTTACGGTGCCGACAGTAGCCTGGAGTCCCAGTTTCTTCCTACAGAAGACCTACCTTTGAGGTCTATAAAATGTATATAGTACACTTTCTGATTTTTATTAGCCTAGTAAAAGAGATCATATTTTGTGTGCTTCTGTATCTCTGGAACGTATGGCTGGGGAATTATTCTGCAGAGCAACAAGCTCAATGCCGTGGTGGAAAATACTGATTTATCTGAGCTGTGAAAGCAGTAGACCAAGCAGATAATGCAAATCCTTGAAAAGCTTCAGACATGCACAGCCATTTTAGAATATCCCACAAGGGGGCTATGGGTTACATTGTCATTTAGCTTTTAGTCGTTGCTAATTAGTTCCACCTAAATACTGATTTCCCCAGCCCATTCCTCGTCTCTCAATTATAACACCCCAAAGAGTGAATTTTCTTTTACTCTTCCTATGTTTGAAAACAGTTTTATGGCAACTGTTGTGCTTTTGGGCGTGCGGTGAATCTAAATACCTTTAAAAATATAAGGATTTTTAAAAAACACGTGCTTCCAGGCCCAACTGTGAGTGGGGAGAGTAGGGCACAGCAGAAAGCAAGACCCAGACTTTGTACAGATGAAGTTGATCAAGGACTGGTGGAGCAACAGAGGTAAAAAGATGCAAAAGGAGTTTCTAAACCTTGTGCTGAGCGTTGGTAGAATAAGTGGCCTCTTTTGCTCCCTATTCTTCTCTGCATTTTTTTTCTCATCTGGGCAGCTAGAAAAAGAAACAAAGTATTGTCCAGTGATGCACATGTTGTTTGATAGCCTCTGTTTCTATGCAAATAGAAATTTGTATGAAGACTGGGTACAAGTGCTGCTTGGGCCAGAGAAGTGGAACAGGGACTGGAAGGCACATATAACTTCTCCCTGCAAGATTATCCATGAGTTTTACCTTGACAGCAAGGAAAATGGCTTTCTTCCAATGAAGGAGAAAAAAAAAAGGTAGAAATGCATATGAGGAAGGAATAAGAGTTTTTTTCCGTTGCTTACCCTAGGCTGGAATATTTTTAGGTATACACATTTTGCCCAAGACCTTTGGTGGCTAGTAGAAAGCCTCCAAAATGACCTTATGTCAATACACCAACAGACATGGGAGTGGAAGGGATTGGTATAATGTCACCTGGGTGGGATGTTAGGGGGCCTCCTGCTCTTTCTTCTGGGGAAACTATGGCATCTGCACAGCCTAGACACAACCTAGAACTTGCCTCTGTTGTTTTGTGCCTCTAGCAGTGAAGGGCAGCTGAGCAGAGAGGTGAGGAGGCTTTGGGTCTGTGTTACCTCTGCACAGTCCTAGAGGTGCTGTCAGAGGGAGATGCCACATCCTCCTGGCCTCCTCCTTCCATGCAAAAACCCACTAAATAGCTGGGGCTTCACCACAAACATAGGTGAGTCCCCCTTACCACCGCATGGAAGAAATAACCAAATTCTTTGGCCTTTTGTTCAGTAAAGGGAAGGAAGGTAAATCTGAGGTGACTCTGTTGCCTTCTGCATCATTTTTCTGACCTAAAAATAACACTGTGGCCCTTGTGGTTGCCATTAGGGTTATTTAGTGCGACAGCCTTTTTTTTTCCCCCCTTCCCTTTCCAGAACACTAGTGCTGCTGAGCAGAAGAACTGCCCCATTGTGCGAGCCCAAAGGAAACACTGCATAGAAAATGTGAGGAATTTTTAGGCCATGATATGTTTGGACTAGGAAGCAGGGGACTCGGAGGAATGCAGAGTATGGTTCCAAAAATATTCCCTGCAACAGCGCTCTTGGTCAGTAACAGTTATTTTTGTTGGCCCGCCAGCCCCCTCGAGCAGAGGTGATGTCATTCCCCGGCTCGGTGGAGGTGGAAATACAGAGGGTGCCCTGTGGTTTTGCAGGGTTGGGAGCGGACAGCTGAACCGAATGCCTTCTCCTGTCTCAAATGCTCTTTCTGTTGTGGAAAAAAAAAAAAATAAAGGCAGCATATTGTAGGGGATGGTGAGGATAAAATAATTAACAGCACTGTGGAAGCATTTTCAGTAGTTGTAGTCTCCTTCTTCCATGTGATCTCCCTTTCCCCTAGATCTGCTTTTCTACTCTCAGTGATGTATGTGCTTTGGGGTGCTTTTTGTGTTGAGTTTATGATGTTTATGCTGCTTTTGTTATTAAAACTGATCAAATCATAACACGTAGTGCTCTCAGTGTACTGAGCATCTCTGGCTGACACACAGGCATGTGAGTGTCTTCACAGTGATTAAAGAAAGCTAATAATATACCATAGAACACCTCTGGAGAAGAAAGCCAGCTTTTTTTTCTGTAATAAACAAGATGGAGAAGTAAAATATTGAGACCTTTTTCCATGCAGGTGACTCTCAATGTTCCTTGTGATCTCAGTGATGCTGATTTGACTCTGACATGTGAGCGAGGCCAAGAAATAGAGTAATTGCAATTTTTAGAAGGAGTTTATCTAGGCTGATAAGCTTGTAAAAGTTGTGTGCATCCATGTGTAGGATCAACCCAACAAGATGTAACTTCACCTCAGTCCTCCCTAACTTGAATTACATTCAGCACAGGCAGCTAAGCCAAATTTCCACTTTTCCCCAGAGACACAGGTAGCACAGCATACTGAACATGAGGCAAGGCGTTAAGAAACCCTGATTTTAATCCTGGTTCTGGCATTTAACCACTGGGTGCCACTGATTTTTGCTTTCTGCCTGGGTCTTATGGCACTTGTATGCTCCTAGAAGGACAAGGTTCATCTTTGAGGGGCTCTAATTTTTGTTATGGCATCTGGATTTCATTGCATGGCAAATAGTAGCCACACCGATGCTTCTTCAGCAGCCCTTGTGAAAGTGACATGACATGAAGGGCAACATATTCGTGCTCTTTCGGATCATGGGAGTGGTCCAAACCTCTCTTGTTCGGATCTTTACTGCATGATGTTTCACGGGAAAAGGAAGAACCTGTAAAAAACCCACAGTGCTGCCTTTCCTCAGCCAGGCATCTTGAGGCTGCAGAGGAAAGAAAACTGTACAAAACCAACCCAAAACACATGAATGCAAAGGTTTCCTAACATTGAAACTTAACGTTTGGGTTGATAAAATCCATGCAACGCTGACAGTTATACAGTGGCAGGAAATTGTTAAAGGTGTCAGGTTTTCCATTTTAATTCTGGGAACACTGTGGCAGTAGATTTCCTTGAAAATGCTGCTGAAAAGGTCCCACTTTCTAAATTGGAAAGATTTATAATTTACCTTTTTCTGTTAACCTCTTGTTCCTCAAAAGGTTAAGTAAGGGAAATTCCTCTTTTTAACACTGGTAGCTATTTGACAAAGTTTCCTTAGCACTGGGTAACACCGGATTTCTCAGAAAATGAGCCAACATAAGGGTAAAAGAAACATTTACTTGCAAGTTTTCTACAGATGTCTTAGAAAACGGCTTGTGTCATATAATTCATATACCCCATTTAATTTTCACTATCACTTAATGTACCAGAATAGAATAGAATAGCACAGACTAGAACAGATTGTTTCAGTTGGAAGGGACCTACAATGATGATTTAGTCCAACTGTTCATCGGTTCAGGGATGACCAAGTTAAAGCATGCTGTTAAGGGCATTGTACAACTGTCTCAAACACTGACAGGCCCAGGGCATCAACCACCACTCCAGAAAGCCTGTTCCGGTGTTCAACCACCCTCTGGGTAAAAAAATGCTTCCTAATGTCCAGCCTAAACCTCCCCTGGTGCAGCTTTGGTCTATTCCCACACATCCTGGCACTGGATACCAGGGAGAAAAAGCTCAACACTTGCCTTTCAACTTCCCTTCCTCAGGAAGGTGGAGAGGCAAATTGCCCCTCAGCCTCTTTTTCTCCAAACTGGAATCATAGAATCATTTAGGTTGAAAAAAATATCTAAGAGTATTGAGTCCAAACATTAATCCATCACTGCCAAGTCCAACACTAAACCATGTCCCCAGGTGCCACATCTGCACATCTTTTAAATACCTCCAGGGATGGTGACTCAACCCCTTCCTTGCCAGCCTGTTCCAATGCTTGACAACCCTTGTGGTGAAGAAATTTTTCCCGATATCCAATCTAAACCTCCCCTAACACAACTTGAGGCCATTTCCTCTTGTCCTATTGCTTGTTACTTGGGAGAAGAGACTAACAGCCACCTCAGTTCAGCCTCCTTTCAGGTAATTGTAGAGAGTGGTAAGTTCTTCCCTGACCCTCCTTTTCTCCAGGCTGAACACCTCCAGATCCCCCCGCTGTTCCTCATAGGTCTTGTTCTCTAGACCCTTCACCAGCTTGACAAACTAGAGCAAGCAGACAAACCCAAAGTCCTCCTCGTAGGACGTTCTTCCAGCCTTTTCACCAACTTTGTTGCCCTTCTCTGAATACATTTGAACACCTCAACATATTTCTTAAATTGTGGGGCTCAGAACTGCACACATTACCCAAGATGGGGTCACACCAACACCAAATACAGCAGGATCATCACTCCTTTTGACCAGCTGGGTATGCTGTGTCTTGCAATTTGTGACTTGCACAGGTGTCTTATCTCTTCAAGGTGCTGCACAATTTTGAGTGAATTAATACTCAAATAACCCATGTGGGAATCAAATAAGGACATTTTTGATGGCAAGATGGAGCTTGGGATATCAGCACAGTCAATTTATGCAGGAGAAAACTACTTTGCTTCAGGGAAGGCAGATACATTTGGAATTACTGCTGAAATCTGGATAATTGTAAAGGAGTGTAGGGTCTGGTAGATTCTGTGCTGGCATGAAGCATCAGGCTCACCTTTTAATGAGGTCATCTTTCCTCAAGCTTTGCTGGAAAAAATATGGAGCTTTGCTGAGTTGCTGAGTTTGCTGAGTTGCTGAGTGTTGAATTTGGAGTGTGGGAGAGGGAAAGAATGCTCCAATATATTTGGAGGTGTTATCCCAGGCTGTTGGTGAGTGAAGTCTCGGGCAGTGATGGAGCACTGGGACAAGGAGATGGGAGCTAATTTGGATTAAAACTAGAGCATCTGTGGGGAGGACTGAACAGATGATGTCTCTTTAGAAAGGAAAAGTTAGTGAAGCTCTTGGAGGATCTGGAAAGGTTCTCCCAGGGCTAATCCAAGTTTCATGATATCCCTCCATAATAGCTAAATAATCAGCTCTGTCTTCCCTGCATGGATTTAGTTGGGACAGGTTAAAAAAATTAGTTGTGTTTGGGGTTTTGTCAGAACTTCTTGGGTCATCTGTGAAGCAGCCATGGAAGGCTATGAGGAGACTATGGGCTGGGGAATATGTCAGGGTTAATAGACCACTCAGTCCCTTGATTAGCTCTGCTCTGGCAGCTGCCCAGTAGCCAGCTTCCAGTATAAATAATCTTTCAACTCTGGGGTTGATATTTCCAAAGCTTAAAATATGAAGGCCATACTGTGCTCTTTCTCAATATCATGACCTTAATAGGTTTCCAGTAAGAGCTGTAAAAATTGTCCCCACACCCGCTCTGCTTTGTGACTTGAAAACATCTGTGCAACAGTGCATGGCTCACTGTCCTGGGCAGGAATGAATGAAGCCCAGTGCCTAATTGCAGAAGGAAGGTCTTTGATGTGCTCCAGATTAAAGACATCAGATGCTCTCTCTAATTAGTCACTGAAGTAGATTTGTGGTTCTGATTCAAATTGTATCAGAAGCATTAATGGTCATGGCTAATGATTTTTAGAATAGAATAGACTGTTTTGATTGGACCTATAGGGACCATCTAGTGCAAATGCCTGACCAGTTCAGGACTGACCAAAAGTTAAATGTTAAGAGCATTGTCAAATGCCTCTTGAAATATTGGCAGGCTTGGGACATCAATCACCTCTCTGGGAAGCCTGTCCCAGTCTGTGACTGCCCTCTCAGTAAGGAAATGCTCCTTGATGTCCAGGCTAAGCCTTCTCTCTGAACCATTTTTGTTTCTGTTCTTCAGATAGTCAGATAAACTGCTCTGACTGGGTGTACTGGCCTGTTGGGACACATATTGAAGGACAAAAACAGGGCAAAGGAAGCAGCAGCACACTGTACTGTACTTGGAAAAGCAGGTAGAGAAGAGAGTTTGAAGAGGGTTAAAGGTCCTAAGTGCTTTGTTTTAGGGAACTCAGAGGGAAGTTATGGATACCTTATGCTGAAACACCGTCAGGGGTTTATTGATACATACTTCCCAATTATGGTACCCATAATTCCCAAATACCATGAAAATTGAAACAAGGTTGTATAGAGGAAGTTTTATACAGCTGACTGGAGCATCAGGGGAAGTTAAGAGACCTTTGGACTTAAGGGGTCCTGATGATGAAGATGGTGTAATAGGGAATGGGGACTGCTGATTATTTCCTGAAGGGGAAAGTCCTCTTTTGTCTCCTAGAGCCTTGCCATGCTATTGATATGAAACAGGGTTATTGAAATAGGGTGTTCCCATAGTCACTTCCTCACTCTGGCATTGCAACACCCTCCCCCAGTGAAATTCCTGCCCTTACTTCAGTCATTAGCAGAGTCCCAGTTTTCAGCCAGCTGTTTCCCTATGGGTTGCTCTGCAGGGCAGGTCATTTGCTGCCAGGACCCTCTAAAGAAGATTTCTCTGTCTGGATTGTACTGCGAGGCAAAGCCGGCAGTGAACACTGGATTCATTTTCTGTGTTATTGTTAGAGTGAGCTCTTTATAACCATTCAATTTTCTTTTAAATAAATCCCATTTGGAAAAACAAATCCTGCCCATAAAAGCAGCTCTCTGTGCTGGGTTAGTTTTCAGCATACCATGCACAGCTGTATATTTGGGTTTATGTCTCCAGGCTAAATTCTCATTCCTGTGCGCAACCAGAGTATTCATGCTGGAGAAATGGCAAAGCTGCTTCTTGGGACCCTTGGGCTTTTGTTGGCATTAGGGAAGATGGAGGAGGATAAGTTAGGAAGGTGAATAAGCCAGACAATTTGTCCCAGGGAGTCTTGTGTGAAGGATTAGAAAGGGACCAAGTTCATGTCCATAGAGTCTAAGCCAGCTTTTTCCCAGTCTCCTGGGCATTGAAGGTGTCCTGCTGGTGTGTCTCCCAGGTTTGAGCCTATTTGTCCTCATCCTATCTTCTTCCTTCATGCTGTTCCAAGTCCCTTGTGCATCGTGGAGATGAAGCATCACCTCTGACCATGTGCAGAGGGAGGAGGGACATCTAACCAGGGTGGCCTCCATCCAGAGCAGAAGGGTGATTTTTCTCTGGCCATGTCTTTTCTGTGCCCACAGAAGATGCTGGGAGGGCTGAAAAGGGATAATAAATGCCCTTGATCTTTAAGGTCCCTTCCAACCTGGGCCATTCTGTGATTCTATGATTCATACTTTCCAAAAATGTGCAGCTTACAGGCTATCTCTTTAAATTCCTTTTTCTCTTTTTTTTTTTTCCCCTGCAAGAGGGAGATGAGAAGAAGCAATTGTCCCACAATTGTTGCCAATTCCTTGCTGGCTGACACTTAAATATAAGGAAAAGTCAGCAAAATATAGGATATGTGAAGGGGGAGAGAGATCTCAAAAGAAACCATGGGAATGTTTGAAACAAAAGTGCTATTATTCATCGTAGGCTTCAATTTAGCAACTCCAGTGTGTAAGGCACTGCAGACCTCCACTGCTGGGACACAGAGTGGGAAATTTCATCTGGAAAGAGTCGTCTGAAGATATAGTTCTGAAGGAGTGTGAGGCACCCTGTTCCTTTCCATCCTCATTACATCTGGAATTATTTCACACAGTTATTTGTGCTGCAACAATGGAGCTATTAATGCTACAACAATAATACTTTGCAGTTCTTTAAAGAGGTTTCAAAGAACGTCATTAAATGCAGGGTCACACTTAAATCACTTAAGACTGTTTTGAAGTATTTTTCTTCTAATTCTATGTTTAATTCTTGAGACAGAGCAGTTTATTTCTGCTTGTTTCTTTACTGGATGTTAAAGAATTCAAAGACCTAATTCTGGATATTGTCTTTGCAGAGAGCTTGGTTGTTTTTTTTCAGTGAGCTTTGAGTGGTGGAAGGAAGCCTGGTTTAACACTTTAGCCAGAGCACAGGATGAAATATTTTAAAGCAATTTTTGCTTGCTCTAGGGTCTATGTAGCACTGTTGAGGAGGTGGAGCAGGATTTTTGGACACTGAAAAGAAATCATATTGCTTTGTATAATGCTGAGCAAATTGTAGTGGGACTTCCTAGTCCACAGCACACAAAATTGGCCAAAAGCTCCTGTTCCTGCATTGCTTTTGACCTCCTGTTATCCTTCCTTGTGTAAAACAATGCAACAGTCATGGGAGAAAAGTTCTTCAGTTCCTGTGGATCTTCACAGCTTGCAAAAGGTTCATCATTTGCATGGCTTCTGCTAAAACAATTTCTTTGCAAAAAAAAAAAAAAAAGAAATTGAAAAAGTAGTCCCTTTATTTCAAGTGGCAGATCTCAGGCTCAGGCAAAAGCAGCTGAGCTCAGGTTTTCATTAGGATTCTTCTGTCTTAGGAATTAAGTGAAATGTGGGTTCTGATAATCGGAAAGATTGGGACTGAATCAAAAGATGCATAGGGAGAGAGAAGAGTGATTTTCAGACTTGTGTCTGCAGCATTGCTGGGAGCCCATGGCTCAGGCTTGCCTTTGGGTCAGACCCTCAGCAGCATTTCCTCAGCAATTCACGTCACACCAGCAACACTTTGCTTTTCCTCAAGTAGATGTTTTACAAGCTGAGTTCATGTCCTTGGGGAAAAATAACAAGTGCGTATGATTAGGAAGGTGATTTGATAGGACTGAAAAGGAAAATAGCTCAAGTTTTTAAATGGAGGTAAATATTTAGTGCTTATGTCAGTTTTGCACAGCATTTGATTTCCTTAGTGCATTAGTTCCCCTCCCTCCCCCTCCACTTACCTCTCTCTGTCACTTACAGTTTGGTATGACATGGGACAAACATTTTAGAGGTTTATGAAGTGGAGGCTTTTGCAGACCTTTAATTTGAAGTGCGGTGGTGTGATGGCCAGAAGTGCACTGATAAAAAGCAGGATGCTGCCTTGTGCAGCCCCTTGGGCTTCAGTCTAGCCTGAGTTGTCCATTTGCTTGGGAATGTGCCAAGGCTGAATTTGATTCTCCAGTTTTGAAATGTGCTTTTTGTCTGCGGGAAAAAACCTCGCATGTGTTTTTCGGGATCCAAGATTTACACCATGGGAGAACAGGGCTTATGGAATTATCTTCTCTGTGTCCTCTCATGCCTCTCCAGCGGTGGCCAGCGGCAGAGGAAACACCAGCAGATTATTGCATCCATTGGGTGAAAGGGCAGGTTATATGATAGACCCTCAGTGAGAGGCTGAGATTGAGATTGATAAAAGGGTATCTGACAGGATAGAAGGTACAGTGGTACATCACAGTCCCCTAATGTGCCACGTTCTACAGGGCAGAGCAGGAGCTGGAGATAGAGCCCCCAGCAGCATCTCAGAGTGGTTTCAGACAGAAACTGAAATAGGAGCAGCCCAACAGAAATTCAGAGTTGCTGTCAGCTCCCATCTTGCTGTCCTGGATATTGAGGCAGCAACATCTATCTGGCAGGTCCCAGGACACTACTGCCCATTCCCAACTGTGAACTCTGCATTTTGGTCTTTTCTTTGTCCCACTCAGCCTATTATTTTTCTTTTTCTCTCTCTCTCTCTTTTTTTTTTTTTGTCCCAAGCAGCTTTAAATAGGTTGGGGTTATTCCTTGTTTATATGAGAGTGCTCAGAGGTACAAATGGAAAGCAAAGCCATGTTGTGCTGGTCATTTTTCTTCCATGTAGTAACAAATAGACCTCACCCCTATGATCTTACAGAGTAAGTCAAACACACAGACAAATGATGAGTGACAGGCCTTGTCCCATTTTACTGAGTGAGGGAACTTGCCTGAAGTCCCAAAGGAAGTTTGTACAGGAACTAGGAACTAAGCATCTGTGTTACAATTCTAGGTGCCATAATCAGAAGTCTGTCCTTCTTTTCCAAAACTTATTAAGAGATTTTGTTTTTCTCCAGAGAGCTTGATTATTTTTTTTTATTATTTCCTGATGTAGAACCTAAATATTTTCATTTTGAATTTCATTCTGCTACTTTGAGGTAGACACACTGTGAAAAATTCAATATCCCCTTTTGATTTGGCTTTCTACTATTTACTACACACATACCTGATAGAGAACAGTGACTGTCACATTTGCTCCAGCACACAGATGTAAGATCTGTTGGTGCATCAGAAAACTTCTCTTACACACCTGGAAGGTATTGTGTGTTAAAATTTGCCAATCAGACAAGCTTATAAAGTGTATTAAAGCAGTCTATGATGTCTCAGTGCGAAGAGGAGAATACATGGGACGAGGGTACCTCCACAGACATACTCCATCTTTTTACAATTTAGAAGGTTCTGCTGTGTAACCTAAACCCTGACTAAGGTGGATATTCTCCACTTTAATTTGTATTTTGTTTTGGTGGAATTTTTTTTTGTCCAAATTTATTTTACATGCATAGGCAATGTCATATTGAACAGAGTGTATAATGTCTGCAAGGTCTTTGAGACTCAGCTCGAAGGAGGGGCCAAAAAGCTGAGATCCATGAGGGATCAGTGTAGGATGATGTCTCCTGAGAGGGCTGTGCCCCATACTCACCATAGAGGCTTTTAGCTTTGCAGCAAGAAGGAATTAATATCCTGAAAGCTTGCAAAATGTTTTTCTGTCCTTCTTCCTACACTCTCATGACTTGCCCCGCATATAAAGCTCAGTTTTCCTCTGCACAGTATCTTGTGTGATGCTTTACCTGGTGGGACTCAAATGTGTATGAACAGGGCTTTATATCCACTTTGAGTAAATGACTGCACAGTTTTCAAGAAAGTGGGGAATGGTGGTCTTTTTCTCTGATTAGAACATATTCTAGAGTGATGCCTCTGTGATTCAAACCAAAGTGAGTTTTTTAGGTAGGCAGTGTACAGTAATTACATAAATTGGAATTTTGGCTAGAACAAACATCTTTGCTTTTTTGAAAACTGCAGTGAGATTTTTAACGATGATGGATGATCAGCACACTGGTTTTATGTTTTGCCCAAGAGGGATGAATCATAGACATAAGAGCTGGAAAAGACTTACAGAAAGAGGTTATCTAATCATCCCCAAGAAGACAGGATCATATTAATTTGTGATGGTTAAAGACACTTGAAGAACACTTCAGTAGCAATGTCTTAGCTGTTGTGTTCACATGCTTCTTTCCTTGAGCTTTCAGGTTTTCCTTCAGTTCCATGACATTTCTGCAAAACAAGAAAACTCAGCCTAAGCCTTTCTCATGACAGATGCTAAGCAGTGCTTAAATCACATAAGCCAGATTCTGCCCACAAGTTTTTGGTAACTGCCAACCAACGAAGAATTTCATAGTTTGAGCATTTTTCAAAGATAACAAGCACTGGATCAGTCATTTGCACAGTGCCAGGAAAATACTGTGTTGGTTTTTACTAGTCACAAAGCTGGCATTTTCTCTGCAGTCTTTTTATGATGGTTTAATTTAAGTTTAGGAGGTAGCTCTGTCATCTCTCTCCTTTAAAAAATGTACGTGTATGGAAATAACTGAAAGTTAAGCAAATGAGTAAAAAATGACATCCTTTTCTAGGTAGGACTAAGCAGCCTGATTTAAAGGAAACTTTTTTGACAAGATCTTCTAAATATAGCCTTTAAACTAGCTCCTCTGGAAAGTGATGGCAGCTCAGGCTTTTAAAGTTTTGCCTGAAAATAAGTGTCTACAGAAAGCACCCCCAGGATTTTAAGAAATATTTAGAAAACCATCAAACCGACATCATCCTTTATTTTCAGAGTTTCTGAAACTGTTTCCTTTTATACCATTTGGATTAAGGGCACTTAAATTGCACCAGACTAGGGGCTGTGTTGACAATTTGCCAGGCGCTTGAGAGCCACATGTAATTTTAAAAATACAGAGAAAATTGCAGCTGGTGCCTCTTTGGAATATGGCAGGTTGTTTCACTTAACCAGGCAGGACTGTTACTATGCCCACAGAGGGACACATATTTTGACAGAGCTGTGGTTATGCCAGGCTGTCCTGGGTGTCCTAAAAACACTCTTCCTGTGTCCTGTTTTGTAAGTGGGGATTTCTGAGTAATTTCTGAGCAGGAGACGTTGCATCATGGGATGGTGTTAGGAAAGTTGTCTGCACAGCTGCAGCTGGTGAACTTCATTCTTGGCAGAGTGGGCAGCACCGTGTGCTGGGTGCTCACCCAGAAGACCTGTGTTGGGTTGCCTCTGAAAAGGGCATTTTGCCTGAAGAATATCTGCAGCAGCTCAGGGCCTCAGAATGCAGGGGATGGAAAGAAGAGCCTTCAACAACCAAATTTTACAACTAACTCTTTTTAAAAAAGTAAAGGTAGTTAAGTAGTTTACAGGTAGAGAGATAAGCTTGTCCTTGACTTCCCAGAGGGCATGAGCCAAGACACAGGTAAACATATTGAAAAGTCACTCACTTGGGTTTCTGTGAAATACCTGAGATCACTTAATGTGTTTTTTAAAGCAATAATAATTATTCAGAAGGACAAATTATGTTGAACCTCGTGCTGACAAGTATGTTTGCTAACACAGGGTTTTTCTCCTGTGCAGATAGGACTGAAGTATTTTGTTCCAGGTAGCCAGAGGAGAGAACTGTGCATGTCCCCTACTAAAAGAGAAACCGTAGGCTGTGCTTATCACTCATGTGGCCAGGCAGGTGCCAGGAAGGATGACTGATACCATTGCATCTTATGGTTAGTTACCTAACAACAAAATAATAAATAACAACTCAAAACCTGCAAGCCAGACATAAGACTTGTTTGCATAACCATGTCACCTTGTGCTTTGTGCTCCTGGACTATTGTCTAATGGCCTGAATGGAGTCTCTGAGAAATAGCTACAGAATAAATAATAAATACAAAACCAGCAATCATTTCAAAGGCTGTGATCCTACGTTGTTAAAATTCACAGGTTACATGAAAGAAATTCAGGAAAGAATAAGGAAAACTGTTACCTCTCCAGAATTCATATTATTCTGTTTTCTAGCCGAATCCAGTAGACCTTACCAAAAAAATAGAGGCCTTTTGTCCTATTTCTGAGGCATTACAACAATTTCAATGTCTGTCTTGTGCATATTTCTCACATAGTAAGGACTTTTCATTGCCAGAATAGAAGCCAGCAATTTTTTTCTCTTGAGCTTTTCACAAGGATCTCTCAAGTTATTTTTGTGTGTGTGTTTGCAGTCAGGCATATTACTGGTACTGGGGCTTACCTCGGGCAATTAACCCTCTTCTTCATCAAGGTCTGGAGTCAGTGGTTGAGCCTTCCCTGTTCACAGGATATTCTGAGTTGGAAGGGACCCACAAGGGTCATCGAGTCCGATTCTTAGGCCCATATGGGGATTAAACCCACGAGCTTGGCATTATTAGCACCATGCTGTAACCGACTGAACTAATCTTAGGGTTGTAGTTGTCTGAAAATCTGAGGCTGCATTAACTAAGATTTTTTCACTTCCAATGAAGAGTATAGGCAATGTGTCATGCCATGTGGCAGGTCGGTGGTCAGTGTAGATGTGTCTGTGATCTCTTTTGACCTTCTGTTGCAACATCTAAATGTAGAGGTTATGTAGGAAAGGCCAGTCTCATCCCACAGACTCCTCTGTGGTTGCCTCAAGAGAGGAACCTTTAAGCTCCTGTGGGCGAGCATTTGTCTGTCTGTGGAGCAGCAAAGTGAGGCCACCACTGTCCGCTGCAAAATGCAGTAGCTACCTTTGCAATTTATAAAGAAACTTGATCAGGAGCAATATTTGTGGCTTAAAAGGGCTGAAGACAAGTTGGAGATTTCACTGAAAGCTGCAGAAGTGGGAGGCTGACTACCCACATGGTTTCTTCACCAAAACAATCTTCTAATAGCAGTGATACCAGCCAAGGCTATGGCCAGAGAGCCAAATGAATGTTCTTGTGATGCATTACCTGGGCATCATTTTCTTTGTGTGAATCTCTGCTAGGACTTTCTTGCAGAGAAAATGAAACCTAAGAATCAATTTTACTAGCAATGGCAGGATTTTGTCCATATGATAATTTTCTGTGCTTGTTTGAGCAAGGAATGGTCTGGCAATAAAACTGTGCAAGTATAATGTTTCTCGTGTAGATGAGGCATCAGTAAAGAGGCTGTGCTGAAGACAGGCTGGATTATGTTTGCTAAGTGGATGGAGCCCATCAGGAAGATCACTCCTCCCTTTAGAAGCCTATCCCTGTGCACAGCCCTGTCCTGTCTTGCAAATGCTTTTCAGATGTCTTTCAAACATGGACTGTTTTTAAAAGGAAGAAAGGTCAGGCATTTCTATTACTGTGTCCACCCTTGCTATGTGGATCTCAGCATGAAGATTTGATTTAAAGGAAACTTAAATCGACTTTTGCTGAGTCGATGTCCCACACCTGGACTTTGACTCTCCGTTTTTACCGTCCCTCCATTCCTTTTGTCCTGCACTGTCCCTTTCAGTCCCTTTAGTTTACTTATTACTAATTACTGGTCAACAAAGAGATAGATGAAAGAATCACAAGGCCTTGTTATCAATTTGCATTCACTTTAATTAAATGCACTCATCACACACTCCTGAAGTCTTAATGAGGCAGAGGAAATCAGTAAGTGACAGAGTGAAGTCCTAATGCACTGTGCAGTAATTACAGACAGTGGGAATATCTTTGAGATCCTCTGAACTGCATAGGAAACCCAGAAATGTTGTAACTTCAGAAATGGAGCTGGATGTGACATCCTCTGCTGGGGAAAAAGATGATGACTTCAGATTAACGATAAATGAAGAAGATTTGTGAAACATTGTTAAACTATGTACTGTGGTTTAGTGCAGAAACATGCCATGTCTTGTTTGCTAACTGGGTTTTTGGTTGTATTTTTTTTTTCCCTTCTCCTTTTTGAGAAGAATCCCACTGTGTGCCAGGGCTAAGTCTGATTTCACCAACCTTTTGGGAATACACAATGCATAGTTCAGCCTCTTTGGTACAGCACATATGAAAATACAGGACTAATGCACTGGCTCCCTTCCACGCCACTAGGAGTTTTCAGAGTAAACTGAAGCATAGGCAAAGATCATGTTGGTGGCATGAACAGGGCTCCTTGCCATTCAGCACAACTTCTCAGAAGGCAGATTAACCAACCAGCGCCTGAACATGTTTTCAGTACAGGGAGAATGCATCGGGGGACTGTAAACATTCACATTTGTTCCTCTTCAAAGAGATGGTTCTGCTCTCATTACTTCCCCTCTCTCCTCCACCCGGCTCCAGCCCTACCCTATTTAGACTCATGATTTACTGAGCTTCCTTGAACTCTGACCTCTGTCAATAGGACCATGATGTAAACATCTTCCTGTGGCTACAAAGCTGTGACCTGTAGGAGCAGGTGGGGGATGAGAATGGGGCTGGGGGTGAGAGTCGTGTCATCTGCACAACCCTATTTTTGGCCCAGAGTGAAGACAACAGTTCCTTGCTCCCCAGGGCAGCAAGAGCCAAAGCCTATAGAAGTCAAGAGAAGCCTTTCTGTTGACTTGAATGGTCTTTGGATCGGGACATATGTTTGCTGTGCAAACTGGAAGATAGCCCTCATAAACCCCACCAAGTGAAAGAGAAGGACTCCCCCCCAGGCTCACGGAGGTGCCGCTCGGTGGGTGATCTTTCTTTGCGAGTGAAAGCAGATACGTGGCTCCTTGTGTAAGACGTGCTGCACAACAAAGGAGAAGCTGGCATTGTGAAAGCCAGGCAGGAAACTATCTGGCTCCAGATACGTAGGCACAGCCCAGTGCCTAGCCCAGGAGAGCAAGAGTTTGTTGTGTTTTGTTGTTCTCATCGGTGCAGCTGCCAGTGTCAAACTTCAGTCCATCTGGGAGGATGCAATGCTCTTCTCTGGAGAGCAGGAGTGGAAGGCAAGTGGGTGCAGGGAGATGTTTTTGTGAGACTCCTGAAGGTTATTGGGAAGGAGTCAAGTATCAATAAGTGGTTATGGAGTTCCTTCTAACCTGAGCTGTGGAAATGCCAGCAATGCTGCTCACTTTTCCATGGTGTTTAGTTTGAAATCAGGTTTCAGCCTGGCTGCAGGACCACTGTGACTATCATTAACTATTTTATATTATTTATTTTTGAAGATGAATATTAAAATTGTTTTGGGTGCTCTAGGTGCTTACTCTTCCACCTGAGAACAGTTAATTTCCTGCAGGACAGCATCTGTTCCTGATACTTTTGTAATGTGATTTTTTCCAAGAGCCATTCACAGAGCCAGTATTACAAACATGAAATGAGATCTCAGACTGAAAAACTTGGATAACATGCTTGCTGTGAGACACTCGGCTACTATGTTATTTTTCCCTGAGAAATCTTCTTTCTGGTGAAAGCAAGACAGTGGAAAATTGAATTTTGGTCTTTCTACTGTCCTCAACTTCTGCTGAGCTCCTCTATTGAAAAGAAAAATCAGCTTAAGACTGCATGTATAAATAGGCTTGCTTGGATTTCACTGGAACTCTAAATAATTGACCGTAATTTCTTGTCCTCCCCCTCTCCATCCTGCTAAAATGGTTTGGTGTTTCAGTAGGCTGAATGATTTTAGAGAGAGCGATGCAGACAGTGGGGACATGACAGAGGTTTTTCTGAGGCACTGTCACAGTGTAAATGTGAATCAACATTTCAGTGATCAGCCTCTGTCATGAAAATGTGACATCAGCTTTCTTGGAAAGTGCCATAGGAATTCAAGAAAGTTTTTTAGAGTAAAGCAAGGACTTCATAGCTCTTTGAATACAATTTCAGTTTGTCTCAGATGGTGTGTGAAGGTTTAGGTCAGCACTTGTGTTCTGTGCTCACAGACAGCTGATGGTATTTGCTGTCCTACCCAGATGAAAGCTGAAGCAGAGGGCTGAGTCTGAATGCACTTGTATTTTCATATCAGTAAGGTGGTAGTGAATCTACAGCTAAATTCAAGCAACCTAAAATCCCAGGCTTTTGTTGAACATTGCAGATGTGATTACCATTTAATGAGCTGTGGAAACTGAAATGGCATTCTCATAGAATCATGAATTCATGGAATAGTTTTCATTAGAAGGGACCTTAAAGACCATTTCATTCCAACCCTCTTCCATGAGCAGGGACACCTTCTACTAGGCCAAGTTACTCCAAGACCCATCCAACCTGGCCTTGAACACTTCCAGGGACGGGGCATCCACAACTTCTCTGGACAGCCTGTTCCAGTGCCTCACCACCCTCACAGTTTAATTTGCCATTTGGATAGAGGCTGAGTGTTTATTTACTGTGACAAAGAGGTGGCAGGGATAGACTTGGCAACTCTGCTGTCTTTGGTTGTGAGCCTTTACGCAAAAAGAGAGCATAGCCAGAGTTATCCTCTTGGAGCTTCCAATATTGTAAGCCATAAGAAGACACTGTGTATGCAGAGGGTGCAAAGCAAGTAAAAGTGTCCAATGCCTGTCAGCATTCAGATTACATGTCCCTGTGGACTTTAACGTCAATAAAACCTCCCAGAAGTGTGTGGAAGGCATTAGAGGACCGGGACTCGGAAATGATTATAGACACGAGCAGTCACGTGGAAGGCAGCAGAAAAGAAGCAGAAAAGGCACATAGTAATCTAATGTGAAGAGCCAGAGGCATTTCAGCTGGGTGCACAAGTGAGACTTGTTCGCCCCTCCTTGGTTAAAACCTTCATCAGGTTTGACAGTATGGCAGAAAGACAGGGGTTTGCACATGGTTCTAGGGAAGAGCAACTGTTTTGGACAAAGGATGCTGGAATCTCTAGTGACCTAGAGAGGACACTGTGAATAGCATTATATTGGCATGCCCAGCATGTAATAACGATTCCTTGGAGTCCTACATCTTGTTTGTTGGGTGGAGTTTTTCCCCTCTTTCTGCCTATCTCTTTAGTGTATATGAACCACAGCTGTTAATGAGGAAAATATGCAGTTGCTCTGCAGCAGCAGGAAGGAAAAATAAATCATCCTCCCCCCGTCCCTTCTGTTACTATTGACTTACCAGTGACTGTGCTAAGGTTAAAACCACACAGAGCTGCATGCGTAAATGACAAGGAATTTGCTCTGAACTGTAGCATGCTGCCACTCATGACAGATAAATTCTTATTTCTAATTGTATTCCCCTTGCAGGCAGCTCAGCTTTATGGTAGAATGGATATGATGGTTATTTCAGCAAAGTTGCTCGTGTTTTGTGCCAACAGAGTGTTCGGAGACCATGGCTCTAATGTGAGTTTAGCTACAAGAGGGTGAGAACTGGACATTGGAATGATCATCTGGAGCAGAGCTCTGGAGGGGTTGATTGTCCCTCTGTGCAGCTGAAGGGGGGAAGTTGCTTCTCAAGATGTTTAATGATGTAGTGCTTTTTATGCCAGAGCACTCCCTCTGCCCTTCCTGGTTCTCCCAGCAGACATAGCTGCACATACTCCCCAAACAAACTTGACACATAGTAAAATTTGCCCCATAAGGCATGCATATTTTTGTGAATAGATCAGGAGTGACCAAGGGCACAATTTCAGTTTGTCATGGACAGATCTTCCTCTGGTTTTTACTGTAGATGCTCCTTCTCATTAGTGGAGTTACATTCATTTACACTAGCTGACAGTGTAGCCCTGTATTTTACATGACTTTTGGGATGTATATATTTTTCTTTTTTGAAGTCTTCTGCCCTCAGGCTCCCATTCTGCCTGGCAAATGAATGTTTCAGAAAGACATCCAAGGCAATCTCTGTATCCTGCGGTGAAAACAAGACTGACTGTATTCATTCCTGCTTGTCACTGTCTAAAATATGTCTTCCTGATTAAGTTAGTGGACAAGAGCTAGCCGCACACAACAGTGTGATACAAAGAATATAAAGATGCATACTCTGCTCTCCATGACCTTTCTTCCTTCATGATCAAATTTTTTAGGGCTTTTTTGTTGTTGTTGAATACCTTCTGTCTTGAGAACTTCTCTTCCTTTGGCTGATCCTTCTGACTTCTGTGTGAACAGATCAGACACAAGCAAGGACAGAATTCCAGTCCATCTTGCACAGACAGCACATATTTCTGGTTTGCTGTAACTGTTTATATCAGAGTAAGCACACAGAGGACACGTATAAAATCTGGATACAGCATACTACATGTTGTACAGCAAAATTTATTTCATTAGCCTACACTGCCTTTTATTTGCCCGTTAAGCCTTTAAAATCAAATAGTTTCATAGATTTCAAACCATCCCGTCTCCACTCTCCAGCTGGAAGATTGAAAGTGGATTATGGGATAATCTCAAATGTCATCACAATTGCTACCTATGCTACCTTAGCTCCTTTTGTTTGAAAAATAGTGAAAGATTAGATTTTGTTTATTTGGTTTTCTCTCTCTCTCTTTTATTTCTTTCTTTTTTTTTTTTTTTTTTTTTTTTTAGGGAGATAGTGTTAAGCATTGCTGCCTGCAGAGATTAATGAAAAATGTCAGGTCTAGGAATCCATGAAAGATTTGCTGTAAAAAGCAGTTGACTCCTTTGGTCCCATATTACAACTCTACATCCATTTATGTGTCCGGGAAAAGGTTGGAAAATTCTTTACTTCAGGGCATGAATGAAATGTAAAGAATTGTACTGTTGCAAATGCTCCTTTACCATTTGCTGACTTCCAACACCAGCCACTGCCTTATATTTTGCCTGGTTCACCAAGACTGCAGAGACACCAATTTCCTGTGTTGCTTAGGTAGTATCATCTTTTAAGGAAGCTTAACTCACTTCTCAGCCTTTTTTCTGACTATTGGAAAGTGTTGAGTACTTTAACATTTACAAGTGTTTTCTCCTGCTCTTTTAATTCTTTTTTTGTCTCACTGTTATACTCTTTCTTAAATTCATTCTTCCCATTTAATTTTTGAGCCATGACATCGAGTCTGGACCCAGATGCTATCTCAGATACTATTATGCATACAGTCAGTATACCTACCAACTTCTGTGTAGTATTCTTCTTGTGTCCAAATAATGCATTAGCTGTTTTTGCCACAGATTTTGCCTGAGAATTCAAGTTGAGTTGGTCATCCTACAGTCTCTGCTTTTGAAGTCTGAGTCTCACAACCTGAAGCTTTGCACTCTTGCAGCCTCACATACATGCTGCCTGCATCACCCTGCTGAATGGTTACCTATTCAGTGAGGGATGCAGTTTATGCTCTAACAGTCATCTCTTTCCTCAGGCTGTAATGCATTCTCCACAGTTTGCTTTTACTTCTCTCTTTTCTGTGTTACCACTGATGGTTTTTCCTTCCCCACACAGCAACAGGCTTATCCTGAACTGGAAATGGATTTTTAACTGCTGCTTTATTGATTTTGGCTTGATGAGTCTCTGGTGTTTCACTCCTTTAACTTGACTTTTTTGCAGGCTGTGTTTTTTAAAGACTAATGACATTCTTTGTCATCAATCTTCTCTTCTCCCTGTTTTTCAGGAAACCTATATATATATGTGTGTGTGTGTGTGTATAAATGCTTTATCTTAATGTTTTGGTATTATTTTCACACATCATTTCAGCCAAGACGGTTTTTTGCCCCTAGGAAGGTCAGGCAGCATGGGGTACCCAGGTAAATACTCCAAGTAATCCCTGGAAAGATTATTTTTTTAAAACAAACAACTCCCCCAAAAAACTAAACCCACACATGTTATGACTAGAAGTCTAAGGAGCAGTCATTGTCTTTGCTAATGACGGTGGATGGTCTGCCAAGTAGATGCTCTGTGAAAAATCATCAGGATTGTCACATCCTTAGCTCATTGGGCTGAGCTTGCTTTAGGTAAAGGTTATAAGCCTCTTTTCCTGCTTCACATGGTCTGGAAATGTTTAGTTTGTCTTGCATTACCTACTGCAGTATGACATGGCCATTGCAATCCCTGAAGCCTTCCAGACACTTATTTCTCTTTGGAGGACAGTAGATGTTTAATTGAGGAACTCCTATGGAGAGTGTTACTGCTGACAACTTCCTGATCACCCACAAGTTATCCAATACACATCTTCTTCTGCATCTTCCTTTCTGTTGCCTCATCAGCTGTAGAAACTGGGATCTCAATCTAAATGTGAAGCCCCTTTACGTTGTTCATTCGTGAAGTGTGATTTAGTTTGTCTGGGTTTTACTGGAAACTAGGATCCCCTAGGCTAGACCAGTCAAGCTGACAAGGTGCATTTGTTTTGTTTTCTACAAGAATACAAATTTCAGTGTTAATTCACCTCCTCAAGTTTGTTAAATGATTGTCCAGCATGCCTTCTCCTTTCCTTCCTCTTTCCTTCATGCTGTGGTGGTGAGTGAGCATTTAGTTGCACAGGGTGAGAGAGCACAAACAAGTCTCAAAAACATCATAGTGCACACTGTTCTCATTTTCTCTGAAGTTCAACTTCATTGAGGACGTGCATCAAAAATTCAGACCCTTTGCATGTTACAAAGCCGTGGAGATGGAGTTAACTTACCCATAAATTTCTTTTCTCATCTAAAGCAAAACATGCATACCCTTGTAGCTTGAGTGCACCTGTGTATGGCATCCCTGGTTTTGATGCAGTGAAGAAAACATGAATGCCTAATCTTCTCTAATGAGGAAGCTGACCAAGGTGTGCCTCTGGTTTTATTCAATGTGCTGTGCAGAAAGGATGAAAGGGACCGTAGAAGAGGAGAGTTTTGCTGGAATCATGGTCCAGTTGTTAGGCCAGTGGGGCATGCTGTATTTTCCATTTCTCACATTGCCAGCAGGCACATGAGTAATCGTGTGGTAAGGGAAAGAAAGGAAGGCACCAAAAAGAGTGCAGAGGGTGAATGTGTCAAGCTTTAATGAATGCTGTGCTCCAGCCCAGGTGCTTGTTTCCAGCAAAGTGTCTGTATGTCACTTATTATTTAGAGTCGCCAACACTTGCTCAAGGTGCCAGAAAATAAAAACAGACGCTGACACGTAGCGGGCACAGAATGAGGTTGGGGCAGCGCAGATGGGAGGTTGAATTTCACGCTCCGGCGTTCGTTAACATGGCGTGAGGGGAATCAGTTTCAGAGAGGCCGACCGGGCCGCTCTCCAAATGAGGCGTTCCACATGATTTCACATCAAACAGTCACTGGAGTGACACATTTGTTGTTTCCACTTGTGTGATAACGCAGCAATGTGCTGGTGCATTCATTGAGGATTTATTGATCGGGCCATTTTCCTAATGTGTTTTAAGCTGCGGCATTACGGGTTCTGGATGGCGCGTTACCATGTTTCACTGGCTTGGGGAGGCACTCAGCAGCCATTCGTCCTGATCAGTTACTGTCAAATACTTTCCCCCAGGCCCAGAAAATAACTTCTCTTGCCTGGAGGAGTAGGTGTGTGCCATGAGAATGAAGCCCAGCATAAAATATATCCCTTATTTGCTTGCCTGTGAATTGCTCGCCACGGGAGAAGACCTGTTTGGTGGTGTGTTGTTGAAATACAAGAAATCAATGTGAGTCTTCTCTTCTGGGTGTTTTCATAGTAAATTTGGCATTTGAGCCATGTTTAGTAAAGTTTTGCCAGGGGTAGTAAGCCTTGCCAGCTTTTTTTGTGATCCAAGGACAAGTTCTTTATCTGGCAATGCAAGAAACTTCATGAATGTAAAACTGACTTATGACTTGGAGGTGAAAGAAATATGCCACAATAAACCTAAAATGCTGTCAAAAAGCAAGGCAATGGGAGTATATTTTTTCTAGTATTTAATTATATTGGCAAAAAGGTAACATCTAAGAGCCTCAGCGCAAACTAGGACCTGGTGTATGATGAACAGAAAGACGGTTGCTGCTTCAACCAACAAAGTTTATGAAACCTATTTGGAAACTTTTCCTGGCAACATTTTCTAATGGAAAAATGGAATTTCCATAACATTACAAATATATTAATTCAGAAAGCCTCTAATTATGCTAAGAATACTGGGAAAATCCTGACAAAATTAAGAGTATGCGTGATTCAAATTATGTTGTTTTACTGAATCTGACTCAACTGACTTAGTTTTGAGTCAGTTGAATAAGGTATTGAGTTGCTTCCAATAATGCAGCGAACACCTTCTACCAGTTATACGGCAGTCTTACATTCTTTACCATGGGCTATTTTTGTAATACAATACCTGTGTCTCTTGTTTGATCCATTGCAAGAATCAGTCATCTGCAGACCTATTAGAAGATGAAGTATGGTCAGGAGCTACAGCTCCCATGAGGCAATGTGGAGAAGTGTCTAGCGTCAACATAGTGAGAAATCATAGAATGATGGAATCATTTAGGTTGGAAAGGACCTCTAAGGTCACCGAGTCCAACCCTTAACCAGGAACTGCCAATTCCACCACTAAACCATGTCACTAAGTGCCACATCTACACATCTTTAAATACCTCCAGGGATGGAGGCTGCCCAGAGAAGTGGTTGAGTCAAAACACTTCCCTGGGGAAGCCTGTTCCAATGCTCGATAACACTTTCCTTGAAGAAAATTTTCCCAATATCTGATCTAAACCTCACCTGACACAACTTCAGGCCATTCCCTCTTGTCCTGTCAATTGTTACTTGGGAGAAGAGACCAACCTGTAACTCCTTTCAGATTGTAGAGAGCAAGAAGAGCATCCTTTTCTCCAGGCTAAACACCCCCAGCTCCCTCAGCTGCTCCTCATCAGACTTGCACTCTAGACTCTCCCCAAGCTCCGTTGTCCTTCTCTGGAGACACTCCAGCACCTCAATGTCCTTCTTGTAGAGAGGGGCCCAAAACTGAACACAGGATTCAAGGTATGGCCTCACCAGTGCCGAGTACAGGGAGACGATCAGTTCCCTAGGCCTGCTGCACAAAGAGCATTTCAGGCTCTTTGAATGTATCAGAATGGGGTGTTGAACTTTTGAGAATATTAGGATGTTTTGTTTTGATTTGGCAACATGAAAATGAAACAGTTTGATGTTTTGGTCCGTTAGACAAATGTTAAGAGATGTCAATATTTTAGATGCAGAATAGAAAACAAATGTCAAAATTCTGCATATTTCTATGCTCTTTGAGGATTTGTTCAATTCTCAAAGCTGTCTCAAGAGCTCCGTGGTATTACTTTTTCATATATTAACCTATATCTTCATAATGTCACAAGGCTGTAGCCTTACAGTTATTTATTTCAAGATATTTTGTATATTTCTTCCTTAAATTTTTCCATTTTCCTTGTTTAGTTCAATTAACTGAAAGGTTTACATGGTTCTTGCTTGAAATATAACATGTAAGTACTGATATTCTAGAAAGCCATTTAGCCTGAAGGAAGGACTCTAAGGTCAGCTAAAATTTATGCCTAGTTCAGGGGAGGAAGGGGTCCCTATCTCGCTGCTGAAGTGTATCCCCTTGATGTGTTACTGGAGACTGGCATAAATTCTGTTGGATCCATGTGTTTTCACAGCCTGAGATTGTTTAGATCCTGACTTTGGGCTTGGGCTGATCTTTGAGTAGATCTGTAATGCATGGAAAGGGCAGTATAATATATTTATATGTGTTATGTATATAAGAGCCATTGTAATTTTCTGAGTTTAAGTCAACTCTCTTTGGAAAAGAGGGAATGAAGTCTTTAAGACATAAACCAGAAATTTCTTAGATAAATACCTGGAGATTTGAAAGATTCTGCAGTATTTATAAGTGATAACACTGCTGTGATCAAACAGTTGTGGTTTTGTGTTTAAACAATCCCCTTTCTTTGTGATCTTGTGCTGTGGGTGTGGCACTGAAAAGAGGGATTTGACAGTAAAATCCATCTCCAAAGGGAGACCTATCTTCTAAGACAAAGCTTGTAAGCAGAGCAAGTAGGGGCAGTGATTAGAATCTACTCACACTCCTTTGATGGCGGAGAGGGGTAGTGTTACACCAGGGGAGCACATGCAAATTACTTGTGCAGCAGATGAGAGAAACCTCACCCTTTCTATCAGCAAAGAAGACAAATATTTAATTTGTGTCTCCTGATAAGTGGTTCTTTCTCTATTATTATTGTGGAAGCAACAAAGTTACTACAATTTCTTTTGATGTAAAAGTACCATTATAATTGGGGTTTTCATTTCACAGATTTCTTTTGCATTCATTGCAAAGAGCACCAGCTTTAAAAGGAACTTTGCCAGCTCTGCTGTGTTATAGTCTTGAGTTCTCTGCAGTGAGTGAAGTGACCACATTTCATGCCTTCATCTGCTGAATGGCAAGAGGTAGATCCAGCACCCTTGTGCACCACAGCCTTGTCCCTTTCTGCCTCTTTAGTTGGAGTGTGGACTCAGAGGCCATGGAAAAGGGAGCCCTCGGCCATCACTGATGGGTCGCATCCTGCCTGCAGGGCAGACCCTTGTCAGGCGTCCGTCTGTCTGCCGCTAAAGATGACTCCCATCCAAAGGGGAGAAGCCAAGCCAAGGCAAAAGTGCTGGCATCACCAGCGGAGAGCATCTGCCAGGCCTGGCTGTAGCTGCGTGTTGGAAAAGCCTCGTCTGCATGTGGGATGGCACCCGTTCAGCAGATGACGGCCAGCACTTGGCTGGGCCCCACCAGCCCTGACCTTTGTGGCAGGTGGGAGGGAAGGCCAGTGTTTACCTTGGCCAGTCTAGCCAGGGTTTATTCCTCATAGAAATGGAAATAAACTCCAACTACTCCTTTCCCACAGCTCCCAGTGTGCACTGGTGGGGTACACTGCATGGCATTGTCGGCAGGATCTGATGCACTAACTGTCCCCCATGCAACTGGTGACAGGTCTTGCTGCTCTTGTCACCAGTCTTCTTAGAAAAAGCCTTAGTGTGGGGTAGCCTGTGTATTTTATTTGTTGCCCAGTGAAGTCTTACTTGACTCACAAACACCATGTGAAAATTGTGTTTGTCAGCCAAGCTTTTGGAGCACCTGTACTGAGGGGAAATGGTTTTGTTTGTGTGTTATATATATACAATGAAAACATTATATATATATATATATATACATACACATTCACCATTATTTTTTATGTATATATATATATATCTCACAGTATCACAGAATATGCTGAGTTGGAAGGGACCCACAAGGATCATCAAGTCCAACGTTTGCCTATATGTGTATATATATATATATGTATGTATTTATACCACATTAAATACTTCTGAACTAGACAGTTGTTTCACCTCCTTATAGTTGCCCTCTACAACTCCCCATCTACCTTGATGGGGGCTGGGCTTCCTTCATGGCTGTGGAGCAGTACTTATGGGAGAAGATTGCCTTTATCACACTTTTTAAAAAATAATTTTTTGAAGATACTTTCTCATAAACAGGGCTTATGCTGAGGCAAAGGTGCAATTCTAATATATATATATATATGTAGGTATTTTATAGTAAAACTCCAAGGTCATTTGGAGCTTTACCTTTTCAAGAGAGACTGGAAATCCTGTGCTTCTTTGGTTGGAAGATGTTGGAATAGAAAGAGGTCAACATGTGGTTGATCTGACAACTGTAACCCCATATCTGAACTATTGTAAAATACTTACTTTGATTTGACATTTGGCCCACTTATTAGGTTCTCTTTGCTCCAGGTTGAAATCTATATCAGTAAACCTTATATATGTTCAAGTGACAGATTTTCCCCTTCACTCTTAAAAGACAAAGGTCATAAGGAACATTTTTCTTGTGATCATAAGCCAGGTCCTGATCTTGTTTCCACAGCTAAATATCTGGAATAACATAATGTGTTTAATAGATTTGCTTCAGATCTTTGGCCATGTGAGTGATACCATGAAGGACTCTCCCATCCCATCTAGTGCACATTGCACTGATCCACTGAGTCAAATTACAGGCTCATCGAGGAAAATGTGCTTTCAAAAATGCATGTGCAAACACACACTGTTCAACACGATGGATGTGGCATGTGGGTTTCTGCAGTTTATTGTCAGAATGTTTCATTAGTTAAAACCAATGCAGAAGATGCTTGGACATCACCCAGTAAAGAAACTGTATCCCTCTGCAGAAGGGGCTTTGAGTCCTTGGGAGGACTGTGGTGATAAATATATGCATATATGCACATTTGCCCATCCTGATACAGTAGCTCTCCTCCCAGGCTTTCATCAAACTTTTGCTCTGTAAAATACCTCTAGTGGCGCAAGGGAAAGGCTATACCCAGTGAAGTGGGAGGCCAGTTCCTTTACTTTCTTTAGTTCAAACTTAGGTGTGTTGTCTGTCACCTTGTAGTCAGAAATAGACTGATAAACTAGTGGCTGCTGGTAGTTAACAGGAATTTAATTGAGAACCGTTTAACATGAGGGTGACCTTGTGAATGAAATTCTGAATGAAATAGTTTGTTAGACACTTAGCACACACTAAAGAGTGCTGCAGTGCTCTCTGCTCTCCCTCGCTGTGCTGCAGCCACTATTCCAAGCAGTCAGCAGTACAGATGATCATCCCTCAAATGCTGTACATCATTTTATCAACACTTTAGGAGAAAAGTGTTGAATCCTTGTGGCAAGAAACCAGAGGGATACATGGAAAGTTCAGCACACTGCACACCAGGCTCTCTGAAAGGGCAGAGAAAGTCTACAAGACCTGTCAAAGCTGCTTCAGTTCTACCTGGTCAGAGTTTACAAGTGGTCTTTAAAAAAAAATTTACAAACATAAGCAGCCAATTTGTTTTTAGTTTTTCCTTCTAGGACATACATAGACCATGGTGGGTTTTTTCATTCCCAATCCTTTGTAAACCCATTACAAGACAGTTACCTTCATCAGTTTTTGCCTGGGCTCTGAAGCCAGAATCTCAGATAGTACATTTTGACTCAGATCTGCTGGTGCCAGCACAGCTGCACTGATTCACAACAGTAACTTGATCTAGTTACTTTTTCTAGTAACACATTGACAAAACCTTTCTATCTGCTTTCTCCAACACTGGCAGGGCAGAGTACACACAGGCAGATTAAATCTCCATGAAGCCTGGACCCTTCCCATTTCAGGGATGCCTACATTTTGACGACTGTCACTACAGGTTTTTACTCTATCCTCAAATCCATAATCCCAAGCAAAGCTCTCCAGACAGGCAGTTGTTAGCGATTTCTAATCTTCTGCATCACCATCTGCTGCTCTGCTCTTAGTTCACTGCTGTGTGAGCCTGGGGACCTAGCTATAATGTGCCCTTGCTGATACTTAACAAATGCTAAGAGGAATAGTGTACTGTATTGCATTTTCCACTCTGTTTCTTCCCCTTCTTGGCTCTATTCATGTCTTGTTTTCACGTTATTGGGCATGGTGTCTGGTTTCTAGTAGCATGTTAGTAATGTAGGAAAAATGAGCATAATTGCAAAAATACCACACAAAAGACTCGTATGTCGCTTTCATTGCTTAATCCGCTTGCTGGGAATAATTGAATGGGATTCCTTTTGTTTTGTAGCTGCTTGATTTTCTGAGTAGAAGTCCCCTCCTCCCATGCCTGACCCTACAAGTACTGATGGGCAGACAAGCTTGGAGAAATAAGAATCAATCCAGCCCTTTGAAACTGAGCCTGTTCCAAAGAGTCAGAAATGCGTGGTTGAAAGTACTACTACTTGTCACTTCTCACATCCTAGGTACTTTGCAGACATTGGCAAAGATTCACCCAGACTGTATTGTGAATCCAGCTGCAAGTTGGTGATGATAAGATCTGTGCTACCGGAGTAACATGAATATCAGGGGGCTCTGCCACTGGAACAGGAAGATCCTCTCCTAAGACAGCCATAATTCAATGTTGTCATTGAGGGAAATACCCTTAGAAAAGACCTCTTCTGTCAAAAATGCATTTTCCTGATTCTGTATAGCTGTTACTAGTTCAGTTTAAAGCCTCATTGGTCCAACTGTGTGTCATCACCCTTGTTTTAGATAAATGTGGTTGTTCAAGGTGGGCTCAAAGCCACAAAGCTTCTATTCACACCAGAGGGTTTCAGCTTCTCTCTCCTCTGCAGTACATGGTGATGTGAAATTGCTTTATGCAGCTTTGAAGGTGTTACTGGTCTTCTTTGTACTGTCCTCAATTGCCTCTGCATTTTTTTTTTTAATCTATGCAGAGCACAGACAGAAGTATACTTGTAGGAGAGGAGACCAGGAGCAAGAGCTGCTGGGAAACCTGCAGGGAAAAATGCATCTATGTGTTGCCAGACAGGCTCTGGGCTGCTGGTGACTTATCCAAAGCTCTGGGTATCTACTCAGGGGCCTGTTAGGAAACTGCAGTTACTGTTGCTGGGATGGTTTGTAATAGGAAAGGAAACATTGAATGTGTGATGCCCCAGAGCCATGCTTCAGGTCTTATTTGACCTGCTTATTGATGTAAACTAATCTGTTGTGAGCATTTGGTCTTAGTTGATTAACAGCTGCTCATTTAATCAACACAATGATTTTATTTTCCCCTTTAAAAATATAAAATAACTGGATAATAAATCTACTGAAATATGGATTCAAACTCCATCATTTCTTTATCGTGGAAGCAGAAGAGAAGCCTGTGTCCCAAGGCTCTGTGCTGGAATCGTTTGGGGAGTTTTTCTTTCTCCCTTCCCTTCTAAGTCAAATCCGGTAACTACATATTGTCTTGCAAACAAATTGAAGTCTGCCTTTTCCCTCAGTTTGGGTGCAGAAAAGAAGCAGTATCCATTGCCACAGAAAGTCCAGAGAAGCATTTCTATATGCTAAATACCTCTCTCTGTTTGTTAAATATGATTGTATGTTGACGTAAGTGGTGCCATTGCAAAAGGGCTAGTGTGTGTCATTTGTTAGGAGTGGGAGGTTGTTTTACCATGTGAACAGCAGTGGTGAGACAGAGGGATATTGCACACAACCAAGGGCCCATGCATTAAAAAACACATTGACATACCATGGGGCTTATGTAAAAAGTCACCAAAATGTTGACAGGATGAGGATAGGGCATTGAAGAAAGAGATTTAAAGACCTTCAGCTGTAAACCTTATCAACAGGAAGATTGAGAGGTGACTTAATTGCAGTGTGCAAGTATTTCGTGGGCTGAAGATACAGGATATTAAACAGCTCTTTAATTTAGGAAAAGAAAGGCATCAGCCGATAGCAGAGCTGAAAGGTGAGTCTGGACAAAAGCAAGGCAGAATCTAGCCAGGCAGTGGAGGTGGAAAGCCTCTGGGACAAACTGCTGAGGGAAAGGATGGATTTTCCATCTTTTGATGTCTTCAGCTTATTTCTGGAAGCTTTCCTGGAAAATGCTTTTGCCAAATACAGCAGCACTGACTAGATGGGAGTTCAGATTAGATGTTCAAACAGTCCCTACTTGTTTAAAGCCTATACATCTTCTTGTCACACAGGAGTGTGAAACATAGCTCTGGAGGGAGGCTTGGCAGACCTGGTACATTCCCAGGTCTAATACTGATGCGTTGTGTAAACCTACAGAAAACAACCTTGAATGGTCATCTAAAAACACATCCAAGACAAAATATTCATACTATATTTGGAACGTCAAGCACTAAAATAAGTGGCCTGGTTTCATTGTTGCTTAGCAGAAGTGAGAGCTGAAAACATTTTGCCTCTTTATTATCCTGGAATAAGGATAATTATTTACATATCAAAGTAAAATTTGGATGCTCAAGGATTTTATACACAACTAGACAGCATATCTTCCTGTTTCTGTATGGAACTGGCAATATTTCAGCTCATTCCATGCATTGTGAAGTAATAAATTGTACAAGTCAAGCCTACTATTTCATTTTGGAAGGGAACTGATAACTCTTCCTTGCAGTAAGTTGTTGTCCATACAAAACTCAGTACAGGCTGTGGCAGCTTTATTGTACAGCCATGCAACATTCCTACCAGTAATATATGTGTGTGTAGAGAGAGGGCGGGCAGGCAGTAATTGTTTCACTGACAGAAAAGATATAGA
Source organism: Neopelma chrysocephalum (assembly GCF_003984885.1). Classification (NCBI taxonomy): domain Eukaryota; kingdom Metazoa; phylum Chordata; class Aves; order Passeriformes; family Pipridae; genus Neopelma; species Neopelma chrysocephalum. Next base: position 2,722,072 of record NW_020897804.1, on the reverse strand, counting down.
CAGATGCACAGAAGCATTCTGGAACAAAAATGGGGCTGCATCCACTGAAACAACAGATGCTGCCTTGTGAAAATATTTTTTCCATTATGGCTCCAATGTCATCTCCCACTTATCTCTCACAGAAGTGCAGAAGGACCTCATTTCAAGGGTACCTATTCTTGCCAGTGGCATTCCTCCTGCCTCGCAGCCTCAAAAAAGGGAATGGGTTTTTAACAGGCATCATGGTGGGGGGACCATTTGTCTGCGATTAGGCCCGAGAAAGGAAAGAAACTTTTGTCCGAGTGAAAGGGAAGCTTGTAGTTCATTAAGTGGTGGAGGGATTAGCCATGTCGAGAGCTCTGCTCTGAAAGAGCACTGGAGAGGGCCCGGGGAGGGGAGGGCTCCCTGTAAGAACTTTCTTCCTTTTCTCTTCTATTCTGCGGGTCTTTAATGGCTTCCCCGCGGTGGGGCACGGCGTAAGTAGGGATCCTGGTCTTATTAGTGGGCTTTGGGTCTCCCACCTCCCTCCAGCCCAGCATCTCTTTATCATTCTGCCAGTTCATTACAAGCCCCAGCCAAGACTTCATTGGCTTGGGACTAAGCTAAAGAGAGAGAAAGAAAAGGATTGGGGGGGGGAAGGGAAGAGGACGCAAAGCAATTAATTTGGGAGCATTCAGGACTGAGAATGTAGGCCACTCTAGAAGAAACAGTCCCCCCAAAGAAAAGAGAAAATACGAACCTTTAACAATGTTTTCTTTCAAGGTTTTGGCTACTGTTGCATAAAACCCTCCGGAGCTTTGATATTTTTCCACTTCTAATTTGCTCGCACCGAGGAGTTTCTCCATAGAAATGTTTCCCTTCGTTAGGAGCTTTCAGACTTCCCCTTGATTTCCAAATGCCTCTGCTTTGGAGGCAGAAAAGGGTTTTGTTTTTTAGGTATCAATAGTCCCTTGGGGCCAAAATGTGAAGCTTTTGTGCAGGTAAATTCTCTCTGTCCTTGCTGGGATCCTCAAATAGGTATCGTCCACTATAACAGGCAAGTCCAGGCTCCATGATTTGCCTCCTGCTGTTCCTATGGAAAATTCCTTTTTCAATCAAAGCAGTTCTTGTTCTTTCAGGTGGATACGATCAAATGTAGAATTACTGCGGGTCTCACTGGCACAGAGAGCCATCTGGGGAGCCCGCTTTGCTTCCCTTGCTTGGAAGTTCTGGAAAAGATATTGTGGCATAAATTAATTGTTAAACATTGATTCTGGAATGGAAACCCATCTTTCCAGGGTCTGAGCTCACCACTCATTCCTTGTCTGGACTGAGAGCTTGGGAATAAGGTTATTGCCATGGGACTGGCGGCAGAACAGTTTTTCTGGAACCAGCTTCAAGCGCAGATGCTCTCAGGGCTATTTCCTCTGGAGCAGTGGGAGTTTTGGTGGGCCTGGAGGTCCAGTCTTGCTGCCTCACATTGCCAGCCTGCGTACATAAAGGCATCCAAATAATTTAGCTTAATGAAAGAGCCACAAATGAGTAATACAAAAAAACACCTCCAACTAAGAGCAAAAAAAAAAACCAAGTTAGAATTTGCAATTGCTTCTTTTCACCTGTGTGTACCCTCCTGTGATTTCCTAGCCCGTAAAGGTACACCAGGTGATTTACAGCTGACCATTAGGCAGTTTAGGTATTTTTAAAAAATATTTGAATAGGTGGAGGTGGTTGAGAATGAGGGAGTCTGATTGAGATGAGACCGTGTTGCATCTCCTGTAAACCCAGCCATGTGTTTCCCTGGGCTTGCATTTCTCTGCATTCACCACATCACTGAAATACTCAGCATATGCTGCATTTCCTCTCGAGGTGAGCCACAGCTGAACCACTCACATGACAGTTTAACTAAAGAAGTCTGATCTCATTTTTTGCTGTGTTGTCTCCTCCTTTGGTGTGCCAGTGTGTTTGCTGCAGTCTGTTTGGCTTCCTCAGACCTATCTACCCATTTACTCCTGATCTTACATGTTGTAGAAGAACAGTGTTCACAAATCAGTGCAGGAGCTCTCTGTTACTAGGAGAAATCACAATTCAAATATTTATTTTAGAAAGGTCCCACGGTAACACCCTGACATTTGATTGCAGACAAATGTAAAGGTGTGTCTGAGTCAGGAGGGATGCAAACAGAGGGTGGGAAAGGGCACCTGAAACTATGTTGGCATGGCTTAAAATCTATGAAATGGAATGAATCTGGGGTGATCATGATATCATTAGACTCCTAATGAGGAAGGTGAGAGAAAGCCTGGAAAGGTCGGAACACACCACTGGCATCCCATTCTGTCAAACACAAACAGCTCTAAGTCATACCTGGCAGAATGCAGAGAGACACAGTTGCCTTAAGAAAAGATTGAGATGAATTAACTTTGCTGCTACTTCATGCTACCTTTCATGCTCTGCTACAGTGCTTCTGGGATGTCCTGGCCCGCTCAGAACACCCCTGGGAAATCACCTTTTCCAATGCTGCGAAGGGCATGACCTGTGGTTAGAAATGTGGGTGCCAAATTCTTTGCTCAGGCATTTGTGTGTTTGTTTAGCAACTGAGTCGCCTATTTCTGTCAGAGGGCAGGATTTAGGCACATAAACTAAATGCATTATCAGGAATGCTATCTTCGCTCGTTTTCTTCATTTCCCTTTTTGCTTCCTCTTTGGCCAAGGTTAATTCAGAGCTCTTATGAGGTTTCACTGGAATGACTGGAGAATGTTTCCCAATATTTTCCAAACTGTTTTCCAGCAAAGGCAGTCGGTACAAGGCACTATAAACACCAGCACAAGGTACTGGCAATCAGCAGCCCTGACTTCCAGTATCTTAGCACAGGGTGAGCCATAAAACAGGGGATGGTGGGTAAATTGGGAATAAAATTGTGGTGGGTAAGAGCTACAGGCAACATCTGCCTTTCCCATCAGTGGAAAGGCAGAGCAGTTGCACTTCTTATTTTTAGCAACTTTATTTGCAAACATGTGATATTCCACTGAATAAGAGGTGGTCAGTTAAATGGATGTTTTGGCAAGTTACTTTCCTCCTGGACTCCAGTCTCAATGGAGTGAGGCTGAGCCCACATCCCATCCTGGGGTGTGCCTCCCGCACAGTTCACAGACACGTGTTTTGATTCATGGCCTGTAGGGAGAAAAGTGGGGGCTTAATTATGGATGGAGCCAATCAGTTAAGTAGAATGACAACCCACTCGGGTTTTTAGCACAGAACTCATGCTGCAATTTTTCAGTGATTTCAACCCAAATCCTCCCATTTCTCCCCTCCCCACCCCCATTTGTGTATTCATCGGTATTTCTGGGGGTTGGTCTGGTTCAAAAGCAAAAATGCTGAGCGGTAATAAAAATCAAGGTTAATGTACCATAATATTGAGTCAAGTGACTTGTAAAAATTCTTCCTTTAGTTTCTCTTAGTTCACAGACATAAGGTTCAGAACTTTTTCCAGCAAGATTTGCTATTGCAACATGCTCTTATTATGACAGCTTTTATTTTTAGAAATGTTGAGAATCTCTTTGGAAAACTATTTATAGGTTTGCTGCTCAAGTATGCTGGAGCTTTTTGTTTTTGTTTAATTATTGCACACATAGTTTTCCTTTAATGTTGTTTTTATTTCATGACACAGAATATATGTATTTTTTGAGTGAAGCTCAAACATACAAGCCTTTCTTTTGCTGATGTAAATATTGAAAAAGTTTGGGGCCAGAATTCAGTGCTTCTCAAGTGAATTTAGATTCAGCTAAGGCATTATTTAACTGTGGTAGTTATTTGGGATAAATTCACACGGGTAGACTTTCAGATTATTTTGTCAGATGCCCTGGCTGGGTGAGTACTTAATTGTCAGGTTTTATGCAAACCATAAAGAGATAGTTTAAGTGTTAAAGCTGACTCCCTGCAGAGAGGGGTGCTTTACTCCATCCTTTCTCTGATCATCTGTCCCCCTCCTTCTGTTCTTTTGGGTAAATCTTCTCCATACATCCCAGCTGCTGAATGGCAAATCAGGGCAAATCACCTTGTCTATTTTTTTGTTACTTATTGCCTAGAAAGAAACTTCCATCGTTTTTTCAAATTATGCAATTACTCTCCTTTTCCTTCACTAAAATTTCAATGTTAACAAGGCTCATTGCCACACTTCAGAGGCCAGTTTAGGAAAATACCAGCATGCCTGTGATTTTCTGAGGACTCCACGGTGGAGAAATTGGATAGACTTGTGTCCAAGTCAGAATGACAAGGGCTGAAATGCATGGAAACATTTTAATCTAGTATGTTAATGGTTCTTTTCCTGTCTCGGAAATGTCCCTTCTCTTCTCCGGCAAAAGAAATGAGATGCAAAAAAAAGTTATGAATAACATCTAATCAAAAAGCCATCCCTGCTTTTAGGTCTTAGAGCAGAAATTAACCATGACAGCTGCTCCTGGAAGGTATTTGTCCATGCTATTATACAGAATTCTGAAAAATGCCATTTTTTCCTCGTAGACTGTTATCAGGAACAGTTATGTGTTTTGCCTAAAGACTATTACTTCCATTGTTTTTGAACTTTACACCAGACGTAGTCTATCACAAAAATAATCACTTGTCTTATGACAAAACAAACCATTCCATTTCTTTCTTTTTTCCAAGGCATCTCATTATCAACTTTGGAAGGAAGTTGAATTTATAAAAAGATAAGTCATGTAAATAAGCTGGAAGAAATCTAATCAAAGTTCTTTGTCTTCTTTGGCAAGCACAACTCCATTAAACCGTGATTCTCCTTTGAAGCTTCAATTACCTGACTTACCAGAGCTGGAGCAGGGGAGAAATGGCTAATATTTCTGAACAATGTGCATCTGTTTATGTAAAGGGAAGTTACTACCTTTTGGGGGAGGAAAAAAAAAGTCTGAGCAAGTTTACAGATCGCATTTTTATTGTTTTGGCCAGCTGCTTGGAATCACAGGATGAAATTTATCCCTGATGTGTCCCCCCTATGAGCAAGTGGAGAAGCAGGACCAATAAATTCTGTCTCTTGAATAACTGCAGAGGTGCACGTGCCCCGTTCCCTTTCTCACATGCACGTGGGTGCCACTCACACTTGCAACCCACTCGTGTCCACGTGTGTTTGTGGCCCCAAATGCTGTTTTTACTGAGTGCACATCAGAAATGCTTTATATTGTTCCCATGTGATCTCTCCCCAGCCTGTATTGCACAGGACTCTTTTGGTGTTTTTTGCCACCATGTTTATGTCAATTCTTTCCATTGAAAAGGAAAATGTCAAATTCCTCTCGCTGTTTTTTGAACATGCATTCACAACTGTCTTCAGTGTTGACAGATGCAATTAGACCAGATACCATGGGGAGCAGCATCCACCTAGCCATGGTGGTGTGAAAGTCTGCCTGTCTTATCATATTGTTGGGCAGAGTAAATCAGAATAACTGAGGAATCTTGGGTATTTGAGTAAAATCACCTCTGCTGGGCTCTGTGCTGCTGCAACTAAATTTCTGCTGCTCCCTGGAGATCTTTCTCTACACTCAGCCAGGCTCCAGGAATTGCCAGAAAGAGGCACAGGACTTGCTAGGAACTAAGACCTGCCTGCCTTTCCCCAAATGACATAGAGACTCCCTTTTTTATACTTCAGACAAGCATTCAGCTGATGCACCAGTGAGCTATATTCATGCAGTTTGCCATGGATTTCTTACAAATTATTTTAATCCTTCTGAAAACCCCCCATCATTCTGGGTTGTATAAATAACCTAAAAAAGGAGGGCAAAAAACATGGATTTTCTGTTCTTTGTTGGAATGCTACTCTGGTGTAACTGAGAGGGAACTTGACCTGCTGTATCCGTTTTTTGCAGAGTTCAAACCGTAATTCCAGGCCAGATTCTAATCTGTGCTTCTTGCTCATATTTCACTGAAGCTCTCAAAAAATACACATGCTGTGGGCTGCAGTGCAGCGTTGCAGGCAGCGAGTGACTATTATCTGGCCTGCAGGGCCTTCTGGAAATAAATAAAAAAAAAGAGAGATAGCGATCAAATTGCTGAAGTGAACAACTGATGGGTGTTTTAAGTCTTTAATTTGTTTTCATTTGCTTGGAAAAGCAGGCCACTTTGCCTTTAGAGCAAAAGGCAGTTATTGATAGTGCTACTTAAGTGAGCAAAATAAAATGCTTGCAATGACAGTTATCAAAGGTTAGGTCCCTGGAGATAAAAAGCTTTTGTGTCCATGTGCACTCCAAACCAAATCTTTCTGTGGGCCTACATAAAGTATACGACAATGTGCTTCCCTTCTGAACTTTTTTGGGACATGGCATGGAAAGACTGTAGCAGTCTTCATGAAGTCAAATCCCAGATGGGTATTGGTTTCAAAGGGAACGATGACTAGCCAGTATGCTAAATATTTTAATTCAGTAAAGCCTCCTGTTCTCCTTGATGTTTGCTAAAGTTACGTTCAGCAGCTGTAGAAGAGAATGTGCACAAGAAACTGAAGGAGAATCCTGTGTCCTCTCCTCTTGCCTAACCAATAAATTTTAGCACTGAGTAGGCAGGCACAAGCCCTCCTCACCTTGGCCCGTGGGGTTGGGAGATGAGCAGTGAGGGGTTTAATTGGAAGCGGAGCTGCGAGCAGCTGGACCAGGTGCCACTGGTGCTGTGAAATGTCCCTTTAAAGGCTATTAACATAGTGAAGGCTTTTGAACTGTTTGTAGCATAATCCTTCCGCTTTTCTCCCAGAGCACTCTGCATGTTGTGCTAATAGACACTTGTGCAGATGGAGCCCACCACGCACATAACTCCAGAGAGAAAAATTGCAATAGGTGCTTTATCTGCAGACAGTGGCAGATAATTACTGTTTGAGCTTCAAGTCTGATACAGGCAGGCAGGCAGGCAGGTCTGATATGTCTGATTGCAGATAGATTTGAATGTTCCCAGACTCCAGGGTTATCTTCTTGAAAGATAAGAAATTATTAATAGTAGAGGCTAGGGATTTTTGGGGGCAAGGTTTGTCTTGAAATTCTTCACCTTGCCAATACTTTCTGCCGTATCAGAGAATAATCCTTTCTGCAGTATTAAAAAGTTGTTCCTGAACAATTTTTGGATAAAGGGACTGCTTTTGTAGGCAGCCAATGCAGCAGCCTTTCTTCAGAGCAACTGTACTGGCTTTTGGGTTCTTTTGCTATTTTTTTGGCTTCTGTCGACTTTGTCTAATCTTCCCTTGCTTGTACTGTAAATCAGAGCATTTAGACCTGCTAGATTATCCCAGAGGATTTAAGGCAAGTCTTTGTGTAGTTAATTTCCCACTGATGCCCCACTTCTCTCTGAGCATTTGCTTGGCTCTGAGCTTGGCTAGACTGAGTATGCAACAGTTAAAGCATTAGAAGAAAGCTCTATTCTGTCCTGCTATTTGTGAGCCTGGCTTTGCTACTGGAAATGTTCTCAGCTGTGACTTTACACTACAGGTGTCTGTAAGTTGTGAGGCATTTAGCTCATTTTCCAAGAGCATCTCCTTTCCTTTTCACAGGGCAAAGCTCATGTGTCACAATGCACTGCACTGTGGCTGGTTAAATCAGTTCCTTCTTAATGACAATTTTAGTATTTGATCAGCTTGTTTCTTTTAATTTATTGCCAGTTGTGTTTTCCTTGCTCAGAAGCAGTAATGTATGACATAAAAGCCAGGTCTCCCCTCCCTTTCTGGCTGCACTTGTCAACTTGTCACTTGTGTTCACTTGTAGCTGTTGCTGTTTTAATAACCAGTTCCTGCTCTTAGATCTTGAGGGCGTGTGATAAAAAAATCCAACACCTGGGACCCACAGTGGAGTGCAGTGATTTTGCTGGAAAAGGCAACCCTTCAACTTCTCTTTCATCTTAGTGGAATGGCAAAGGTGGGAGGTGTTACACTGGGTGTCCAGTCTCTCTCCTTGCATGGAGTAAGGCTGTCTAAACAACTGAATTCCCACTAGTTGATGCCTGCTCAGTTACAATCTGACAGGATTTCATCTGTTCCCGGGGAAGCTTGTCTCCTTGTCCCTTTTGCAGGATCGTCACCCTTTTATCAGGTGAATTGTCAGTGCTGGAGTGGCTTCACACTGTCCACCATTCCCACAGGATATTTGTTGCTGAACACAAAGCACTTGTCACTTCTCCAGCTCTGGAAGGCAGGAAGGGTTGGATAGATTCCTGAGAAATATGCTTTGTGGCCATGGCAAAGATGAGGATGAGTAACTTGTTTTAAGAATCACAAGCACAGAGAAGCACTTAGGGCCAGGTGGTGTTTCTCTTACGTCCCTTTCCCAGTAACACATAGGAAGGTGCTTGTGTACTGTCTGATTTGGTGGATGATGCTGGAAACTCGTCCGTTGGTTAAATGACAGAAGCACAGACCTGTGTCTGCTTATCTACTGTGTGCAGAACAGCAATAGCATATTTTGAAAAAATAGATTCCTTTTGAAGCAATAGTTGTAAAAACCATGTTCCCTAAGTTCTAACCACAAATTGCCTGTGGGCCCATTGTATGTACAGATCAGGATTTATCATAAGGCCTACTACTTGTTAAGCTCAAAAAAACCCCCCCAAGGTGTAGATCAAATCAGGTATCAAAGAACTCATACAAATAACCTACATAACATATGTTGTCCTAAGGCAACATGTTACTAAACAGATGGGTTTGCACCTTTCAGTGCTGCTGTTTGCATTGCAGCTGCTAACTGGGTATTTCACCTTCCCATCCAGTAATACCCCTGTGCAGAAAAGGTGTGATTTAGATTTGGTTTCAGGCAGAAACTTTGAAGGGCAAAGGTGGTAATTTTATCCTAAGTAATTTGTATTGTTCCTTTTACTGGGACCTTCTACCGCTTATGATTTCCATGACCTTTTTTTGTTTTTGGGGGGAGAGGAATTGATTGAGTCTTGATATAATCCCTTAATATATGATGGAGAACACTTCAGCCCTTTAGGAGATGTCATTGGAGACCAGTTTCAAGTTAGTGGGTCTTTCAGTGTTGTTCATATGCATCCTTGAACATTAATATTCTTTGAAGCCAATGAAACATTTTAATTGGCTTTAGTGTCCTTTGATCAGGCCTGTGATGGTTGTGCAAGGCTGCTGTCATGCTGTACAAGTTGTTAAAAGGAGTTTGTATTTAGCCTTTCCTCTAAAGGAGTGCTAGTGTTGCTCTTAGTTCTAGCTCCTGAAGGGGTCCTGTTGCAGAACTGGTTGTGGACAGTTGTGCAGTCCTTGCCCCATGAATAAGTAATTTTAGTACCAGCAGAGAAAGCAGAATTAATATTAATGTGGCTAAAACTTTGAGGCAGTAAGAGGATAAGTAGGTTGCTCATTTTTACTCAGGGGCATTGGGGAGAGCTGAGGAGCAATCAGCTCCTCTGTGCCTTATACCTAGGCCTTATCCTTCTACCAGTTGTTCATGAACACACGAGCTATTCCCATTTCAGACCAGTGGAAACAGTATGTGTGTCTGAAAGCAGAGTCTGGCCTTTCATATAAGAATCAATTTGCCCATCGCTGTGGAGCAACCACAGAGAAACTGTTTAACAGTACAAAACCCACATTGTATATGAGATTAGGACAGGAAATATGGGATTGCAAGTTGAAACTGCATGGCAAATTTAAGTGAGTTATACACACTAAAACAACACACTTCTCTCTCTGCATCAATGCTCGTACCAGACAAGCTCACAACTGGGCTGTATTTATCCTCATATTACTCCCAGTTGGTGGGAACTCATTGCTCCTGGGTTCACAGATGAGGTCCTGGGCCATTGGCAGGGAAGGTCACCTCTCCAGTGGTGGAGAAGAGCCTGGAGCCTGGATAGTGCTGTGCTGTCTGCTCCATGTTTCTCCTTTGAAGGTGAGGAAGGGAAAGGGGCTTTGTTAGCTTTGAGATAACATCTCCTGAAAGCCTCTTCTGAGTTGTTCCTTGAACACCAGTCATATGGTGTATTTACCTATGGAGATGGGCATGTGTTCCCCAGCTTTATTGTCTCCAGATTAACTATTTAACTTTTATTTTTTTTAATCAGTAGCCAAAAATGCTTTTTCACTTTTTTCTTTTTAAAAACGGATAATGGGAAAAAAAATTTGCTTTCAGAGGAATTTTTTTCTTTTGATAAGATTAACCCCTTGTTTATAAAGCAGAAAAAGTAATCTTTTCCACTGAGCAAGCAAAACCACAGTTACTGTAATGAATATTGGGTAATTAACCCTTCTTCTGTGGAGAAGATAACACATAAGACTCACTGCACTACTTTCCCTGTGGAATAAAGTAGCAGTGGTATTAATCCAAGGCAAACATTGAAGTTTTACAATTGGTTGTATTATTATTGCAGTTGTAGCATTTTTATAGCCAGAGCAGAAGGCTTCTGAAATTAAGGTGATATTTAATCTTCTTAAGACTGCTGGGCACCAACTAACTGCTCATGCTATAGAAAGGAGACAGCTGCCTTCTGTTCTGCTTTATAGAGAATTAATGCCACACCTCGGTTTCTGGGAATTTTCCAATGCAGTTTTCATTTGGAATAGCTGGTCACTTGAGTAACACGTAGCTTAGAAATAAAATAGAAGCAATTTTCTGCTTAATTAGAAACATAATCCCAAATTCTGCCAGCTTCAGCCTGGCAATTCAATGAAAAGGTTTCAGTATGGGATTGAATGTCATGTTTTGAAGCCAGTTCTGCATCTCTGCTGTACTGACAGTGTGGTTGCATTGCCTCTTGCTTGGGAAGGGGCAACGTGGTGCATCACCTTCCAGCTTCTGTGGAGGTCCATCCTGGCTGCAGGCTGGGTGGTTGACCTTGACCAGGCTATCCTTAGGGATCAAATTAACTTTGTGTAGACTGGGCCAGGATGATGTGGGCAAGTTTGAACAGAGGCAATGGAAATCTGCCCTCTGAGCTGAACAAACTGGGTTGTGCAGGAGGGCCAGCTCCCTCTGTTACAAGTGTGAAATGCTGGTATGTTATAATTACACCAGCCAGAAGTCAAATTAATAAGATTCATGCAGAGGCTGGGATAGTTTTCCAACAGTATAATTTTGTGAATGCTCAAAGAGCAAAGCCAGAACAGTCAAACCCTGTTTTCCTGCTGTGTTATCTCGAAGGGACTTGCCAAATCCCCCTTACTTGCCTCCCCCTACATGGGACTCCCGTGCAGAACATGGGAGTCAGCTGGTGCTGTGCTGGTGTCAGGGCATACAGGTAGTGGGGTCTCTGGCCCTCAGAAACACGAGACAGCAGGAGTTTCCTAAAAAAACAGTGACTAATCTCCACCCAGTTGTGGTTGGTTTGTAACTACACAGGGATGTGTAATCAGACTTCCTTGCAACAGGCTGGTGATTGTTCAGTGAGATATTGGGCCATGCTGATACAGGAAAGTCCTGATTGCCTTGAATATGCAGAGATCCAGTAGCTTCCACAGGGAGATGCAGTAACTCAAGCCTATTTTTTCTTATAGAAACCCTATCTTTAGATGTGATCCAAAACCATGTGCTCTTCCTACATTCTGAGTTTATCTTATTTTTTCAAGCAGAATTAGATCTGCTGTTTTTTCTCCTCTGGAGTTTCATAGTTACTAGACTTCCTACATCATATTGTTTAGCGAGAGGATTATTTTTTTCCAGCTTGTGGATCCCTGGCATTTCCATACAGACAAAACTATATCAAATCACTGCAAAAGCATGGTTATGGCTGGCTAACTTGTCCTCAGATATCTTCCCTGGGTCTTCACAAGGAGTCATGGATACGCAGACCTGCGCCACATTGCCTCATCTCATTGCTTCTTCTCTTCAAAATTCTGGTTTTATTCAAAATGTTCCTCTCCTTGGCTGCTCCTTCTTCCTTTCAGTGAATCTTCTTCAGAGCAACCCCTCTCTGGCGTTCCTCCCATCACTCTGCCGTGAGGCTGCCTTTATTCCTGGTCGAATTACCGAAGCCTTTCCCTCCTCCCGTGGCATTCAGGAGTCCCAGGGCAGGGTTTACCCCAGGCTTCCCATTGCGTAGGCCTCTGTACTGCTGCCAGACGATACTCGCAGTATATGCTGCGGGTGATTCTCCCAGCCTCTGCAATGAATTATTTTATTGCTGCCAGCTTGTCAGAGAAATCAGCTTGAAAGCTGAGCCAGAGAGCGGCCCTGGGAGCGACCGATTCAAAGTGGAAGCAAGTCACCATCGAGCAAAAATAAATAGGGGAATGCATCAGCTGGGTAAAAGGGGCGCTGTTTTATAGCAGAATTTCAAAAGAACCAGTTAGGCTTCAACAGGGAGCTGGGTCTTACGCGTAAAGCTCGTAAACATACAAATCATGATACTATGATTAAGCATTGCTGTTTCACAGGTTTCGGGTTTTAAGGGTATAGTTTTCTGTTTAACTGCCATCCTTGTAAAGATTTGGCGTGGTCAGGGACATTTTTCCCTTCCCAGTTACCTCGCAAGGAATTTGCATTCCCACTCTGTGCCTGCACTTCGGTGTGCGTGCTGCCACTGAAAAGGCTGTGAGCCATAAATAAAAGAACAATATGACCACAAGCACCCCCTGCAGAGGAAGAAAAAAGACATGGGTAAAATAATATCCCAGAGAAAATCGTAGCCCAGATAATTTATCCACCCCTAATTATTTCTGGGCCAGAATGAGGTATTTCAGATAGTAAGAAAGCAACTTTTTTTTTTCCCCTTACTGATTTCAAACCGTTGGCCTGTTAGAATTTGATTCAATTTTTAGTTGACTTTTTGTCAAGGAAAAAATCACCAAGGGTCATTCACAAGCACAACAGAATCAACTGTTTATACGTTTCTGAAGCAGAAAGACTATTTCTTAGTGCATTTCTGATACTTTCAGCCATTCAGACTCCTATGTCTTGAAAGAAAACACATCTCAGGTGTCACATTAATCTGGTTGGTATGAGATTATGGCTTGCAAATTGCTGATTTTGGATATGGATGGCTGGTCCATTTAAACGACTTCAGCATAAATAGTAATAATAGACTTACAGTGGCGCAGTCTTTCAGAAGACGAGACAAAAAGCTGTGCTTGTTAAAACAAAGGATACCCCAGAAGCAGGAAATTTAATATTATTAATGAAAACAGGAGGAATTATTAGGAATGTTTTCACACGATAGAGTTCCTCATTCAGGATGTGTTTCCGTGGGGACTTCACCAAGGGATCTTGCTGAATCCTTTTCCCCGAGTGTGTCTGAGCACTGTGAACATTCCTCTGCTATAACCTATGATGTATTTGTAACATTTGCATGTAATCTGTCAGGCAGGGCCTCTGCTATAGAGCGTGGGAGTTTTGGGCCCGTGGGATTTGTGAGGCTGCAGATGCAGAAGTGGAAGTCAGTCAGATTTGTGACATGGAGAGGGGTTTCCCCAGTGTTGGAAGAAGGGAGAGTGTTGGAGATAGCCCTGAGTGTGCTGCAATCTGACTGTGCACAGGCTATTCTCATAAGGTTTCCGTTTTCAAGGTTTGGATATGTTTTGGCATTGGAGTTCTCCTTTTAAGCCGATCCTCTGCAATTTTTCAAGGTTCACCCACAAGTCATAATTACCCAAGGGGATAACAACACATGGATGCAATGAAATGCATTCATAAAAGTGCTTGTTTTTGCATTGATGGGTCTCTAACTGCTTGTTATCTCTGAGCATGATTTAGAGGGACATAAATGTAGCATCTCAGCCTTACACATTCATAACCCCTTCCATCAAAAAATCTCGAAGCATTTTACGCACAGATGTAACCAGATAATATGTCCTGTTGTCTGTGTGGCATCTCCAACATCAGTTATCATCATTCTAAACCATATGCCAGAGTCTAGAGTATTCCCTGAAATATTTTACATGGGAGGAATCATGTAAATAGAATATCTGGCAATCTATGAATGGCTCACAGGATTTCAATCAACTGCACAGTTTTAAAATTGGCATTTAAATCCCTCTCACATCTGTTGTTTAAAATAGCCAACAGCGTGTGGAGTACATTCAGTGTGCAATATTCATATGAGTATGTTAATAATAATATACATTATCACAGTAAAAAATGAGGTGTGTAACTGCAGTGCTCATTAGGGTAAATATTTAGAGGTTTTGGAGAAAACACTGTTTACTAGTAAAAAAATAAATACTTCTTCTCCACAGATAATACTGAGATGTTCTCTGTATCTTGAATACAGGACTTAAATGTTCCTAGTTGCCCCCTTGGTGCACACTGTGGCTTCCAGTGCTCTCCAAGAGCAGTCCATATGGGGTAACTTGCATAGGAAGCTAATAAACTGCACCTGCTTTAGCTTCTAAATATCAGAGGGTGAAATACCTCTCGGAAGATGTTGTTTATGGATCATCTAGGCAAGGTCCTAGGTGACAGCTAACTGGTTAGGTGTTAGCTAGCTCTGGTTCACTGACAAGCACTGAATTCCAACTGCAGCCCTAGTCTGTCTCCTCCCTGTCTGCAAACCAGTTTTGTTACTCCTGCAGACTCTCTGTTCCTCTTTCTTCATCTCAGTGAAACCTTTAAATGAGGTTCAAGGTATGAAGTGCACTAACATGGAATGTGTTGTGTCTCTGACTGTAGAGGATTCTGAGTACTGGGGAAAGCTGTACCCTCACTTTCAAAAATATGGAGTAACTCTGCCAGTGAGCACCCAAAATCTGTTGAATTCTACCTAAAATAAGCTTGGATTTCATATGTTTTTGCAGTGACCTTTAAATGCTCCTTCCAACCCAGGCTATTCTATGATTTTGTGATTGTATGTTTTCTTAGGTAGTTTCTGTCTCTTTCTGGTCCTTTCTGGTCCTTTCTGGTCCTATGATGGTTGTTGTTCTCATGCACTGCTGGTCATGTGCTAGGATAGGCATTAAAAGAAAATGCAAAAAACCACAAAGGAATTAAATTCCATCCCACAGGAATGACTGTACTACACTAGTCATTGTTTTGAAGCATGTTTTAGAAATTTGTAATGACAGCATTGGGATTATATAGTTAATTGTGGAGCAACCATTTTTACAATTTGTGTTTTACCCCACATGGAAAGCTATGATTTACTCCAAGTAATTAGGTTAGGTTTAATTTTGGCGAGACGTAGGCCCGTATTATCCTGTGTAATATACTGTAATCCTCACGTTAGGTAGGGTGCCAAGTATTCAGTTTGTTTTGGGAGCCAACAAAATTGCCACTTGTCCAGGGTTGTTCTTGGACAGAATTGTAAAAGTGGTAACATTTTGCTACTTTAACCAGTTTATTATTAGTCTGACAATGACCCAGAGATGTATGTATTGAACATTATGCAGAAGGTATATGGCACTTCTCTAATAAAATTATATGGGGGCAATGTTGCAAGTTTTGATACCAGACACCAAGGCTATTTTCTGTCTTTCATGACCAGACCCCAAAATCTCAATTTCTTTCGCTTCTTGTCATGCTGTAAAATATAGTGCTCAGAGAGATTACACCACTGCCTAATATTGCTATTACACAGCTGTATATCAGTTTGCTTATAACAGATGAATCTAAGTTAAAAAAGCTAAAATTTGTTTTTTTTTCTCTAAAAAGAGAGAGTTTTTTCTCTCTCTAAAAAGAGTTTTTGTTTTTCATTCTTTCAAGTGTCTTTTCTGGACTTTCTGATTTAGTGGTTTAGAAAGTCCATTTATCAAAAGATTTTTGGGTGTTGGTGACTGATGAGGAGCTGACTGCTGCCAATGACATATTACAATCCATATTTATTACATATATGGACTGCTGAAATAGTTCTCTTCTGAAATTTGAGAGGAAGGATTCCCTAACAACATTTTGTGCCTCACTGAATATAATGAGCATCTTAGACACTGAGATTTTTAGGTGTTCTGCAATATCCAGTTAAAAGCTATCATCATCCTTTAATTTCTTAGCACTATGTCTTAGCACTATTGCCTCTTATTTCTTGAAGTCAAAGTTAAAACATAATAGACTAACGATGTATCCTGGGGAGGTGTGATTTTTCACCTCAAGCAAGCACACATGGGACACACTTTTCCCGTTAAAGATGTTGAGCAGCAGTCCTCTCTGTGAGTTTGCTTCATTTGGTAATTGTCACAGGATGTTTCATTTTCTTCCATTGGAGTTATTTTTACTTTTCTACCAGAAGACTATGAAATATGTAAGCCCGCAGAGAATGTTTCAATAGTTTTCATACTGGTGCGGAAGAAACAGCTGGATCCACATTCCTGGCTGTAAAGCCTGGTATTGCAATTCCCAGTTCATCATGATGGATTGGGTAATTCCACACTAAGGAATTATCTCAGTGTTTGGATGCGACAGGACTGTACAATTGATTATTTTTGTTTGATTATAAATGCCATCCAAAAATGATGCCTGTGCTCAGTCACTGACATATATGACCTCTCTTTCCTTCTAGCTGCTCTGGAAATTTCTTTGTGCTGGCTGTTCTGGCCATGTGAATTTTCAGGGAGATAGAACATGTATCAATGATGTTTCTACACGTTTTGGTGAAGAAAATAATTAACATTGATCAGTGCTACTAGGAAGGGGAGCGATAGAGGTATAACTTTATAGGGAACAGCAGCTGTATAGTAGTTAAAATAGAAGGCTGAGAGACAAGTCTTATCAGTTTATCCTCAGCTCTGCTGTAATCTTCTTCTTATCATTAACCTTGTGTTAGTCCTTTTGGTGGCATGTCTCCCTCCCTTAGCCCTAAGCAATTTAGGATTGTTGAAGATGGAATTTTGGCCTATGTTCTTGGGTGGAGTGTTCACACTTTGGCATCCAGTGTATGTGGCCATCATCTCTTCTGCAGTCAGGGAAGAGAGGTAGTGTCAACCTGACCTTCTTTTCATTCTTTCTCTGAACTTGGGCACTAGAGTTAGGTTTCTAAAGTAAGGACTATTTAAACTTATTTATCAGATAACACTTAAAATCACAGAATCCTTCCCAATGTTTATAAACTTTTTGTAAGTAACTAATGATTTATTACTATAAATAATAAATGCAAATGAAATTTTTGTAATTCAGTTAAGCTGATTAGTGTTATAAATGAACCTTTTCTTCTCAACTCTATAAAAATACAAGACCTCCATCATTCCCCCACCAGGTCAAAACGGGTGGATGCTAAAAAAATGTTTTTTGAGGAACCTTAATACATGTGACATCCACTCCGTGCCTGCACTACCCAGGCAGTAAACTCTTTAAACAGGGTCTATCTTTGGTGCTATCTGTGAACAATGTGTAATATAGTGGGACCCTGTCTCTAAGAAAACCTTGATGCTATCGTAGTAAAAAATACTGGGAAATATTACCAATTTGTTCTGGGTCTGGAACAGCTGGTTGGTAATTGCTGCCTTTTCAGGGCTGCTGTTTCATGCTCAGAAAGTGCTGGGGACAAGGCAGAAGCCTAACCACTCATCTTGTTCTCTGATTTCTTTTCCCTTTCATCCTCTCCAGTAGCAGATCAAGTCTGTAACCGTAGACTGGTGCCTGTGGTACAGAGCTCTCAGGGCTGCTGTCTGTGTGTGCTGGGGCATGCTGATAAAAAAAGTAACCTCAACAACAACAACAAAGAAGGAAGAGTTGTTTGCTTGCCCCCTATGGAATGGAGACCTGAAGTCAGGCGGGAGGTCCTGGTGTCTGGAGGAGTCAGCGCGGCGGAAGGGCTGTGATTGCCTTTGTAATGTAATTGTTATAATGGCAGGCCAGGGAATTGCAGTGGTGGACTGAAAGCTCCAGCTGTTTCTCCTTGCGGTTCTTTGTGTGGTTACAGCAGGAGCTGGAGCATCCCTATGAGCAGATGGAGCCACGACTGAGGATGTGTCTCAGATGACTTTGTGAGCTCTGTGGGTAGGGACAGACCACAAAAAGCAAGGCAAGAGCTAAACCTTCAGAAAGGCTTCTCCTTCCACAGCATTATGGAAAGTGGTTGGGGAAGGAGGGGAAGAAAGTTATAAACTAGTTGCAGATCTGAACCAAATACAGAGTCATGGGCACGAAAAAAGGGAAGAGAGAGATGAACGTTTTATGCACAGGTCTCATTCTGCATGGACTCAGAAGACCTCCAGAATTCCTCTGCATAGATGTAGCCAATAGAGTATTTTTCATGGTCTTCAAAGTCTCCTATTTCATTAACACTCTTTTCTGTTGTGCTTTTTCTTTCTTATCAATCTTCCTGTATTCACAGTAACATTAAAGGAGTTACTAAAGCTCTCTTGGAGAACTACATGAGCCAATTTTAGCAAATGGATTTATGAAATCTATAGTTCAGCCATGGTTAGACCATTATAATTTTATATGTTCTAAAGTCTGAGGCTGGAAAGCTGCCTGGCAGAAAAGAAGCTGGGGGTGTTGGTTGAGAGCCAGCTGAACATGAGCCAGCAGTGTGCCCAGGTGGCCAAGAAGGCCAGTGGGATCCTGGCCTGTGTCAGCAATAGTGTGGCCAGCAGGACCAGGGCAGTCAGTGATTGTCCCCCTTTACTCAAATCCTGTGTTCAGTTCTGGACCCCTCACTACAAGAAAAACATTGAGGTGCTGGAGCATGTCCAGAAAAGGGCAATGGAGCTGGGGAAGGGTCTGGAGCACAAGCCTGATGAGAGGTGGCTGAGAGAGCTGGGGGTGTTTAGCCTGGAGAAAAGGAGGCTCAGGGAGACCTTCTCCCTGTCTACAACTACCTCAAAGGAGATTGTATCCAGGTAGGCGGTGGTCCCTTCTCCCAAGTAACAGGTGGTAGGATGAGAGGAAATGGCCTCAAGTTGCACCAGGAGAGGTTTAGATTGGATATTAGGAAAAACTTCTTCATGGAAATGTTTCTCAGGTATTGCAACAGGCTGCCCAGGGAAGTGGTTGAGTCACCATCCCTGGAGGTGTTTAAAAGATGTAGATGTAGCCCTCAAGGATATGGTTTAGAGGGAGTTGGCAGTGTTAGGTTTATAGTTGAACTCAGTGATTCTATGATTCTATGAAATAGAACTTCTTTCTCTTCTTCTGCGTGACTATTCCATAGCCTAGCAGATGAAGCTTTCACTCATCTTCAATTTAAATGCTTTCATTTTCTATCTCATTTTTTGTGTATTAATCCCTTTATATGCTTAAAATACCCCTTTTCTGAAGTTTCATCTCTCCACCTTACACATTTATCTCTCTAAGGAAATATATGATTCCCTTCCATACCAAAGTTTTTAAATCAAGCCCAAGCAAAAAACCACAGCATCCTTTAGGAGTCTGAAAGAGTACAGAACAGGGATACGTCCATGTTGCTCTCTCAGCAGATAATGAAGTATTAAGAAGGAATTAGTGGTAAAATATTTAGTTAAGGTGCTGGTAGTAGCTTATGCACAGCAGTGCTAGATTCTCTCTGGGGTGCTAAAACTCTCCATAGATGTAGGACTGGTTTGTGTGTTAGGGCTAGATTGGTACCAACCAGTAAAATAAACTGACTCTGAAATGTCTGTGCTGCTCCACAGTCACTCTTTTTCTCATTCTCTGGAAGGGAGTTAAGTCTTCCTTGGTCTTAAAGTAGTCACTTCTGATAAATTTTTACCTGTGTGTTGAGATGTGGGATGCAGCAATAACCACCAGTTTAGAGCTTTGTCATCTACAGGTGATAGAATGGGCCTGTACATCATCATAACTTAAAGATGTGAGTTACTGATCCAGCTATGGACAGAAGTCTTGTTTCTTCATTACCCAACCAGGGCTTTTGTCTGTAGACTGTGGAACCTCTTCAGTGTTTCAGGAGGCAGATGGGCTGCAAATGTTTCTTCTGCAAAGCATCTTGCTTACCAAGAGATTCCCAGTGCTTGGCCTGAAGTGAAATCCATGAAAATTTTTGCATGGAAATTCTCATGAAAATGGCCTGAACTGAAAATACCAAAAAAGCCACCAACACAAACTTCTTTTTATTTTTGTTGTCAGGAAATTCCAGTATCAATATCTCTGGTTATTTTTGGCCCAACTGGAGTCAAAGTCAATAAACAGTAAAGTCTTCAGTGCCTGTCACAGAGGGAAAAACTCTGTCAGTAACCTGTTACTTTGTGTTGGTTTTTATTGTGGGGATGTTTTGGTTTTAGTTTTGGGGTTTTTTTTCAGAGAGGGAGAAAAGTAGAGTCTTCTTTAGCTATGCCCTTCTCTGGATGGGTTTCTGCTTTTTCATCCTGAGGGGTTTTGTCTGACTGGACCCAAGGGGAGGGGTTTCCTCCATGAGGTCTTTTTTCTTATCTCCAAATATTCCTGATACCTTTGCTTTTACTGAGGCCTTCCAAATAAATGCTGAGTACATTTCCTGTCTTTTTATAATACAGTAGGTGACACTGTTACTATAGTAGGCAGGTCAAGGAATGGTCAGCATGAGATGAAGTGTTAATGGAGGATCTGTGAAAAACATTCAAAATAGTATTTTTTAAGATTTACACCAGGTTTGTATTAGTGGGATGAGTTCCTTGGAGTTTTGTCCTGTCTGCCTCTAGCAGAAAGAAGAGCTCAGAGAAGAGGTTTGCTAAATTAGATCTCAGTTATGGGAGAAAATTCAGAATTAGTCAAAATGAAAACTTTGCATGTTAATCTTCATTATTTCAAATTGCCTTTGGGATTCATCTATGAATCACCAGTCCCAAGGGTCCTGAAGCCATAATTCAGACCTTGCAAAAACCACAAAACAAGCTGAAAAATCACAAAATCTCAAAAATTAGTGTTTTTTTTCCTTTTCCACCAAGTTTTTAGAGTGTATTTGAACAGAGTTCTTCTTCAGAATCAGACATGTTAAGAATTGCTATTCAATAACAAAAAAACCTAGATTCTATAGTAGTCATTTCAAGGTCAAGATCATGATCAAGGACTTCAGAAACGTCGCAAATATCACAACATGAACAATAAAACCCCATCAGCTGGCAGTGGTAGCTGTGAGATGGGAATCGTGCTAGTCAGTGGGGCTGTTTTCCTGGCCATTGGGGGTTAACACCAGCTGAAATTCTAGTGAAACCTGGAGTGTTAATCCATGTTAAGGAGATCTAGGGAAAGCAAGTGCCTTAATCCCCATAAACCCAGAGGTGAAGTTGTTCCTGCCGTCCTCCACATACCCCTCGTGGACCATTCATCTGGGCAGCAGATGAACCAACCAGGATAGCAGAAGAGTCCCTAAAACAAAATACAGAATGATCTTTGCCTTGTGTTTTCCTTTAAGTTCCAGTCGGTATTACAGGAAAACCTGCATGTATCTGAGATAAACTGCAGAGACCTACTTTTTCAGATGGTACATGCTTTTGCTTGTGTTTATCTGCTACCTACTGCACCATCAAGGCTACTGAAAAATAGGTACATCACCTCCTCTTCAAAGTTCATGGTCCAAGTTTTATTGGTTAGGTCAACAGAAAAAATTCTGGTTTAACTCCTAGGTATGCCCAAGACCTACCTCCCACAAGCAACTTGTGTTTTGCCACTTCCTAGACATCTGCAGCAGTGAGGGACATTGGGGAGCAAATATGATGTGCAGATATGATGCATCTGGGTAAATGTGAAAGTCAGCTCTTAAAGCTGGAGTTCAGAGAGATCTCTTTCATTCATCCATGGGAGAAGGCCTCATTATAATTGTTCAAGCCTGACTGGATTACATCACTTTCCCCCTCATTTCACTCCCTCCCCACTTGCCTCCCTCCTTTTATTTACACCCCTTGTTCAGTGCAGTGTTGAGCCGGGGCTGCCTTAATGATGGATGCTGATCGCTTCATTCCCCATTGCCCCCCCATCACCTCCCCCAGTGCTTTGAAGTGTGCTCAGGTCTCAGGCTCCAGTTCAGAGGTCACTTTGTTTATTTATGCAAAGCTGGCTCATCTGTGAAATGGGGCTTTCAAGGCCTCTGACATCAAAGACTCCAAAGCTGGTCCCATCAAGTCAGAGCAGGGACGGGCCTTGCATTATAACAAATTAAAGCAACTTTGTGAATCATAGAGAAATATGATGGCTAGATTTTTGCTTCAAAAACTGGACTGTTTTCTTGACTCGTGGTTGGACTCAGCACATGGTATTGGCCTGAAAACCAGTCATGGTTAAAACACGAAGCCTTCATAGTCTGTGGGTAAATAAAATTTGATCCTGACTCAGTAACAGTCTGAATATTTCCCATCAGTTTCTCTCAGAGCTGGACTGTTATGCAGAATTTTCCATTTGTTTTAACTTTCAAGAGGGAATGGAACAATTCTGCTATGGTAATAAACAGTAACTATACCCCACTGATGTGGCAGTCTTGTCCCATAGGATCCTCAGTGGGCTTTGTCAGTTGATGGAGTTATATACAGAAATCCCTTCTCTGCAGAAATCCAGCCTGCTTTGGGACGGGGGATAGACCAAAAAGACGCACGGCAGGCAATATGCATAGAGCATCGTGGTTTCTGGGGTGAGAAAGGGTAATTTGTCCCATGACATCAGCACTGATAATCATGGCCTCATACACTCAGACGTGTCCAGTCATACAAATCTGTGACTGTCCCTTTCAGCTCCACCAAACAGATCCCCAACACCAGCACCATCTCAGTTCTGTGGCATCTCAGACCTGAAAGCCAGCTTGGAATGAGATCCTGAAGCAAGAGAGAGGCGATGTCTGGGGATGATGCCAGTGGGGTGACACTCCTGAACAATGGGCTGATGCCTCTGTGTCCATCCTGGCTCTGTCTTGTATTGCCATGTGCCGTATTTGGGGGGGAAGGGGTTACACAAGTTTCTCCCATATCTCCAAGTCTATCACCTGACGTGATATTGGAGCCTTGCCCTTCAGGTTTCTCGACCAGCCAGCGTGCTTTGTAACACCATGGAGCCAAACTGTGGAGTGAAGACACCTAAATCATGTGTATGTTTTCTTAGCATCAGATACTCGTGACATAAAATTAGTCAGTGATTGCTTTTCAAGGCAGGTTTTCCACTTCATCTTCCAACTGGCTGCTATCCTAAACCTGTGATACTGTCCAAGAAGTCCAGTACGGGATGACCTTCCAATGTAGGTCACAGAAATGGGAGCTTGTAGGAAACTTCAGCAGTTCATCCTTCTTAGCACTGCCTTTCACAGTAATGTGCTGGCAGCAAAGCGGGCAGT
This sequence comes from Neopelma chrysocephalum, assembly GCF_003984885.1. Lineage (NCBI taxonomy): Eukaryota > Metazoa > Chordata > Aves > Passeriformes > Pipridae > Neopelma > Neopelma chrysocephalum. The sequence goes on along the minus strand of NW_020897804.1, from coordinate 2,699,043 downwards.
GCTACATGGCTGGTCCCTGCCACCCTTAGACTGTAGGCTGATTTTTTTGTATGTACTTATCACCCCAACCTGCCCATCTCTGGGGGGAGGTGACAAGAGCATGAATGAGTAAGTGGCTTATTAGGTAATTTTCGAATATAGCTAATACTCGTGATTTCTGCTACTATCTTATCCTTTTGTATACTGGTCATACATACATGAATGGGACTTGTTTTTTAAGGTCCTCTCTCTGTCTAATAAGAATATTGCCAGACCAATTGCATTTGTGAAGCTCAGGGTGAAATGCAAACAGCAGGTCTTCAGATCTGACACTATTAACCAGGCTTCAGACTAAAGGTTTGGTCTGCACCAGATGCTTCTGAACTTGCAGGATATTTGGCTTTGCTGTCAGTGTCACAGATCCCTCCGCAGAAGAGAGCAAAGTGTATTTGTGGTACAGAAAGATACACTTCCTTCCCATCACAGGGACTAGAACAACTGTAAAAGTGTTTCTCTACCCTAGGAAACCACTGAGTATTAAAATTGTAAAAATAAGAAAGTTCTTCAAAACAGGGAGAGACATATTCTTTCCATGCAGCCACAGTACTGACTTGGATAAGAGAGGTGGAAGTCAAATATTGGTGATATCTGACTTAGACAGGGGTCTCCCATCCTCAGGGTGTTCCTGAAATATCTGTCTCCCAAAGTGCTGCTCTACTTTATGTAACATTAAGCTCCTTTTTGGCTCTCTGAGGCCACAGGTCAGAGCTTAAGACACTCACCCAAGGTGCAAGAATGGAGATCCAAATCCCTCTCTGAATTCAGCAGAAGAGGGACCTGACCCTGGGTCACTCGCATCACAGGTTAACACTTCATCATTATATCACTGGCTGCTCTGCTGCCTCACTCACACTTTTAAATTCAACTGGAGATTCACACAGTTTAGGGAACCTTCCCAAAATGAGTTTCACCCAATTTCTGGATCTCATGAATCAACTCTTTTTGGTATGGTTCTCAAGTGTGAGTTTGTTCAGATACAGTCATGCTGAAGGTAGAGACTGCTGTAACATCTCTCATCCTGTGTGCGGCTCTGGGGATGGGAAGGAGCAGGAACTCTTGCTCTGCAAGAGTGTCCATGTTTATGACATTTCCCCGCCTCAAGACTTCTGCTATTGTTGTTAACGTTTCCACATTCCTAACACACATGAAACAAGTTCCAATGTATCTAAACCAATGTGCCTAAATGCATGCAGTTATTTATTTCAGTGTTGCTCCTCCATCAAATTAACTATTCCGTCAGCTCAGCACGGTGGCATTAGTTATCCTGATCTCTTTCCCCCAAAACATTTTTTTCTGGGTTTGGTAGGTTACTCCACAGGTTTGCGATTTGGTAGGATAAAAACTGAAGAAGCATCTTCAAAGGATCAAACAGATTATGAGCAATTTTCCTTACATCAAAAGCTTGGCAGCATGTCAAGAGGTGTGGAGACCGTCAGTCAGTCCGTGTGTGTCAGCAGGAGTGCACATGGGCTGACATACTGTAACATGAGGCTGCAGGCAAGGGAGATATACTGCCCTTTGTACATCAAGCTGAGCAGGATTAAGATACAATTGACAGAACATTGCCACTTAAATGCCGTAACCACTTTTAAGATATTCAGCAGTTAACAATGGACAGGAATCCTACCTCTCTCTACAGTTTTTCTTTATTCTCCATTGCCCAATACATTTGCCTAATTGTGCAGAGGGATTTAATAAGTTGTCTCTCAGAGACCATCCAAGATTTCATTCGTAGCACTACTGATATTTATGGGAAAAATTATGCAAGTGCCAGGAGAAAATTGATGTGGTATTTTGACTGAAGGGAGACAATCTGTCATATGCAAGCCATCATATATAATGGAGCTGCTGAAGTACGAGCACGGCATGCTGCTGCCCCAAAAGTTTTCTTTTCCCCTCGGAGTGACAGCTGTACATACCTCCGGGGGAAACTGCCCAGAAGTAACCAAAAGGAGAAGAGAAAAATCTGTCAGGGTCGAGAGGGGACAAACCCATATGGCATTGCAGCCTCTCTGCTCAAGGGACAGAGGCAAAAGAGAGCAGAGCATCTGTTGGCATATAATGCCCCTTGCTGAAGAGATGGGATGAGTTTCCAAAATAGCAGAACCTGAGGTGAAGATGGGGTTAAACACACATTCCTGTCTCACAAGGACACGAGTTTACACGTTAAACACTGTTTAAGAGCAACTCAATTTCTAAAGCAACTGTAAAGAGCAGTTTTATTATTTATACCTTTTTAGGGGGGCATGCTAATCTACAAGCTCAGATAAGTTTGTCCTCTCTGTCATAGACAGTACAGAAAGAATTTTCTTCTTTTTCACTCATGAGACTGTTTTCTGATGGATTTTAGGAGTTGGACACTTAAAGAGATTCATTCCTTAGATCAGATGTTTCCACTTCTCTTTTTTTTTTTTTACACCATCGTGTTCCTCATTGAGTTGAACTTTTTCCCAGCCTTCATCTGACCTATATCTGAAAATCAAGTTTCACCCATTTCAGTGCACTTCAGGTAGGAGTTGAGGAGCTCTTGATCAAGATCACCACCTCCAGCTACTGTATGGGGCTGTGCCACCTGTAGAGCACAGAAGTAACCTTAGAAGAGCCATATTTTGCTGCACCATCATTTGTAGGTGCCCAAAGTCCCTCAGGTGGACCTCCCTCCTGGTGTGATGCATTGCTATAAGAGGTTGCTTAGAGCTGAGAACTTGTGCAGTAGAGGTTGAGCTGTTACTGGAGGAGGAAAAAGACTTCACATCTGGGCACTGCAGAGGTGTGAGGCCACCAACATCACCCAGGTTGCAGAAGGAGGTTCAAGGTACTCTTATTGTCCCTGGGCCCTCAGGGCGACCTTCCAGGTGACCATATCACAGTGGCAATTTGAGGTGGAGACTGCTGGAAACAAGGGGGTTTTACCTTGTGGTGATTTCTATTTCTCCTAGCAGGACAGGGCACAAAGTCAAAATTTTAGTGCTGCTCTGTGGTAGTGATATAGACAACTAGAGTGATAAGGGACAAAGTGGTGTGTTGATGCAGGTGGATGAGATGGTCTCAATTAGAAAAAAATACCCATAAACAGCTTTTCAATTCAATATTGTTTTCACCAGCCATAACTTTACATTCAGCATCCCCTGAGAACTCATTTAACCCCAGAACTGCTTGCTTTTCTGATTTTGCATGGAAGCTGAAAGGTGAATTAGTGGCTGTAATTCCACTGCTTGTGCTCTGTATGACTGATCACATACGTCTTCCCCCACCTCCTAGGTTTACTTATCTTTAATTTTGATTTATACCACTATTTGCATAGAAGGTACAACAGATCAGCTCCTCCTAGGGAACAGCAACCTGTAAAAATAAACAAAGAGGCTTTTCTGAGATATTAATGCAAACATTGATTAATCTCCCATTGCTTTGGTAGCCTGTTGAAAAGCTCGTAAAGCACTAAACTAAACTGTTCATTAAACTGGCCAGGCTGTGCATGCCTGATGTATGTTGAGTGTGTTTCAGCTGCATGGTGCCTCCAGGAGGAAATGCAAACTCTTGTACTGTTGCACTGCAGGAGACCTTCTTAACATCTTCCCTTTCCTTTCCTTTGCAGATGATGCCAGCTCAGGAAAGGATAGCCAGGTACCTGAAGGCTCCAACGGAGAATATGAAGATCATTCTGGGAAGCAGTGGGGTAAGGAGCAGTGTATGGTTTTTGGTTTTCCTCAGTTCTTGGTTCGTTGCTGTTCACGTGGCACATTTCTCAGTTGCTGAAGGAGAGAAAAGGCAGAGCAACTGGAGGGAGTTCTCCCTACATATGGTCAAATAATAAACAGAGTGTCAGCTGAACATGTTGGTGTGGATGGATTGCATCCAAGGGTCCTGCGAAATGCAGCCTGTGGTCGGCCCTAGGGCCCCCTGCCATATAGCCCAGCATGGTTCTCCCTTGTATTTGTTTTTCTGGGCAGGGACTTTCTTTTGCATGTGCAGCTATTATAGCTTTCATAGACTCCCTATAAAAAGCATATTGACTTTTACAGCAGTATTTCCAAAAGTCTTCAGTGCCAACATAACACTGCTCCCACTGAGGGCAAATGGGAGGTCTGACTTCACTTCAGGAGAATTAGCACTAGGCCAAGCTGAGTATTTTTTAAAATCCCCCTTTCTTTTACACACCTGCCTGAACTTTTCTAAGCCCTGGACTGTTCAGGCATAAGATTTTGTTGCTGTTGCAGAGCTTTGGGGAACTGCTAAAATCTGACTTGGAAAGAATCACTGCAAGACTTGCAGGTCCAAAGTTTGGTCCAGGCACTCCTTGAAGGACAATAAGTTGTCAGGCTGATGCCAAACAGCTTTTGACCATTACTGACAGGAGTGTGATGTGAGTTTATGAGCTCGATGGATGAAGAACAGCATTTCTATTTTGCTCATACAGTACATCCTTCTCTTTCATATAGAGATGGCTTTGTACCACATTTGTGGCCAAGGAGAAACCTCATAGCAGTGGTAGGGGTGGAACCTGACAGGCTTTTGCCATATGAGTCCCCACCACTTAAGATGAGGCCAGTTTTCTTCAGGAGCTGGCAAACAAGTGCTGTGGTATACTCCAGGCTACACCTGAATTGCAGATTTGTCTGAGGCTGAGCTTGCTCAGGGAGAGGAAGGTAACCTTCCCTCACTCTGAAAAAGGATGACGACATTCTAGAGTTAGATAAACTACAGGTCAGGAGTACTTCAAGGAGGGATTCAGCAGCTACTAAGAAAAGCTGCCATCTCTCCACTCTTCATTACCATGGTGGAGACAGGAGCAGGCAAGGCATATGTGCTCCTGGTAGAGCTGCTGAGTGATGGATCAATGCAACAATAATATTATGAAAGAAGAATGTAAGCCCTACTAAAAGGATTATGCATTGACAATCTCATATCATAATGTCACTCTGTGCTGCCCTGGCCCAGTCCTTCTTTGTGCTGCAGAGTGTTCCTGAACCTCTCCTTTTTCCCCTTTCCCTCCCTCCTATCTCCTCTCCCCAAGCAGAGAAATGCCTGGGGCAGGCACAGACCTACCAAAACCCTTTCCATCCAGCAGTGTTCACCAGCAAATTGCTGGTGGGAGCTGGTGTGAAGGGAGGGTCAGTTTGTGTCTGCATGTCTCTGGAGGGTGATGGGTGAAGAAGCAGTTTGTTGTTACAGTCCTAGGCCCTGGAGAAGTGTGAGAGGAGAAGCATGATAAAAAAAGCTCCACTTTGCTTTCCATGAACCACCATGGTATCACTGGGGAGAGGTCCTGTCCCCATCAAGGGCAGGGAACTGATGTGAGGAAAGATAGATACCCCCATCCACGTCTTCCCACAACTGACTGAGATCTTACCCAAAAGACTTGAAAGTATTTCAATACTTGGTCACATTGTGATTTTTTTTTGTAAGTATCATTAAAGCTGGAAGTGGTAGTGACTGTCACTACATGAAAGTAATTGTGGGGGATCACAGCAGACAACATGTTTCAGATAATCACCACACTTCATATGAGCAACACCTGACAGGAGCCTCTGGGACTGATCCATGTCCCACAGGGAGAGGAGACCACAGAATTCCATCATAGTTCTTCGTGCTGACAGGCTTCAATTTCATTTAATTTTTGTTAACTTGAATAAATCTTCATGGCAAACAGCATTTCAGCCAGGAACCCATATACAACACTGTCTCTTTGTCCCCATCCACTTGTGTTTTCCCTTGCTCTTGAGTATGACATAATTTACACTGTACAAATGTGTGGTTCATGTTTATGAAGCAAATGCCAAATGATGAGGAGGAGAACAAGCATGTGAAGTATAAATAACACAGAGGCACTTTGTAATGGCCTTTGCTGGCACTCCAACAAGCAAAATGTCTGTAAACGGTACAGATTTGGGGACAGACATTTACTAGAACCAACTCAAAAGAGATTTTTTTTCTGCCTGTCTCTCGCACTGCTGCTTCTCCTCTTTCTTCTTTGTGCTTGCTGGGTCTCTTTTACTCTCTTATGTGTGTGTCTCTCTCTCTCTTTCTCCTTTTTTGTTAACTGGCTTTTCTAAACTTGTCCAGTTCAGGCTTTTGTCAAGGAAACATTCAGAACTGTGTAAATGGGATCTGATTTCAGCATATTGCACATAGCCTGGAGTAGCTCTTGAGATCACATAGTCACTTAACCTTTCCTAAACAGAGGAAGAAAAAAAGGCAGAAAGAGCCTAAGAAGTGTAGTTTTACCTGTTGTTTGGTGTGTATTTGTGCAACCATGTACAAGGAGTGAATGCAAAACTCCAGACAGATTCACGGGAGTCACAGTGAGAGGAAAATCAGAATTGCTGAAGCCTGGCTTTTTTGGGTGGAAAGAGAGTTTTTGTCTTACAGTGCCCTTACTGAGCAGGGATGCCACCAAGTCCTTCTGAGAGCTCAGAATCACTGCCTTGAGTCTTCAGTCTGCTGGGGAAGTGTGACTATCCTGGCTCCAGCCTGCTCTTTGATATGTTAGTCCCAGCCCAAAAATCCTTTCTTCCCCTACCTGGACCTGGAGTTGCTGGTCTTGGAGTAAATTACTGCCAGATTAGAGGATAACTGCAAATGCACCCATTTCACAGCTGATTCCTGACCTCTCCATGCACCTTGCAGACATTTACTCAATTTCCACAGTGACAACCCTTATCAGCACGTCTCCCTCGGCTCAGACTCAGACTTCGGAATGTCGTGTCCCACAGCCTGCAGCTCTGACAGGGTTCATTGTCAGGGAGGGTGATTGTTTTTGCTGGGAGGGGGCCTCCTGCAGCAGACCCCAAAGGGAACACCCAGCAATTTAGGCACCACGACCTGTGGAGTGGGTTAGTATGTCACACTTGTTGCTCAGCTGTCACGGCAAAGGCTTCCAGTGCCGGAGTTACTCCGGTTCATTGGATTACACATGAAAGACTCTGTATGGAGAGTAAAGCATTTCTGAGCAAGAGTTTGGAATAACATGAAGTGGCTGGGACCCAAAATGACAGCCAAGGGGGGCGAGGGAAGGCTGTGGAGACAGATGGTTTCCCCTGCGGAAAAGGACTCTGCAGAGAGGGGTATGCCAAAGGGTGTCCTCTTCCAAGAGGGAGGGATGTTGGCCAAGGCTGCAGGGGGGTGAGGACTAAGGGATATGTTCACAAACCTCAGAGGGCAATGGCTGCCATTCCCCAGTGCTTGGAGACAGGAAGCTGAAGACCAGCCTCATCCATTCAGGAAAGCCCCACTACAGTGCACATCCCGGAGCTTCTGGCCCTCAGCCCTGGGCAGCAGGGCTGGCTGGCTGGGAGAGAGTCCCACCATCCTGTAGCTGAATTCCCTGATACCTGAAGCACAACTTTTTCAGCTTGTTTTGGTGTGTTACATGCTACTGAGTTTGTGGCTTTCCAGTTGCTGTTGGTGAAGGCCAGTGGCTACCGAAGGAAGTGGTGGAATCACCATCCCTGGAAGTGTTCAAAAAAGCATGTAGATATGCTTCTTCAGACATGGTTTAGTGGTGGAGCTGGCAGTGTTAGATAAATGGTTGTATTCGATGATCTTAGAAGACTTTTCCAACTTTAGTGATTTTATGATGGGCATAATTCAACCCCATGTGCCACAAAGCTGGCCACACATTACCTATTTCTCATATTTCTCAAGAAAAGAATCGGAATATTTACCAGGAGCATGCAAAAGTGCAGGGTGACTGTCCTTTGGGGCTGAGGAGTAACACCACAGTAATCAAGAAGTAGGGTTCAAAAGCAGGGGTAAAAACCTGTTGTGGAAATTCTGAACAGACTTGGAGGAGAAACTGATTTTGCGAAAATAAAAAAAAAAGAAGACAGGTGATGAAATTGGCAGGAGCATTTTGGATGCAGGAGAGAGTGTCAAGTGGGCGTCAGAAGTGGTATTGATCTCAGCAGGAGCCTGCAACTAGAAGTGCCCCTGGACTGGCATTGTATAGTTAAAGTAACTGTGAGAAATTTGTAATTTCTTTTTGATTTTTCATTAAGGTTCAGATTTTACTGGTAGGGACCTTGCATTTCCCTAATGTTCTTGTCACTGCTGTTGAAAATACAGGTGATTTCTTTGCTAAGACAAGATGAGTAGCTTATCTCATGGTTCTGTCCACCAGCAGCTATTGCTTCAGATTCTCCATTTTTGGGATGGACTGGCATTGAATACCTTCTAATAACAAACTCTAGGAGTTTCTACTATGTCTTTCCATTTCTTTGTTTGCTTCTTTGGGCCTTTCAACACGAATGCTTTGTAAATTGAAGTTAAATGAACTGCACACATTTAAGTTCAGATCAATGTACAGAAGTCTGACACACTTCTGAGACTTTCCTATGTATTGAAAGGATGTTGACTCTTCTGAAGTCCCTTTAAAGCCAGTGAGAACTAAGGGGCAAAACATCTTTGGAGAATGAAGCTTCATGTGACAAGCAAAAAATTGAGAAAATGGTCAGCCTGACAGGAATCTGAGCTTTTTCCTTTGGTCTTGGCTAAGGACTTGCCTCTGTGGCATGGAATATGGTAACAATTACAGTGTGATTATGGAGCCACATTTTGCCTACAGCTGCAATAATGTGATTTTGGTATTACTCTGTGAGGTGGTCTGGTGCAGCTGCCTTACAGACACAGAAATTCTGGGGTTGTACTATGGAGAAGGCTGATACAGTGGCCATAGCAGTCCAGTAGACTTTCAAATGCATCAGGCTGGGTAGTGTCTCCTTTCCAAGGAAATCGGTTTGAGCTGATATGAGGGAGAGTGATGCACTGATGTGTATGGGGCTGCCAGGTGCCTCTCAAGCAAATTTGTCCGCAACACTTGACAACATTATCCTTTTCTACGTGTTCTTTGCTCACCACAGCCAATTTTTCATGCCTCTTGCAGCCCGGCCCAGGTTCACACAGCCTGCCAAGATGAGACGGAGGGTGATCGCCCGTCCTGTCGGCAGCTCCATCCGCCTCAAGTGCGTGGCCAGCGGGAACCCAAGGCCTGACATCACGTGGCTGAAGGACAATAAGCCCCTCACTCCCCAAGAGATTGGGGAGAACAAGAAGAAGAAGTGGACGTTGAACCTGAAGAACCTGAAGCCAGAGGACAGTGGGAAATACACCTGCCGGGTGTTTAACAAAGTTGGAGAAATCAATGCAACGTACAAAGTTGAAGTGATCCGTAAGTGCAGCCTCTGGGGTGGAAAGGCAGGGAGGGACCTTTGAGAAGGGGGCTGGCTGGGTGGAAAGAGCATGATGGCAAGTGTGCAGTGCTGGTGGCTGGACACAGAAATGGGGAAGTGCTAAAAACATCAGCAGAGACAAAGAAAGCATTACTGAAACTCCAGAATTAACCTGGCACCTGGGCAAGACAGAGGAGCAACAACACAATTAAGTAGCTGAAATGAGGATGGGTACTTGGGAAATAGTCATCTCTAAGGGCACCTGCATGGTAAAACTTTACCATTGCCCAGTTCAATCTTATTCTACCAAGACGGTCAATTCAAGGACAGACTGAGAACTAGCTGAGAAAGCATTTCAAGTACCATAGAGGAGAAGTGAAAATATTTAGGATAGCCCAGATTACTCTGTCAGAATAGGTGAAACCAATCAATTGAAAATTTAATCTAGAAATCTCCAAAGGGAATTAGCAGAAGTCTTATGTCTAGAGTGATTAGCCAGACAAGGCTTTAGAGCCAGATTCTAAAAAACATTTGGCCATCTGATGGTCCAGGTGGGTACAAATGAGATACTTGAAAAAAACCCACAAACAGACCTGAAAAATTCCCATTAGGGTCCTGTCCGTATCTTTAGATGCCCACATAGCTTTAAAGATTCAATCCTTAGAAGATGAGCTGTGGGGGATTACCCTGCATTGTGGTGAGGCAAATTGCTCTTCTTACTATTTAGCTATTCTGATGCTCGCTCTCTAATCTCCTGTTTCCCCTATTATTACCAAAGATAATTATACTCAAATCCTACCTAAGTTTAACAGAGAAGAGCTCTTATTCTTAAATCATTGTGCTTTGTCTATGACATCATCATAAGTTGTCATGGAAATGATTACAGAGCAGCCAAATCAAGAAAGAGGAGAAGATGAGCTGAGTGGAGGGAAGATTGAATAGCCTTCATTAATGAGGAGCAGGGGCATGGAGGGCTATTTGCAGCCACTTTGAAAGCATGTTGTTTGTCTGTGCATACATTTTAGCATGAGAAAGTTTATCCCGGTGCGAAAGATTGTTCTTAAAGGTAAAGATTTGTTCTCTGATAAGTCCTTTCTCTAGAATCACAGGAATTAAAAGCACATGTGGGAAGCTCTGTTGGGCTCTGAAGGCACAAACCTGCTGGACATCTGGGATTGATAAAGATGCAGCTGTGTGGAGACAGTAAAAACATGTGTTTACACTAAAACCAGGAGCAGAGGCAGGGAAATGAATCAAGCCCCATCCTAATGGCAGCTGTGGCATTTTCACTTCATCAAAACCAGACAGCACCAGGAACAAACCCCTTTCTGTGTCCCTGTTTATCTTGGTTTTTATCAACTTAAAGATGTATGTAACCTTTGTTTTCATTAGCTTTTGCTGGCCAGGAGTGAAAACAGTAACCAAAGCTGGAACCAGAGTCAAGGAGATAAGGGCATTAAGCAGTTTTCAGACATCTTTCTATTTTTAACATCATTCTGTGAAACATTACAGGTTTTATTCAATTTCCTTCTTTTTTTTTCCCCTTGAGCCTCCACTCCTAAGTCCTGCTTATCTGAGTCTCAGTCTCCCCAGCTGTGATTGCTGCTCGCAGTCCCAAGGCAAGGCCTACAGAGACCACTATGGTATTTTTGTTTCCCAAGCACATCTTTATAGCCCTCATTATTGAACGTATCCTGAGTTTTTGAAAAAGGGTCCATTGTTCCTTCCTCTCACCCCAAAGCCAGTGCTGGTGGGAGCTGTTTTGTTACATGCTCAAACCAACAGTGTTTGCCATCAAAAGGAGATGATGATTGCCAGCAGTTACCACCCACTGTGGTACCATAATTTCTCTCTGTGCCTAGGATAGAGGTTTGCAGTACCTCCTTGTCTGGAAACTGTGACTGATTTATCTGATTCTAACACTAAAAAAAAATCCAAACATTCTTCAGAATGAGGCATATATTTTTCTTTTTGCTTTATGTGGTGTTGACACAACCTAAGGCTTACGGTCATGCTGGAAAGGGTGTTCTTGTGAACCTCTTCTGTTTGATTTCCTTTCCTACCATCTTGTTTCCTTCCTCACCTGAGACTTGAGGCAAAAAAACATTGTGAGAAAGGAAAGATTTTGTTATTGACTAGAAAATCAAATGTCTTCTGAGCTATTCCTCAATGAAAATTTTCTCCGTAGTGAGTGTGGCGAGGATTAGACTGAAGAAAGAAACACCCCACCTCTCACTGTCTCTGAACTGGGGGGTAGCCACAGTGGTTATGGTGTGGTGTCTTAATAGATAAATACTTGTAAATAATCTGGTAAAAACATGAGGTCGTTTCTGAGAAGACATAAAGTTCTGTCTTATTCACCTGTAAGTTGCACCCTGCTGGACGTGGTGGTAAGACACAGCATCACAGAATCACAGATGGGAGAGTTATTTAGCGTACAGAAGAGAGGGATGAAGAAAATCTTCCAAAAAAAAAGGGCTCAGAGGGAGAGAGCATACTTTTCTCCAGGTCTGATGTGGGTAGAAAAGTAACTTCCTTGTTAGAAACAGTAAGATTCAGATTGAGCATGAGAACAGACTTGCTAAGCCTCGGACAACGGAGGAGTTGTCTGGAGAGACTAGAGAGCATCTACCATTGGAGGCTTTGGCAGAGGCTGGGCAAATTTATATCAGTGGAGGTTTGCAGAGATCTCAGCCTGCCTTGGGGCAGGGAGTTGGACTAGACTATAATTTTGCATCTCTCCTACACCTTTTTCCTATGTTTCTGCAATTGCATGTTACTGAGATTGACAAACAAACACCTTTTCCCCTGTGTTTCCATGCAGAGAGGACGAGGTCCAAGCCCATCCTGACAGGGACACACCCTGTCAACACAACAGTGGACTACGGTGGGACCACATCCTTCCAGTGCAAAGTCCGCAGCGACGTCAAACCCGTCATCCAGTGGCTGAAAAGGGTGGAATATGGCACAGAGAGCAAGTACAACTCCACCATCGATGTCGGGGGGCAGAAATTTGTTGTGCTGCCCACGGGGGAGGTCTGGTCCCGCCCAGATGGTTCCTACCTGAACAAACTGATGATTACTCGAGCCAAGGAGGAGGATGCGGGGATGTACATTTGCCTGGGGGCAAACACCATGGGCTACAGCTTTCGCAGCGCTTTTCTCACAGTCCTGCCAGGTGAGTTTTCACTTTTTTGCCCCCATTTGTACCAACAGTCTGCCTCGTGGTGTTAATTATACAACTACTGATGCCCATTGGGCTCCCTGGCCCTCTGTGATGCCATGCTGATTTAGACTTGTCCGGTTCTGGTAAGAATGAATGGGGGACTAAATCAGCCCTGATTTAAAACGTTCCCTGCTGAAATCCTGTTGAAGATGTTTCCTTTTCTCCCTTCATGGGAAATAGTCACTGAAGCACAGAATAGGTGAGATTGGAAGGGACCACAATGGGTCATCTGGTCCAACCTCCCTGCTCAAGCAGGGTCATCCCAAGGCAGGTTGCACAGGATTATGTCCAGAAGGTTCTTGAATATCTCCAGTGAGGGACATTCCACAACTTCTCTGGGCAACCTGTCACCCACAAAGTAAACTTCTTTCTCATATTAAGGTTGACCTTCCCATGCATCAGTTTCTGCCCATTTTCTCTTGTCCTACTTTTGGGCACCAAGCAGAGCCTGGCTCCATCCTCTTGACACCCGCCCTTCAGATACTGATGGACATTGATGAGGTCCCCTCTCAGTCATCTGGATGAAATAAAATGAATTATCTGCTCCTGTATGGAAGAGGAGCTGGGAACGGATGCTGCAGTTTCAGACACTACATTACTTCAGGTTTGAGTGCAGGACAGGAGAGGGGAACTGAATAACAGCACAGTTTGCAACCCCATTCCCTCACATTTCTCCTTTCTTTTGCCCATATTTATATTGCTTTTGCTGGTAAAAGGAAACAATTATACAGGCCCATAAAATGAGAGGAGAATAAAAACCGTTCTGGTCACAAGGAAATGAAAAGAATGAGTGTGAAAAACAGAATGATTGATTAGTTGAATTCTTACCCAATGGTCCCCTGGGGTCCCTGTGACAAACTCACAGCTGCTGCCTTCTCTCCCCAGACCTCAGAGCTGGTGGCCACATCCAGCTGAGACTGTGTTTGAGACACACCATCTTTGCTTGGCCGTTTTCTCCTTTGCCTCTTGACTGTGGAATTCTATCCTGATAATTCTTTTTTTATTGAAAAGGGCATTTTTTTTCTGCCTCATCTTGCCTTGTGAATCTTGCTTCAGATCCACCAGTTTTATGACAAAAATAAATTGTACTGCTTTTTCTTCCCGTCACCACAAAGGCAACACAGCTAAGAGAGTGCAGGAGCTGGAGCCAATATCAGAACATTTGAGCTCCCAGGTGTAATGGAGTGTCTCCAGTCAAGACGCCAGTGAGAGGCAGCAATCATGAACTGGTTTTCTCCGTAGGTAGTGAGGGAAATGCTCATGAATCCTGTAACTAAGGCTGCATGGCCTCTTCTACTCCCTGATTGCCAAAGCTCTGTGTCTCAGCAGCCATCGAGGGTCACTGGCTTGAACTTAGATACTGACAGCAGGTTGCCAAGTAGGAGAATGCTCTTGGCATTGTCCTCTGCATCACTTGGATTTAGGACTAAACTCTAACTGAAAAGCCAGTCAATCCCAAGGAAAAGGCTGCATGGGTGGGATATAACTCATGGGACTCTGGGACTTTCTGAACTATAGGAGGCTGATGCAGCTCCCACTGAAATCAGTGGAGGACTTTCCATTGATTTAAATGGGACTATAATGAGCCCTAATGCCAGAGCCAGTGCCTGCAGGCCTGTTGTTATTGGCAAGGATGGAGAAGGAGAGCCCAGCTTGCCCTAAGAGGCAAAGATGTGGTTGTAAGGCCATGAGTTAAAAACACCATTTTTCTTGTAAATCTACCAGTTTTGACATAGACAGCTCTGAGGAACAGCACGGATGAATGTCAAAACACTTTACTTTCAGCCTAGCAAAGGATTTCTGCCAACCAACATGAAGACTGTTGTTTTCATGGTCATCTGACGGGTCAGTTCTCTGATCCTGTCATGCTTTTAGCAGGAGGGTGGACCAGATGACCTCCAGACACCCCTCCCAGCCTAAATTATTCTGTAATTTCCAATGTTAGTGAATCAAAGTTTTGTCTATGGAGGTCAACAGTATAGGTCCTTCTAACTTCAAAGAGACCACATGGTATATATTTAACATTTCAATCCAGCCATGGGATTATTTGTCAAGGAGAGAAAAAGACATTAGTGTCATAAAAGATGTTTGGCTTGAAAGTTAAGTGATATATGTTTCAATATAACATATTGAGCGATTTAGATAGCCTGTGGTTTTTGAAATTTCTTGAGTGTCTCCCTGCAAGCTGAATTCTGTGCCTAGGTATGTTTCCAGGCTTTGGAATTCCCAGCTGGTAGCTATCTAGACAAGGATTTTTATAGCTGGAATCCTCCACCAGGGCTCCTTTTGGGTATATAAATCAAGAGATCAGGCTGAGAAACCAGAGTGGCTACTCAAGGATGTACAGGCTCTAAGAGCAGAGAGGGGGAAAGGGAAGGTAAGTGTGAAAGATGATGTCTGAAGCATCTTGTCTCCTCCACAGTAGCTGAATTTACTGCCTTGGAAAAGCCAACAGCAGCTCCAAACAGACTGGTGGAGGCAGTGCCCATTTGGTGTAGGGAGCTGTGGACACACTTTAATGCTGTGTGAACTTTTCAGCTCTCCATGGCTTGGGCACCGGTGAGGGGACACCAGCTCACCTATGTTTTTCGCATCCTTCAGCCTTCCTCCCAGCTGCACAAGAAACTCAAGAAAACACCTCTGAAACCCAACATCCATGCTCCCTGCCATGGCAGAGCAGTGCTGAGTAGCTCTAGTATTGCTAGATGGGGTTACTAAAGAGTGTCTAAAGCCCAGCAGACAGAGCTACACCTGGCAGAGGCAGGTGGGCAATGTGCTGTGTCTCTGCACAACCCCATCATGCTTCCTGGGCTGCTGACATGGAGGTATTACTGACATGTCCCGTGTTGTGTACTCCAATCTGGGCAGCAAAGCTCACTCCATCACAGAGTGAGAGTGTTAGGAAACTGTCTAGGGCTGGCTCTAGTGCATCCATTAAAGCTTGGATAAGAAAGTTAAAAAATCCTCCAAAGACTCCCCTCCTGACCCCTAAACCAGAGAAAATGAGTTGCTTGTCCTTCCAGGAGCACTGAAAAGCAAAGCAGTTACCAAACATCATGTGCTGGCTTGATTTCTCCCTCGTTACTTGGTCTGGCAGGGTTGCCAGACAGCCTTTACAACAGCCAGCCCAAGTGTGACATCTGTTTTGAATCCACTTTGCCTGCATTTAATTAACTCTTTCTGTCTCTCTCCTGCCATAATGTCCAGATCCCAAGCCTCCGAGTGCACCTGTGCCCCCTTCCTCAGCCAGCAGCCTGCCCTGGCCTGTGATCATTGGCATCCCCGCCGGAGCTGTCTTCATCTTTGGGACGATCCTCCTGTGGCTTTGCCAGTCCAAGAAGAAACCCTGCTCCCCTCCAGCTGCTGCCCCCGTGCACCGACCGCAGCCCCGGGAGAGGATCTGCGTCTCCCAGGTCCCGGACAAAGACTGCATCTCCTCCATAAACTATGAGGAATATGTGGCCCAGCAGCAGCATTTGCTGTCCCAAGGGCCTGCGCTCGCCCCAGCCATGGCATCCAAAATGTACCCAAAGATTTACACGGACATCCACACCCACACCCACTCGCACGTGGAAGGCAAAGTCCACCAGCACCAACACATTCAGTACCAGTGCTAAGAGCTGGCCCTGTACAGTAGCTCGTTTTTGGGCTTTCCCTCGTGGTACCTCAGAAGAGACTGCTCCAAGTCAGCTCTCACTGCCAGCAACAGGCAAAGCAGACAGAAAATATTTTATATATAATTTTAAATATATATATACATATATATATAATTGTATATGCGTGTGTGTATGTGTGTATATATATATGTGTATATATCTATATCTATCTATATAAATATATATATAATAGAGAAAGACAGAGAAAAGAGATTTTTTTTTTAATTATTGCAATCAGGATGTAGCTAAGGAATAATGAAGGATCTCCAAATCACAGCAGAGAGGCAGCCATCTCCAACAGCAAAGCCTTCCTGGATATTTTAATCAGGGTGGCAACAAGTGAGACAGGACAGAGGGATGTGAACCACCACCTCCTTCCTTGTGTTACTAAGAGGAACAAGTAGAGCAAGAGGTGTGTGTGGTATGTTTCTGGATGGGCACTGCTGTTCCTGTGCCAGCTACACATCACTTGTTTTGGTGGGAAGCCCCCAGACCTGTCCTGCTCTGAGTGACCCGAGCTCTCAAGTACTTGAGGTTTAGAGCCAAAGCACCAGGACACATAACCAATTCATCTCTTCCAGGGGGAAAAAATAACACAAGAGGGTCTGGAAAAACCAATTTCCATTCGCAAGGTGAAATGCTGAATGCTTCTCAGTCACAGTCAGCACAACCAGCTAACCAAGCTGGTTGGTTCGATTTCTGCAAGGTGAAGACATCTTGTTTCCCATGGGATGTTCTGCAGATCAAGCCACAAGAGTGCCACTCCCCTGGTCCTAGGACTCAGTGCCACTGCCAAGAAAAAGGAGAGAAGGAATGAGGAACATTGTACAGAACACCTTTATATTTATATTTAAGAAATAATAATAAATAATAATAATAATAATTGAACTGCTGATGGTGAAGAAAGCAAAACACACTGTCCTTCTCTGACGGCTTACGGCAACAAGCTACTGGATTTTCTACATCAGTGCAAAATACATAAAAGCATTAGAAAAAAGTGTAAGAAACAAAGAGAATGAAATAATAATCTTGTAGGAAAAAATGCATTTGAGAAATACTCACCTAGGTTGTGTGTGGTTGCCCCCTCCCCTCAGATATCATTTGTAAATGATAAAACTTCATTGCAGTTCAACAGTAAAAACAGAAAGAAGAGAAAATAAATAAGGACCATGTTAAATACCTATATGGACTGGGAATGAATCCAATTGCAAAATATAAAACCTTTGTAATTCTATATAGAGTTTAAACAGAAGTCATGTATATTTAATTTATTTTGTTAAACAAGAAAAAAAATGTATGATATTTTCCTCGAAACAGGCATTTCTATACGTATTTTTGATCAAAGAAAATAAAGATTTTTTTTTTCCAGGTTCTGTAGATGCCATGCTCAGAGTATGCTCGATGTAGCTTGTGACCAACTGTGCTTCTCCTAACCTGGTGGCCACCTGTCTCTATGCCTTTGTACACTAACCATGTGTAATCTCCTATCACCTCAGGTACTGCTGGTACCATCCTTTCCATCAGAAACTGACCTTTTTCCCTGCTTATATTCTGACTGTGAGGGTCTGCAATGGCCAGTTCACTACTCATGGACCCCGTTCATCTTCAGCAGCAGAGCTCTGTGCTCACACTATGCATTTTTGAGGAGTTGGATAGGAGGTTTCATTAGCTTTTTAAGCACAAATCTGCAGCGGGTCTTAACTTCTTAAAAGAAAATTTTGTAAATCAAAACATAATAATTTGTGAGGCTGTAAAAGGAACCTTGGCCTCAGGGTGGGTGCCTGGAAGGGGAAATTATGGAATGCAGGTGAAACAATTTGTAACTGCAGCTGCTGCAGGAGCCAGCAGAGTGTGAGCTGGGTGCAGTGAGAAAAGCTGGAGCTGCTCCCCTCCAGTGGGGCTTGAACCTTCCTTCTTCTGCACACCAACAAGAGGCACCCAACTCCTCAGTGGCCAAAATTTGCCTTAGAGGAGGCAGCTTCAGCAATGCTGCAACTGTTTGCTCTTCTCTTGAGTTTCATTTAAAGTTTGCTGGTAAAAGAAAAAAAAAACAACTGAAAATTTGAAAATGAGAGTTTTTAAGTTTGAAATGACTTCCTTCTCAAACCTGTTCTGTGAAAGAGATCCCCACCAAAGCAGCTGCTCCGTTTAATAGTGAAACACTTTATTTAATCTGAAACAAAGCAGTGCTTTAGGCTTTGCTTTTCTCTGAACATTTCTGAAGGTATTTGCTCTGTGTTGACCTGCAGTGATTTTTCTGGTGGTTTGTTTGAATCACCAGCAAACCAAACAGTTCCCTGTTTGCTCAGCCGCAGTGCTGTGAGATGGGGCCCCGATTCAGTGAAATACATCAGCTCCTGCTTTTCTTCATCAATACATGCTGCTCCAAAAGGTCCCTTTTTTGCCTTAGTAGTGGGATATCCATGTAATAACCTCTACAGGAAGACCATTCCTCACCATGGTGTTCCTACAGAGGTTGTAATAAAGCAACCCATCGCTAACCATTGTTTCTTTTTCAGCAGGAGGGTTCAGTTAAACTTTGTTAACACAAATTGACGAGGTCCCTAAAAGCTAAATTCAGATGAGGGGCTTCATATGCATTCTCTCAGCTTCAGGGCAACTTAAATTTGAGGACTGAGGACTCTGTTCAGATATAAGGCATGATTTAGTCAGGAGTTTTTAATGGCTGTAGTATACTGAGTAATTTCGTAAAAAAAAAAAAAAAAAGCCTTTATACACTAAGTGCATCACCTTTATTTCAAGAAGACAGTAAGTGTATGAGAGATACTAAGGGCTACATCTCATATCTCATACCTGTGGGAAACTGCTTACTACACCATGGTACATCCCAAGCCACTGCACATTCCAGCAACATTAGAGGCATGGCAAAGAGCAGGATTCCCCTGTAAGGCCGTGGCCCTTCTCTGCTCTCTAGGCCAGTGCTGCAGCAAGAGGACACTTCTAACACATGCTGTGTTAGTGGTACTGATACCAGCTTCAAAGGTGGAGGTGAACACTGGGCTTGTATGGTTCAGCTGAGCAAACCCTGAGAGATTATCTTACAGCACTTTTTCAAATGGCAGCTCTATCTCTGACCCTCAGAGAGAGGGTTAGTGGGTTAAAAGAGGCAATCCTGCATTTCCCACACAGCACAGTCTTCCAGGCTGTGTGTAACACTCTCCACCAGTGCCTTCTGCCCCTTGTGATCCAGCTCCACAGTGTTGTATCATCCAGTCAAAAAACTCCACATTTTGCCACATGGCTCAAGTGGAAGGAGTGGCTTCTTCCTGCCCCTTAAAGCTCCTGCATTAGAGATAAATCTCTAGTGATGCTGGCAGAGCTCTCCAAAGGCAAAGCTGCAGTGAACTACCCAGCGTGGATGAAGCATCAGCCCAGCAAAGCTGCAGCTCCCAACCACGGCACCGAGAAGGCAACTCTGGTTTTGGATGTGCCATGAGAGATGCTGTGAAGGTCTTGATTTGCAGAAAGCAGGGGGATTTCATCCTGCCTTGGGTATCTGCTCCCTCATGAGCATCTCCTGTTGCGCACCAAAACTGGTGTGAAATTTCCCCCCAGGAAAATATCATCATATGCCCTGTTTAAGAGGGGCTGTAGGTATTGTCTGGGCCTTTTGCTGGCTTGCTGTGCCTGGGGGGGGTTCATGTTTTTGAGGAATTATTTTGCCTCCACAGGGTACCTGTAAGGGCTCTTTCAAGTCACTCTGTCCCATACACTACTGCATGCCATTGATTTTTAGGGCTTGGTTGTGCCTTGCATATATTGCAAAGTCTTCCTTAGTTTAAATAAATTCAACCAGGTTGTGCTTGTGTATGAATTTTCTTTTTTTTAAGTGGAAAAAGATTTGGATGCAACTTCATTCCTGAATAGAGGGTGTTTAAAGAAAACCATAGTCTTGCCATTAGTAACTGACCCTATTTTGAACACAAAAGTTTTTTATTTCATGTATTTGTATACATATACATATAGGCATATAGATGTACATGCCAGGCTGTGATACAGAAGGCAGTTGTACTTTTAAACCCATGGAGCTTCAAAGATCAAAGGAATTTTAGGCTTAAAACTCACTATCTTTGTTAATTTTATTTGCATTAGAGATCAAACATGACCTTACCTGCCAGTTTGTGTGTGGCTTTTTTAAACTTTATATGGACAATCGTTCTATGGTCGGCCCCTTTCAAACTGAAAACTTATCAGACATTGAAAATAAAAAGTGTTAAAGTGTTCTGTGATTTTCAGTTGGTGACAAATATAGTAACTGAACACATCAAAAGGAGGCAGAATGGCACAGCATGTCTGTGTCTGTGGCTTTGTAATAAAAGTTACAGAAGAAACGGAATAAAAGCCTGAAATTGTGTTAATAGATGTTTGAGTTCTGCAAACCTGCTGTGTTTGGAAGGAAAGGATGTCTCCCTGTGCTTGTGAGTGTGTGTGTGTGTGTGATAGCACACATCACGAATATGTGCTGGCAGGGCAAAGCAGACAATATTACAAAATTACCTTGGTACCACAACTTGGTCTGATATTTTGTGTAGGTTCTGTGAAACTAGCAGAGGTATTATTTCTTAAATGGTTGGAAAAGGTTTCTGGTTTTTAGTGAAAAGGGGCAATTTTTGATCTCTTCACTTCTAGAGCCAAATGCTGTAGCTGCACCAGGAGCCAAGATGCAATTAGCAAGATGAAATTTTGGGGTACCTGGAGTGGGGCAGTGATTTCTAGGTCAAGCCCAGCACTTCTCCCCCTTTCGAGTCAAACCTGTGAGTGTCTCACCACTCACTCCAGAGACAGCAAATGTCGAAGCTGTGACATCTGAAGTTCAGAAAAGCTGGCCTTCACACAAACTTTATCTTGACCTGACCTGGACCTCTGACCCAAAGAGCCCTGTGCAGAAATTGCACACTTGGGGTGGGAAAGAGGAAATATTTCTGTGTTGACTCCATTTCTGTGGCTGTCTGAAACTCTTCAGATTTTTGAAATACTGGAATAAAGATCTGGGGAAGATGTATCAGTGAGCTAAACCTGGGAGGTGGTCAAAGATTAACGGAGAATTTATCATGGCTTTCCTATCTGGGCAACACCTCTGCCTACATGAGGTATGTTGAGCATGCCCAGGACTCCAGATCATCCAAAGTCAATGATTAACATGGACCCATTTAGCTTGGAAAAGACTCCTAAGGTCATTGAATTATTCCCCATGCAGAGCTTATTCCAGCTCGTGCAGATGCCAGTGGGAAAAAATCCCTGCAATGTCCACTGGGAAATCAATGGGACATATGAAGTCATTGCAAGGTTTTTACATCTTTGTGCTGGCTGGCTCGTTGGCTGAGAAAGATGTGACAAGAGTCAATGGCCTGAGTGTGAAGCCAGGCACATATAAATGGGAAATGCACACATTTTGGAAGGAGTTACCAAAGGAAGACGTAGACAATGCATTTCTCAAAAATCTTCAAAAGAAGACTGAGTGCTTTGTGGACAGTGTGTTTGGTTGAATTGGAGATTTTGGGAATGTGATTAGGATAAAGGGATACCTCTAGCCCAGATGAGGTCATCTGGTAGGCCCTTCTGGCCTTAAAGAAATGCAGTTGAGATGCAGAGAAAAGGAGACACGAGAGTGTGTCCCTGCTCCTGGCGAGCGCCGTAGCTGCACCGCAGACCTTACGGCACCGTTGGGCACACAGCTGCCTCGTTCAGGCTGCACACCCAGCTCCACTTGCCGCCAGACTATATGATCTCAGCACTTTCCAGCTTATTGCTACAGTGATGGCATTATTTACACAAACTGGGGTTCTGCATCTGCATTTACTGCCGCTTTGTGTAAATAGCGGCGCAGCCCTGTGTGTACTCACACCCCTCCTCTACGTGACCAGCACTGCAGAAAATCTCACTGCAGTGGCTACAGTTAGTGCCATGGAGGATTTACATGGGAATTTGTATGTAATGACCTGCTCGGTTGCACAAACTCGTTGTTGGTGCAAGTATCTTCTGTTCCCTTTTTGCCATGTGTGGGAGCCAGCCAGGATCCTGCCACTGCCCTCCACAGGGGTGGACACAGGTCCCTCCTCACATTCAGACATGAGAGGTTGTATGTTGTGTTGTACAGGTTGGCCAAAGTGACCCTGCAGGTTTCCTATGTCCATGGGATCCCAGTGGGTGATAGCCCACGGAGGGAGCAGTCGTGTGCCTTTCTCTGCTTGTGGGTTGATGGGTGTGGTGAGGGTGTGAAGGGCATAGTCACAAAAATGCCAAACTTTAGGGGATGGGTTTCACCTGTCGATCTCAGCAATGATTTCACAGAGGAAGAGATGAGGCATGAAGAGACTGGCCAGGATTAGAGTCTGTAATTCAAGTGTGCTGGGATGCATCAGGGTCTGTCATTCTACGTCCTATGAGGAACAGCTGAGGGAATGGGGTTGCTTAGTCTGGAGAAGAGGAGGCTCAGGGGGACCTCATTGCTCTCAACAACTACCTGAAAGGAGGTTGTAGTGAGGGGGGATCGGTCTCAAGTCAAAGGATGAGAGGAAATGGCATTAAACTCCACCAGTGGAAGTTCAGACTAGATCTGTGAAAGGAAGTAATGACTGATAGAACCACATTTAAAATGCCGGTGCTATATTGACTGTTAAGTGGCACATATATGTTGTCCAGAGTAGAGCCCAGAGGAAAGAGGATGCCCATTTTAAATTTTCGTTTAGCCAAGGCACTTTGCTTACCAGCTTCACGTCCCTGAGAGCAATACACAGAGCTGTGACCTTTATTTGTCCTTATTTTAGCTTATACACTTTTTCTTTCTTTTCTCTTTTCCTTTCTGCCAGTCTTCTGTAATTAGGATTTAACATATCCTCCAATATACATGGACATCAGCAAAGCAATGAATATTCTTTGTTTCCCATTTTCACTAACCACATCCAGTCCAAAGCACTATTTCTATCTGAGCTTGTCTATGCTCAAGTGAAAGGAGTAATAAATAACACTTTAGACCAGACTTCAAAATGCCTTTTTTCTTTTGATCTGAGTAATTAAAGTCAAACTGCTGTTCCTGAGCGTTTTCTGATGGAATTACACAAGTTACACAGCCCTTCATTTGTATCTTATTAAGCATTATGTTTTATTGATGCTGTTCAAACAATTAGTACCTAAATATGCCCCATATTCTCATAAAGAGGCAGTAGCAGTGTTAATGCTAATGCCCTGGTTAACAGTTTGTTTCCATCCAGAGTCCACCATCATTCTCAAATGCCATTTAATATCAATCAGGTCTTGTCTTTACTGATGCCCTTCTGAAGTTGTTCTCTTCTGCAGTCGTTTAACTGTGCAGCCAACTGAGGATAAGTCAAACAATAATGTTAAGTAAAAATGGCATTTCTCTTAACACAGGAATTTTTTAAGTTCATTGCAAGTTTTGGTTATAAAAAGGCCAGCGTTTCATGGTGATCGGTCATTTTGACGTTTTTATGGCGTTTTTATTACCCCTGGCTCGTTTCCATACTAAAGAGAACATTTGTAACAATACTTGCTCGCTCTGTTATGATTAGGATTGCGCTTTGTTCGGCTGTTGCTGCGCTCAGTAATGCTCTTGGCACACGTCCTCCCAGACCCTGCGGTGTATTTATTCGAAAGGAAGGAAAAAGAAGTGTCTACTAAAACAATAAACTACTACTGCTTGCGTTAACGTGGCCGTAACTTCCTTGTTCTGCAGACAATCAGTTAGAAAAGCTGTTAGGTAAACTTGCTCCTTCATTGCTGAAAAAATAAATATTCATGAAGCTTACAGCCACCTTTTCCTGTGCTTTATTATAGGGTTGATAATGGTGAAGGATTTTAAAGCTAATGATTTAATCAAAAAGATAAGGATGGAGGTCCAGATGATGAAACCATCTTGGAGCTGGGATCTGAAATATTGTTGAGGACCTGGGTAAGGGTTTAAGGCGAATTTTGATGAGTTATTTCAATATTAATGTTATGCTGCATGTAAGGACAAGTTCAACCCTGTATTAATATTAATGTTATTAATACTGAAAATTGAAAATATTAATATATTCACTAATGCTGTCTAAGACAGGAGGCAAATGTGAAAAAAAGGAATTGTGAATGGTAGGGAGGGGCAATTAAAAAAGAGAGGGAGCAGTATCATGTCACCAGAGGTTTCCAGGATAAAGTCAAGTCATTACTTTGGCCACTCCACGTGTGTTGAAGCCCAGGAGGCAGCTGGAGCAGCTTTGGGAAACTTCCTCAGATGCAGGACAAACCAGAGCAGTCAATGCCCAATATGTAACATGCAAGTTCCCTTGAGCACATCTCTGCATATCATCTTTCATTAAAAGTGTGTTCTTGCCTTGCCTGCCTTTCAAAGACAAATATGAATGTTTTAAGGCCTAGATTCATATTTCTTAAGCAAGTTAGCCAAATTAGGGACCAAGTAATCATGAGCTTCCTTAAATAGGGAAGAGGAACTGGCACTTCTTGAAGGTGGTTTGGTTCCTGGGTGGAGAGAAAGACCCCCAATGTTGTTTCCTGTTCCTCTAAAGACAAGCTGAATTTTTTTATCCAGCTACCATCAAACAAAAGTATGAACCTTGTGAAATACACCACCAGAAAAATACAGAAATAAGAGAAAATAGGTGAAGTTTCTATCTACGTTGCACTTGCCCAAATCTGGTAGAGACCTCAGCAAATAATGGTTACTTTCCTTATGCTGCTGTGTTCTGCAGCATCCCTCTGGGCCTGGGAGGCTGGTGGTCTCCTGAACTCTCCCTGCCCACAGGAATAGGAAACAAAAGGAGATGATGAGAGGGGAGAGGCGTACAGGGTGGGATTGCTTGCTGGTACAAGACCCAGCTTTCATCGCTCGGCTCCAGCTGCTGTGTGCTGGCCCCAGCCCTGGGCTGCCAGGGGAACCTGAGCTGCCCTCTGCCATGGTTCAGTAAGAGCAAAGAGCTCTCCCACTTGACATCAGAAGAGGCGTTTTGATGTTTATCTGAAACTCCCTTCCAAGTGTGCGTGTGATAGAGGCTGCGTGTAAGGGCAGGTTCAACCCGCTATCACAGAGAGGTGATAAAACACTTTCCTCTCATTTTGGTTCTTAAGGCCTAATACTCCCATATGCCAGAAAAGATTTGTAAGGGGCCATAAAGTCAGTACAGCTCTGTTTGCACTTGCTTTTTGGTTCCTTGACAGTGCTGCTGGGGCCTCTGTGCAAACATGACTCTGCAGTCAGCATTTAAAGTGCTGATCCAATTTGCCATCTTTGCTGGAACTAGGACCTAGGAATCAAGAGGCAGAAAATCACATGGGCAAATCAAGGTCAAAGTAGTACTTAAAAATAACCTTCATGCTTTTTTAAATTTTACAGAAACCAATAAAGGGAGTTTACAGAGACAAAACATATTACTGCTGTATTCAATGATGAAGTTATAATTTTATCATGATTAATATATGTGTCACCAGTACCGGCCAATAGGGAAAGCAATTTTATTGTTTCTAACCCTCTTGGATATTTGAGCGGTCCCATGGTAGTATTTTTAATAATGTGAGTTGGTGTCCCTTGGTTACTTCACAGTATTTGGAACTCAGAAGCTAGACTTCCTTTTTTTTTTTAAATGTAGCAGATTAAATGTTTAGCATTAGAAATGTATTTTGGTCTTTGCCTCTGGCAATGCCTGTGCAGTATATAAGGAGGACTAGTCAATAATTCCCATTTTTCCAAGGCAAAATATCAAAACTGGAAGCACCCAAAGTCCATCAGTCTGCATGGGACCACAGCTTGGAGTGCTTTTCTGTACAACCCTTCTCTCAAAATTCAATCACTGTTTTCTTTTAAGAAACACCCAGAAGATTTGCCACCCTTCAATGTGAAAATCAGGTGGCTGTAATGCTCACTCAAGGTGTGGGAGAAGGACTGCATATTTGTAATCTTTGCAAATTTTCCAGCAAAAGTCCTGTAAATTGGCCCAAATCTTGACTTTCAGCCAAGCATCCTGAAGCTTGCTCTTGCATGGGGATAAAAACAAGAGTTGTGGACCAGGCAGGGAAAGGAGACAAGTGACTTTCAAAGTCCAAGATGAAGCTGTTCAGATGACACTACAGCCACCTTGGTTCCCCCTGAACCCTCAGCAGATATGTGTGGGGTGGCTTTGGGGATGAGAGGGGCACTATTAGCCTGGGGCAGGCTGTCACATCTCAGCCATGCATCTCTGAACAGGAATGACGGCTGTGCTGTATGGCTGGAGGAGATGGGCTGGAAATGGCTTCATCTAACATATCTAACACAGGCATGCTGGGGACAGAGCAAGTTGCCAGGACCCATATTTGGAAGTCTTTCATGGCCATCATCTGCCATCATCTCAAGCCAAGAATCATAAGCATTATAACAAGGAGATATACTTGAGCACAGAGGATTACAGTTTTTTCAAGGATTGTTGTCATAAACCCCATAGTGGGTAGAGCTTAACATAGTTTATGATAATAACCGAGTATCACATTGCCCATAGCATCAAAAAATGACAGCAAAATTCAGCAGCAGGTGGGCAGCTTTAATTATATAGGCTCCAAAGGGAATAAACACTGGGATGGTTTTTACTGTCTGTCTGGTATGAGTCAGTCCACAATGACCCTACTGGTGCGATTTGGTGAGAATGAAGAGTCTATCCCATATTTAACCATGCAAAGTGTCTTTTTCTTTTTTTTCTCCCCCCCTCTCCCTGTGAGAACAGAGAAAATGGGATTTGTAGGAGGAACTGGGGGATGTATTACTGTCAGTGATTTGCACATATCAGGGCTGAAACATCAGACAGAGGAAGTACCCGAACAGCTGGGACTGCAACAGATGTTCTCCAGACAGCTCTGCCTCATGAAGATGTAGTACAGTAATAGGTCATGTTACAGAAACAGAAAATTAAAAAGGGGGATTTTACATGCATGAGCACTGGCTCCCCAGGCCCAGTGGAATGAGTGACACTGAACAGGGAAAGGCAGCTGGGAACCTTCTGAAGAGATCATTGTGTGCCTTGCCACCAGAGCCTGCTTTTCCAGCATAGAGATATCTCTAACAGAAATATCAGGACTCCCAGTAGAGCAACACAGGAGGGGTGAGTGCAAAATCCCCTTGCCATTCCTGCAATTTAAGGGTGGATTCTCAATTTCTTGGTATCTCTGCCTCATGGCTGTTAGCCTCTTCCACTGCCTCTCTTCCTGCAGGTCACTGAGCAAGGAGTTTCCTGTATAGTGACCTGGAAATGAGAATGGCTGCAGGAACTTCACCTGAAATTTCCCTAGATGTTCAGCTTTAGTCCTTAGACAGGGTCAGAAGAACCTGTCATAGTAAAACCAGGGGATGATCTCCCAGCAAGAGCTCCACTGGAGTCTCAACCAGTCAAATGCACCAAACCAAGGCCTCTCAGAGAAGGTCCCAGAGCATGATCGGGACAGCCACTACCTTTGCTCTTGTGGTGGCTGCTGTTTGCATGCTACTGACTTCATCTAGGGAGAAAGAGGTGATTTCAGGTGATTTTTGAGACCACTAAATCTTCCTCTCCTTCAGATTGAGAGAGTGTCCTAACCACCAGGTCATAGGGTTTCTTGAGAGCTGCCCGGTCTTTGCCTTGAAGCCGAGCTGTTTTGCAGCCAAGAATGCAACTGTGATGAGGTCAGATGGCAAACTGGGAGCATAGAGAGCAATATCTTGTACTATCATTATGTTTTTTTTCCAAACTGGGCATCTATTACATCCACAATGAGCAACATCAGAAGAAAAGAAACTGGCTTTCTTCGCTGTTTCCCATTGGGTACATAGTGTAAGTTGTTACCTTCCTGTCTGGTTGCTCTATTTTAATATGTCCCCACAGTTTTCCTCATTTACTTATTTTCATTACAAAACTGAATATTACCCTCTGACATCCTGAACCTGCAATTCTCAGTGCTTTCAATATGTTTAATTTCTTATGCGTTTTACAGGTATCTTATTCAGCCTTGCCACTATGATGCTCTAAAAAAGCTCCAGCAGTAAATGGAAATGGACTCAATGGGCTATTAAATATATTTAAGTAAACACATTAAGCAAGCATTAAGAAAAGTGAGCACTCCTAACTCGATGAAATGAGACTGTGAGCACCCAAGGGCCTCATAACAGCAGTTTCATTACAAACAGACTCCTGTACACATACTCACATGTTCCAGCTCCCTCTCCTTATATGAGAAAAGTGTGATCTGTCATGTCTTTGCATGATATCACTTCTCTGCTGGTATTCAAGTAATTACAATGCACCATGAAGTGTTTGGGACCAAAGACATCGTGGTCCCAAGTGGAGGGGCCTTGTTTTGCTGTTTCTGTCCAAATTCATCGAGTTCCCATAGCAACCCAGAGCCCATCAAATAATTAAATATCATATTTACAAACTCATGTGGCAGCCACTGGGGATTTCTTAAAATATTCTAATCTTCTTGACCACTCATTTCTGAGAATAATTTCCTTCAGCCTTTAGGACACCTCATGCTGTAGTTCATTCTACAGCAGTACCCTGTACTCCTGTACAGATACTGCTGGGAGGTTTAGCAGCCACTCTGACACTGCAAAGGGCAGCAGTATAATAGTTATTTCTCAAAATCTTTATTGAAGGTTTACAAATAGAAACCACATGTAGAAAATTCAAGCAATGATTTGTGAGAAAAGAAGAGAGGAACTGGGATTTCTTTTTAAACATGTTTTCTATTTACAGTTATAATTACTAATTGCTTCCTCAGTTGGGATTACAGGCTATTATTTTAAGCCAGAACATCAGTGCCATGTAGAGATAGATTGATTGCAAATCTCTGATTTTCTTATTTCTGAATGGAGATTGTTTGGAAAACCTGGATATTATCCTTACCAGAGAGATTAGGGTAAGGTTGCCATTCCAAGTTGACTTGTATTTCTGGTCCAGACTAGTCCTCAGTTGCCATCTCTTTCTGTCCATGATCTCCTCTTAGCCTTTCACACTTCCCTGGCCCTTTGGGATCGTCTTTACAATAGAGCCCAGAAAAGTTCCCTCTCTGAAAAGAGAAGGGTGTAGAGCTGAAAAGGTAAGTTGGATTTTAGAGGTGCTTTTACAAATATTGTCTTACTGCTCGTAGTACTACTCGCTGAAGTCTTACTTGACCTGTCCTGGTCATTCAACATTCTTCATTGCTGTAATTTTGGCTGATTATGGATGTCAGTCATGGCATTTCTGTGAGCAGCACCTGCTTTCAGTGCACTGGATGGCACTTTACATGGCATTGAGTCCTCCTCTACCAATATGTCATGACTTTTGGAGCACAGCCTTCAGTTGTACAGTCATATCTGCTACCTGGAGAAATTTCCCGTTTGCTGTCCTGACAGATGTGGGGACAATCAGCCTGGGCTCTGTTTTGCCTCAGCTGCTGTTTCTGGGATGGTGAGTGGTGTGATCTCGTGGCAATGTGTCCTTTGCTCCCAAGTATCACTTTCTTTCTGACTGAAAGCTTGGGACAGACAATAAGAGGCAAAAATGTAATAATCTGAGTGCAAAAGGAAGTTCATGAGGGACAAGAAATTACAAAAGTAACCATATATTTTCATGGTAACTCCTGAAGAGAGGCTGACATTTGTTTTGTAAAAGCTTTTGAGGATGGCAGTCTTGTCCACACTTCCAAGACCTCATGACCCTTTGGAAACTCATCGGTCATGTCCATAATGAAGCTGAAGGCTTGGATGTCCAGTAGCCTTTGCTAAGCACCTCCTATCATCATAGGAGAAGAGGACCAGCAAGGCACTTAGGGCTGCTCATCCTACTTTTTTTTCTGCTGAAATCACTTTTTTCTCCTCTTTCCTACTGCTGCACTAGAGCATGACACAGAAACTGATAGGAACCCACATGCTGAATATATTTATGCTGAATTCCTGGATAATTTACTGGCTGCAGAGATGATGCAGCCCAGAGTTCAAACCATAAAAAAAAGGTGTGAATAGGAATGGGGGGAGAGCATAGGGAAGCACTTGAATCTCCCCTCTGGGAGGCTTTTCTAAAACATCCACTTTGATGTGGTCTGGGATACTTCAACTGGAAAATCTGCAGACAAGGGAGACACAAGAAGCTGTTTCAGGAATTGAGAGGCCTTTTTAGGGTGAAGTTCAAGAAATACATGGCCAAGACCAGGGACAGTGGGAGAAGTCAAAATGAACCATAAGAGCATAAAAAGCAGGGGAAGTTGGGGGTCAATTGCTACAATTTAATATAACTGCACCCTTCTCTTCGACCACCATAGGAGCTACAGTTTTCACGCTTAATACTAAGCAGGAGAGTTACAAAAAACCAAATTAATTTAGAAGAAGAGGATGAAGCTGAATTGAGAATGAGAGAAAGGGTCAATTATTTGCCTTAATCTACCCTATGATTTTCATTATACCCTCTATGACCATTTTTCAATTGAGAGAGAAAGATTTTCTCTCCATTTGTTGGTGGAAAGAAACCTTCACCAGGGCTGGTTTGCTGTGAGAGACACTGTGCCTGGGGAACTTGGCCCCCACAAGTGAATAGAAAACTTGTTCCCTGTTCTCTGAGAGGTTTCAGAGCTTTCGTTTTTCCCCTCCTGTAATAAATAAGAAGAATGAGTAAAACTCTGCACGCCAAACTTTCTCCCTCCAATTTCAGATCTGTTCCACTGCAATTTTTAATCTGAAGCATATGATCCCAGTTTATTTCAATTCAATATCTAAAGATAATGAAAAACTTTTGAAAAGTTTGAGTATACTGTCATTTCAAAGGTAGTTTAGAATCAAAAGAAATTCTTCATTTAAGCAAGAAAAAAAAAAAGAGAGAGAGTGTGTTATGGCAAGTTGAAAATATTCCTGCAAGCAGGTTGGCTTCTGACAAACCACTTTCCAGGAAATGTGGCTTTTCTCGTGCCAGTTTCCTGCACTGCTTGGGAGATCCTTATCTCTGTAGCCCTGCGCCTGAGACATTGCCCTCAGACCTGTGTGGAAGCAAGTCACACTGAGCTTTCTTGATTCAAATCTGTCCACTTACATGGGCTGGACAAGGTGACCTGACCAGCAAGAGGGACTTTTTGCTTTGCTAGGTGATGAGGTAACATATGTGACCTGGTGGGCAGCTTTTGCAGGGACTTCATGCTCTTCCCCCCCCCCTCCACCCCCACTTATTTTCTTTTAAAGCTTTGTTGGGGAACTGGTATAATCAGTCTAACATCTAAAGGTAGAAGTATAGGAACCACACACTCCCTGTCACAACCTGGAGCAACAGGCAGTCTGGTACATCCAAAATATAAAGCATCAGGTATTCTGGAGACTGGGAGAGGATCCAAGCCCAAGTTAACAGGGCATTCAGATTAGAATAAAAGAGGCTTTATTTGAGGAGTTATAAATTCATTGAAATATGTTCCATGTATAGAAGGAACAAGAGGTCACAGAAGTGGCCAGTTTGGCTTACACAAGGCACCAAGGGCAAAGTGCTGGCAGAACACATGCTAGACAATGCCAAAGAAATCAAACGTAGTTTGCTTCAGCTTAGGGAGGCCAAGGGACCAATAGCACAAAGATATTCAATTATAACTTGGTCAGTCCCCTGATGACAGCATGTTTCTGGAGCTGGAGCTGAAGCTTTTCCATCCAAAATAGCTTTCATTGTGTAAAAACCCAGTGGCTTACCACGTAAAGCTGCCTCCCCTCACTCTGAGCTGGGTTTGAGGTTTTCTTCAGGCTGTGGATGGGAGAAGCATGTGAGAAATGAAGGGCATATTCCACGGGCTATTGCAGAGACCCTTTTCCCTTCTCCCTGCAATCCTCACCACACCAAAATCCCATCCCCTCTGCATGAAAAGCCCTTAATAACTATACCACAAAATGTAATGATCTAACTCTAAGATGGTCTTCTGGAGAGGATGTGGAGATTGAAGGGGCTCCCTCATGTCCAAGATGAGTAGGTTACTACTATTTGGGGCACGAGAGCTCTGCACAAGATACTTCAATTCTAGTATTCTTTAAAAGAATGGAGAGGAATTACTGACCTGATTCACTTCTTAGATTTAACAAAAAACCTCCAGATGTTAATCCCACATGAAATTTATCTTCCTCAGGATTTTGGTTTTTTTTATAGAGGGAGTCTATATAGAGTCATGCTCAGGGCACTGGGGTTTGTGAACTACTTTCTTCAGGAATTACCTAGTCAGGATTTAGGAACAGGGTCTAGTACTGATCCTTAAACCCTTCCAGTGAATCTAGTACCATACATATGGACATTTAGTCTTTGGCAGTAATTAACAGAGCTCCACAGAGTTTGGTTTTCTTATCTCTGCAAGTTAAATAACAACATCGGGTAAATCCTGTCAGAATTAGGCTCTCTGTTGGTTTAATCCCTCTGGATTGCTCTTTCTAAATATTCATGTTACCTGAGATTTTGTTTCAAACTTAATAATCAGCTCTGCTATAGCCCAGGAAGCAAAAAAACCAGATTTTGATTTGCCCAATGCTTAGAAAAAAGAATGATTTTGAGTGTTTGGAAGGCACTTTGCCCATGGCAATGCATAAGCATGCTAGTGTGGGGTTTTGTGCATGTAGGAATAAATCACTTTTGTTATCCCTTCTGAAAAGTTAATCTGAAACATGGTTTCCTGTGCAAAAATTGAAGAGAGACTTATCACTCATGTAACCGTAGCTGTAACTCTGTAGGTTATCTGACTATATTTGTGGTTAAATTGGAGTGTATTTTCAGAGAAATGTCTCATTTGATACTGTTTTTCTCCTTTTATCAGTCTGCTGTCCTTCCAGTTTCACTGATAGCAGTCACTATTAATAGATATGTTATTAAGTCACTACTTGGCAGTTCTAGCTTATGGTTAATTGAGAGAGGCATATCTGAGACATGTGGAGCATTTTGTTCAACTTCAGGCCCTACAACCTAAGTAATATATACTCCAGACACAGGAGATCCAAACCACAGGAGAGAAAATAGATGAAAAAATCATAGATGGGAGGTTTTTAAGAGACCTGAAATAGGTGACTCAGGCTTTGAACTGAGCTATTGTAGACACTCATCGTTGGACAGCTTTTTTTGTTGTCTTTAAGAGAAATTAGTAGAATCATATAGTTTTTAAGGTTGGAAAAGACCTCTAAGGTCATTGAATCCAACCAATAACCTAATACTGCCAAGTCCAGCACTAAACCATGTCCCCAAGTGACACATGCACATGGGTTTTGAACACTTCCAGGGATGGTGACTCCGCCACTTCCCTGGGCAGCCTTGACAATCCTTTCCATGAGTAAATTTTTACTAATATCTAATCTAAACCTCCCCTGGCGCAATTGAGGCCAATTGTCTTCCTGATTAACACTTTATTCAGATTAGACCTTAATAGTCTGTACCTTAATATGACATTTAAGGATTGAAGGCAAAAAAATAATTAAAACCTTTCTGGATTTCTCCTCCAAGCCTTTTCTGTGATTAAAATTGTGTAGGGATGAGGTTTAGAACTTTGAGCTGTAACCAAATCAGTTCTAGCTTTGGTCAGAGCATTGGGAAGCTGACAAGTAACAAAAGCTTCATCTGAAACCTCTGACACACCAAACGAACAGAGCTCTCTCAAATTTATGCAATACATTAGTAGATGTCTTAGTACACCACACACAAATCTGATAAGAATAATTTCTGTTTCTTTCCAAGGCTTTTCTACAATAATTCTTTTAAGTGTTTTTTAGCAAAATAGAGCTAAATGCCACCTCCTCTCCCTTAACTTCCCAGACCTCACCCAACCAACACAACACCATCTTTTTCAATATTTCTCCTGAGGGACCTTCTTTTCTGAAGCCAACTGTTGCTGAATTTTGTCTTAAATGGGATCCTGGGCTACTGGCAGTGTTTTCTATGCTGGTGATCACCATCAGTCCCCACAGATCCGTCCTGAACCCATGGCAAGGAGGAATTTGCACTGCCAGGGCCCACCTGCTTGTTGTCCATCCCTTTGTCTTGTGGATGAGCTCTGCTGTGAAATGCTCCAGGCCCACCAACATGTGCTTCTCGTCAGCAGCATGGGAAGCTGGAGCTCGCAGGGTCACACTGGATGAGGTAACTGTTTTAATCAACAAATCCCTAAACACAGGAGAGATGCAGCTGCCTGGCGGATACAGTTCTCCAGCCAGCTTGTGGGGGAACAGCAATTAGCTTGCTGAAATGCTAATGAAGAGGCAAAATTGCTAAAGCAATACACAGAGCAAGGCATAAAGAAACTGGTGCTGAGGAGCCAGGGGGATGTGGAAGGGGAACCTGACTCCATCATGGCCAGTCAGCTCAGGGTGGTGAGGAGTCCACAAATTCGGATCAGAGCCAGACAGGGAGAGGAGCAGCAGGACTGACCAAGAGCTTCCACATTTGGATGTAGAACCTTGATGCTGGCCCATCCAGTGCTTCACCATGGGCTATTAACCCAGTTCTTACATATATAAGTGTTTTGGCTTATTAAAATATACCAAGAGGATGTTTTTTACCACTAATTAATCTCTCCTCACTTCTCATGTCTCACTTCACTCTCTCCTTTACGATTCCCTGTGGGCCTCTGACTCTGGAAATCTCATTACCACAAACATCATCTCCTGCTCCCTTCAAAGCTCACATCATTACAGACCCCAACTGTTCTTGTAAGGAAAGCAATGGCTCCATATGAACCTTCTCCTGGGCCTTCCCAGGCATTTTAAGCTGTTCAATTATTTGTCCATCAATTACATGAATTAGGCATAGCAGTGAAATCAGGACCCACTGTCTGAGGTGTAAATGAGGCAAATAAACCTCAGTCCTCTCCCCAGCGAATTCACAATCCACCTGCATGCACAACATGGGCCCTCCAGGGCCTCTTGTCAGAAAAATATCCTTAAAATGCTATAAAAATTAACCACTTATTGAAAGAAAAGTGAGCTTAAGCAGCACAGAAACACATGGGAGGGTGTTAGCTTGGAAGTCCATGAAGAGTTTCTGCCACTTCAGTTTGTTTGTAGGGTTGGTTTTTTTTCATTCCAGCAAGTTCTAAAATCTGTGAAGATGATGTGTAATTGAGAAAACATTACTGAGCATCTGGTTGTTGACTAGATACTGCAGGGGTCATCCTGCAGTATCCCCAGAATACTCTCTGGGAGATGTGTTGCACAGTCTAAGTACAAGGACTGAGTCGATGAACCTCTTTGTACAGACATATATATTGTAACTCACTGGGAACCTGGTATAACTTCCCAAAACTGGAGTCCTGGGGCGGATTAGATTGTCTTCCCTCTACTCCTGGCAAGCTGCTCAGTGCTGGCAATAACCATCACAGGCAGAGGGGATATTTTAGTGTCCCACTTGTCCTCTCACTGTCACTAGGGGGTTGCCCATATCCCACTCTTTGTCCTCCACCAAAGGTGTGATAGCACACTTCTTGGTGGTCTTACAGGTGCTGTAGGTGCTGAACTTGTGAGCTTTGATCAGGGCTTCCTGTGCATAGCTTCAACTTTTAAATTCAGTGACCGTGTACCAACTACCTAAAAATCCTCTCTCCCCCTTCACCCCCACAGTGTGTCCTGAAGTCCATGTTCAAAATCAAAAAGATCCAAGCTTTGGCTTGAATGAGCAGCCACAAGTTCATCCCTGCTTAATTCAGTGAGGCTCCAGCAGTGATGAATTCTGACCTTTACATGAAATCCATGGCAGAGCAAGCAAGGGTGTCTCTGTGTTCCAATCTAAATTTTGCACTTGAAAGATATACAGACATTTTAAACCTACCTTTTCAATCCTTGCAGCTGAACCATTCAGCTGCTGTATTGCCACTGAGAATTCAGGCGAAATGTTTGAAAGAGGGAGAAGGAGCTGCTCTGCATCATTAAGGAAGGCAGAGGTATGGGACAAGAGTGTGTGACCTCTGAGAGAAACAACCTGCACTGAATGCATCAAACAGCAAAATGTTGCCAGGAACGAGGAGGATTAAAACCCTTAAACTGCACTTGAAACCACATATGCCTAGAAGTAGAGAAATTCCTTCCTAACTTGTTTTGTCCCTAAATAATTAGTCTTCAAATATGCTTTCTGGAGGGAGCACATTTGTCCCAATCTAAGGAAACAAATGGAATGATGTAACTGGTTTCTTTCAGTTCCCACTTCAATGCAACTTCACAATACCCTTGGACTTCAGGGGATTAAGTTCCTGTCTTGGACGTGGTCCAGTTACTGGTCATTGCTATTTGTCCATTATCCTAGCATTCCAGAAAACATTTTATCCCCTTCATTAACTCACAATTGACCAATCACATAAATCAGGTTAAGGACTAGTGGACATGTCTACAAAGAAAGGAGAGATTCAAAGAAAGGACGATTAAAGAACAGGTTGAATTTGATTTTGTTTTAAGATCTCTTTTCTTGAAATTGCAAATAATGACCCCTGCAAAAAAAAAAAAAAAGAACATTGATTCAACCTACCACTTTTTTGCTTACACGTTGAAAAGATGCAAAAAAAACATTGTTTGTCTAAAAGAAGCCCCCACCTTTTTAAAGATACACGGCTCATTTCCATCATCATGTTTAAAAGCAGATCGTTTACAGATGTGACTCCTCTGAACGTGTGAATATGTGGATGTGTAACAGTGTGTCTGTGATGGGCTCACTGTGTCACCAGTGCATGGGTGTGGTGCTCTGAGGAGAGATCAACACTGTGGACACACTGAAGTCCAGTTGTACTCAGGCATCACTTCATGAGCCTTTAATTAAGTTGGGAGAAGTCTTGACATTGATTTCACTAAGAGCAAGACAGAGTCCTGTATGAAATCATCCTACCATCTTTATGGGTGACATGCTGAGGAGAACTCTGCTGCTGTAACCTCTCCTCCTTGAACCCAAGGACCCTCAAGCCTCCTACAAGGTAGCAGTAAGGGCTGCAGTTTTTCATCCTGCCCTTCCCGCATCTCCTTTTTTTTTTTACCCACACTGCAAGTCTGGAGCCAGAGGAGAGTGATGCAATTCTTTGTGCCTCTTGTTTGTGTTTGGAATACATGTTTTTCTCGGTTTGACTTGGGGGAGAATGTTTCCAAGAATGTAACTGGATGGGTTTTAAATTGTACACTTTGGCATGGGCCGTTCTCTGAGCTCTTGCATACCTGTGACCAACATGTCTGTGGGCAGGACCAGTAAATGCTGCCTGATGATGGGTGACTGCCATAGCCACATCCCCTCCATGCAAGGACTGGGTTGCTGTGGGCTTCTGGAGGAGAGGCAAAATATGTGGCTCCCTCTTCTAATGTCTGTGGGGTGTGATTTTCTGTAATAAAGTGTACATGTTATTTTTGTGTACAAAAACTGCTCTACTTAAGGGATTTGGACCCTACAAGAAGATAGACATTCTTGTTGCAATCTTCGCTTCTTTAGGGAAGAGAAATTTAACTAAATTATCACAACAGGACCTATTTTCTTTTCTCCTGAGAGAGATAGGAATTATCATGACCCTGCATGGCAATAATGGTGAAAGCAAAGGGATCCATAAGAATCATCAGTTCCAGTTCCCTGCTCCTCTCAGGACTATCTACAACTAAATTATATGGCTAAAAGCAGAGACAGTGTAGAGAATTCTTCCTCCTCTACAGTCTCTGGATCACTGGGAATTGCTGATTCCTGATCTATGCCCAGAAGTTGTCTGTGGCAATGCTAGTCCCGGACAAAACCGTGTCAGTGGCTGTTCTAGCAATGCACAGAAAAGACAACTGAACTCTGAAGAGTAGAAGTGCTCCTTGGGCCAGCTTCTGCTACTGATGGAGTCAAAGCACTTCACTCCCATGATCTAGTGTCTGTATCCACATAACTAACACCGACCTGGGCTCTTCCTCATTAAGCTCAAGATATCTTCTTTCCTGCTGATAACCGCTTTCTCAGAGGAAAACTGGAAGATCACTGAAGGTAGGTCAATCCCATGGCATAGAGCACTCTAACCATGCAAACAGCACTTCCTGACAGCACTGTTCAATGTTTCTTTAGGTGCCAATGACACTGGGATACACCTGCAAACTCTAGTTCTACCTGTCTCTGCAAACCTTTCAGAGGAGCAGGTGATGGTGATGGAGCTGACACTGTCACCCTCGTCATGTCTGGATGCCTCCACCTCCTGGACCACCACCCTCACTCCTGCATGGCTCTTGGGGGCCATGGCTCTGGCTCATCCACCACCTGAAGAAACAGATCCAGCGTTCATGTCACCTCCATGTCTGACTGCAGTGCCAGGAGATCTGGCAGGCCTTGGTTGTGCAAAAGATCTGAGTAGTGATCCATTTCTTTGACGGGGGCTGAAGTGGAAAATCTATGACCCAAAGGCCATGAAGGTTCCCAAGGGTGGCATGGACACCACAGCTCTGACAAAATTTTGGTGGAGAAGCATTATTGCTCTTGGAGTAATGTAAAACTGGATGGTGGGATGTAGGAGATGAAAGTGTCATCCTCCTCCCTGGTCCAGTAGAGGGGTAAAAAACTCTCCAGTATTGGCACCCCCAAAGCCCGTAGACTTCTCACATTGCCTTGGACACACTCCCAGGTAGGGGCATCTGTCAGGAGTCTTTGGTGGGATCATGACCCTTTTCTTCCTGGACCTACTGCCCAAGGATGAGGAAAGGAGGGGAAAATAGAGAT
Organism: Neopelma chrysocephalum; assembly: GCF_003984885.1. Classification (NCBI taxonomy): domain Eukaryota; kingdom Metazoa; phylum Chordata; class Aves; order Passeriformes; family Pipridae; genus Neopelma; species Neopelma chrysocephalum. The sequence goes on along the minus strand of NW_020897804.1, from coordinate 2,660,306 downwards.
CCCGCATGCTCGCTTTCCTCATTTTACTATATGGGTTTTTCTTAGGGTGAGGGAAAACTGTTTTTGTGATGTAGAAGCACCACTGATTTACACGGTGGCATAAAAACATCAGTGTGACAAAATTTATATCATTAGAGGGTTTTGAGATGTGCCAGGGAAAATTTCAAACTAATATAATGAAGAGGGTATTTAGGGTCTAAATTTAAAGCAGCTGTTCTGACATCAGTAGGATTTCAGTCTATGCCCTCAATATTAGTGGACAAAGCCCAGATTTATGCCTTGTAATTCCTCATCCTATTGGGACAGGAAAAGATGGAAGTCAGCCTGAATTAAATGTAGAGATTCTAAGAAGTGGAGGTGGTCCCTTGTTTGAGATTCATTGAACTTAGTGCATAGACTGTGATTTAAAATCCCAAATACCATTTGGCATCCATCTGGTGTCTAGATGATGCCTAAATAAGAGCAGTTTCTTACCCTTTACTTTTAAACAGTCTTTCTGGCAAAAGGACAACAGCATATTGTGCCGCTATTGCATTTGCACCAACTTTTCACTAAGTGCTGATTTATGTTTATTTAATCACTATTACTGGTTTATATGTTATGCCTCATTTCTTTAAACAGTATGATTCCACCCCCCCAAAAAAAATAAAAATCTGAGTAAAGGATTTATGATGGAAAATTCATAAAAGGTCCCTTTTGTTCCACCTAATTGAATTTCACCTCCCGTTACCATTACCTTATTCCTGTTCACAGCACAGAGAATGAAAGGCTTTGGCAAATCTTTGGGTGAGTACGTCCAATAAGTTAGAAATCTTGGCCTTTCTTCTGGAAGGTATTGTGTAAGGCAGACATCCTGGACATATCCCTGTGTTTTCCCCCTTCCCTTCTGCATCATCCCTGTAGTCAGCCTGAAGTTGTGGTGTAGCTGCATTCAAGTATTCTGTAGGGTAGAGTTTCTCAAACCTACATTAACTTAAAAAGCTTTGCTAGATCTGTTTGGCATTTAAATCTTTAAGAAATGGTTCAGAAAACACTGGCAGTCCTTAGCCTTTGATTCTCTGGGTCTTTGGTTCAAGAGTGATTTCAACCCCAACAATTACCTGGCAACATCACATTGCAGCTTTGTATCATGCCTTTCCTGTCTCATGTCACTGTAAAGAGCAGGAGTTCAGTGACTTCACTCAGAGCTGAATTTCCATGATTTTCTGCCTGAAAAGGACCAATTTTCTTTATGTTTTTGTTTCTAACCATGCTCAAGTACCATCTATTCTTAACAATGAAGTGATCTTCATGTGGTAATGTACTAGCCAGTCTACATATAAACTTTCTTCTGGAAAGAACATGCTGCTGGAGAGGTCAAAGGCCCTCATTTGCCAACAGAAATATAATTTAACAAGTAAGAGTAGCATTTTGAAAAAGAAGCATCTGTGTTCTCAACCTAGCTTCACAAAATGAACAGGAAACTCCCTGTGGTCCTAAGTGCAAAACTGAGATCCTCCAGTCCTGGCTCAGCTGCTGTCTGTGTGTTCTGCTGAAGCCTCAGAACATGATTTGCATGGGGACTTGGACCTTCAGGAGCTCAGATGTGTGAACAACATCGTATTTCACCCCACGGTACGAGTTTCGCAGTGGTCCAGACATACAGAGAGGTACCAGCACAGGGAAGGAAGGATCCTTTACATGAATATTTCTTGTGCCTAAGGACACAGATAGACTGAAAAGCTAGGATAGTAGCTGTTGTGAACTACCTGGAACAAATTTTGTCAGAAATGAAGGATGGTTTGCTGGATACTGATATATAGATAGATAGATAGATAGATAGATAGATATACACTGAGTGCAACCTGAGCACATCCAGCTAAACTTTGAACTTGCTGGACATCAACACATCTCACCTACAGCTAAATCCTGCCAGACTGCACAGAAGAGGCATTTCTGTAATTGTTTCACCAGCAAGGTGTGCACCCACTGCTGTTTAGACATCTGTTAGGACTGGCCTTTTACAAAACACAGCCAGCAGACACAAAACTGAAGGAAGATTTTTCTAGGGAGAAGGATTTATGTCATTAACTACTTAAGAGTTGTGAGGTCACTTGGGCGGCTTCTACCCCATATCACTCATCCAAGTAACACAATGTTAAAATCATTTTCTTGGATTAAAAGCATGACTTTGTAAGGTATAAACGAGGTTAGGTCCCCTCTGCAGACATTAAACTTGGCAAAAGCCTGACTCATCTCAGAGGTAAGGGCATTCTTATGGATCTAATTAGAGAAAAAACACTGTCTGGCAAGAAAGAACCAAAACCTATAATACTTCTGATTATACAATGGCAGCTGGAATAAAATTTCTCATATGGGAACATGTGAGCTCAACGCGCAAGGAGAAACTAAGCTTGTCAGACTTAATTAGAGTGAGAGAAATGGCCTACGGTCAGAAACTGCACACATTGTCCACTCCTGGCTTCTGGGGCTGAGCCAGACTCAGAGGTCGGTGGGACAGCGCCCTGCACCGCAGTCCCAGAGCCAGGAGTTCACACCGAGGGCTTCTCACTGCTGGTGGTGAGAACACCACGGACTTCCATCAGAATGTTTTCTCATCCTGGTGACGGAACAACAGAGTTTTCACCAGAAAGTCTCAAAGTGCACTCTAAAGAGCTGTCAGTGGTGGGACAGGGGCCAGTGTGTTGCAGAGAAGTGCACACAGGCTGGAGGCTGGTTTGGACAGCAAGGGGGCCATCGCGGGTAATACATCAGATCCCTCCACCTGAAGTACATAAATAGACGTGATTACATCAGCATCTAAGTGCCTCACAGCGCTCCTCTAAGCTGGAGATTTCCTGTTATTCCCAATTTATGTGGAGGCCTGGGGGACAAGGAGACTATAGGATTTCAGTGGGATCTAGACATTCAGTTACCCTTCCAAGCCCTACCCTTGGGGACATGTGCATCATTGTGCAAGAATGGCCTCTGAAGGGCTGCCAGCCGCCTGTCCACGAGGTGGTGGAGCCAGAGTGCACTGACCTGCTGCGGTCACTTGGGCACCAGGGCTCACACAGGGCTTGGAACTGCTTTGCAGACAGTGTAGAAATAGGTACAGAATAGTGTAGAGCAGATTTACTGGGAGCGTAGAATAGGTGAGAGATTTGTAGCATCCTCAGAGGCACCATGCATTGAATCCAACATGCTTCTTGTCTCCGGAGTCAGGATCTTGGATCTTTGGGGGGTCGTTTCCCTGACAGCCACTTCCAAGGTGACATCAAGACAGTTTTCTCTTCCTCAAGCTTTTGCCGAACTAAGGAAATCAACTTGAAACATAATCATGAGGTGGTGGGAAAGGTTTAGACAGAAAGGCAGCAAAGTGACACTGTTACCAACCTGAAGTGGAGCAAATGTATTTGAAATGATTCTAACACAGGAGGATTTATCTCACTGATAAAACGGGAGTGAAGAGTTTATAGGGACTTTACTAAAATAAAATTCTTCTTTGTGAGTACAAATAAGCCATTTTATCCAATTCTTGGTAGTCAGCTGCAAGATAATATTATTCTTTTGCCTTCTTCCATATAATGTTCTTATATTTTATATTTCCCAGGACAGAAGCTATCCTGAAGAGTGACTAGGGCTTCTATCTCAGGTGAGGTCTGTAAGTGTTACTGCAAATACAAAGACAGATCACTGCATGTCCTCTTCAGCATCAAGCCAAATATTACTTCTCTTACAGACTCAAGATCTTTGGTTCGGGAAAAAAAATCTTTGGGACAAGTCTATAAAATTCTTAGTCTTCAAATTAAGGGGGTTCTCCCACTTTATGCAAAGAAAAATGGACATAAGTGAAAGGAAAATAAGAAAATCCTCAATTCTGACCTGACACAGTTATTCATGTGATCATGCTCCCCTGTGAAAGGGCACCATGTACCCTACTAAAGATCAGGAAGGATTGTGTCCCTTGGCTCTCTTCTTGAGGCAAATGTACAAGTGGTATCTTGGGCTCAAATGTGAGCAATCCTTTGAAATTTGATTTGTCCCCTGGTCCTGTTGCCTGTTATGCAGAGTGGCAGTGGGTGGGACTGTCATGTTGATGTCCCCATTAGTGACCGCATGTATTTCAGGAATGCTCTGTAATACAACCTGGCTCATTGTTGACAGCCAGAAGTTTCCATGAAGTCCACAGGCTCCTTTTCTTCTTCTAGGCTTCCTTACTTATTAGGAGGGTAGTAATGGAACAGGTATGCCTGGAGTGCAGGGTTGTACCACCACACCAATCTGTGCAAGGTGCAGGTAGAGCAGGAGAAGGCACTTCCTGGGGAAGAGATCCCTTGCCACCATATGCAGGCTGTCCTTATTCATCCATCATTGCCTGGTATATTACCCAAGGGCAAAGATCTGACCAACTTCTGAGCAGGCAGGGTGCCATCGTAACAGATGGGCATAAAAGGGGCAGCCAAGAAGCCATGTATGTGCATCCAGTGTGTTTAGGGGTTGGGTTCCCAGCCAGGAACGTCGGAGCAGCTGTCCACCCTCAGTTTACGTGCCTATAGTTTAGGGGGATCTGCCATCACTAATCCAGCTTCAGAGATGGTTTAACTTTCAAAAATTAAAAATAGCATTCACTGCCCCATATGGAGGGTGAGTCTTGACCCACTTGCATCAAGGGTTGGTGTAGGTGAAAGGGAGGGGGGTGGTGGTTTAGCATCAAAGAATGGGAGGGTGGGGAACTGTGTTGACCTCCATTTGTCTTTTTGTTGGGATCTGCTGTGGGATTGTTAGGAATGCCTCCACACACCAGTCAGATCAGGTCAGGGTGCCCAAGGCAGGATTTGGCCTCTGCTAGAAGCTCTGTGCTCCCAGGCATCAAAAAGAACTGGATTCTGCTATTCATTTCAGTCCTAGAGCTCCATGCTACCCCATGTCAGCAGTTGCTAGACCTAGTTGTTCAAAATTGATATTTTAAAGTTCTAAATGCTCCATAGTTAAAATTTAATCAGATTCTGCCACTGACAGATGCCTCAAACAGACACTTAATCGCTGCAAGAAAGATGTGCTGGTTTTGCAGAGATGTGGATGCAGCTCTTCATGGGGATAGAATAAGAGTTTCCCTGACTCTAATTATAAAATTTTCAGGTGAATTTGAAGACTCAGAGATAGAACTAATAAAGGATTTAGATAGAAGAAGGTCAGACAGTTAAGGACCTGCCTTAAATGCTTAACCTTTAGAGACAGATCCTGACCTGTGAGCTGGGGGCTGTGGATTATATACTGTACAGATAACTTAAGAAAGGATGTGGACAGGTCAACATGTGGAGGACCATCCTTATTAATGCCAAGAAAAGGCTAAATATAGGTCTGTGTTTGCAATCTTGCACCTCCTGAAATTTTGGAAAGTGATGACCTAGTAACTAAAGTATCTCAGCTCCATGCTGATCGAAGTATGGGGGCCCCTACATGTCAATCTGTATGACATATGTATGTGTAAAAAGTTACCAGAGCCCAGGATATAAACTTCTTCTTTTTCTTGTAAAAGTTTATTCTCCAGCCAACTGGGATATCAGGGGAAACTGGCTGTATCTTTACATCCCAACAGGTCTGAGTGGGAGCTTGCTACTGGACCTCTGCTCAGAGCAGTGGTTGACTTAGTTTGAATTAGTTGCCTGGCAGAAAGGCTGTTGTTGGAAATGTAGTTGATAGTATTAGTCAAAATATTTAGGGGAAAGCTTTCGAGTTACAGGTGAAAGACTCAGTACACCTAAATTTTGCACATAGGCACACCTCAGACACCTCCATTCTTTTGGAGGCTGGAAGCTCAAATATGCTGTGATCCTAACAGGATTTCAACTTTGAAATCTTACTGGGCATCTTAAGGTACCACAGATGCTGGGAAAAGAAAAAAAGACTATAAATTACTCAAAGTCCTATTTTTCTAAGTTAAGTTTTGTGACTTGAGATTTAGGGCTGCACAAATAGGTTATCGCAGAGTGAACCAGGGAATGGCTTTATTTCACTTCTGACTCTAGGTAAGTGTTTGTTCTTACCTGTGACAGTGTGTGAGGTAACCAAGGCAGTTGGGGTTAGCTGTCACACCGGAGCATTCCCACAGTCAGCCATCATGATGTGGCCCACAGTCTGTACATCCAGTCTTTTGTTTATAGCCTTGTCCATGGAAACATGCTGGTATAGTTGTGGCCTTTACCCTCCAAGGTCACACAGATACTGCTGGAAATTTTTTCCATCATCTGAAACATCTTATTTTTGCCACCTTTCTCCTCCTCTTAATTTTCCACTTTCTCTGCAGTGTAAATTAACTCTCGTAAAGCATATGAATTTAAAACGCACATGGGAGATATGCAAAAAAATGTTAAATTGCATAGTGGCATCTTCCAGGGGCCCCTGTGCACTCTGCAGTGTTATGTAGTATTTGCAGCCTACAAGAGACCTGTTGGGATATGCCCTTCCCAGTGTGGTTATCACAGCCATGAAAACTAGCACACCTAATTGTGGTATGTGAGCTCTCCTAAATCACTGGGTTTTAACTGTGAACAGCACGTGTCTGTATAAATATTTTCCCTGTTTACTGAGAGGGCATTTTGAAGTGTTTTGCCTCTCTGCAAAATACTTCTACGCAACACTTAAGTCTTAACTTCTTTGGGGTGCTCTAGTGATAATAGAGGTTATAATTTGCCCTTTCTCAGTTGGTGACTTTCTTCTAATTCCCCTCCCATAACTCCAGTATATTTCGTTTGTTTCATCTGCAAACACCTTGTGCTGCAATGTAAACCAGGGAGAATAATTTCTGGAAATGCAGAACTGGAAATTACATTATTAACAGCAAGAAAGGGGACATAATGAATAAACATTAATTTTGCAGAGTTATGGGAATATGTTAAATAAGAATAACTATTAAAATATATTGCTATGTGTGATATTTTGTGTATTCAATACTTCTATTCAGATTATTCCAAGACATCCTGCAGATGGACAAGGGTAAGATTTTGGTAGACAGCTAATAACCCAGGAATGCAGAGCTCTAACGATGAAGGATTTATCCAGTCTCCAGATGTTGCCTGAATAAAGGAATGGCCTGATTTGGGATAATCATTGTGAATCTAAAGACGTGTGAAATTCTTCTTAGAAACAGAACTCATGGAGTTAAAAAACCAAGGCAGTAGTAAAAAATGAGTATGATGTAAAAATAGGGGACATACATGATACAGGTTTGTAATTACTGAGGGCAACAATTGCTAAATAACTTTATGGTTGGACTCAATGATCTTCTAGGCCTTTTCCAACCTTAATGATTCTACGATTCTGTGATATGAACCTTGCTTGAAGCAAGGATGGATGATTACTCTCCTCTTCCTCAGCTTTTGCCATTAGTCTTGCTTCCCCTCTTGCTGGCTGAGTGGATTTCTGCCTTCCTTAATGAGGGTAGAGCACCTTCACCAGAAGCAACTCTGAATCCCTCACTTCAGTGGAGTGGTTAGGACTACTTTTTGGAGGAATTATGACTGCTTAGTTTGAGACCAGCATGGGAAAAACCAGTTATTCTCCACCCAGGCTGGAGCAGGGATGTCTGCACCACCAGCCTGCCCTGCATACTCTGGTTCCTGCTGGCGATGTGGCCATGCCTCTGTCTGCATCCCCTGCCATTCCCCAGTCCTGGCGTGTGGAGTGCTCAGTTTTGGTGTATAAAGAAAAATCCTCTGTCCTAACTAAGCAGAATAAGGCTTTGCTTTCAGGAACTTTCTGGACTTGCCCTATTCCCCAGTCACTATAACTCTCCAGCAAATACTTTGTGAGCCAGTTTTCACACTGCTTCTAGGAACACACAGAATTTTCAACCAAAATGTCATGCGTCGTCTGCTTGACCTCTTGGCATTCATTGGCACAAGTTTACCTCATAGCTACTATTTTCCTAATGAATTCTGTTTAGGGTTTGTTTTTCAAGCTTAGATGGAAAATCCCAAATTGTGTCATGACAAGAGTAAACACTCCTACATGTTGAACATGTTCTGTTTTCCATTGCTCTGCTGCCAATGTCTGGGGGAGAAAAAAAGGCTCACACAGGCTGAGTGTCGAGGGTATAGTAGAAGTGGGAGGTGACAACTTGGAGTCTGAAGCTTGTGTGTAGCTGCAATAACTGAGTTGCTGTTGTTCCAATCCATCCACGAAGGATCAATAATGAAATGTTAATTGACAGATGCAGCTATCCCTGCCCTGATTAACTGGTGGAGGGAATGTTTTTTGGTGAAATAACTATAATTAGCTCGTACAGTGCTGGGCAGAACACAACCAGTTTGAAGAGGTGTACACCTCTGGACCATGGCACTTGGAGAAGTGATGGTGCAGCAGAGTTCCCCAGTGTTTTACCATCTGAATCTGAGCTCTGCCTGTTTGCAAGCCTGATCTCAGAGAAGCATTTCAGGGAAATGAAGGAATTATATTTCAGATAGACCTTGGGAAATGGTTTGGATGATGAGGTGCCTGAATTCAGCACACAGGCTCCGCTGAGATGCTCCAAACTTCATCTCAGCTGCCACTTGACACAGCAGGTGCTTAATTTTCTGTTAGAAAATCTAAGCAAACCTGCCAAGACCTGGCAGAGCTAAGATGCCTGGAGACATGCATGAACCTCAGAGGATTTCCATATCGGCCATTCCTCTCCTTCTCCTGCCTATGGACCAAAGTGCAATGGATTTTCACATAATGCAGGGGCATTTTGAGATCAGCTGTGTGACTCGTGGCCATGCAGAGAACCTCCCTTCCAACTTATCTGAGGCTGGGCTATCAGTTCATGCTTTGTTTACAAGGTCAGACAGCCTTTAGGTTATTGAAGAGATGCATCCTATTGAAGTTCTATCACTTTCTCTACGCAGTCAAATATCTGCCAGGTCAGGGAAGAAAGGGAGAGATGAGTTGGAGGAGAAATATTGTTTTCAAATCTTGGATTCAGTCTCCTACATTTCAGATTTTTTTCACCCTATGGATATATAAGGGAGTTGGAGGAAAGGCAGACCAGACTTGAAGACCTTATAGTAGCAGAGGATTCACAACTGGGTTACTACCTAACTGCACAGTAATGTTTAATTTGCTTTTTTGGTTTTACCTCCCATACTACCAAGATCTCCCTTTACTTTGAAGTGCAAGTTTTAAGCTGTGCAGCCCTTGTCTCAGACACACTCCAGATCCGAGCTAATGTATATAAAATCAGAATAAACTTTAAAGGCTGATTTTTTTTTAGCAGACTTTCTCTTCAGTTATACTATTTTGCCACACTGATTTCAGAAAGAACTCCTCATTTGCTCTATGGGGAAGGAAGAATACCTTTTTCCTACATGAAGCCAACTGTGAGGTCTGACCAATGAACACATGTTCAAGCATGGTGTGTCCTCAGGTCAGTGGTTTAGTGGGCCTTTCTGAAGAGGCAGGCTGACACCCGAGCTCTCACTTGCGAGAAATCTCAATGCAATTGAAATAAGTGACAAAAGTTCCATTGATTTTCCACCAGGAGTGATTTCACTGAAAGCAATTAGATCTCAGTAACAGAAATACAGAACCACCTCAAATGCTAATGCATCCCAGACGTTCATATTGAAAGAAGAATCATCTTGCAGAAATATCTTACTGGGGAAAAATGGAGGCAGCTTTGAGAAGGATTCACTCATTGCTTTTATGTGTAGGAAGCTACTGAGAGTGGGAGACTGAGTTAACTCCTTCCATCCCTGCAAAGGGACCTGATTCCTTGCAAGGTGAGTTATCAGATCCCTCTTTCTCAAGGGAAACTCAAGCACAGCTGCGTTTCCCAAAACCGCTCGCCACTTGAGAAATGTTTGGCTCTGGACTCTGTCCTGAAAGCTTTTACTGACACATCCAAAGATAATCTCAAGTCTGCCAGAAGGGCCTTGGAGCCAAAATATTAACCTTTCATTTTTCATTTCTGTCTCCACAAAGTTTAGTCACGCTTAGAGGTAAGAAGCAACTTGCTTCTGCCGAAGTCTGCTTAGCCCAAGTGTTTTTGCAAGGAGAGAAAAGCCAGCTCCCCACCAGGCTGGCTGCTCAAGGGAAGCAGGAAGGTGGATAGCAGCTAAGGAGCTTTTTAACACTCCAAGAGCTTTGTCTGTTCTTTCTCTTCACTGAGGGAGCTGATTGGCATCCAAGATACGTTTAATCATGCTCTGCAAAAAGGCAATATTTTAACAACTAAATGGCTCCTTCACCTGAAACCTCACATTTTCCAAGAAAACGTGCCAAGATAAGTTTGAAAATCTACATGCAAACAGATCATGGGATATGTGTGATAATTTCATGACATTCTATGAAACTTATTGTGAGGATAGCAATATGCTTTTGTGTATTAATGCAGTGACTGATTCATTTTCCAGAAATCCCTACCTTATGGTAGATAAGACAAGTACAGATGTAAAATACAGGGCTTACTTCATCCACAGACAAGTCCAGCTGTTTCCGGATGGAAACCTGCCATAGTTTCACAGTTCATAACAGCAGTGTGTAAAATTTTAGAGCTGAAATTATATTTCTCCCAGATACTGACTGCTGTAGGCATTGTCACAAGCTGCATGAGGTTTACAGCTGTGTGACAAGGTGAGCAAGGGGATGCTGACTTCACCTGTCAGTAGAAGGTGACCAGCCTAATACTTCCAACAAAGCAATCTTACATCCGTGGCTTGACTCACCTTCACTTTTCCAGCAAAGAAAGCAGATCTTTAACAACAGAGCTTCCACCAGGATGGGTTTTCCACAAATGCATTAAAGAAAAGAGCATTTAAGAAAGATGCTCCTTTGAAAAACGAAGGAAGCGTTCATCAAACTGGCTAAATGAGGGTAGTGATTGAACTGGAAAAAACCTAGCACAGCAGTTGATAATACAAACACAAATAACTGAGCATCAATACTGGCACAGAGTCGAAGAAATCATGGAGTATGGGATCAGGTGAGAAGAAAGCAACACTTAAACAGAGCTCCTAACTAACTTGTTGGACTGGTCAGAAGGATACTCACTGGTGGAAAATTAACAAGAGAGTAACTGCAAGCACTGGAATTAAGGAGGTGCGAGCAGGGAGGAAGAGGGAGTTTAAAAGAGGAAAAGAAGGCAGCATGAAGACAAATGGGAACAGAGTTATAGTAAAGTGAAAAACTGTAAGTGTAACAGGAGAAATAATGAGATCTGGGGCGAAACCACAACCTACAGGGCAGTTACACTCCCCTTCGTGGCACAAAACTTGGTTTAAAAGTGTTGTTTTGCACATACTATATTATAAGAGACCTAAAATGGCAATAGTTTAGGATGGCAGTGGGCCATGTGGTCCATCTACTCGCTTTGTCTGTCCACCATGGGATATGTTTTCCCTCCAAATGCTGGGCTGACTCGCACTTTAATGTGTTTGCAGTTGCACAACTGCTTTGGGATTTCTGTGAGCAGGCAGACAGTTCTTTTAACCTCTAACCTCTGCCTCTGTTATGAGCTTTTGATGCTGTTGTTTTCTGTGTTTAACTAAGTGAGAATCAGACCCCTTGACCCTGTGGGCTGGAGAACCTTCCCCTGGCTCACCCAAGATCTTAGCTCCATGTAACAATACAAATATCCAAAGGCCAAATTCAGTGCCACTGGAGGCAGTGGAAAGGTTGCCACCAGCTCAGATGGATCTAGAGCTCAGAGCCAAAAGTTTCTTTGAACCAAGATGGGGAGGAACTTGCTCTCTGCCCAACTCATGCATACGTGTGTTTTGTGACTAATTTCCTTTTTCAGTACATTGTGGAAGAAGAAAGGCCTTTCAATAGGAACATCCACTGGATGTGTATAGTTAGCATGAGACTTATGCTCTTCACAAATTATATGCACTTAAGAATTGAATCACTTAAAGTCAAACAAGTTTCTCTTAAAATGGCTCGTGAAGTTCAGGACTGAACTTGCACTTTCTTGAAGACAAAGGGCCAGAAACAGAAGTCAGCAGGATCCAGAAAGGTTCTTTTCATTTCTAAGGAGAAGGGCAGGCAGAAAATTGAATGACAATACTGCACAGTGAAGGGGGGACAGCTCAGAGGTCCTGACTCCCATCTCTGCTGAGCCTCAGCCTGCTCAGCCTGGAGCCCACTTGGCCCAGGGGAAGCCTCACCCAGCAGTCTGGGATGCAACTCAGTGGGTCAGAGGAGAGCAAGTAAGGCTGGTTCTTTTGAGGGAACCTAGGAAATGGCAGCTTTTTGGGACATGATGAGAAGATCACCTAGTCAGGGAAGTTTGTTCCTGCAGCAGGTTTGCCTTCCTAGAAGCTATGAAGAATAATGCAATCAAGGAAAAAGAAAGAAAGCAAGAAGAAACATCCACTGACAAAATGAGTAAAGAAAAAAGGCAAAAAAGTAATTTTATATGACTTCCAGTTCTATCGCCTTTTTTTTTTTTGCTTTGGCTACTCTTTTCTTTGAGCACCCTGAGCTTCATTAAAAGCCCATTTATTTCACTAGCTTGTGCATCAGACTAATTATATCCTGTGCACAGCATGCTTGGACTTGACAAGCCAGAAGGGACAGCTAGAACTGGATTCGTTAAAAACAGTGTTTCATTTTATAGCACTATAAAAAATAATGATACAGTTCAGTCCCAAAATTGCAATAAGCAAATTTGTATGGCACAAAATCTGTTCCTCCAAATTTGGCCTTCCAAGTTGAAGCTTCAAAGATTTTTAGCTGCTGTATTTTCTCTGTCTCTCCAGAGGACATCAGGTCACTGCCTCATCTAAAGGTGTCTGGAATGATTTAGCCAGTAAAATTAAATTATTGTTTTTCTATCAACAGTGATGCCTGGGGTTGGCCAAAATGGCATAAAAGACTCAGGAACACATTGATTTAAAAATAACATTTAATTCCAATATAATATGGCTCTGAGGCCCCTTTCAGTGAGATACTTTAAAAACATAAATATATGCAGTACTGGCCTCGAAAGAATTTATGTGCTGGAGGCTCTGATCCTACTGATATAAATCTGTGCCTAGATGGAGGACTCTAGCTGGTGGAAAGTTCAGTACTGCTAATGATTATTGAGCCAGAAATTGCCCAGTTTAAATTTCTTCTCCCTGGTTAGTTTGTGAAGCTCAAACTCTCCTGTAAACAGAGTGAAGAAATCTGCTCCTGAACCAGATACCCAACATTATACTTTTACAGCCATTTTTTTTCCTAACTGCAGCAGTACCATAAAAAACCCAAGATAGCTCCTTTTAAATAGTTTTTTTAGGATCTGGAAGCCCAACTAACAATTTCCAAGTAATAGGACTTCCACTTCTAACAGGATGGAAGAACATAAGAATTCAGAGTATGGCTGAGAAGTGTCATCCCACAACTCTGTAGCCTGGTGGTTTTCCAAAAGCGCCCTTCGCCGGCCTGGCATTGTTCCATTTATGTGCATGGTACCACTTGGATATCACCATGGGAGCAGATTCTGCCTACTACAAGGCTGTTTGATAAATCCTGCCCCTTTATGTATTCTGCATATGGTTTGAGCTGATTACGTGAAAGGATGAGTAAAATCCTCTATACTGGGTCACTGCTGAACACAAGATGCCCTGAATTCATCAGACCCTCAAAATACGAAAGATATACCCCCAAAGAACACAGATGTCTCTAAACTTGCCTATAAATGCTTGAACCTTCATGGAGAAGGTTTACCCAGGCAAGACCAGGGTTCCTTGAGTTCACAGCCATGCAACCACCAAATGGCAAGACCATAATAAAAGTGCCCTGGAGGGAATGTAGACGGACAGGATGTCTGATGGACACAGAACTGCACCACAGACTTGTCTCAGCAGAACCAAGGAGAAATCTGTTTGAAATAAAAAGGTTTGTTAACTTGTTCCATAGCTGGATTTAAGAACAAAATCTAAAAACAGAGTTTGGAAGTGAATTTGAACTGGATATGTATTAGCGGAACACCAAGAAGTCTCCTTCTAAATTCCAGGTATTGGGATTTAAGTCAAAAAGTATTCACGGCACCTTCCCTCTTTGCTTTTCACCAGTTCTTTGACAGAAAGTATTTCTCCTCTTGGGAAGGACTAGCAGCACAATTCCTTCCCGTCCCAAATATTTTTTGGAATGACTTCCCATTTCTGAAACCAAAGGAAAAAAAAACATTAAAATTTCTAATCGGTCAATATCAACTTAGATGTTAACTTTTGTTAATGAGTCTCCCCTATGAGCAGCACCCTTTCTTACAAAGGGCAAGCATTCTTAGCCTGTGATAAGAAAACAAGTTATTTAATCAATATATTTTCCAGCATACGTGTTCTTTGGCAGAGGCTTTAATTTGCCTCTTCTGAGTGCGTGTCTGTCTCTGTGTGGATATGTGTGTGTGTGTAAGCTCTCCTGCCTCGGAAAACAGAGTTGTTGGACATGGATAGGAATGTGTCTGGCATCTCTAGAAGAAAGACTCAGAAGGAAATCAGTATTTGAACGAGTTTTGCAAGATATCCAGCTCTGACTCTTTTGCGGTTAATGTTCTATTCCAAAATTGCTCATGGTGAGCTGTCCAGACCATGTCTCTTACCAAAGAATTTTGGAATCATGAGAAAACAATGAGTTAGCCGTTAGGAAAGATTAACCTCCCAATCTTAATCCTTCCACCTATCATTTTACACAAAAAGGGCATTCATGTCCAAACAATTGCTAAAGACTCCTGTATAAATTTCTCTCTTGCCTAATTCCACTGAAACTGTCACTGCTATATCAAATAAATGGTGATTTAGTGTGAGATGGCTGCAGTTATTGTTGCAATAGTGTTAGAATTGGCATCCAATATCGGAGTCCTGTTAAGGGTACTGCACACTGCATTTACACAGAGAAAGTTTAAAAGCTGAGCAAACAAGAGACACAAAGGATTGCAGAGAAAGAAAATATTTTTATACTTTAGGCAATAAAGACTGATATTAATAAGATGATTTGCCCATAAATATATAAAGAATTTGAGAATGAACGTGAAATAAACCCAACTGTGCTAAATCCCACACCATCCCTCCCTATTGCTTTCCAAAGGACATTAGTATTTAATTCATGGTGGAAAGGGCAGGTTGTCCCTTCTGATTTCACTAGTGCATCCACAACCAGAACAAAATGTAAGACTTCGGAAAGACTGAATAAATTGTTTCTCAGAATAAGTCTACTGGCAATCCCTTGTAATAATAGCATTTTAGGCCTAGGAGCAAAAAGGTGCTTAGTGTCTGTCACTTATTCAGGCATTTTAATCCCTGCTGCTTTCCTAAGCAGGATGTAGACTGTTCAATATATAACCAGGATTGAGGTTTTTAAAGAAATAAAGACTTTTATCAAGCTGCCTTTTTTTTTTTTTGCCTACCTAGTACCTGCCTGTAAATGTATGTCCAATTTCTATCCATGCCACGCTCCCTGACTGGTGACATAAAGTTGGCAGTTATGACCTTGACATCTTCTATTTATACGGTTGCATAAAAAATCTGTGCACGTCAACCTGTAACTGTGAAAACTGTAGAGACAGCAACTGAATCCTCATGGAATGGCAGCCTCAGGCCAGCCACGCTGTGCTTTGGTAGCTCCAGGTCTGGTGGAGAGACAGCAGCCAACTGTGCTACTGTACCACCTACACATGTCCATCCTGGGGACTCTGCGTGTTGGTCATCTGAATACAGCTTTAAATTGGCACATTTCAGACAGGGAAAAACATGGCAAAAATCGTCCATCTTGCCCAGGTTTGGATTCCATCCCTGCCGCCAGGGTTTTGGAAGGATTTGGGCGATGCTGAGCCCTGTAACACAGGGGCTAATATTGCATTGAAACCACCATGGAAATGCAGGCCTCTGTGATGGTATGGGTAAGGCAGGGTAAAGGGATGCGCTGCATGCCAGTGCCTCTGCAAAGGGAGATTTTTGGTGTTAAGGCGCAACAGGTGTAACTAGTCCAGTTACAGGTTTGCCTCTGGCACCAAGTGCTGCAGTTCTTAAGCCAGCACAAGTGGTCAGCACTCTCCTTGACAAGAAAAACAAGCTCATAGCAAGAGGATTGACAGCTTGCAAGGGTTATGGACAGAGGTGAAAGGACAAGTTTTTGGCATTCTAGGGCCTCTTCATTATTGCAGTGCACCAAATGAAAGCCTGTGATTCTTATAGGGACTTTCCGCTACTCAGCGCTGGTGAGGTCCCACCTGGCATACTGGGTCTAGTTCTGGGTTCCTCAGTAGAAGAGAGACAGGGACATACTGGAGATAGTCAAGCAAAGGGCCATGAAAATACCTAAGGGACTGAAGTATCCCTCCTGAGGAAGGGTTGAGAGAGCTGGGACTGTTCAGACTAAGGAAGAGAAGGCTCAGGGGGATCCTATCATTATACCTGAAGAGAGGGTGCAAAGAAGACAGAGCTGGAGTCTTTTAAGTGGTATCAGCATCAGAGGCAACAGACATGAACTGAACCACAGGAGGCTTCATCTGAACATCAGGAAACACTTTTTTGCTATGAGGGTAACCAAACACTGGCACATGTTGCCCGGGGAGGTTGTGGAGTCTCTATCCTTGGAGATATTCAAAAGCTGCCTGGACACAGTCCTGAGCAACCAGTTCCAGGTGCCCCTGCTTTAGCAAGGAACTCAAACAAGATGAATTACTGAGGTCCCTTCCAACCTCAATCAGTTTGTGATTCTATGACTGGCTAGCTAAAAGACTTACACGATTTTACAGCTGCCAAAAGTGCTGGAAAAAAAATTGTTTATAATTCTGTTCCTCATCTTCTGGCTCAGATTGAGGAGGGGTATTTGAGCAATGCCCTTCCTGGGTGCACACATAGTTTCTGTGATATAAAGGATGCTGTCAGAATGCTCTTGCCTTCCCAGGAGGTAAAGGTGAAACAACAACCTTTTTTTTTTTAATGGATATTCTAGGCCTCCTGCTTCCCTCTTGCTGTAGAGGTGCCTGTTTTGGGCTGCCACGTTCACTGTAGTGTGTCTGCAGCTGCAGAAATATCTATTGTGACAGCAGGACGAAGGACGTGTCAGGAAGCACAGGAGATAAATGGCACAGCAGTCATGCTAATGCTCTCCCTGATAATGCAGCTGGAGAGCTAAGACCCATTTACCTCATTGCTGGATGAAACAAATCAAAGAAGGCAGCTTGTGTCAACAAAAATTATCCAGATGGGAGTTTATTTTGCCACAACACTCAATGTTTTTTTAAAAGAATTGGAAGCATTGATTGATATCTTGACTGCTTTGTTGGATTTCCTATTGTATTTGGGTGCAGTGAGCAGCGTTGCTTGGCCAAATGATTTCTAAGGTGGTTGTTGTCTGTTGAAAGAATAGCAGGAAAGGCAAAAAAAAAAGTGTTTAATTTTCTGGAGTTATTACCACCATCTGTGCTCCAATTACACCTGCAAGTCCCTTGCAGTGCAATGCTTAGCCATCCAGGAGGACCATCCTCTTTCCCCAAAGGGCAAAGGATCCTTAAATTTCTCCAGGAGAATGCGATTGTGCCAAAACCAGGGCTGATGTCTGTTAAAAAACCAAAAAGGGATCTAGTCTTAGTTCAAAGCCTTATCACCAGTATTACACTTTATACTGAGGACCTGTTAAATGTTATGGACATCATGCAATAGACAGGGAGCTATATGCACATGCTGATTTTAAATATAGATGACCTATGTTCATGGAATGACTACCATTTCATCTGTTGGCAGTGGTTTGGGTGGAAGTACTATCATCCAAGATAGATGATCTCAAGCCCGCAAGCGCCGATTCTCATGCCTAGTGCAGGGCATAAATGGTTTTCCTGAAAGCACTAAGGCTCCTTATCTGCCAAAAGCCAGCTCCAAAAGCCTGGAGCTTCAGTTAGCAGAGATAACCAAGTGTATAAAATTTCCTTATGTAGATCAGTAGCTGATTTATTTTTATTGCTCTGAATGAACTACACAGCCAGAGGAGATTTATCAGTTGTCTAGTCAGTCCTCTGGGCATTGCCTGGGCTACTGATTCCCTCCAACAGTTCCCGCATCAAACCCAACAACAATAGACAAGGAAGTGTCAGTTATTAAAAGGGCTGAAAACACTTTCCATTGTTAAGTAAAGGATTTCCTTATGATTTCCCATGCCAAACAATAAATTCTAAGTTATACAGTGTGTGCTATGACAGTTAGGGACTACTGTGAAGAAGATTAATATTAAAACTGAATGACATCTTCACCATGTCCTCTCATAACCGTCTCGGGACGATTCCCAGTAGGTGCAAGACTGAATTTAACTCTTTCCTTTCCCCTTCCTCTTCCATTCTCAACTGGAAGAGATGAAAGGGGAATACAACATTTTCTATCCAGATCTGACTGCTGCCACGAGGGACAGCTTTGCTCTCACAGTGAGGAGGGTTTGTCCTCCAGTCATCCGAGCTGTGGTACAGCCTGGTGGGGTCAGACCACGACCTTTCCCATTTCCCTGGAAGTAAGGAATGCAAATTTGTTCACTGCTTCATAATTACAGTAAGTGTTATTGGGAGGCTTTTTTAATGGGATTTTTTTCCCTCCTTTTTTCCTCCAGTGGCTAGAAATTGCAAATGGTCTGGAAAAAAAGGATTGTAGGGGAACCCAATTCCCTTGAGCAAGCTGTTGTACACATGTACAGGAAATTGAATGCAGAAATTATTGCATGCAAGGCTGTTAAAGAAGTGACAGGGTTATAAAACAGATCTTTCAACTGCCACCCATTATGGACGTTGCAGTTCTAAAGGGTCATGTTTTAACACAAATCTGCTGTCCCAGATTACATTTGTCTTTTTCCTTAAACTAGGAGTCATCAAAGATTTACAGGAAGGTGATTTTCTTTCTTGTTATTTTAACTCATTTATCTTGTCTCTGAATTTCAAGAGAAGAAGGAAGAAAGGAGAAGGAGAAGAAGAAGATGAGCAAGAAGAAGAAGAAGAAAACCATAGGTTTGGTAGAATTTATTATGTTGCAGTGGTACAATGGCTTCTATTCTTGAGCTGTTGAAATGTCCATAAAAACTCTGAGAGTCTTTTTAAACATACCCTAGCCCTCATGAAATGGGAAGTGTGATGCTGCAGAAATAGAACACAAAATCTAATTATGCTTGATGTATTTTTTACATAAATTCTGCACTCCTGATCTGATATTCCACCATGTGCCACGTGAGATCATAGCACACACTGAAAGTGAGACGTCTTGTTTCTCAATAATTGTGACAATTAAGTAGTTTGATAAGCAGATCTTCAGTTGCTACCAGGAATTTTGATTACACTTTCCTTTCTCTGCCTTTATTTTTCTTCCTGTTTTCAAGGCAACAGATGAAAAGATGTCTCAAGGCCATCTGCAGAATTAGATTTGAGATTACAGTGTAAGTAGGTAGACACGGTACCAGTTAATTTAATTAGTTTTGAAATAGGTAAAAGGAAAACAAGCTCACAGCCCCATCACTGAAATCATATTAAAGAGGCATGCTAGTTTGTGCTATCGTTTTTCCCCAAAATTCATCTGAATTTTGCTATCAGCAAATCAAAAGCTGGCATTCCAACCTTAACACCAATTCTTATCTAAATCCTTTTTTCTCTTGAAGCCAGACACAAAATATATTTTTAAACACGGCTGCTCATTTTATACCCTGGCTATTAAAGTTTCATCTGGCTGTTCCAGTTCTATTCATTATTCCCTCAGACTCTGTAAATGCACAGGACAAATCCCCCAAGTTCTGCTTTTTAGGCAGCAAATTCAATTTGGGTGGCTCTGTGCAAACTTCGAAGCTCTGTTGGAGCCAGTCAGTAGGAACTGCAGCTTGTACTTTGTAGAGACTTAGTCTTGATTTTGCAAAGAGCTTTTGTGTAATCAGTCAATTAGAGCTGTGACCAGTGATCCATATCAGCAACTGATAGGGAGTGTAGGATTGGTACGCTTGGAATCCAGGTTTCAGTCTTTCTGGTTAGATAGCAATTCTTAAACAACACCAATATGGGAGATGTTTGGTCAATTTCTTCAATTTCTTGACTAGCAACACCTATGGTCAACTCTGTATTAATGATAGAAACTCTGCACATTGTTTCTTTTAATATTTCCACCTATGCTGGCACTATTAGGAAATCCTTCCCCAGTAGTATTCTGTAATATAAATGCACTGCTGTAAATAAATGCACTGGTATAACTACTGTCAGTTAATAACAACCAAATCTTTCCACTACAGTTCCAAGTGTATTTGTTTAAACTCTTAAATGTTGTAGTTAGATTGTTTTATCTCTCTGTAGAAGCCTAACTTTTAAAAGAATATTAATCCACAGTAGATGTTAGTGTAACTGGGCACTTATTTAAAAGCCACATATTTAACAAGACACTTTAATAGCTGCTGTTCTATAAGAAAGAATAATAGGGGAAAAAACTTAAGAGGTTAGCATTATTTTATCATTTTCCCTTTCAATGACCCCCTTAGATCATGTTTGTTGAGATATTTGTTGGTATAAAACAGTCACATGATTAGTGACAATAGATGTTGAATGCAAATACATTCTCCAGTACTTACAATACCACTAATAACTTTATTTGCAGTGGATAGTGACTGCCATTGCCTTTAAATACTCAAATGTGCTGAAAGTCAATTGCAGTTAATTTGATTTAAATATTACTAATTCATCTCTGAGTGTAGTTTTATGTACTCATGAACTTAATAATGGAGGAGTCATCACAGCCTGAGCAGTTGTGAGCATGCCAAGGGGAGCCATGCACAAGATTGAAGCAACTTCTACCTTGCATAAATCCCTTAGAGTAAGAACAGGAAGGAGAGCAGCATGGGCACAAAGCAGCTGGCTCTATTTGGTCTGAAACTCAGAGATTGCTGCATAAAATGTCTGTGTTTAGCTACATTTGCCCGTAGACAGTGAGACTCAAGTGCAGGGATGCTCACGAGGATGCCTGACTGCCACCCACAGAGATCTGAGGGAGACGGTCACAGCACTGGGGTAGATGTCTAACTGGGCTGTTCATTGTCCTGGCATGGGGGAGACAAAACCTTCATGAAAGTGGCTGTCCAAAAAGAAAGTGGCACCAGGAGGAGCAAGAAGGGGGGCAAGTCTGAAACTCAGGTGTTTGGAGAAGCCAAATGGGTGAATGAGGCAGAGGCTGTTTGGTAGTTGGGGAAGGGAAATTCCTGGGGTTCTGCCACTGGGATTATTTCCACCACTTCAGCTGACTACATCAACTGTTCTCCTAGAAGGAAATGGGTTCTTGGGTCTCCCCCTGAGAACTAGTTCCTGTCACCTCATCCAGCTCCCCATTCCACTGCCAGACAACAACCATCAGAGCTGGCTTTGCAGCACCCACCTTACCATGAAGGTGTCCCCGGGAGGGGACGTACCCTGTTCTGCAGTGCCCTCCTCCTCTTCCCTATAGCATTATGTGCTGTTGAACAAGTTCTGCATCACCTTATGAGGCAGCTGTGCCACAGGTCTGCTCTGCCCCTCTGATAACCAGTGTCACATCAGCCTGCCTTTGCACCACACCTGGCTTCACCAGCATAGGTGTCCTGGGGCACTTTGGGCACTTTGGCATTTTAAGGGAAAACATATTTAAACATATTTAAGCTAAACCTAAACCCAAAATGAAGGTGGGTCGAGCAGCTGGGCTCTCTGCCTGGGAGAACGACATTTAGACCAGGCACAAGTCCATGGGTCATACTCAGTTTAGGTATGTAGCTCATCCTTTCTCCAGACCATGGGTACCTAGTGCCAAAGCCAAGAACCTTCATGAATCAAAAGAGGTGGGGTTCACCACTGTTTCTTCAAAGACTGGAAAAAGAGAGATAAAAAGCCTCACTTTTTTTAAAGTGTGGCTGCAGAAGAGAAGGGTGCCGGTTCTCCACTGCTCTCTCTCTTCCAAAAATATGACAGAAAACAACCTGGCAGTGAGGACCAAAAGTAGCACTTATACCCATGGGATCTTGTTGATATTTGTTTACTCATGCCTAGGGACCTGACTGAACTTAGGTGGGAAGAGTGTGAGCACACAAGGACACCTGTCCTGGGCTCACATCCATCATCTCCTGCTCTCCTGGGGCATGATGGAGCTCTAGTATTTGAACCTCGTGACTCGGTTCTGGTCAAGGGACCCGACCAATTTGGGGTTAAGCAGAAAAATGGCACCCTCCTGTGGCAATGGTTTAAAAAAAGAAAATAGCTGTGACTAAATTAAGAGCAGGGCCTAATCATATCAGCATGTGTTACCCTAGTGTACACCCACTAAAGGAGGTTTCACAAGGGATGAAGGTGCCCCTTTGCTTATGCAAAAACATTGACACTTGAGTGCTGGGGCGATGCAGAGAGTGCTCCAAGGTAGAGCCATTGGCAAAAACTCTCCAAGGTCAGGCAGGGAGGCCTGCAGCGAGCTTGGAGGCAACTGTTCAGCTGCACGGAGCCACTCTGGATCCCAGAGTCCACATCCGGACAGCTTCGAGAGCCTACATCCTTTTTTTGGACTTGGCTCTTTGTCAAAACCATAGGGTACGGTGCCTGCATGGACTTCAAAGGAAGGACACCAAATGTGATTTGGCCCAGGCAGTTATGACCATTTATTGCTAACATCTTTCTCAGATACTGCTGCCAAGGGTTAAAATGTTTACATGCCCCCTGATTTTAAATGGACCGGGTTGCATGTCAAATGCCAACGAGAGGGACAGCTGGAGTATCTAAACCAAGAGCTTTGATCTTGGTATCTGTAAAAAAGAGGTCATTTGGTCTCCCCAGGAAGCACAGACATTTAGAAGGTCCCTGTACAACTCATGCAAGTATTTTATTAACAGCAATTTCTATTCACATTTAGGTAGGTTGTATTACTACTTATTGAATGCATCTTATGTATACATGTATATGCATATATATGTGCGAATATCTGCATTTTTGTGTATGTGAGTGTGTATATATATACACACGCACATTCTCATATACACAAATTTGTGTGCTTGTGTGATTGTGTGCTTTCTAATGTCCAGTATTTGTATGCAGACATACTAATCCATCTAACTTACTTTCAAACAAATGACAGTGTTGTAAGCATTATGTTCTATCTTTGAGTGTTTACAGCAATAACCCGAAAAATTTGTCCGTACGCAAATCTTTGAGTAACCCTGCAATTGTAGTGAGGGTATGTGGTGTTTTCAAGAAGATGCAGGCATGAAACACAGACTTCATTGTGCTGTAATCACGTCTGACATTGATTAAGAAGAGAGGAATTCTAAAATACAATATTGCACAGGGGAAATATTTTTATTCTTTAGCGGAGGATTTTGTGGTTAGTTCACAATGCAATTAAAATAGCCACCAGATGTTTATGACTTCAGGCAGCAGTTAACTTTGGTGTCCCTGATCACTGTTCTTTGTTTCTTTGTCAGAATAAATAAGTATTTTTCTTTGCTGGAGGAAAAAACCCTTAATTTTTAAACATACCGGGGGGTGGTGGTATGTCTTTCAATTTGGCAGCGCTCATGTGGTTCTGACAGGCTTCTAAGAAATTATAATCTTGAAGTTAAAATAAAATCTCTCTCTGGGATGAAACAAACATATTTACTTAAATGTGAGATGAAACGTACAGTAAGTTGTCATTAAACTGAAGTGATTTGTGAGAAGCGGTGTTACAAAAGTCTGTGGCTTTTCCAGAGCATCTAATAAACATAATAATCTTTTTTTCCATTGAATAATAGGATTATTAGTATGCAATTTATTTTTAAAGACACATTTAAAGAGAGCCTGCTGTGCTCCTATTCTGGTAATTTTCCTTAGAGTCTGTTACTCTTATTTGTTTCAGGGCTACTAATTTTAAGGCCACATTATATTCAAATTATCTTCGATTACCAGGCTCAATAAGTGATCACAGTTTGTGTTCTGTCACCCAAAAGGAAGTTAATTAGTTTAGTTGCACAATAACATTTTGAGAAATAAATTATTGGAGCTCTGCAAAATGGATGAAATCTAAAAAAAGAGGTGCAAAAAGTTATAGTGAGTTGCCCAGCACCTTACCTAAAGAACTCAGAGAGCTCAAGAGAGGGGCAAAAATCCCCTGAGGTCTCCTAATTTTAAAATCAGTCATGTCTGAGATAGTGTATGGACAAAGTAATTGATAATTTAAGTTTATAAAATTATGAAATACCTCAGACAATGTGGAAATAGATAGGAGAAATTTGCATACATTGGTATGTAGCAGTTTTAAATAGTTAAATGACAGTATGACCTTCAGAAGAAAAATCCTGACATTAAAAAAAAATACCCAACCACATGATGGAAAGAAAAGAAGAGATAATGAGAAAATAGTAAACTTTGGGTGTGTTGATAAGGTTTTTGAAAATCTACGCCAATGCACAGAAACTGGCAGTTTCTCACCTGAACCTGGTGTCATGTTAAAGGGAAGTTCTCCAAGGATTTCAAAAACAAATAAGTGAAAGGATTTGCATTTGCTTGGCTCTGCTGAGCCCCGATTACTCAAAGATTCAATGTTCAGCCCCTCCAGGCATCCAAACGTGATCCCCAGATCATGGAGCCACCCAGATTACTGCTCCTCTTAGAAAAAAAAAAAAACCTTACAAAATTGCAACAGGTTCGTTCTGGCCGTTACACACAAACACATCAGTAACATTTTGGGGTCAGAAGAGAGGTGAAGTGGTTGGATCCCCCTCAAACTCTCCCCACACTTCCCCAGGTGGTTGTCAAGGTCTGAAAGCTGCTGCAAAGCATTTCAGCTGAGACAAACAGACGTTTTTTCCCACTGAGAGGCTGCTGCTCTCCCTATTCCCATCTGTGTTTCTCATTGCATTTGTTAATGCCAGGAGCGGGCTCTGCCCGTGCTCACCAGCTCCAGCCCCGCGGGGTCTCAAATGCGGGAACTCCGCGGCAACAACCGCAAACTGACAAACGATGGGATATCGAAGGCTCTGACACCGTCCAAAGCCACATTCAGCATTAACTCCTCAGTGTCTCTATTATGGCAATCATTCAGATTGAGGGAGAAAGTGGGGTTTTTTCGATTTAAATTGAAGTACGCTGGGGTTTTAGGATATGCAAATCGCAGGGTACTTGTGCTGGGTTTGCT
Source organism: Neopelma chrysocephalum (assembly GCF_003984885.1). Classification (NCBI taxonomy): domain Eukaryota; kingdom Metazoa; phylum Chordata; class Aves; order Passeriformes; family Pipridae; genus Neopelma; species Neopelma chrysocephalum. The sequence goes on along the minus strand of NW_020897804.1, from coordinate 2,635,233 downwards.
GGCGGTGTTGTTCCAGCAAATTTACAGCTCGTCCCTCCTGTCACACTGTAAAGGGTGGATGAGTGGAAAGGATTGCAACAGGACAAATAGTTAATCACCCAACAACCAGGAAACTGTATTTTTGTAGTACACTAGTGAGTCACATTTACTCAAATCAGGGCATGAATCCAAAATCGAGACCAGGTCAAGAGCAAGTCACCCTTGCATCCCGCAGCGGGCTGTCCAGGGTAATGGAAGGGCTTATTTTACTGTGCCTCTAATCCTGGAAACTCAGTTTAAAGCCTGAATGAACAACAGTGCTCCCGAACATGCAGGTCTTCAACAGCATTATTTACAAAAAATTGATTTTATTTTTTTAACCAACTTTTTATGGCTTAATAATACTTTTTGACAATAGGTTGCAGGTGTAGAAATATATCACAACACAAATTCCTGCCCCAAGCTGCTTTTCAGCCTAATGTGTGCAAACTTCTGTGTCAGCTGCCACTGTTCTCTCTTATCCAACCACCCAACTTTGTGATGTTTTATTTTTAACCTGTGATAAGTGTTATCTAGTGTCTAAAATCAGTGCCAATCTGTTTAGCAACATCTTCCAGTCTGTGCTGCGGAAATGTCCCATTATTATCACCATATTTTTTGTTCCTTAAACATCCAACGTATGTATCCATATTCCATAGCTAGGAGGAAGTACAATAGTTCCCTTATTGCATTTTTTATTAATTTCCAGCATGAATTACTTTTTGTGATCAAGAGAGAATTATGTGACTTGATTCAAAGTATTTGTCTCTGTAATTTCTCTGTTTGTTATCTTACCCGTGCTGCAAGGAGTTCCTTATTGTTTTATTATGAGAAGTTAAATAGTAATACCTGATTTCACAGCCCAAGCTTGTTCACTGCTTACTTGTTTTATCATGCCCTTCCTTCTCTCTGACCCCTTTTTGCTCACGCTTTTCAGCCTCACTTCAGCTTTAGGGTCTGGGTCTTGCAGACACTTACCCACTCAGACATTTCCACTGGGTCAATGGGACTGCTCAGATGTGCAGAGTAATCCAAGTACTTGAGTGTTTGAAAAGCAGGACCTGAAGCTGCAGTGATTTCTGTGTACACCAACCAAGTAGGCTCCAGAAAAGCTTTTCTGAGCCACAATGATTTCAACGTGCTAAAATTTACAAAATGCAAGGCAGATGTGTGCTGATTGGGAAAACATGTTGGCAACAAGATAAGAAAGCTGAGATAACTTCTGACCCTCCTTTTGATGTTCTCCACGCAAAGCTGCACCACCAAAGGGTCACATAATGCAAACCAATAAATAAGCAGGGAGGCAGAATGCAATTAGGCAGCACTCAGCAATGGTGTGAATAAAGCCTGTTTTCAGCCTGCTGGAAGTTGTAGCAAGGCTGTTTGTGTAACAGCCTCCCTGTTGCCCAGAAACAGCACATGAGACTACTGAGTGTCTGCAGAAAGTCAGATCTGGTTTGTTTGACTAGGATGTGCAGGAAAATTGACTTTTAAATGTTACTTCAGCTTTGAGTCAGTGCTTACCCTTGTACTTTTACAAGCCTTGCCTGAAATGGGATGTTAATTGTTGTTAATGAGTCTGTCCACCTGAGTAAGCTCTGCAGGGCAGAACTCACAGAACATAATTCCTCCACAATGTCTCCAGAGTCCACCCTGCTGACTCTGGTGTCTCTTGCATTTAAGAGCAATGGTAGCAAACCTCCTCCTTCAGAGCTTTCTTTTCAATCCAAGACAGCAGCTAATTTCTGTTCCTTTCTCAGTCCCAGTCCCATGGGATTTCTGGAGTGGAGTAATGACAAGGTTCAGTCTTGCCGACACCTTTGGCACAGGGAGAGGACACTGGTGGGTACAGGGCTATGGGATACTGAATAGGGAAAGGAGAGTTTCCATGCTGAGCTGGAGCTCTCTGTACCTGTGTAGTTTAATCTGTGGTGTAGCTGTGAGTAAAGGTATCCAAGCTGCTTTATCTTGATGGCATTTTATTTTGTGCATTGGCAACTTCTGTTCCACTTACTCCAGTTAAATTTTCATTGACCTTCCTCCTACTACAGTACCTTAGGACCAATTGTTCAGGCATTTCTTTTGCAAACCATCAACCATGCTCACCTGTGGGGGAAGTTTCATAGTAGCTCCCTGTGGGGCTCACATAAAAAGAATGATATTCCTATTTGAGATAGAGAGAAGACAAAGTCTGAGCAGTTTGAAAGTTAGTGAAGTTTTGTATTTTGCTTTTGTGGGTTCTGGCAGGTTCACATGGAAAAAAAACAACTTTGAGACTAAAGTTTTGGTGTCATAGCTGATTACCCATTTGTCTGCCTCTAGCTCACCAGGCTTCTTGAGTAAAGTACAGAATCAAAATTAATGCACATGGCATTATTCCCCAAATGACTCCAGCTGGCTATCCAAAGTCACCACATGGCTGTATTATGCCATGAGTTTCTTAATCTCATCCTTCACTAGAAGAGCCAAATAACAGGAGGGGCTTTTCATCCAGCAGTAAATATCACTGGGGCTTGTCTGCTTCAGGCCAAGAGGGGCTAATGAGCTCAGAAGGACTAACGAGCACAGAGACAGGAGCCCTCTTGGAAAATCCCCTGTGAGCAGCTGCTCAGCCAGGGGGGCATTGGCTCCAGAGATCAAAGCTGGCAGGGCATCCTGTGAGGAGAAGGGCAGTGATTCAGCCAACCACCCTTATGGTCATCAGCCTCTACAGAGGACACCTGCCCATACTGCCTGTGCCCTGGGAAACAATTCAGCTGGGCAACATTGCATTCCCCACCCAGAGATATTCTTTTGGTGTTATTCTAGATCAAATATTTCACTCTGGGCACAGTGTCCTTATGTATATGTGTTTCCAAACTCATTTCTTCAAGAAATCAAAGTTTTGCTGATGGTAGTCAGGTCTGCCCATGCTTGTTCTTATGGAGCATCATGTTCCCAAGTCCAATATCTTCATCTCACTGGTGGAGCAGTTACTTTAGCTCGATCATCCTTCAGAGCTGGAGACTGAGATGTCTTTCCATTGACCCTCTGTATCACCTTCACTGTGCTGCTCCCTCCTTTTGGTATGGGATTTATCTTCTTATTCTCTAGCATTTTGCAGGCTGAGTTAGTCCTCAGCTCCACTGGATGCTGGGACCTCTTTCCAGGCTAAGGGTGGTTCGCAGTCTGTTATGGCCCAGGGATGTGCTGCTCTTTTTGGCCACACCCAAACAGATCTCAAATGTAAAAAAAATAAAACAGAGGGGGGAAAAAATCCAAACCCTCATGATTTACACTAAAGAAATATCACATTGCATGTTGTTGACACTCCAGTTAAAATCACCTGGCTTATTGCTGTTTCTGCAGGTAACTGCTGCTCAGAATTTGTTTGTGCATTGCCTAGAAATGGTGGCCTCAGACGCACTCAGAGGCTCACTGTCACTTGGCCTCTTTTTAGCTCATTTGACATGGTCCTGGCAAAATAAAAAGACAGTTGAAAGGCACCTCTATCTCCTGTCACTATTGCTATTAAAGGAGATGTTCTGTACAGTGTCCAGCCCACATTTTAAAGCATTTAAAATGCTCTTTGTCATTACGGTGCTACTGTTTGGTTCAAAGCAAATTCAACCAAAGAGGGACTTAAAAATGTAATAGACAAGAGTCCAATTTTGTAAAGAAAACATGATAGAGTTGAAAAATAATTGTCACTTTTATAAAGTAGTATGCTTTTCATAGAGAAAGAATGTGTATTTACTTGCAAATCAGAGTTGCAATAGTGGTAATTCGTATTATTACTTGCACTGTATGTGCCCTAAAAAATTCCTATTTAAAACTGCAACTCAAATGTCTGAATACTTTTTTAAAAATTCTGATCAAAATTATTCATGTTATTAACTTCAAAAGAATAGAACTCTTGAATCTTGGATAGCAAAGACAGTTTTCCAGGAAAAAAAAATATAAGAACTATTGCGATATCTGTTTATGATCAGATTTTATTCCTATAGTAATGATGAGTCTATTCCTCCTGTCTTCACTGCCAAAATCTAAAAGCAACCCCAAAACCCCAGAACTTACAACATCTGTTCCTGTGAATGGAAATCTTTTCTCTACAGAGGTTTTGTAGATCAGACTGGAATACTTTTCAACTTAAACTCATTTAACTATCTCATAATTAAGGATTAGCTTCTCAAATGTGCTTTTTAATGGCACACAGACGTTATGTATTTTATATTTACATTTATATTTATTTATATTTTTAGGTATTTAGATATGTAAAGTATAAAAATAATCTTTGGAACAAGCAGTGTAGAAATGGTCACAGTAAAGTTTCACATGTTGAAATGCTGAATGCAGTAATTGTTTTGTGCCTTACTTCTGTGCTAATGTTATTCCTGTGGAAGATAAAAATATTTCATTATTCTTATAAAAGACGAGCCTAGCCTAGGTTAATAAAAGTTACATGAAAGTTACCTGAGAAAGGGTAATTCTATGTTCACCAGACTTTTAATAAGTAGGAAAAAAATTAAAATACACCCAAGTTTTATACAGGTTTATGTTAATTACCAGAAATGTGACATTGTCAGCTGTAGAGTTTATTCCTACCTGTAATAGCTAACAATATTATCTATAATGTATGCAGTACTATACCATGTAAAAATATAATTAAAAATTAGTAATATAGAACAGCTCCTTGAAAAATATTTATACGTATTTGTCTCAATAGTTTTTTCAAAAGCAAATTATTGATCTATTATTTATAATTCTAATATTATAATATTATTATATCAGAATAATAATATTATTATAAAATATAGTATTATAATTATAATATATGTATAATATATAATAGATAATATATATACTTTATAAAGTATATAAGAATATATACTTTACCAATATAAAGTAATTGCATAATTGTATTTAAATTACATATTTTAATTTTTTAAGATATTTTTCAATATTAAATAATTCTATTTTATTTATATTTTAACATATATTTTTTGTATTGTTAATACTCACTTCAATACTGGGGAATTGGTTAATTTTTTTTAATGGCTTATGCTTACTATAAGCTTCTATGTCTAGGTCATACAGTATTTTTTTTTCCCCATAAAATTCTCTAATTCTAGGAAGGAATCGTTTTTTATTTTGTGACAAAATGTTACCTTTATTGAATATATGTGTTGTTCTATATGGGATGGCATAGTCTGATTGTATGTCATGTGGTTGTTTCCTGGAATTTGTGTATAAGAAAAATACATTCCCCACAACTATAGCCTTTTTCAGATTTTTTTTTAATTTATTACAAATTATTTCCACATTATGGAAAAAATACATACACATTTTTCTAGTCTTCCATACTAACACAGAAAAAGAAAGTTTTAACAGAAGACAAAACAGATCAGGAGAGGTTCATTTAAAAATGAAGAGGATCAAGCTATATCTTTTTCTTTTACATTCTTTATGTAAGTTTAAAAAAAGTCAGAAGCTCTTTTAAAAATTGTGATAAATGTTGTTTCTACCCCTGGAAAAATGAAAACAGTTATATACAGAACTCTTACTTCCAATTTTTTTTTCTCTGTGTTATTTCCATTTTACATTTTTATGTAGAACTTCATCAATAAATTCAGTAGCATCACAAGTTTTCCGTTCTGAAAAAGAAAATTCATCCTTCATTCTAAGTAGATCATTTAAAATCTGTTGCCTTCTATCCCTCCATTCTAAGGGGATTCATAAATTCAGCATTTCCAACTAATAACAAGAATTGAAAATCCTCTGGCTCATCTTTGGTGAGTCCAAAGGCCAATGATCACCTTAAAAGAAAAATCCTAGAAATTGAAACTTTCAGTAGAAACAAACAACAAAGCTTTTGATTAAATAATGGCTTTGGGTCTGTCGAGGAAAAGAAACGGTGGATTTGTCCTTCCTCTTTGAGGTCAGTTACAATCATGGCTGCGTTCATATTTTATTCCCATTCCCAGTGCTCTGGACCACTCTGCCCGGATTTTATCTGATGTCATTTTAAGCTTGACCAGTATAAGGTGAATATCGATGTAAATAAATTCAAGGGCAAAAGCATTGGGGCAGTGACATGTCCGCAAAACAAAAAATAAGACTCTACAACAGCTGTGTGGTATCAGTTTTGCTCGATGCTGCAAAGACCTGGGGCATTACGCAAGCTGACAAGAAAAGATTTGATGCATTTGATAGCAGGTGTTTAGGAGGGATCAGTAATGTCAAGTGGCATCACTGTGTCGGGAACATCGAGTTTCAGGAGAGAACAAGAAAGGAGAAGATTGTGGACTTCCTAACAAGGCACTGACTTCAATGGTCCAACCATCTCATGAGCCTGGAGTGAGGCTGGATGGTAGGAGAAGGTCTTGTGAGCTGGATTTGCTTCTCTTGGCTTCCCAGCTCATCCTGAGGCACATCAAAAGGTTGAGGAAGACAGTAGAAATCTCTTCTAGATTTTGACTTAACCTGTCTGCCAAGGATGGAAGAGCCTTGGGGCAAGGACTGTTGTTTTACTTCTCCAGGGTGGTCAGTACTCACTGACCTGGAGGGAGAGGCAAGGAGGGAAAGAGGTGACTGGGAAAATGAAAATAAAAGACATTTTTTTTCAAGACACTGCTCTCCAGCAGGAATATTCACACAAATCAAGGATTTCCAAACCAGGCCCCTAGGGTTTTGTGATGTAAACTTAGACTGTGCAGACAAAATGGGGTTTAACAAACTCTGCAAAGCCAAAATCTACAGCAGTAGGATCAGTCAACTCCAATGAACTCTCACAGATGCAAGACCATAAAAGTCCTCTGTTGTTCACATTTTCTCTCAAAAACTGCCTTTCTATATGTAGATGAAGAGCATCTCTGAGTAAAACATAGCCCAAAGGAGATAACTTAAAACAGATGGGAGCAAGAAATACTAAAGCCAGGCCATACGGGTAGAGCGGACCTGTTTGAAGCAAGTGCAGCCAAAGTGGGTTATGATGTAGTAATGTGTGAAAGAGGTTGCACTATTGTATGGGCTATCTGTAAGTGGAATTTTTTCATGATTGAATCAAGAAAAGGAAATGTACTCTATCCAAATGTTAATGAGAACCATACTTCAAAAATATCCATGTTGAGTTCTTGTATCAAATAATGTCAAAAATAGCTCGCCGTCCAAACCAGGATCTTACCTTTTTGTTATTTATTTTTAGAATTCTTACTGAGGTTTTAAATACTCTCCTTAAATCTGCAGCTGGTGAAGTTTAATTTTTTTTTCATTTACAATGTCTTTAAGCTTCAGAAAAAGTAGGTAGTAATGACAATGAACCAGTAAGGTAAAAGAATCAGATGTCTGTTAGAGGTAGACATATATCTCGGGTTTTGAGCTCGACTGTTTTGCTTTACTTTTCCATGAACAGTTTAGGATAGCCTTCCAAAAATAGACACAACTAAAATATAATACTTCCAGTGGTAAAAATGTCATTTCTCTGCCATATTCTATGCTGCACTTTAAAAGCCAGCACAGGAATGCTAATCAGTGATTCCACAAAGAGAATCTACTATAAAATTTATTTTAAAAAACCCTAATACTTACCCCAAGCTATTTTCAGTTGAAATAGTGGCTCTAGCATTGAGTAAGAGAAAGTGAAAATATTTTTTCAGGCAGCTAACTGGCCTATCAAACATCCAGCATTCAGAAGATCTCATGACAGAGCAAACACTCACAGGGGTGTGAGGACAGCACTGCATTTCAGCAGGACCACAGCGTGCCAGGGAGACCTGGTTAACAGCAATGACATTTAGTGAATTACTGCAGAAAACTGATAAGGGCATGATCCTTTTTTATGCTGAAGATCATGCATAATGCCTGCTGTGCCTCAGTACCTTTTCATAAATATAGAATGAAAGCTCATGGCAATATGCTGACAGATGCCACGGAGCAAGAAGTAACTCCCTCCACCCCAGGCGATCGCGTTCCCGCGGCCGGTTGGTACCTGGCAGCTCATGGTGCAATGATGTTGCTGATCACCCGCCCTGCATAGCTCAGGAGGTGATGTAGCAACTGTGCAGGACAGAAAGCTGGATAAAGTGCTGAGTTTTGGACGATGAGATTAACTCTTACTGTGTTATGGTTGGGCTCTGATAAAAACAAAACACGCTCTTGTTTAGATAGTGTGCGATCCCATGCTACATGTAACTGTGGGTGCACACAAATATACAGAGAGAGAGTGCTACAGAGACAGTGTGCTAAAAAGCTGATTTAGAGAAATTTAAAAAGCAATCTTTGGCATCAGGAGATAATTACTATTAAAATATATCTTCCACGTATGTCTAGCGAGGGACTACGTCCGAAACAAGAAGAATTGAGAGAAGCTCTTTTCTTACATGGTAAGATAAAATCTTCTTACATAGATCCTTACCCAGGTCATTTGAGGCCTTTTCCACCAAAGACCCTGGAGACAGGACTCCAACCAATGGCAGCTAAATAATGGTACATGATTAATGCATGGATGGCTAACGGCATGTGGATAATCTTCCAAAGAAAGTACATGGATCCCGTGCTGAAAGATGGGATGGGAAGGGTACCACCTTCCTGTTGTGTGCCAGCCCCAGAGGATTTGAGAGTTTCAAGATCTAACAGATAATTAACTAAAGGACTGTCCAACTGAAGGAAATGTGTTTCTCTTCCAGTGACCTCATGTTCTGGTCACACCAGTGTTTGTCCTTGGCACTTTGGCTAAGTTGGTGTGGTGGGGTTGGGCTGTAAGGTTCACCAGCAGAGCCCCTTGCCAGGGGAACATGTAGCATGGCAGAGAGGCATCACTTCATCACACCTCCACCTCCAGGTTTTTCAGTGGGAAGAGCACATACACAGAGGCATCAAGGTTAAGTACACTTTTTTCTAGACTATTTAATAATGATGGCAGTTGTCTCATATTTACCCTGAATGTCCTGGAGAAAGTTCATCACTATGGCTTGTAGATGATTTCTTAACATTTTCTCCTTAAGAAAAATTATCTGGATCTTCTCCCTTTTAGTCAGGCTAAAGCCTTCTCTTCAAATTCTAGGAGCAAAAAGACCAAATCTTTGTGCTAGTGGAAGTAGCATCATGATCTGGGTATATTTCAGATGTATGTTCAGAGGTGGAGTATGCCAATAAAAAAACAAGTGGTGACTCTTTGCAGTTTTGTAATTTTAGCATGTTGTTCGTGTCATTTACTGTTATCCTATTTGAAAATTATGATAAATGTAGTGCTGTGCAATTGTCTCATGCCATAGCCTCTATTTTTCCTTACCACTCTTCTCCAAATGCTCCCGGGAGGGCAAGGGCAAGAGTACCTCTGGGATTAAGAAAACAATCCTGACTGTGCTTTTACACAGAATGACAGCAGCCCTTTCTGGGAAATGATTACACAGCATTTGTTACAGAAGAGGCAATGCACCATTTTGTTTGGGTTTTTGTGGTATTCCAGATCATAGGATGAATGTAGCGAGTCAGACTAAGTGTAGTGTTAAGTGCTAGAGTTTCAGCTTAAGGTGCAATTGTGTAAGTGAGAATGTCTGAGCATCCTGCCCACAGCCAGCTGTTTCCCTCTGCTTGGGAAGGACTCTCTATGGACTGGGGCATAAGTGCCAATGCCTCAAATCAGCAAATGGCATTGTTCACAGCTAAAAATTTTTGTGGAGGCAAAAAGATCTTTAGAAGAAGAGTGTGGGTCTCCTCTGTGCCTCTGTGTTCATGAACTTGACAGAAGTTAAGGAAGAAAACGACTAGGCTTGAATTATAACATATTTATCTAACTTATAACTTATGTAACCCATAACTTCTTTTGTTAAAATTATACTGTTTTGTCAAAATGAAAATCTTTCTGACAATTTTAACTTGTTATACAGAGATTATAGGAAATTTTCAAATCTCTCATCTATTGTGATACAAAGGGGAAAAAAAAAACAGATTGCCAGAAACATGTCAGGTATATTTAAATAGGGATAACTCAGGTGATGGGCAGTAGAGGTAGGGTTTTTTCCCAAGTTGGAATTTCTAAACATATTTTTTTAATTCTGACTGAGAATAGAAACAGAATATGATATATCAGAATTTTCCATGGGATAGAAGCTCCAGTTTTGGCTCCGTACTAGGGCAGAAATGAAGATGAAAAGTTACAGTAAAACAGAATGTAAACACTTGTAAAGGATAAATCCAGGCACTTCAGACCTCAAGCAATTTGTAGGTACAAGGGGAAACCACAGAGGTCCTCAGGTCTCTTTCAAGGGTGCATATCCAAGAGGATGCCACTTTTTCCTCTTGTACTAATTGACCGTGCAGTTGACTTGGAGGGACCGTGGTGACTCTTTGCTACTGCGTTTTCAGAGAGCACCTGTGAACATAAATTCCATGGGATTTATGGAAAACAACTAAAATTATCAGTCCTTGTGCATACAAAGAGCTGATCCACTGTAGCTGATGGCATTTCAATGGTGAAGAAACCAACCTGTGTGTATAAATCATCCAAACAATACCTGGCTTACCATCAAAGGTGGGTGAGGAGGGGACAGGAAGGGTGAGGTTGGCAACATTAGACACCAGGCTAACTTTTGAAGGTCTGAAAGGGGGAGTTTCCTTTGTTCCAAAGAAAAAATCTGGCTGATCATGGCAGCTCCTATGAATTTACAGTAGGTGAAGGTTCACGGCTCCCTTGCACCAACACGAGTTTTAATCAAGTTTATCAACAGAGAAAACACGGTTATTCCTTCACACTGTGGGTTCTGTTGGCAGCCAATGGTGGTGTGGCAGTGGTCAGTTTGATAATTTCTTTGTTGGCCCAACACACTAGTGCTTGGTGGCAAAGAAAGCCACGTGCATGGACATCCCCCACAACCAAGTTCACAGAATCACAAAATGGTCTGGGACCTTAAAGACCATCTAGTTTAACCCCTTTGCCACAGACAGAGACATTTGCCACCAGATTGCTTTGCTCAAAGCCCCATCCAACCCAGCCTTGAACACTTCCAGGGAGACCATTGGAACAAAATACTGCTTTCTCATTTATCCTGGCCATTAGAGACTGTCCCAGAGAAGCTTATGGTTTGAGCCTACAGTTCATCTTCCATGTTCAGGTACTGCTATTTGGCATATGGTGGGCACAGAAACCTTGCTCTTCCCTTTCTGGCTACCCTAACCATGTTGAGTTTTCGCTGCTTAGAAATTAATCACTCTAATCTGTGTTCAAACAAAACCTCTATTTTTCAAGTTTGAAAGCTTTTCAGTTTTCTTTGGGACACTCACCATAGGAGTGGAAGTATGGTCCTCTGCCTCCAAGCCATTGACAGTCTGGGGTCCTTCTTGTGTGTATTTTGGACCTTTTCACACTGAATAATTCTACTTCTCTCTCCATGAGACATTTTTATTACAGACGTGATCCTCTTCACCTTCAAACCAAAACTCCAGGGAAACCAGTTTCAGATGAGTCTATACAAAAAGAGCCATATTATTTTCTGACATAAGTCTTTTTTCATGTTGGTTTTCACTGAAACACTGTGCATAGTTTTCAGTCCATTGTAATTGATGGCACTGTGATGAGATACCCTGTTTATAGCAGGAATAACTTGCATGGCACATGGTTTTGTTCCTTAAACACACACTTCTGCTCAAAATAAAGTCTTCCAGGGTCAAAGCTTCAATGCTCCTAAACTAGTCAGGAGCTTAACTGGTCTCCTTGCTGTTCCCTTTGACTGCCAAACAAACTCTATGGAACGTATATATTCTACAGACAGCAAGTGGGACCTGTAATTAGCTGGACCTTTATTGTCCTTCAAACACAGAGAGAAACCAAATCTTGTGTTCAAATCTGAATTGCAAAAACATAACATGTACCTAAGTCTGTGGTCCCATGGGAGAAAGGATTGCGAGCCTGCAGGACTGTAAAATACCGGGTTCAAAATAAAGGTTGACTGTCCTGAGGATTCACAGCCTAAATAGTTCAGCACTAGTAGTGGGGGGGGTGTTGTTTTTAGTGAAATCCAAGGTGGCAGCATCCTTGGAACGCGGCTCTTGTTTGTACAACGGAGCTTTTACACCAACATTTGCCCGGCTCAGCTTCTCCCCTTAAGCTTTTAAGACCTCGACCCGCTTTGCAGTGATTTAAAGGGCATCAGTGATTTTACTCACTAAGTGTCTTCTGCCTTGCGAAGCAAACGCCACATGAAGTGTGCAAGCGCCTGTCTGCAACGCGGGTGAGGAACACACCATAGAGGGGGGAGAGGTTTTTGTCAGATGAATGCTGGGCTGGGCACATAACAAGTGGTATGAATTATACAGGCAGCCAAAGGAGTGCCACGAGAGCCGTGCTGCCCCGTCACACCCTCTGCTTATGCCCCTTCCCTTACGGACAAGGCTATTTTGGGAGTGTTTAGGAGAGCTGAAAAATATTTAATTAGGACTATTTTTTTACCATCCTGTTAATAAACGAAGGGGCCTTAATAGTTTTGGTCCATCACATGCCTTCATTCTGACCAAAAATAGCTTACTCTGTTCATAAGAACATTACAACTGTAAATTCTGATAACTTGAGAGCCAGGAATGAGCATCGATATCTAAAAATGTCCCTTTTCTACAGCACTGAGAGGCAAGGGCTAAATCTGGATATGAAGCTATGGCATTTTTTACTATAAACACATGCTGTCAATGACTGAGTACTTTGATCTGCTAGACCATGAGCCAGAGCAGATTTGTAAGGAAATGTTCCAATGACAAAGCACTGGGGAGGGGGGAAGAGACAGGGCTTAACTTGGAGCCTTTATGTTGTGAGATCCAGAAATTAGTGGATAGATTTCAGATGAAGCTAGGAAAGAATGTGTGCTGAACACGTTTATCACAGCCTACCTAGGAGATGTGCTTTTTTTTGTATTATTCACCCCCGCAACAATATATTTATTTATTAGTGTAAATATATCTATACATGAAAACATGTGCAATGCCCTCCTGCCTGCATTGTCAGTACTGGTATGCAAACAATATCTCAAAGATTTATAAATAAATACATATCTGATTGTGTTTTATCTACTAGATCTCGGAGGGAAACCATCTCTGCCAAGGCTGACACCATTAGCACAGTGGCACAATGGCACCCTCTGTTGCCCTTCGTGATTCCTTTGGTGGCTGCTCCCACATGGATGTATTAACTCATGAAAACACCTGTGCATCATCTTCTCCAAATCCAGCCTCTTCCTGCCCACCTTCCTTGTTTGTTTGGAGTTATCCTCTGTTATTTCCCTTCATAATAAAGTCCAGTTTGCTCTTCAAGTCTGTGCTGGGGGTAGGTGGCAAACTGTGGGGTTTAATGAGCTTTAAGAGGAAGCTGGAACAGCCTGGATTCCCATACTCATTTCAAAAATAGCAGCCTTCTGTCCCTGTTTTGCCCTCCTTAACACAGCTAATGACATCTTCTTGCAACAGTTGTATTAAACACTGAGCTCAGTCCTACAAAATAGTGATCATTTCTGGGAGATGCTGTGTGAGACAGGGCACTCGGCACTTCCTGGAAAGTGATTAGTCCTAATGAGATTGGGTTGTCCAACTCTCATGCCACTAATTAAATCACAGCTTTTCTTTTTCTAAGTTACACAAAAGTTTGATTCATGAATTAAAATACATAGTGGATCTGATTGTAAGTCTGATCCTCTGTGTGTTCATAATTAAACAACCGGCTCCTTTTATGGGGGCAGGGTGAGTTTTCACTCCTAATCATTTTCACTTACATCCATGTGACTACACTTTAATTGCTCATTAATACAGGCAGACTTAATGGGATGACACACAACCACTTTGTTCTTGCCAGACTTCCCTAATGATGACATTTTTGAACTGTAAGGTCACTGGACATTTCTCGTACTCAATCAGCTTTTTCTGTTGTCCCATACTCTGCCATGTTTCTAAGAATAATAAAACGATCTTGCTGTACGTTTATAATTAAGGACGGATTTTACTGTGATGGCATAAGAAGAATTAGACATGTACTTTCCATTGTTACTGATAAGACTGTCTGAAAAAATTATCAAATGCTTTATTTACAAGTGATCACTTAGAAATTATCATTCAATCATCAAATATTGTCAACATCAGCAGATTTTCATAAATAAAAACATGTTTTCTTCAGTAGGTGTTTTTTATATAAAAATTTTCACACTGAAAGTCTTTAAATCTTTGTATAAAGAGGAGGTGAAGAAGAATTCAGACAGAAAGCAAAAAGCTGACATAAAAATCAGTTCGGATTTTGCATGTATACAGGAATTTTTCAGAATCTATGCCACATTCACTTGCTTGGATACAAAGAAGATGTTATCAAGAAGTCAAACTGAGTTCTATCCCAGGCCTCATAAAAACAAGCATGTTTGACAGTTGTGGGAAAGAAGGGGGTTCAATCTCTATCTATTGTTCATGCAGAAATATCCCATTTCAGAAGTTAAATTACTTGTAATGATTCCATGTTAATTTGTTATTTGAGTCCCCTGCAGTTCCACTTTCCCCAGATAGAGCTGGATGATAGGAGATGGTAAGGACATTGCCTAAGCTTTTTTGGCTTAGTGCACATCTCTGCTGAAAAAAGTTCTGATTGCTGCTGATCTAGATATGCATTTTATTCTCTTTTAAAATTAAACCTGCTGGGTTCAGAATTCAACAAAAGACATTTTCTTTTCTGATTTTTACTTTAATTTTATTTAAAAAACCCCACAGTATTAAAATGCCAAAGAAAAGATTATCTGAAGTAAAACCAAACCTAAAATAGCAGTATTTTAAAAACAGCACATTTCAACAGGACTGAAATCCTTCCCCCTTCTTATTTTCTTTATCCAAAGTGCTGACAAAATCAATACGTTTTCTGAAGTGTTTCATTTTGACCAAATTTGCATGTGCTGGTAGAATAATGGATCCCCTAAAGTGATTATGAGTGGCTGAGGCTGAATGCTTTGTTTCTTCTAAGGCCCCTACAAGACTACTGAGACTGACTTAGTCCTCCCTGAATAGAGAAATTATTCCAATAAAGACAGAAAGCCCAAACCAAACAACACCAACATTGTTGTAACTCTCATCCAGAAAGGTGAGAGGTGTCTGGTAAGAACATGTTACAAAGCCAGAAGTTAATGGGTACAGCCTATACCAGGCAGTGTACTTAGCATTCTCCACAGCACTGTAAGAAGGATAGAAATGGAGGAAAAGGTGGATTGTCTAGAGACAAAGATGCATACTGTGTATGAGCAATGAGTTATGTGACTGGAAGCTGATTGGAAGCTCGTGACTGTTGTCTCGATTTTCAAGAAGGAGGAGCCAAGAAACTCCAGGCCTGTCAGTCTCACTTCAGTGTCTGGTGAAGTTATGGAGATTATTCTGCGAGGTATTGAAAAACACCTGATGGACAATGCAGTCATTGATCACACCCGGCACGGTCTCGTGAGAAGAAAGTCCTGCTTATCAAACCTGATTTCCTTTTATGAAAAAAAAGTTGATCGAGGGGAGCCAGTTGAATTAATCTTCTTGGATTTCACTAAAGCTTTCCATAGTGTCTCTCACAGGATCCTCCTGGTCAAAATGTCCATCACACAGCTGGATGGACACATCATGTGGTGGGTGAGCAATTGGTTCATGGGTTGAGCACAGAGGGTGATAGTGAATGGGGTGACATCAGACTGGAAACCTGTCACTAGTGGGGTTGCACAAGGCTCCTTCTTAGGCCCTGTGCTCTTTGATATCTTGATAAATTACTTGGACGCAGGACTGGAAGAGACACTGAGCAAGTTTGCAGGTGACAAAAAATTGGGAGGAGCTCTTGTCTCCCTCAGAGGCAGGCAGGCCCTGCTGAGAGACCTTGACAAATTACAGGACTGGGCAATCACCAATCACATGAATTTCTATGAGGGAAAGTGCCGGATTCTGGACCTGGGATGGGGCAAACCTGGATGTACATAGAGACTGGGGAATGAGATACTGGAAAGCAATGCTGCAGAAAGGGACTTGGGGGTCCTGGTCAGTGGCAGTTGAATAAGCAGTGCCCTGGCAGCCAGGAGGGTGACTGTGTCCTGGAGGGCATCGGGCAAAGCATCACCAGCTGGTCAAGGAAGGGGATTGTCCCCCTCTGCTCTGCTCTGGGGTGGCCTCCCCTGGAATCTGGTGTGCAGTTTTGGGCACCACAATAGAAGAAAGATATTGAGCTCTTCGAGAGCTTCCAAAGGAGGGCAACAAGGATGGTGAAGGACCTTGAGGGGAAGCCATAAGAGGAGCAGCTGAGAGCGTTTAGTCTGTTCAGCCTGGAGAAGAGGCGGCTGAGGGAAGACCTCATCACATTCCACAACTTCCTCCTGAGGGGAAGAGGAGGGGCAGACATTGTTTCTCTTCTCTGTGGTGACCAGTGACAGGACCCAAGGGAATGGCCTGAAGTTGTGTCAGGGGAGATTTAGGTCAAATATTAGAAAAAGGTTCACAGAATCACAGAATATTCTGAGTGGGAATTCTTCACCCAGACGGTGGTTGGGCACTGGAACAGGCTCACCAGGAAAGTCACATCACCAAGCCTGACAGAGTCCAAGAAGCTTCTGGATGATACCCTCAGGCACATAATGTGACTCTTGGGAATAGTCCTGTGCAGGTCTAAGAGTTGGACTTGATGATCTTCGTAGGTCCCTTCAAACTCCGCATATTCTGTGATTCTGTGACTCATACATGGAAAAACCAAGCATTTTCTGCAGGATGTATAGGCTCCCTACTCCTGTTTGTGTTAATAACAACAAGCTGATTTCAGTTTGGGCAAGCAGGAAGAGCAACTTTCTACACTGTGTGGGGATGAAAGGGTGGTCCTGTTTGGGGAAGCTGGATTTGTCTGTGAGGTTCTGTGCTGGAAGAGGAAGAAAGGAAGGGATGGAATCAGTGACAAGGGACAAGTCTAAGGGAAGTTGGAGCACACACATGTGCGTATTCCTGGTGAAGTCACTGGTCTTCAGATTTTGAGGTATCGGCCCTCACCCAAATACGTGCTCTTACTCTTTTCTTCTCCCTCCCATGTCCCTGCACGCAGACGTTGTTGACTTGAGTCAGCAAAAATGCCAATTTGGACTACTTGCGAGTCTCTTCTGTGGACTCTACTGCCTAGTTCATCACTGTTTAATTAACATCTGAACAGAGATGCTGGTTCCATTCTTCCTTTAAAATCTGCACTGGAACAAAAGGTGCCAAACCGTGTATGGACTCTTTTCCAAATGAGTAGACAAGAGGAAAAGAAAACCATTGGCATCTCTTGAGATGTGGTCCATTTCCACACAAAACTCTGGTACAGTATTCCAGGAAATCAGAACAGGCCGCAGAGTGCTGTCTGTCCTTAAAATAAAGACAGATTCATAGCAGGTGACTCCTGTGTTCCCACTAGTTCACAAATATTTTGTTTAGCTACACAGATTCCCTGGAAGTGGCGGGTGTGTTGACAGGTCAGAGGACCTGCTGTTGGGTTATATCACTGTTATGAGAGTCCTGCTGCTAAGGAGCTTTGAGTTGTACCCCATACTGAGAATAGTCTAAATAATCTATGACTCAAAGCATCTCTCATCAGGGATCACTGTGAACACAGGCAATTTCAGCTGACCCAACAAGCTAAACACAAACATGTCAAGATCTCAATAGCACCAGAACATTTGTTTTCAATATTCTGAGTGTGAAATCAGGGCCAATGGGCAACATTTATTTGGTAATAGTTTTGTTTGCCAGATGTTTCTTTCTCTAATTTTATTGCAGAGCATATACAAGTATGTACTGGAATTAAAATGATGATAGGGAAGAACACAGTAGCCAACTCCTGGTTTATTGCAGAGGCTTAAACTAAAGTGATTTCCAGGATGAAAGCCATTACTCCAGATTTGCACGGGTGTGAGATGTGAACCCAGCCCATTCTCTCAAGGGAACATCTTTTGTAAACAAATAAATTAACCTAAGAGCCCTTTAAAATTAAGTTTTAAGAGTGGTAGGGCAAGAGGGAGCACGGACTGTAAAGCTCTCCTCTATTTCAGGCTGGAAGTTGTGTCTTCCAGAGGGGAAAAAGCAAAGAGCACCTCACTAGCGAGTGCTCCAGGTGTTGAGTCTGACCATGATCCTTCTGAAATTGCCACAAGCCCAGAGGGAACCACAGCCTGCAGCAGACACCCAAAATGAAGAATACAAAGAGATAAAGCTGCAGGTGAGATAAGTCATGGAGCTGCTCCATTCAGGACCTTGGCAAGGCTCCTAAACCCTACACCCTCCTCAGCTATACCTATACTGCACTGCAGGAACGTGTTCTTTGATGTAAACCATTCCTTCAACAAGTAAGTTATCTTTTTTGTTATAATATCTCTTTGGACAGAAGTAGTTGTCAAGTGTGAAACCCATGGACACAATAAATGTGGAAGCTGAATAATGCCAGGACCAGTGAAAGCTTTCTGACTTTAAATGAGCTGCACTTGCTGAGTTCTGTGTCCTCATCAAAGTTGTTTTGAAAAGAAACAGAGCTGACACACTGTTACACTTGTTCCAAAGTATCAAATGTCATTTTTTTAGATAATTGGTGCTGTAACACACTCAGTTAAGAAACTAGATCAGGAATACTGAGACAAAGCTCAAAATGATAATGTGTCTTTCCCCTCAAAGTGTCAACAGAACCAGAACAGGAACAATGCCAGGTTAAAGCAGAGCAAATATTTGCAGTGAAATATTTTATTTACCAGAAAATTCCTCAAGATTCTTATAGATAATTTTGGCTGATAAAGCAATTCTTTAACTGTAAAGTTTTATTTGAGTGCTTTTAGGAGCACTACTGAATGTGAGTTCAGGAGGACAGACTGAGGTTATTTTTAGAATGCTAACACCTAGATACAAACAGAGCATTTACTTTTCAATACATTTTTGTAAATCTTTGTAGATTATTAGATAGTTACTTGTGGGGGAGATTGTATATGGAGGGATTTGTCAATTTTAGAGATGTCCTTAGACCAAAATCTCAGGTCCTGAAGCTTTGTATACAGCTCTCATCTTTTTCATCTTATTGGTCACAGCCCTGGGAGAAGAATTACCCAAAATCTGGAGGGAGTTTGTGTCTGAATTTGCAATGAAAGAAAGGTTCATCCACTGAATATATACTTTTATTTGCTAAAGGAAACCAATCTCAAACCACATCACGTTGAACCTTGGCCATATATATCATAAGATATGACTTCAAATGCAAGAAGGCATGCCAGCTTAATAAAATACCTCTCTTTCCTTCTTTCAAAGAGATTTTCTTTGCTTTTCTAAGGTTCACCCTCTTCACTGCTCTAAGAGTAGGTATTCAGTTGATAAATAGGAGACCTCTTCCAGATAGAGTCTGTCTTGGCTACACTCACACTATCAAAAAATGTAAATATAATTTGTAAGGGAATCCAAAATTTTCTAGGAATGCTTAAACCTTACAGGAGTGTCAAATTCTTCAGACTGAACAAGGTCTGTCCAGATGGCTTACTTGGGGATATGCATGTTCACCTCACCAGAGGAAACCCAAACTAGAATTCAGGAGGGTTTGTTAGCAAATCCCACACACTGAGCTATCCTTATAAATACCTAAGGAATTAATTTATAGGTTAGCCCAGAGTATGAAGAGAGGAATGCACTGATTTTTCCACAGATGGTTATATGAAAAAATATTTCTCCACAAGTTGTTATTACTCTGAGATAATATAAATTACTCCTGGCTTCTATAAATGGGTTCACTGGCAGAGGTAGTCAATCAGGTAGCTTAGCTTAAAGGCCTTGCTCTGGATTTTAGCAGCACTTTAGGACAACAAGCATAAATGCCTCACTAATATTTAGGATGGGATTCCTTGATGTGGCCATGCTATTTCATGCCCATAACTTTTAACCATCTCTTTATATGTCTATAAAGACATATAAAAAGTGTGCTAACTGAAGAGGATCCTACATTATGCCTTAAAAAACCCTAACACAAAAACTCTATCAGAACAAGATCCTTTCTGTTCATTCCTGATGTTATTTCAAAACAAAGCTGGTCAAATATGTACAGCCTATTTTTCTTTTCCTTCCAACAGTTCAGCACAAAAGATGGCACTCAGTTCTGTAACTTCCTGGGGCTCCCTGAAGCTCATACTCATGTCTGGTTGCTCATCTGAGCTACTGTATTTATTGTTGCCAGTCACAGGGGCTGAAACAAGGAAGGTCTCTGATAAGTCTTATGGAAAGCAGTGGGTAGCAGAGGAGCCATATTTGTAGTTCACAGATTGTTGCACAAATGCAATATATTTTAACTTTGTAAAAACACTAAATATAAAATATTTAAATTATTAAATATGATTGCTATGTTTATATTAAAATAGATAATATTTTGCATAGTGCAAGAGGGAAGGAACCTCTTAACCACACTGAAGGTATTGCAGCATGTTGATTTTTCTGGAAATGAAGGAAGAATTGCACCTTTCCTGAGAGCAGGAGCCCACCTGTACAGGGGGCTGCCACAGACAGCTCTGCTGCATTGGATAGGAGAAGAAGGAAACTGGCCTGCAGCACCTGAGTCAATAGGAAGGTCTAGGAGTCACAAACTAGACACTTGCAAAAAATATTGAGATTTTAGTTCCCAGAATTCCTGAGCAAGTTCTTCCACGGTTTTCACTGCTGAGACTCGTTTCAGAGATTTGTGTCCCTGGCTTCCAGGCAAAGCAATATGGCCAAACAGAACTGCACCCTGAAAATAATCTGCTTGTGGAAGCAGTCCTGGAATATTGTATTGGACCAGCTCTGTGATAGCCATGGTAAGACTTCACAGTTGTACTCCAAACCAGCTGAAAAACCTTCAGTCAAGTTCTGATAGCCAACATCAGCCCCTTGATGTGAACCACTGGGCAAAAAGTGTTTGCCCCAAACATTCACTGTTTAGTGAACATTTCAAAATAAGCATTTTCTTAGAGCTGTCCCATAAGCAAAGATTTTTTACATAATCAGTGATACTACGATCACCCCCTGTGCTAAAGTCTCCTGCAGCTGCCAGAGTGTGCAGTGGTGAGAGCGATTCCTCACGGGAAACCAGTGCAGACTCTGGTATTTACTGACTTTCATGCTTCTGCTAGGCATTGCTATGACTGTATTAATGCCATTTTTGTCATTTAATACTGTTGCCAACCCACATAATTGTTAAGGGACTACACAGTGCAATTTAGCATAATTAAGACAATTATACATTGAAGCACCATGGGCAGTCAGTAGCTGAAGTTTTTGCCCAGTGTAAAGAAACCTAAAGGCTTCATACGCTGTTCTCGGGCACCCCCGGGCTTTTGACTGCTGATGAGCATAAAGATGTTCATGGTGCACTGTCAGGGCATAGCAGATCCTCTGCCTTTTTGCCAGGGACATGCTGTTGTCAAAGGGAGAGGAGAATCAGAGCCTATTTCTGTCACTCCATAGGTACACATAGGAGCTTGACCTCCAAGGTTGTTATTTGAGCTAGACTTGAGATCTCACCAAGGGAAGATACTTAACACATTTCGTCCGCATTTTACATCCATCTGAAATGTATTTAGCTGACTTTTGAGGTACCTTGCATGTAAAACCTTGAACCACAATTGTAACCTCTCCAGTTTCCCTTATTCACACAGTATTTGATTTGGATGTCATATTTTTATAATATTTATTTTTTGGCCCATTTTGAGACTCTCATGTTAATGCCACAAGAACTCCAGTCTCCTGTATAATATTTCAGACATGGAGGGAAAAAATGAAGAAATAAAGAAAAAGAAAAACCAGCCGTCTGCATCCACTTAAACTACATTACAATGAAGCTCAGTAAAGATCTGATCAGCAGTTTTTTTAGCCTGCTCTGATTTAATATGAAATAAATTAGTGGAAAACCCAAAGTCTGAAAGGAAATTTTTTGCCACTGTTTGAAACAGGACATGAAACCTTTAACATAATATTTACACACATTATGTTAAATACTTTCTGCAAAAGTAAAATTTAGAACTGTCGGCTTCAGACAGACTGGGAAGGACACTTGTTTACACTTAATAAATCTGATTTTGAGAAGAAAAGTTTTTGTTCTTTTTTTTCCCCCTCTCTTATGTATACACTAGCATTGAAAGAAAATTCTGATTTAAAAGTATGTAAACATAGTCATTAAAAAACTGCTGAACACTTAAAGGAGAAGACACAATTTGTATTTTATTTGATAGTGTTTTCATCTTGGCCTTCACAGTTGCTATGATTTACTATCTCTGATGGTCCACAGAGCTTTTGAGATTCTTAAAGCATCACAGCTTTAAGTGATCTCTCTCTCTATCCCAGTGTAACTTTGTTTGCAATAATTGCTGGTGGACTTGGTCATGGATTTTCTGGCAAAACATTTTACTATTTGGGAAGGAAGGTGTCTGCCAAGAAATATCAAATTGTGAGACGTGACATTTTCACCAGAAAGCACTGGCCAGTTTTCCTAGGGAAGTTTCAGGGTCCAGGATTGAGCTGCTATTCAAAACAACAAGGAGGAGGACTTCTGCAGGAGAACAGTCCATATTCCCCAGCCCAACTCTTTCAGAATGATTTGGAAGACAAAATATAGGTCTCCTGCTCTGCCTGACCCAGAACAAGGACACAGCATTATAACCCCAGAGCCTTAAACCCTGGGCTTTCTGCTGGAAGGGGGTGTAGGGCTGGTACAATTTCAGCTCCACGGAGCATGAGAACATTTTTTCGAAAAATCAAGAGAGCTTTCATAAAATAGGAAAACAGTTTCCTACTGAGCTGCAATTAAAATTATGCCCAATTCCTTGAACACACATACTATTTATTAAGGAAGTTACTAAGATGTGCCATAGCTCCCAGGCAGAGGTGAGGAAGAAGTCTTAACTCACCATCTACTTCTTTCATCTGAGATTTATCATCCAGCCAGACAACTCGGATCATTAGCACATCAAAGATCTCAAAACCTCCCTGATGAAAAAAAGAAAAACTTATTTAAGACCCTGGTATTTCAAAGATCAGCCATGTATTTGTAGATTTAAAGATCTTATGGAAACTTTGCAGTCACCTTCTCTGACATCTGCATAGCCCAGAGGCTGTACAGCAATTCCTAAATTATTTCCAATAAATTGTGGTTGATGCAGGGCATCTTTCTCGGAAAGATATTTAGTCTGATTTAAAGTCTATAAGCAATGGAGAATCCACCACATTCTCTGGCAAGCTGGTAGTTACAAATAAGGCAAAACCTCACCAACAGTGGGAGTTTTGTCTGGACTCATATTTAATCTGCACATTAAATGTTCAAAAAAGGACAAATTATTAAATATTTGCAACAGAAGTGGGTTATAATTTACTCCTTCCAGAAATCATAAGTCTGCAATGATAAGTCAAGTGAAAAATTGGGTAAAATATTACCAGTTTTAAAAGAACTTTTTGAAGTCTGAGTAGGGTGCACAAATACCCCTACAAGAAGCATGAGTATGTTCATCCAAGGCACATTCCTCTACTGTTTTTGAAGCCTAAAATCTCAGTGCTCAGAGATAGCATCTATTTAAAATACATGAGCAAACCAAGGCATAAAAAGTCTATTCCTTTAACTTTACTCCCAGTACAGGTCTTCTCCTGATGCCAGCAAGAGTCCTAGAAAAAACATCATCCACACTGATTTCATCAGTCAGAAATTGCTTGTGTGGCAGGACTTCCAACAGGAAACTGATTTTATCTCGCCATGGCCCCAGTTTTGACCAATTGCTTTGCTATACTGACAGGCAGAAGTCCTCAGTTAGCCCTATGAAAAGCAGACAGCCATAATGTAAATAGTTTCTGTTTACTCTGAAGTCAGAAAAATCATTCCAAGAGAACAATAAATGTGTAATCACATGTATTATTTACTTTCTTTGGGAACATTGTTATTCCCAAAACAGGCTGGCTACTTCTCACTTCTCTTGGTCAGTTCCTTTTGCAAATGCATCTCATCAGCTTCAGCTAATTCATCACTGTGGTTTGACAATAATCACTGACTTTCTTTCTAAAGATAATCTGTGTTTAAAAGCTCTGTTATATAATATGCAATAAGCCAAGAATATCTTGCAACATTTGGAAAGGTAGGGCAGTAATGTTCTGCCAGATTCCTCTCAGCATTTAAACATAATTTTTCACATGGCAAAAGTTCCTGCAATTACTAATGACTTGTGAGTTTTAAGATGCATAATTTATAGCTGAAAACAATTAGGGGTGGCAGTTTAGAAAAACTTATCTGTGTTTTGGAGATGTTACCACAAAAAATGTCACAGAAAGAAAAAGAAATAAGGGAACTGAAATTCAAAAATGTGTCCTGGTCCCTTGGGAAAATGCAAGTGTTAGTTCAGAGCCAGTTTCCTTCAGAGATAATTCTGGATAAGAAAGATTTTTCAAAGTAGATGAGTGAGTGAGTCTTTGTAGGCTTGAAGAAGGAAAAGAGAATAGTAAAGGCAAAGAAAGGGTTTACAGTTTGGCTGAAAAGAACATCATAGAAAAGGGAAAAGACATAAAGCTGAAAATCTGAAACAAAAAAAATGGAGGGATATCTATAACATTCAAGAGAGAGGAGAGGTGTTAGAGAAGGAGTTCAGAGTCTCAAGCAGGGCATTAAGGGTGGAACCAGAACTATTAGTGAGCTGGAGGCAGAACACCATCCTCCATAATTCACTAGCTGTGCAAAAAAAATATCTGTTCAGATCAAACAGAGCACAAGGGTCAAGATGAGAGATTCATCATGAGAAGGACCTGCCAGGCCAAAGCAGAAAAAATACAAGTTGTAGTGACAAAGATCCTGTCTGGGGCCAGTGTGCAGGGATGGGCAGCAGTTGCTGTTTCAGCCACAGGTCATGTTGACCCCAGGGATGTGGCACAGAGGGATCACACTGGTGCCAATGACAATGGAAGAGCAGCTGGCACTTGGCTGCATCAGCAGAGACATCCCACTGACCTGGTGGGAAGTCACACCGCAGCTTTTCTGCAAAAATCTCTGGGTACCAAGGACCAACACTCACCTGTCCAAACCCTCAGGTCAGCAAAGAGGTACCAATTTTATTAGAATTCGCATTTCCATTAGAAAATAAGCCATATATTAGTTCTTTTTATTCTTGTTGGCATGTGAGAAAACACTACTGAGAGAGCACCCCCTGGTTTCTCTACCTTACAAACAGACACTCACAATTTTATTAAAGGAAAGGTGTTACTGCAAACTTCTAATCTTCTCCAGTTGTGCATTTAAGGGCATTGTTTTTCCCCTATTGCCTAGCTAAACTGATTTAACTCATTCCTTCTGATAGCAACATAATTATCCTACATATACTGAACAGAGCAAAACTTTTCAATATGAGGGGAGGGGGGAATGGCATGCAAGGGCCAGTCCCCCAAATCTGACTTCCTCAAATACTTCTTCCAGGTGAAGCAACATTGCAGAACTCATTTCCCACAAGCTCAGTGAGGAAAGACTTGAATGCTCAGAAAGAAGAAGCCACCTCTGAAGGCTGCAGTGTCCTCTCCAGTTCAAATAAAATAAAAAATAAAAATAAATAAAAACAAACAAACAAAAAAACCAACAAAACACAAAAACAAACAAACAAACAAATAAAAAACCACACAAAACCAACCAACCAAACAAAAAACAACCAAAACCAAAAAACAGAAGGCCTGTATCTGTCACCATTCTGACTAATTAATTTAGTTTTGTAGTTTAGGTTAATTACAGTAAAAGATCCAAATACACTTCATAGAGACTAATAACTGTAGTTTTATGACTATTGAATAATTAATTGCTGCTATTTCTGTACCTCCAAGAGGGAAAAGTCAGGCATATTAAGCCTAAGACACTATCAGCTAACCAACAGGTCTGTATGAAGGCTTGTGACAGAGCCCAAATCTCTCTCATTATTCAACTAGAAGATTTAGTGTCTCAAAGGCACTATCTTTCGTATATGGATATTTCCAGACCTCTCTGAAGCTTATGGGTTTGGTCGCAGCCTTTTATTCAAGATAAATGGGAGAGCAAAAAAAGAGGTTCTGTTTTTTACAAGAGAAATTACTGTTCCTATAACTAATCTACATGACACATAGATCTGTCTTTGATGGTTTGACTGGGAACTGAACACACACTGTAAACACTGCTCATGGCATGGCAGACCTATGTGTGTCTGCACAAGTGACAGAAACGACCAGTGGCAGGCAGAACACACCACAAAGAGTATCTATAAAATAAAACCACCAAAAAGGAATAGAATTACTTAAGAAGAAACATGGCATTATGAGCAAAGACACTGACTCCTAGTTCATTGCTGCAGGTCTCTGTCATCATTCTCTATAAGCAAACATGATTGTATTGAAGAAATACAGGTCACCAATTTCTCCTTCCAGTGAAAACAATCTGCACACCAAAAATATTGGCTATGAGGCAGGCAAATATCACCAGAGGAATCAAGTTTCCCAGAAGAGAAAGGATGAGCTGATATCTGCAATCAAACTGGAACAAACAATGGAGGTACTCACAAAGCTTAACAATGGCCAGAAAATAATTAAAACAAGATCTAAACAATTGTTGGAGCCTGATCTGAGACAAGATGCTGTAGCTTCCCAGAAAAGATAGAGAAATACGACCAAGTCTTTGGGGGCAGAATGAAGTGTGTCTGAGCAGATTGAAAAACCCTGCTAACGTAAATACAGTTTTGATCAGCACATGAAAAAGAACTTTGTAAAACTGCACTAAGACAAACTACCAATTTGTGTATCCTTTATTTGACAACAGCCAATATTAGAAGTTTACAGCAGAAGTGTGAAAAAAAACCCCTAACTATAAGGTGATTCTTCTACCTGTGCTCTGCTGTCATAGATTCTGGCACTCAAATGTTGAGGGACTTTCGAGTTGCACCCAGTAATGAGTCAACAAAATGCAGAGCAATGAGGTACAATGGATCACAAAGCTTCTCATAAAAAATGGGAGAACTTTTTCGACTGGAATTTATTAATGCGTTTCAGGTGTTGCATGGGCTTAAGGAGCTGAAAAGAAACAAGAAGAATAAAAAACCCCTGCTTTCTAAACAAATAAAATGTGGACTCAGATCGTCTAAAGGACTTTCACAGAGAGACCACTGGTGGCTCTTTCTATTCCAGCTTGTTTGAAAAGATCAAATGGGGTGGAAGGCATGTGTCAGCTCAAGGTCAGGCTTTTCTGGAGGCATACATACCTCAGCCAATCTCACATCCGAGGCTGGTTGGGGGTTTTATGTGCTAGTCTGAACTGAATCACCTTGAGCATCCCACTCCCAAAGTTGTACACAGCGACTGTGAACACACCTGTAAGTTCATTTGAATCTGGTTGAGACATGAACTGGACAGAGAACAGGTTACAGCTGGATGGGAAGCATGAGAGGAGACCTTAAGCAATAGGAAGAAAGTCCAAGAAGTCTTGTGAAATCTCAGCTTACATGGGCTTGGATTCAGACGAAGACTTACAAGGCATAAAAGACTAACTTAGGGATGCTTGCCTGAACTCAAACATGCTTCTTAAATCAGAGAAGAAGGGCCTAAGATATTTCAGGAAACATGGAAAAAGTTGCTGTGGTGCTCCGGCTTTCCAGTCAACAGTCCCTTAGCAGGAGGAGGGTCCAGTGTAGGAAGGAGGCTGGAAGATGGTACCTGTGATCCCTGACAGACTGCTTGTTCCCTGGCATGCCTAAAGCACAGGGACTCTAACTTGGCTCATGGCTCTTCTGAGCTAACAGGGAAACAATGAAACTCAGTTCTTTTATTTTTTTATTTTTTTTTAAAGCAAGAAAGAGAAGGAGAGAAAAGAAAATCTGGCAAGTACAGAAAAATCAGAAAACGGACCAGATAGAAGTTATTGTTATGAAATTTCTTTGTTTCGTGGCCAAGACCATTATATCTCTGGCTGGCCAGACAAAGCATCATGTGCCTTCAGCAGAAGCTTCTCTTCTACCCAGGGAGCTGGACAGAGGAAAACAAACTTTCAGGAAGGAGCTGCCTTGAGCAGGCATCGGGGTCAACCCAGCCTGAAGCACTGACACCCTACCCTAGGGAATGGTACAGGATTCCTGTTCATGTTTAGGAATGGGGTACAACCTGTCTGTATTATGTTGGTCTTAAAAGCGGAAAATGCCTCCAATGAGGGTAAAATACACCAGAACAAGACCTGTAGTGACGTAAAGTAACAACTTTTAACCCTGGGGAAAGAAGCTGTCCCATCTGGGAGGCCCATGGGGCAGGTTTAAATGGCTGAGCCTGCCAGTGTCAGGATATTTTTTTAACTCCAAATAACACCACAGAGCATTTCAAAGTCCTTGAGCAGAACTTCTATTTTCACGGCTGCACTCTGATGGCCAAACAAGTGGGCTGTCAATAGCAAAGTGAAAGCAAAGAAACGTGAGTCAGTTTAAAGGGATATTTGCTATGAAACCCAGTGGGAAGGACAAATCTCCTCTTACAGAAAGAAAATGAAGGTTCTCTGTAAGGTTCAACTCTACAAATGTTTTTCAACATACAATTTTTCTGTGGAGTTTTTTGCTTGCATAGGGTTTTACATACAAATCACAGACAAAACGTGATACAGATTTTGGCACTGCCAGGTGAAGTAACAAGTTCTCCTTGGGAAATTTATTTCCCTGCAACAAATTCTGCTCCCATTCCTTCCTGTTTGTATGTGAACACTGTCCTCACACTGTAAGCACTAGCATGTGTGCTCCCTGAAAGAAATAGGCACACACAGGTATACTAATATTGGAGATGCCCTCGAGCCTTTTAAACTTTGAATTCTAAGAGTTTTGTCTGGTTTATTACATTCTGAGTATCTAGAAATTCCCCACCTGCCTCTGCATCAGCAATCTGATCATGTAATAGGAAGGTTCAATAGCAGTTCATCTGGTTACATGCATCAAACCTCCCAAAATAGACTGTGAACAGCGTATTCCATTCCTTTGAATAGAAAAAAAAAACCAAAACCACTTGAAAAAGACAGTAAAATATATCACAACACTTTCCAAAGTGCTAGGTAAACTCAGGTCCTTCATAAATTCTCATATGTGGTTCCTGAAAAGAAACACAGAAATGTGGATCTTGAACAAGCCTTCTACATGGCAAAACTGAAAAAAACCCTCATTTCTGCTGAAGAAGATATTTTCAGTTTGTAAAAGGTTTCTCGCACATTCCAACAGTGAACTTTTAGAAGAGGTATTTTGCTTAGTGTGGGCAGAGTTATGGGAAAGAACAGGCTGAATAAAGTTTGGAAGATGGTTCTGAATACCGTGGGGTCACCCAAAAAATGTCACAGGACTATTTCAGGTATCTCTCACAGGAGCCGAGGAATATCATTTCAGAGACTGAAAGAATTGTACTAGAAAGAAATTAACCAAACAGAGCAGATTTTGGAGAAACGACTCACACAAAGACTCGCTCCACATGCTGGAAAGGTAATTGGGCAAGAGAGAGGTTTGAAAGAGATTTGATCAGATCAGTGGGAGCTAGAATGACCTTAGGGGGAAGGGGAGGATTAAATCCCATTATAAATATTTAAATCTCTATCTTCCCTAAATTACAGTGGACACATGCTGCAGTGTGGACATGAACAGCCAGGACCAGAAACATTCTGGTCTCTAAAAGCTACAGAGAGCATCAAGAAGGCAGTAGGTCAGGAAGCCCTTGTAGTACACCTGGAGAGATATTAAGGGTATGTTTTGGGAGGGGGACTGGCCTGGCAAGGGCTTGGAACTGCAAGCAACTGACTTCAGTTTTGTTACTGCTGCATCCAGAGTAATGCTCTCTGCCATTAAGTTGTCATCCTCTTGTCCTAAGGTAAATAATCTTCATGGCCCCCAGTTGGGCTAGCTGTGTAGACCAGAATGCAGCAGTGCTTACCGAACTATACTCTTACCTGAAGGCTGCCAGCACACACAGATAGTAAGGAAAAATTAATCTTGGTGCCCAAAACAGTCTACAGTATTAACAATTACAGAAGATTTGCAGCAAAAGTTCCAGAGGAGCTAAGCCCATATACAGAGAGGGAAGCAAACCCAGAATCCTGCTCTGAGCCCACTGCTGTGTTTGTTCTGCCTCTCCAAATCATCTCAAGAGCATCCTTCCCCCCATCCACCCCACAGAGACCGTGTGGCTCACTGCTTAAAGCAGAAACACGGTTTGCAAAAGTTTTTGCATTTCACACTTTACACCGAGTGTAGAAAGATCATCACTAAGAAACTCATAAACATGTGCACGTTTGGAACACTGAGCTCTGTACTAACTCACGTTTCAGTCTTTGTGTTGCTTCATTAGAGACTCGCTCTCAACTGCTCCATCTCAAACTGGTGAAATCAAACCTTTGTGATGGGAAGAATTCGCAATGAAACACAGTCTGGGCCCATGGACTATGTCTCTAAGCTGAAGACAGTTTGATAGATGGTGCACTGACCACACAGACAGGTTCAAAAGAAATCAGTTTGGAGTTATAGAGAATTTTGAAAGTATTTTTGATCAATGGTCTTTGGAAGTCTCAGGAACATTAATTCCATATCCAGTTTGCCAAAATGTCTACCTTAGATACAATTTATGAGCATACATGTCAAGATATATTTAAAATCCTTTGAGACTTCCAAGTACATGAATAACACACGTATCATTACTACCTTTTTTTAACATAGCATCATATAAATCAAGTGAGAGCGCCAGGCTTTCTCAGCTAAGGAAAACCACTGCACTTAGAATAACAAAGGTAGCACTTATTTATTAATGTACAGTGTCCAAAATTCATATTAAAATCTGTCAAGAACAGTTTAATGCAGCATACTCTCAGGAACTGAAATTAACACATACTTACTCAGAGGTTAAATCCACCACTTTGTTGTATCTGTCTTTTTCATTTGCAAGCTAAAGGTTAGGAAGTCCCTGCTTGCTCTTTTGAAAAAGTGCAAAAGTACCATGTTGAAAAATGGAAACAGCATCTGAATGTACCCCCTGTCTTTTCACTCAGGCATTTATCAACTACCTTGTGTCAAGCTACCATGAGCTGTTTATCCACGGGGCATTTAAGGGTGATTATTTATGGTATCCTTAAGCACATTAGCATATCCTCAAGCTCTGAGACTGTGTCTTTGAATCAGGAGATTTCGAAATTCCCTGTTAGCCACTTCACTCTTGTTCCTTAGATAACCAGATAACCATCCAAACAACACAATCATAACCTCAGAGTCTATTAGAAGAAGACAAAAGAGTTTGTTATTTCCTTAGCTGATGATAACATCTTGAATGATAAGGACCAGTGTGTCACTCTACAAAACCCTAACCTCATTCAAAAAGGTTTCCTTGAAGGCTAAACAATTGCAGTTGGATCCTGGTGCAATTCTTCATAACAATAATTGCATTTAGTTTTCCTGTCAGGGACACTCATTCAACCTGCCTGGAAGACTCCCTTACTCATTTTGGCAGCATGTAAAGATCAGTTTTGCTGAACAAAACTGTTCATGTGCAGTTTCACTCCTGTTATTTCTCTCTTAAAGGGCAATTTTATATTTTTTACAGGGCAGTGAAAAATATCAATGTGTATGTTTTGTTCTTAGCATCGACAATACACAATTTAGAGAGTGGCTTTCAGAAAAAACAAACAAACAAAAACCAAAACCAATAAAAAAACACTAAAACCTGCTCCATCTACATACCAAGCCATTTAAGTAAGCATAGTCAATGACTTAGTCATGGACAGAAGGAAAGACTACCGAGATGCTGTTTGTTGTCCCAGAACAAAGTCCTTCTCTTTCCTCTCTGACCTGGGGAAACCAGAACCCTCCTTCTTGTGAATCAGTATGTTGGTAGCAGTGGGACCACTTGCTCAGCATATGGGTCTTCAGACATATGCAGGAGGCATCCTGAGAGTAGGAACAGCTCATCTCCTGCAGTTCTGCTATGGGATGGCACCACATTGCTCCTAAATGAGTATGGACTGTTCCTAGCACATAATAGGAGACCTTCTCTTTTGATTTGATACAACAGCCTTTGACTTTGCCAAGGCTCTATCTGCTTCTGGGACAACTCTTTCCAAATCTTCAGGCACAACTGCATCCACATCTAACCTTTCCTAACTCAGGACCCTTCCTCTCCTTGCTGCTTCCCATGGGGTTTCCTTATCTTCTCTTCCAAGTGCAAACCTCTGACATTTCGTATTCCTCCTCAGACTCTCTGTTTGCACTCCCACTTCTGAAACACATGCATTTCACCTTCTTTCTCTTCCTTATGCTCTTGTACATCCCATGTTACTCGGTTCTCCTACTCTCCTCATTTTCCACATTACTCAGTAACTAAAATCCTTAATTAAGCATGAAAATCTCATTCCAGTCATTGCATAACTGTGGTATATTAATTAAAAAAGACCAAGGACAGACCAGGATGTTTGTCAGCAGAATAGGCAGAGATGTGAGAAAACTAGCAGCCTCTCTACTTCCTGCATTTTAAAAAAACCTGTCTTGACCGTGAAGAAGAGGTGCATTGCAGATATTCAAGTAAGGAGAAATATTAGTAACAATCACATCCCACTTATGAAGGACATAAATGGCCTTTGTACGATGCACAACCTGAATAATGTTAGATTCTTTGCTGAATTACTTCTGCACAGTTTTAAGTTGTCTTCCTTTAGCACTTCTTGCCATATTTAGTATCACAGTGAGTTTGCAAAACTCAAAAGGCTCATATTCAAGTGGGGCTCCTGGGATCTGTGACATCTCAGAACAAGAGATCTAGCAAGAGAAAACACCATTAGAAAGATCATTCCACCTCCCAAAACCGTTAGCCCATCAGGTGAGGCACACTTAGTGACATGTTTACTTTTGACTTAAACTTTACATGAAGTCATGGAACGGTCCAGACTTCAAAGGACTGCCAAGGCAAAAGGGACAGTTCTACACATGCCACATTGTGCATGTCAAACAATGTTAAGACTGAAAGTTTTATTGTTAGAGCTTTACTGAGGAGGATAGCAAGAGAAAGGAAAACTGGATATAGAAGGAGATTACACAGTTCTTTTGAGTTTGCAAAACAAATTTGATTTGGCGAGTCTGAGCAGCAGAGATGTTGCTCTCTGAGTTGGGGGTTAGTTTCAATAATGGAAAATTTCAGTTTTGAAAGAACAAAAATATGTTGATACACTGTAAGTCTGTAAAGACACTTCACAAGTGAGAACTGGCGACAAGCAAAATGATTCACCTCTATATGTTACTTGGGGGAGTCTAAAATAGTTTAAAATTATATACCTCTGAGAAACCTTATTTCATCTCAAAAGAAAAACAAATTAACTCCATATATAACATCTATATCTCCAAACTATTCTATGATTCTATAAATGTTTCTTCTCCTATTTTGGTGTAATCAGAAACCATTTATGAAGTTTTTTTAATAAATGCTGCAAAGAAAATGATGGTAGTAACTGCAAAGAGACAGAGAGTTTTAGCTTTCACTGAACAGATAATTCTAACAAAAGTTTTCTACTTCCCCCAAAGATTTAAGGGCTGTTGGGAAAAAGCAAATAGGAAGAAAGGTGACAGTAGGAATTTTCCAGTTAAGTTTTCCACCAGGTCATCCCCAATGGGCACAGGCACTGAGGACTGCAAGGGAGAGTTCTGCTCGGAGCTGATCACTGTGAAAGACTCCAGAGGTGCATGGAAGCTCCTGTCTTCTCTCACTGGCCTTATGGTCACATCATCAAAGACACTCGAGATTTTTCAGGCTGTGTAGAGGGGCACATCTTGGCTCACAAATGCACATATTGCAGTTGCTTCTCAGCTGGTCATGACCACATCAGTTGTATTCACACTTCTAGCAGAAGCAAGAAGATTTGGGATAACCTGCGAGAAAAACAAAGTGATGGATTTCTCTCTTCTCTGAAGACCGTGGGTAATGCAAGCAAGGTGATGATCATCCCTTATCTTGTGTTCTCTTAACACGTGGAAAGAGGTGAAATAAGATCTGAAGACACTGTGTGGTTGGGGCTGAGAAGGAATAGCATTGGAGATGGAAGACTGCTGTGTATGTCCTTGCAATTCCAGATGCCCCTCGCACAGACTCCAGCGCAAGTGCAGTAAAAGCCATGTCTGTGGCCCATCCCATGGTTGACTGCATGGGTGGAAGGTCTGTAAACATTCCCTTGGGTACTCTTTGTTTCTCCCCTTGTGCATTTCCCACAGTGGGGAACGCTGCAGCTCTTCATCTGAGGTAGAGATACCAAACCAAACCACCTGACTGCTCTGAGGAGATGTTCTCCACAGCCCATCCCTCTCCCTACAGCTATCAGTGATCACCCCGGAGCAGCAGAGTGTTTTTTACATTTCTGTGGACTCACAGTGAGACTGCACTGCTCTTATCCATCTCAAATCACACTTTGACCCATAAGAGTTTGGCTTGCTTTTCAGTATTTTAGGAACATTGCTCTGACATATGAATAATGTTTGTGAAGGAGCAGTAATTCAGATTGCTGCTGGGAATGGGCAAATCTTATGGAACCAGTTTCAGTAGAAACTAATCCTAAGAAAAGCTTATCTGTAAGTTCAGCATTAAACTCTGTACAGGAGGTAGAAAGAGCTGACGGCCAATTAAATATACTGGA
This sequence comes from Neopelma chrysocephalum, assembly GCF_003984885.1. Lineage (NCBI taxonomy): Eukaryota > Metazoa > Chordata > Aves > Passeriformes > Pipridae > Neopelma > Neopelma chrysocephalum. The sequence goes on along the minus strand of NW_020897804.1, from coordinate 2,600,603 downwards.
AACTGAAAGGAAATGTGGGGGTGGAAGAAAAATGGAGATATTTTGCTGTTCCCTGACTGTTGCCTCTGGAAAGTCATTCCATCCTGAATTTCTCCAATGCCATATCCTTTGTAAGGTTTCAAAACCAACATTTAAAATATATTTTAAGGATAACCATGTCTGAAAGTTAAAGCCCTTTGGGGGAGAATAAAAGAAGGACTTCAAAGTAACAAAATGCTAAACCTGGCAACTTGTTTTTAATGGAAGTGAAAACCTGCACGATTTAATACTTAAAAGAGTAATAAGAAGAGAAATGTCACACGTAGAGTTCAATTTCTACCTGTGGAATTGTGCCCCTGATTTAACAAATTCCAACTTAAATGCTTCCACCACAACTGAAAAATGTTTTACTGACCTCGAGCTCATTGTACAGCAGAGGTCCAACAGTATAGCTAGGACTGGGATCAAAGAAGTAGTGGTTTTCAAAGCAACTATCCAGCCCAATGTGAGCTAAATCCAGCTGGCTAATATTTTGCAGTTCAGCGAGTGTTGAACCTCATTTTTTGTGGACTTTTGCTCAGAATGAGTTTCGACATGTTGCATCAAAAATCTATTTTATCTTCAGAGAAGTCCCTGGCCTCTGCCTCACTGAGCATCATTGCTGCACACGATGCTGCAATGACCTGAGTTGTCTTAGATCAGACTTCAGCCTTGCAGGAGGACCAGGCTGAACACTGGTGTTCAGCTACACTCACCCAGATTGACTTCTGGTGCTACAGCTTTCCTTTGGTCACGAGCAACAGCCTTTCTACGTGTGAGACTGCATGAAATCATGAAATCAATGGATTATTCCTAGTTAAATCAAGAGCAACATCTAGTCTACCTCTATATGTTTTAAAAAATACCTTTTTTTTATTACTGTCTTCTCACCAATCCAGCTTTCACATTCTAAAGCACCTGGTTTTAATACTCTGGACATGAAACATAATTCTGAATGCTGCCACCAAACTGATGCATGTCCTAAGACATTGGTCAGGATCTGTCTCATAAGGGAACACTGATATTATCACTATGTGCCAGGTTATTTTCAGCTCTTCACAGTGGGAAACCTCTGTGATGAATAACAGAATGTCTGCAAGTTATTACATTTTGACTATTGAACCTACTGGCTCTTAACAGGGATGTTAAGATTAATGTTTATGATGTGCTTCGGAGATGAAAACCGCACCAAAATGTGATTTATGATTTGACTGTTGAGCCAGCAGGTCTAACTGGTGGGAGCAGCCTTAAACTGCAGTCAGGCATGAGGACTGATCTGCTATGCCCAGCCTCTGGCTGCAGCCTGGCATGGCACTGGTTCTCCTTAGTGTGCAATGGCAGAAGAGTGCTGAGGACCTAAACCAGGAGGCAGGATACTGATCTGTATACTTATCTTCTGGTTTTGCTGGCATATATGTCAGCTGAAATGCAATGTTTGGGCAAAGGAAGCCACATCACAGAGATAAAAACACAGCTCAGAGCACTTGCATGAGTACCTGAGGAGAAGAGTCATAGTGACATAACCTTGCACAGCTCAGGCAGACTAAGGGTGTTGAAACTTTGACTTGGGTAATGGAAACCCTAATAATGAGCAGCGGAGTGTCACCGATCAATTCAGAGCAAAATCACTGGTGCCGTTGGATTTAGGACTCCAGAAGACTGACATGCAGAGCAGGAAGCAGCCTGGAGCTAACAGGAGGTGTTAAATACACCCACATGTTTGCACTCCTGTCTCTCCCTGCTTGTTGAGGGTCTGGGTGATCTCTGCTGGCTTAGGAATCAAAGTAATGTGCACAATTCCAGGTGAGCACTAAACCAAACATCTCTAAGAAAAAACTCAGCACCAGCCCATGGCAGAGCACATGCTATATTGTATGAAATCTAGTTTACTCAGTAAACTTATTAAATCAGCATTTTCCTCTTGGCAGGAGCTGTCAAGATACAGAATAGCCTGGCTGATAGGGAAAAAGAGATCATGCTATATCTGTTCTGTTGAACTTGTGCTGCAATAAAGCCTGTCAGGCAAGAGTTATATGGCCAAGAAGAAGATAAGGTCTGGACCCCAGGTCTTCTCCATCCCATCTGAGTGCTCTGCTGTAGACTACTGTCCAACTTCCTTAGTCATTCTCCCAGACATACATCAACCCACTAATAACTTTGGTCAAACCATTCACTTGAGATGTGACTTAATAGCTTCAGAACTCTTCAGACAGACTAGTGCCAAGACAACCAAACTGAAAGACTGAACCAATATACTGCTAACACAGTACTAACTTCACAGGCTTGGAAACCAAACAGCAAAATAAGTTTGGCTTTCACCAAGCTTCCTTTGTCTGGATGCCCCAGAGTCATGAGGGAAAAGATCCATACATACAGAGTCTTTCCCCTCAAGAAACAGCTTACTAGGGCTTTAAATCTCTGTTTTTTGAGGAAAGGAATAGAGGAAGGATCAGTCAAATTCCCATCTGGCCTTTACAGACATATCCACTTTTTGCTGCTCGTAACAATTAGCATATCTGTGCCAATGACCATTTGCAAGTCTCTGTCTGTGCTGACTTTGGATGTGTCTCAGCTGCAGGCAGGGTGAGCTCCACAGCATTTTGCCATTCTGGGTTGCCTAGTTATCCACATTACCCTCATCCGGAAACCAGGGCAGACAATCAGACATGTCTCTTTTTAGCACATAGTGAGGATGTGGTAAGTGCAGTCTAAGACCCAGAAGCTGGGAAAGGATCCCACATTTTGCATGTATCCATCAGTTTCTGGGTTTTGGTGAAAAGCCTGGTAAAAACTATGAAACTACAACATAACAACACTACATACATGATAGATGTAGATTATGACAACTCTCAAGATGTCTCCCTCTCTCCTGCAGTGTACCAGATAACTTAGCCAAGCAGATGTTCACCATTATTCTGAGCCATGGAAAAATGCAGGATTCACACAAAAAGAAAAAATATGGAACATGGAAGACATCTGAACTATTCTCCATTTACTTTTTCTTGCAAGTAATGCGGAATTTGTTTCTTCTGAGTCAGAGCTGGAACTGGAACACAGACACCTCACGTTCTGGAGGGACCTCACTATCCACAATCTCAAGGCACTAGGAAAGATGAGGCCTGCATGTCTCCCTCTAAGAAATGACCTGCTTTTCTGTAGAAAAGCATCACATTTCTGTGAAAGAGTCAGAGAAAAAAAGAAGAGATCTTTTGGATGATATTACGCTCATTGTCTTGTTCCAGCGCATTATTTTGCCCAGTGACTGAAGGAGGAAAGACAGACTTATCTGCCCTCAAGGTGCAGTGGTTGCTGGCTCCATTGTTTTTCTGGGAATAAAGTTTGTTCTGTAATTATAAGCCCAGTTCCCTCTCAGCCACAAAGCTTTCAATTTCTACAACGTTTCAAGACCCATTTCTATCTAGGATGAAATACATCCCTTGAAGTTTTCCAGGAAAAATGTTGGTGATAAAAATCCACTATTGTCCATTGTTGGCACTGAAGAAAGGCTGTTGGAACATGGCATGTAGCCATTCCCTCCCACCTTTCCTTCCCTGTGGTAGCAATATCGTTGCTGACCCAAATAATGCATTGTTCCCTGAAGCAGAGAGAATGAAGTTATTCTGAACTGATAAGACTCCTCCCTGACTATTCACTGCTTGGACTCTGTTACTATAAAGATGGTCCCCATCTGACTTGGCTGTTCCTCTTGGAATAACCCCAGATCTTCTCTATACTCCAAGTAGTTTAACCTTTTCCTTCTCTCTGCATCAAATTTAACCACAGAGCACTAAAGAGCCATAGAATCATAGAATATCCTGAGTTGGAGGGGACTCAAAAGGATCACAGAGTCCAGCTCCCGGTCCTGCGCAGGATAACCCCAAGAATCACACCATGTGCCTGAAAGTGTTGTCCAAATGCTTCTTGAACTCTGTCAGGCTTGGTGCTGTGACTGCTTTCCTGGGGAGCCTGTTCCAGTGCCCAACCAACCTCTGGGTGAAAAACCTTATTCTCATATCCAGTCCAAACCTTCCCTGACACAGCTTCATGCCATTCCCTCGGGTCCTATCGCCAGTCACGCCTGTTTGCAACACGATTCAAAGACAACACAGCTTCTGGAAATTGCTGCCGTTTCAGACTCCCTTGTGAAAGGCAATGGTTACTGCATGCAGCTCCTCCTTTCACTTCAAGCCAAGCCAGGCATTACTGCTCAGCTTGCACTGCTCTTGTGGTAAAGACAAGGTCAGGTACTCCCTGACCTGGCTGCCCATCAGCTTTTCCCTGGGACCTAGGGAAGCCAGCTCTGTGGCAGTGCCAATGTCTGTCTCCATCCCTCTGTGCCAGGCCTGCGAACAGTACATTTTGTTCAGCCTCAGGAAATGGCAGTTCTGCTGAAGGTCGGGGTTTGTGAAACAGACACCTTTTTTCTTTTCCTTCTTTTCCTTTTTCTGGGGAGTTTCTTTTACTCCCTTCTCCCTCCTCACCCCACACTTTCCCTGGGCCTCTTCCAAGAACAACCCTGGTGCCATTCTCTCCCACCAAAGGCACAAAGAGCTTCTTTTACCAACCCGCTGGCTGCTCAGGATACAAAGAAGTTAAACTAACAATGTGGCGATGTAACAGCCCATTACAGGCAGGTCTGGATGAGTCACAGAAATAAAGAGTAGGAAGGGATTTAAGGGGCCACCTTCCCCTCTCCCCCAAGGCAGCACAAGTATTTTCTCCCCCTACATTTTCCAGTGACCTGCTATTTCTGTTCCTTTGGAGTACAGCAAGGTCTCAGTTTCTCCCCAAGAATGGTATTTATGGCCAGGATTTATCACTCAGAACAAGTTTGTCCTCTCTTTATGCTTATTAAGAGAATACACCACATTTAATTGTGGAGTTTAATTCCAAAACAAAATACCATCTGAAAACAGCATTTTAAGTGGACATTTTACCTTAATATTCCTCTCTGAAAGTGTTTCTAAGATTTGGATTGCTTAATGGCTAAGTTCTGAGCACATTCCAACAGAGTGAATGCTGGACATACTGTAAGTGACTGGCACCATTTTTGGATACCTGCTGAAGTGTGCAGAGATTTAGAAAGGAAGGTTGAAGATCTAGCAAGAAATATGGAATTAATGCATTAAATGGCTTTAAAAAAAAACCAAACCAAGAAACAACAAAGCAAATGCTAGTTCCACACTTGGGTTTGCACTCAGCCAGGGTTAGATGTGGCATCATCTCAGCATTACTACCATCACCCATCAGAGATTTCTGCCCCTTCAGCCAGACATAACAAGGATATAAAGCTGGTTATCCTCATCTTGCACAGAAGTATGAGGAAATTTGTCCACTCATGTCCAGACGCATGTCCAAGTCATGCATAGTATCTTGCACTATCACTTGTGCCTTGTTTGCAGACTGTTTTGGCCTTTTACCTATTTTGCTCTAACTAGAAGGGTATTCTTATTGCTCTAATGAGCAGGGAAAGGTCTTCCACTTCTTTCGGACTAAACATGAACAGGTGATGCCATCTCTCCACGTCTCAGAGTACACCATCTGCAGCACCTATAACATTCATTGCCTTTGGTCCCACTGAATAAACAGCCACAGGAATGTGGCAGCCCAGATATGTGATAGGACAGTCCCCCAGGGTATGGTGGTATGGTGGGACCAGGACCACAGTCCCCATTGGTGTGAGAGCTTCAGTTCTGGGAGGAAACCCTTGCTGGGCACAGAGGCTGCAGAAATGCCTGATGGTGATGCTCTCTCTCTCCTCCAACACGTGCACAAAGCCCAGGGAGTTCTGCTTTTTATGGGAAGGTGAGGGACTTCCAAGAGTAGTAAAACAACCTGAACCAACACACAGCACACATAAAAATGCCAAAATCAGTTTGTCTTCTGCACCTCAAAATACAGAGGCCACTAGGGACCTACCTGGGGTTTTCTCTGCTTTGACATAACATGGTCTCACCTGGAGGCCAGCTGAGGATTTTCTTGCTAACAGACAAATAACATTCCTCAAAATAGCCTGTTAAATTAAAGCCTGCTACCGTGATCCAAGCAGGTTTGCAGTCTGCAGCTGCAAAGCTCTTGTTTTGAATCCATCTGTGGCTGCCTCTGGATTCCTTGTCCCTCTCCAGGATGAGTCAGACAGTCACCAACAGCACATCACCCTGTCACACACCAGGGAGACAGAGCTCAATAAAAGGGCACCTCTATTCTGCCCCTGTGCCAACACCATTAACCAAATATCACTCCCATTATTCCCAATGAGGTCAAAACAATTTTCACATCAAGGTCTGCAAACAAAGGAAGCAAGTCATCTGCAGGGTAAATATTAACAATGCTTGGACTATTTGTAACCTAATTAAATGCTTTTAGGGAATATTTCCTCTGTGCGTGTAAAATCTGGATGCTACTTCTGTTGGGTACAAATCTGTGGGTGTGTTAACTGCTGTAAGATAAAATAAAACAAATTTAAAAAATGCCAGCACAAAGTAACAAATTATTTAATATTTTTATTTTAGGGACATAATTTCAGTGTGGAATAGATTAAACTGCCTGAATGGGCTTAGATCAACCTCATCTACAGTTTCAAAACACTAGATGGAGATGACTGCTGGCTGACAGCACTAAAATTATTAGTAAGCTTTGTAGTCTTTTAGGGACGGGACTTAATTTCTTTGAATCTCTAATTCTTTTTATTTTTTTTTCCTTAACCAAAACCATTATTATGAAGTTTTGTGCAATTTGTCCTGGAACAGCTTCAGTCACAGCTCAATTCAAATGGAAATTGAACTGAAAAATGCATTGGTTCATCTCTCTGGGCTTTGCTAAGAAATTTTGTAATAAAGCTGCATGGAAACAGAAGGTCCAAACTTCCACTTTGAAGGAGCTTGGAAATTCCAAACATGCTGCTGCCCAAATCAGAGCAAACCCCCAAATATTTCAAGATTCTACATGAGGGAGAAATTATCTCAAAAATTACCTTTTTAGTTTGCCAAAATATTTTTTAGAAAACTTCATCTAATTTCAACGTTTTCATATGCAAAGTAAAAAAATTAAAAATCAAAAGCTGTTTTGAAATGAAGGGATAATGGGCTCAACTTTAAAATGTACAAATGAAAAGTTTTAATTCTTTGGTAACATTTTAATGATTTTTTTCTGATAGGCAAGTAACTGACCATCCTTTATGAAAAGTACTAATTTGGAATCTTTTTCAACCTAATTTTGCTCCTTCAAAATTTCCTTGACCAATTCTTTTACAATAAAAGGAACACTAATTATGTGAATGTGGAAGGCATTTTCCATTAAAAATGTTTTTTATTAATGGTGAGGATACGTATGAGCCTCACAGGCTGAAAATAATTAACAATATAGTTGAGGACCTATTTGCATCAGGTACAGCATTAGATGTGGCACATGGCTCACTTCCAACACAGAATTGGCTTCACAAAGTTAATGGGACCAGCAGGACCCTTTTCCATCACAAAATGAGGCAGCATGTGTGAACTGCTTTATTGAGTTGGAACATAAGAACACAGCCTCAGAAGACCTGATCTGTGATCCTGCCTCTGCCATAAATGTGACAGGTGACTTTTTGTACATACAGGTGTTACAGAGATGGATGGCATCAAACCAAGCTTAAATCCATGAACAATAACAAAGATTTGAAATCCATAAGTGTTCCCAAGAGAAGAGATTTGAGCACACCTACACAATGGAAGTAGATCTAGAGACAGAATAGACTCCAGTTCAGTATCCACACACAAGGCTTATTAGCACCCCTGAGTAGTGTTGTGGTAGTTAAAGCTGCTTGCTGACTTGTTAATCAAAAGCTAATATTATCCAGGAAATAATGGACCCAAATAATGATCCTATCCTGAGCCTCAGTCAGTCCAGAAAATTTTTATTTTCTTTTATTTTTTTACAATAAGCTCCTGATTTCAACTTGCAATAAAAATTTCTGTAACTTCCAGTGGATTTAGTCGTCTCAGATTGATACAACAAAAGCAGGGAAAGTGAAATCCTGGCATAATCTGTATAAAACTCTTTCTAGCATACATTTTCCATATACAGGTTTATATTACAGAACAGCTAATCAATGGAAACATTGTGCTGGCATCTGTGTGTAAAATCTAGACCTTGATGTTGACACCTTTCAAATATTTATACTGGTTATTGTACCAACACCTTCGTGATCTTTCAGCCAAGTAATACACACGTGCCCATGTTTTCAAAGAGTGGTCTCTCAAGCAGCGCATTTTTTGCTGTGGGCTGCAGTGCATATCAAATTTGAAGTAGGAATATCTTTGTGCAACTTTCCACCCCAAATTCAGAATAGATGTGCCTGAATAACACTGATGTGCACAGTGTTTGGTTGCCAACATCAAAAGTGCAGGTCCTAACTCCACAGAGTATTTCAAGTCACAATGGTGGGACTCCTAAGGACATCTGAGGTTTTAGTGCAATTTAACCAGGTGTTTTCCCTCATCCACACCATGTCAGAGCAATTTCACGCTGCACCCAGACCACAGGGCAACACCTCCAAGCTAGCCCTGCTCCAGGACATCTCTCCACAGTGATAGCACAACTTGTCCCAACCATTTCTTGGTGTCATACCAGCACAGATGTACAAGGCACGGCCAATGCTAAGTCTGGATCCATGTGAACCTTCTCCTGCCCTGGAGCTCCCCAGTTTACAGTATTACAGCATGGACACCCGCCAATTTGGAAACCAACAAATGCTAAACATAACCTTAAGAGAAGGTGGTGGATGGGGTTTGTCTTCATCACTTGCACATGAGGTGCTGGGTGAGCTGCCCGTCTCCAGTGGTGGGGTGGGATGAGAGGGAGGGGAGAAGAATGGCTGACCCTCTGGAGGCATCTCCCTCATGCTCTGCCCTACACAGCACACGTGAATAACACTTTCAAGCTGAAGATGGAGCCTCCAAAGAGCCAAGGCTACAAGCCCACCCAGCCCACCCAGCAGGGACCTGGCTCTGGTTTGTATTTGCACCCCAAAGTGGTCACAGCCTTTTGCTATCGCCTGGGACAGATCATGCTCTCTGTCTCAGTTCTCACCCATAAAACACAAAGTTAGCACTCCTCTCCTACCAGTTTGTCCTATCTTTTTTATTTGAAAATCCCACTTTGCAGTTGCACATTTTGGTCTCCTGCTGGTTGCTTGTGCCACAAGTTGTGTGTTACTCCAAAGCCAGGAAGCTTCCCTTGATCACAGGTTGGAACATGGAAAAAGAGATATTACAGTCCCCTTGACAAGACCTCATTTGTCATTTAGAAGTCTGCTTCAGTTTATTTTTTTTTTTTCCAGCAGAGGGGAAAGCGAAAAAGGATCCAGTTTTCAGAATTCTTTGTTTGCTTGAAATTGCAAAGTCTAGAAACATCCAGGGCAGACACATGAAAAGCTGTTTGTGTGACACCAGTCCAACACTTCAAAATACTATGAATATTTAATTAGAATAGGCACTTGCAAAGTGCAGGCACTTCCATGGGTGTTTTTCTTCTGAGCTATAGTTGCTCCCTATTCATATGTAGAAATCAGATGAGTATCATATTCATTGCACAGCCAATTTTTCTGGTTAGATCTCATAGCCAAAATAACAGCCTATTTAGAAGCTGAAATGGTGTTTTAACAGGCTAATAAAAGGCAGCCCTGTGTCCCATCTCTAAATATTGGCACTCAAGCTGTTTGGTTGGAAGCAGTTGCCTTGTATACGTGTACACTTACAAAGATTTTCTGTTTCTATTGCTGACAGAAAGAAACTACTGTTCTTCTACTGAATAAACAGGTCACTGTGGATTTCTCTCTTCCATTGCCTCAGCCACTACAGAAGTCCTTAGGTCAAGAATTAAGACATATTCCTTGGGTGTGGGGGTTTCTCTTGATCAGTAAAGAGCTGAAAAATGAAATGTAGCACCTTTGCCCTGCGCTGAAGTTAATCTATAACGCATGAAGGAGTGGGTTACACGTTTAAGTCTTCAGAACTTCAGAAAAGTTCTCTTAAGATTTATTTGGTGGCCATATTAAAACATTAGGCTTTGATAATAATTTGGGTTTTCTTTTGCAATGGCTGAGAGACACCTGCAGCTCCCCCCAAAGGGTATGAACGTAGACCATAAGGTGGATTTGACCACCACCTTGGAGTCACCCCCATGACTTGAAACTGTTGCAGCTACACAGAGGCAGGCAGTAAGTTCCCTGTTCATTTTTCATTTGTGGGCTTTGAGAGCAGAACATTGTTGTATCAGTGTGTCCATAGGACATGGACACTTGCTCTCTCGTCCCACGAGTGAGTTCAGTGACGTCTTTGCTCACTGCAGGTCTTCCAGCAGCCACTGGCATAAGTCACTTCCCAAGAATGGCAGGAGGTGGAGAAACCAGCCATTTCTCATGGGAAATTTTCACAAAGGTTAATTGTTCTTCTGTAAAAATATGTCTGGCTTCAACTTGGCCAGGCCTCTGTCCATAAGAGTGGAGGGACCATTAGTCTCAGTACTTTTCTGTGTGAAAGAACGTAGAGACTGAAATTAATTCATCTCTTGACCTTTATTTTCAGTCTTCTTCTGATAACCCAAGAACTTGCTTCATAAATCCCTCATTACAAATTATTTTCTTTGGCTGTGAAAAAAAAGTTTGCTGCAATAAAATCTTTTTTATTTTTTTTCCTTTAACCTCTCTCCCATCTCATAATATCTTTACCAAAATGTGGTATAAACAGACACAGCATTCCAGGATCTGTCTAACTAAAGCATTTAATGGAGGTAAAGCCACATCCCCCACTCAGTCTTGCTGCTCCTCTGTTTCCAAGAAGAATCACATCTCTTATAGCACTGTATAGAAACAAACACTTTCATCTTGACATGCCCTTATAAGAAATAAGATTTTACACATGCCAATATGTCCCTATGTGCAATATTATAGAGATATCATGCCCTGAGAAATTATCAGAAGCAGTATATTTAATCATTTGTAGCTGCAGTTAAATCATCAATGATATCTCAGTGACAATGTGAGTAAATGCTTGTCAGTGTTGCCATTATATTTTTTCTGTGGTTTGGAATGTTTTGAATTAGATTATGAAGAAAAATGCAGCATTTTTTTTTTGCCAGACAGGATGTAAAGGGCTTTGCAATTTTCAATAATGTTCTAACCCATATTGTGTGTAAGAAGCAGCATAATGTTCCCACACATGGAGTTAGCTCACTGCAATGAGGACAGTTTTATGGCCTTCTTTATTTCTTTGAAATGCAATGCGAAAATGTGAGGATTTTATTTCTGTTATTTAAATGTTGCTTAATCAGCAGTCTGACTCCTGCTTCTGTGGCCTTCTCCTGGGAATTGCAGGTGCCCAGCTTGTCGGGAAAGCATTACAATATAAAATATTTAACAATGGCACATTTTCTCCCAACTGTTTGTCAGCCATTTGAGTAAAACATTTGATTATACCACAAGCTGCCAAAACATCCTTTAAGCAAATTGCTGGGGGGAAGAAGAAGAGTGGAAAGATGCAAGTCATAAAATAGCTAAACTGTTGTGGGAAAAGAATGTGACGAAAGTTTTTTTTCTAGATTTCTTTACCAATGAACAGTGTCTTATGCCTTTTTATCCACTACTACTATACTAAGATGGAAAAAAATGTCTTCTAAGACTAAAGAGTTAATGTACAATAGGTACAAAGATGCTCCTTTCATCTTCATGTCCTTAGCACATTTTGTGTCTTAGCTTACTGTTTTTCCACATATGCAAGTACAGGTCTGTGCACACAGAAACACATTATTGTACAAGATGTAATACCAAACCTTGGGCACATGTTTTCAATATCACATTCACAAAAATTCAGAGCACAGAGATACATACAAGTCTTGATTGTTGGGGAACTGGGATAATGTGCCTTACAGAGAAATGTCAGGCACTCACTCTTCTGAAGTCCTCAAAGAGATCAAGGAGGGGGATATGATTTCAGTGTCAAAAAGACTACACTTTTTCTTTAAAGACAGTTTATATCAGATATCAAAAGGCTTTTTAACATAGCACAGAATGGCTGAAAAATAAAGACAAAGACATCCCAACAAGAAAAATATGTCACAACTATCTAACAGAGTGGGTGAGTGAGGGAATGAACTGCCAAAGGAAAGGACGGGTTCCCATCTCCTGGAGAATCCCCCAGATGTCACAATCTTCACAGAAACAAGACACTTGTCTGTGTGTAGAAGTTACTCAGTGAAATATGATGGTTCTGTCAGGACGAAGTGCAGAGGAGAACCAAATATGTCTCCTTTTCCCCTTAATATACATAACTGCAAGGCTGATCAATCTACACTTTCCACCCTCGTTCCCCAAAATACCCCAGGAAATTGTCAGTGCTGATTACCAAACTCTATTCTGCTGTTTACTATTATTTAATTTTTATTACAATAGTGCCTACAGTGCAGGACACAACATGATAACCTTTACACAACAAAATTGCTTCCATTTAAGGGCCTCTGCGTTCAGAGGTTCAGAGAAAAATCCTCTTTAACCATGTTACTTCTCATTTGACCTAACGGGATACCACAGAGGATCAGGATGCCTCACAAGCCAATTCCAAGCAGAAATAAGTTTTTAGGAAAGCAGGCAGATGTAAAGAGTAATATAACCATCACTGAGACCCCTGGTGGCCTAGTGGTTAGCGTGCAGGACTTTCACTGCTGTGACCACGGGTTCAAATCCCGGTCTCCTGGCCTGATGGAGGTCGTTAGCCCTGTGTGGCCATCCATCTATGAGAAGGACACTCTAAACAAACCTACGTCCTGAGGACCTCACTGCCATTGTCCAAGCTCGCTTGGCCCCGGCAGATGAACCTTAGGATTAAAGGGTGGGCTCAGTTCAGCGCAGGCTGTGTCTCACCTAAAAAATCCATTGCGCAGGCTGGAAAGGTAAAAGACCTTTCCCCAAATCTTCGTTCGCGAAGATGGGCCATTATTATTATTATTATTATAACCATCACACACATCTACACATTTCTGTAAATACACTTAATGGAAGAATTTGCATGCCATCTTCCTTTTACCCTAAGGACTATCTGCTGTATTTATGTGACCTTGTCCCCATGATTTATGTAGAACAGGGGAACTCCAAAGCCTCAATAACTGTGCTTGTCTTTAGCATCCTCTCCTTAAAAAATATCGGTTGTGACCAAATATGTGCAGATAGCAAAAGCCTCAGTCTCCACTGAACTCTGCAGCTACTAAAGCCAGCTGAAGATTTACAGGGGAGAGAGCTAAAGGACTGCTAAAAATCCCATTCTTCATATCTGCCACAAAACAGACCCTAATCAGAACATACCTTCCAATAACTCATCTGAGCTACCAAGCTTATTATCATGAGAGACAGTCTGTAACATTGAACTGGTTAACACTTGCCAGAGCTTGGCTTTGGAGGTGCTCATATACTGTTACTGTGGGCCTTCTTCTCTGGTTTTCATTTACAGACTTTTCCCTCTTTCAAATCTGTTACATTTTATTGCCTCTATTTCAAGATTTTAGCAATTTGGATATTCTGAGGCATATTTTTAGCATATTACTTGACTTCATGAAGTAGATACATGTTTCCAACTATGTTTAACAGGAGTGAAGTGCTCCAATTATTAACTTTGTTACAATAGTACAACCTACTAAAGCCTGGCTTTCTAAGCAATGTATTGTAGTTAAAACTTGGTTTAAATACATAGTAAAGTAGATGTAAAACTACACATGGGTCATTAAAATAACTAAAGCCAAAAAAAAAATAGCTAGTCTTTCTCAAGGGTAGAACAGTATATATATTTCATTTTGTTTCCAATGTTGATTTTTTTGAAGGAAATTTCCTTGCCTGCTGCGAAGTATGAATTTCCTGTTATCTGGGTTTTTTAGGTTACCTTTCAGTTAGTCAAATGGCCCTGTCTCTTGCTTTTGTTGTTGTTGCTCCAGGATGCACAAGGTTTTTGTGATAAATCTATGGGTTTGTGGAGAGCATCAGCACCGGTGATCACAGACAGCCTCAGGCTGGTGGGACCAAGGTCCTGGAAGCAGCATTGCTAATGCTCCCAGAAGGGAAACATTGCTGTGCAGAGGCCTCTGGGCAAAACTGAGAGCAGAGATACCAAACCACGTGGTCATGATGGCTCCTTCTAGTTGCAGTTTCAACTAAGCTCAATAAGTCCTGACAAATGGCAAACATTGCTCTGAGGAAAAAATGCAGAGATTTTTGCAATGCCAACTCTGTTTCCAACAACCTTACGTACCTCCTTTATTTGAAAAGAAAGATGCTTAAACCTACTGAACAACTTCTCATACTCGAGGTCACTTAATGAAAAAATCCAGTGTGTGAGAGCACAGTCTGCCAGAAGAAGCAAGCTGTTTATATTCAGGTGCAGGGAAGAACAGGGGAAAAGAGAATGCTTGTATTTGGTTGAGAACAGTTGTTCCTGAGTTCATCCCACTTTGTGGATATGCTCAGACCTACCCACACTTGTTACACAGCCAACACAGAGATGGACTCTTCCAAAAGAGGATTTCCCCACAAAAATGTCTAAATCACACCTGCAGGCATCTCGCTCTGTGCTGTGCACAGAGGATGCTCTGGCAGGTCAGGTGGGGTAAATCAGAGCTAAAATGTATGAAGTGTGACCCAGATCACCCAGGTAACACAGGGATGCTGCACATCGCACCCAGGGCAGAGCTCTGGGAAGGTCATCGTCTTCTCTGAGCATTGTGCTTTGAATTCCAGTCCTCTTATAGACTGGTTTACTAAAGGGTTAGGATTGTGTCTCACGCTTCATAGCAAATGAACTCCCAGAAAGCAATTGCCTTTGGAAAATTGATAGATTTCCATAGGTTTCTCAGGGTGGGAGCTACTAAAGATGACATCTGAGAAGTGAAAACAGGATGACAGGTCACCTGTGAAACCCCATTAGCAGCTCCCTTACAAGCTCCTGTTTTGCTGGTCTGAACCCCCGGCACAGAGATTTTCTAATGATATGAATCACAATGACACGACAAACGAATTAAATCAGCAAAGTCCCGTTCCACTTACAAGGCTCAGTTTTCATTATTTCCCATTGCAAAGGAAGTTCAAGACTAAAACATCTGGTCCTGTTGATGGGCTTTCAGCCAAAGCTTCAACGTCTGCCACTGAGCTGAAACAACAGCAGCCTAATCTCAGTATTGTCTTTAGCTTTCTCAAAAACTCTTCCTCCCCAGCAAGACAGCAGAAAGAAATCTTCCCTCAGTGTTTTATTTCAGGCATAGCATGTCGAGCTGCAACCACACACCGACAGCAGATACCTTCCTTCCAGAATCCTGCCACTTCCTAAAGGCAACAAAGGACCAGACCAGGGGGGTTCATCAGGGATAAGCACTCAATTTTTCTCAAAATATATTTTTCACCAAGATCAGTTTTGCAGGAAATGGTACCTTGTTTCTGAACAGCTGGGAAATGATCCCAGGGAATGTGGGAGAGCAGCAAGTATGGAGGTCCCAGTAGAAATTAAGGATTTTTATGTCTGAGATCATGACAAGATTCAGGGAAAATCCAAACTGGATTCTGACACCGGAGTGCCTACACAGTGCCTGAATACAGACAACCTCATAAAGGCACAAAATTTTACACTTCTCCAATGGCCCCCACGTCACCATTGTGAATCATAACTGATCTTACTACATCAAAGGCCAAAAGTCTTTTATAAAGTAAAGAGTTGAACAAGTTGGTGGTTTTCTGAACAAGATATATTTAGGCCATTTAGTTAGTAAAAATATGAAAAAAGCTCTAAAATCTTATGGGTTCAATCTAAGGAACTACTGGCTGTTATAGAGAGGAAAAAACTATTGCAATAAGCAGATTATTTTACCTGTGTGCAGTGAGACATAAAAAAAAATTCTATAAATACATCAGCAACAGAAGGAGGACTAAGAAGACTCTCCATCCTTTATTGGATGTGAGGGGGAAACATAGTGACACAGGATGAGGAAAAGGCTGAGGTACTTACTGCCTTCTTTGCTTCAGTGTTTCATAGTAAGGCCAGTTGTTCTCTGGGAACCCAGAACCCTGAGTTTGAAGACAGGGTTGGGGAGCAGAACGATCCCACATAATCCAAGGGAAAATGGTTGGTGATTTGCTGCACCAGTGAGACACACACAAGCCTACGGGGCTGAATGGAATCCACCCAAGAGGACTGAGGGAGTTGATGGAAGTGGTCACTGAGCCACTGGAGAGGTCTCAGTTGACTGGAGGTTTGCAAATGTAACACCCAACTACCAGAAGGAGAATCTGGGGAACTACAGGCCTGTCAGTCTGACCTTGGTGCTAGGAAAGGTCATGGAGCAGATCATGTTGAGTGCCATCACACAATACATACAGGATAACCAGGGCATCAGGCCCAGGCAGCACAGGTCTGTGAAAGCGAAGTCCTGCTTGAATAACCTGATCTTCTTCTGTGACGAGGTGATCCCTTGGTGGATGAGTGAAAAGCTGTGGATGTTATCTGCCTGGACTTCAGTAAAGCCTTTGACATCACTTCCCACAGCATTCTCCTGGAGAAAAGGTCTTGGGGTTGCTGCTCGACAATGGCTGAACATGAGCCAGGAGTATGCCCAGGTTGCCAAGAAGGCCAATGGCATCCTGGCCTGTACCAGAAATAGTGTCCAGCAGGACCAGGACAGTGATCTCCCTGTGCTGAGCACTGGTGAGGCTGCACTTTGAATCCTGTGTGCAGTTTTGGGCCCCTCACAACAAGAAAGACATTGGGGTGCTGGAGAGTGTCCAGAGAAGGGCAGTGGAGCTGAGGAAGGGTCTGGAGCACAAGTCTGACTAGAAGCAGCTGAGGGAGCTGGGGGTGTTTAGCCTGAAGAAAAGGAGGCTCAGGGGAGACCTTATCACTCTCTCCAACTCCCTGACAGGAGGTTCTAGTGAGATGAGGCTCAGTCTCTTCTCTGAAGTAACAAGTGATAGGACAGACAAGAGGAAAAGGCCTCAAGTTGCACCAGGGAAAGTTTAGGCTGAATTTTAGGAAAAACTTCTTCATGGAAAGGTTGGCCAGGGCAGTGGTAGAGTCACTGTCCCTGGACATATTTAAAAGATGTGTTGATGTGGCACCTGGGGACATGGTTTAGTGGTGGCCTTGGCAGTTCCAAGTTAGCAGTTGGACTTGATGATCTTAAAAGTCTTTTCCAACCCAAACAATTCTATGATTCTGTGATTTTTTATGTGTAACATTTGCTTCCAAAGCCCTGGGTGCTTCCTGTCACCAGGGATTAAACACTGGACTGCAAGGTATCTCCTGGATTATCTCTTCCTACCTTGAAATAACTGTGTTTCTAGATGGTAATAATGTCTAAAATAGTACATGCACATTGAGAAAGATGGATACAACTATTGTCCTGCAAAGAAGTGGAGAAAAAGGTGAACTGATGTGATCGGTCCCCAGCTCAGCCTGTGGCTTTGCCAGTGGGGTTTGTAGTGACTGACCAGGATCTCTGTGAAAAATTACAATGGTGCTTCCTTGAGTATTTAGGATTTAAAGGTCTGTGATTGATCTCATAGAGAGGACAAGGTGAAGGAAAGCAACCTAAAGAAGTTAGAAACTACTTCTCATTAATAACACCCAGCTCCCCAGGAATCACACTAATACCCAGGAAAGTGCTGTTTAAGCTCCAGTAGCAATCACTTTTCCATGTCATCCAAATGCTGCAGCACTGAAGGGAATTTGTTTTGTGTCTGAGAAGATAACTGACACTGCAGTTTCATCGCAGTTTCCTTTAAACAGTCACTATTGCTCCATTTGCTGAAAAGTATTTCTTACATTAAATATGCCTCAACAGATGTGGTATCTCACCCCTTCTGTATTCAGAGGCAAGACATTTTTGGGTGAGCTTTCAGCAGACACTTGAAAATACATTTCTTCCCACTTTCCCTTTTCCCCCTCAGTGGCAAATGAAGCTGAACACCTTCACAGACTGAATTTAGCTTATCCTAAAGCTAGCAAATTCCAGACAACTCATTCCAATTTTATTTCCTTCCTTCCTTCCTTTTTTTTTTAATTTTTCATTGCTCAGAGAATATGTAATACACAGAATAGGCCAAAAATGCATTAGTAGCTTCTTTGTTTGTCTTTGGACGACAATACTTAATAAGTTAAGCTTAGCATATAGCAAAGCAGTCCCAGATGGCCAGGTCTGTTCTAAATAAGCCACTTTTATGAGGCCAGGATGTCTAAAAGAAACACACTTCATAAAAGGAGAAAATGTGCAAGACAGAAGAAGTCCAGAAAAAGGAAATCTCTCTTACAAAACTACTACTGTTCAGACTCTGTATAAACATGATTATCAAAGACATACTTGGGTTTTGTGGGATTTTTTCTTTTTTTTTTTTCCAAGTCTAGAAAGGAAATATTTTAGTCAGATATTTATATACATTTCCATTCTCCCAAAAAAGGAAAAACTCAAAGGTTCCCTTCACTGGATGTGAAAACTTATGTGATAAAGAGACATTTGATATCCTTTAGCAATGAGATATGTACTTACTATTAATCTATTAGCTACTAAAATTGTATCATTTTTCTAGAGAGAAAAGTCTCAAGGGGGTGCTCATTAGCTTCCTGCTCACAAGGAGGAACACATCTCCTTTAATTCATTCAGACCTCCAACCTAGATTGCAGCATGGCTTCGTAACATGGAGATTTAATCTCTTTTCCCTTGCCTTTTACTTTCATAAACATCCCAGTCAATTCTGAAACTGCCATTTATAAAACAAACAAGCAAACAGGTAAAGGTTTAAAGGTTTGTCCTCACCAGGGCATAGCATAACCAATGAACCATTCTCCATCACTCAAGTGCTGCCAATATTCAAGAACCTGGCAAAGAATAATAATTCGTTCCAAATCTTATTTAAAGTAACACATTCCACGAGCAACACAACTACTGGTATCTGCTTTCCCATGAGTTTGTATCTTAGAGTTGGATTTTCAATAGTCAAATAGGGTTAATGATCTTGCTGACACTTCTTGGTGAGTTTTTTTCCAAAATGTGTAAACCCCCTTGTTTAAAATGCAAAAGTGCACGTTCACAACTGCAGCCTGTCCCTCTGTCACATCCTGGCCTAGGACAGCTATTTTCATGACCCGGAGATCTTTGTTGCTATGGTTCCAGACAAAAGACTTAAATGGCCACATTCTCACACATTCCTGAATGATACCTAAACCTTTGTTTCTCCAATAAACCAACAAAAAAAATGCAAAAAAGTAGTACTACTATTCATACACAGAATAACTGGAGATTGCACAAATTTCTTTTCTTTTGATCAATTGAGGAGGAATACTATTTCTAGGGAGCATAGAAATGTTCAGGTTCCTTAAATATGTGTCTCACCAACTGCCCAAGCAGGCAATTGCTAACAAAAAATAATTCCATTCTGAATGGAATTCTTCTGTTTAGACTGGAGGTACTTTGTTTTAGCTGGGGTGCTGCAGGAGTAGTGATTGGTTTCTTTTCCATGAGAAAATTAATATGTTTTCATTTCAGGTCAGACTGGGACAATTTTCCTTTTTAATTTCTACTTCAAGCAGCAAATTGAAAAATCAATACTCATCATAGGTTTAATTGCACTGTCTCTGTTCTTTTAACCAACACTCCAGAACACAGCACAAAAAATGGGGTTTCAAAATAGAAAACAGAGAGTGGAAAATCCGCTACGCAATAACCTGTGCTGAGGACTGAAAACACAGGTGAGTGGGACGTAAAGCTTAGCTGAGTCTTCCACACCCTGCTGTGTGCTGGGACATGAGTGATTCACCACAGCTCTCAGTCGAGACTGTTGTCAGAGATGGCCCATGAGACCACAGACCCCTGGTTCCCACATACAACCCCTACACAACACACAGAGGTTCCTTCCAAAGGGTGAGAAGACAGTGAAGACCTCTCCTGTAGCAAATCTACTGCCCCATGCCTTATTCACAGAATCATGGAATGGTTCAGGCTGGAAGGGATCTAAAAGATCATCCAGTTCCAACCCCCTGCCATGGGCAGGGACACCTTCCACTATCTCAGCTTGCTCCAAGCCCTGTCCAACCTGGCCTTGGACACTTCCAGGGATGGGGCACACACAGCTTCTGTTCCAGTGCCTCACCACCCGCACAGTAAAGAATTTCTCACTAATATCTCAATCTACCCTCTTTCAGTAGGTAGATGCCATTCCCCCTTGTCCCATGACCTTGTCAAAAGCCCCTCTCTGGCTCTGTTGTAGCCCCTTCAGGTACTGAAACAACTGTTTGGAGGCACTGTCTCACTTTTCATTTTAGTGGGTGCTGAATACAACCATCAGGTGAGGGTACAAAGTGCAGGTGCTACTGACACAACACAAATGCAGTGGAGAAGCGCTGAGCAAATCAATTTAAACACTGGGAGATGACAAATGTTAAAGGCACACATTACCCAGTCCATTATTTCAGCATGTTATGTTGGGTCATCAATTTCTAAGCAGTGTTTAGTTTTGTATCATCCTGAAGTATTTCTTATCATGGCAGTATTTGAATGTTCTCAGTTGGCAGCAGAAACAAGACAGTTGCATTAAGCTAAACCCCAGGATTAAATTTGGTCTCCAGGGCAAAGGCAGAGTGATTAGTACTCCTGCTTATAAACAGAGTTACTCTAATCTTTTACTTACAAATTTCCTCCTCCATCTGTTATCCATCAGGGAAGTGAAGCTTTAAGAAATTCTGCAGATGGCTTTAAGGCACTATAGTTCTTTCGCTAAGCAATGCCTTGGCCTGCTGGATGTGTATCTTGGAGATGGAACTTTATTTGCCAAAACTGCACCTTTTCTAACCCAAGATCCTGCACCAAAGTCCTGCACAAAGCATTTTTCACTGTCTCTTCTCCACAGAAAATGGGATCCATTGTGTTGGAAGTTGCAATGCGCAGTACCTGTGCCAAAGGATTAAACTTTCATCATCTGGGTTTGATACTTAGATTCAGGAGAGGAAATGAGTGTTAAGCATCCACTGCATGCCAGGATATATTGAAAGATCCCTCCAGCAATCCATGCCAGTATTTTAAAAATAGGGCACATTAGGGGTTTTTGTGCTAGAGAACATTATATCTTCTTAAAGCAAAGTGTTCTTGCCATGCTGGGTTATTTAGAGAAATGAGGCAATTCTCTGCAATTTTTAAAATTATAAAGTAGAAAGGAGAAAGCAGGAAAGCAATCAAGGGAAGAGAAACAAAGAGGTGATAACAAGCAATTCAACAAGAATACTTTTGCAATGCATTTTGGCAGGACGGGGTAGATTTGGGCTGCCCACACACGCACATATAACACAGATATCAATCACATCATTGACAGAACCACAAAACTCCCTTGAAAGTCCTGGGGCAAAAAAAAACCCAGCCTGACCAAAGCCAATGTCTTCTGACACTGACTTTTGTAAACCTCAGGTTTAACACCAGAGTTCACAAATAATTAGGGTTAAGGTCGGTTACAGTCACTTGCAGACTTGGATAAAACTTCCAGTCTTAGCCAGGTAGTTTCCTCTATTGCAGATGTCTTCTTAATAGGTTTCTGTACCTAAATACCACCTTGGGGAGAAGCACTAAAATATCCATTGAAGTATCATAGTAAGTCTGTGCCCTATGATAGAAAGCTCCATGGTCTCACAAGCCTTTAACTTTCTTACTCAGAGTCTAGCAGAGTAGAGCCTGTAGGATTAAAGTGGTAGGCACCATGATGCCTTGGAATATCCCAAGAAATTCAAATGAATTAAAATGAAAAGCACCATAAAATTCATAAGCACCTCAAGAAACAGCACCTGATGATCTACTGTGACAAACAGATATTAATAGAACTTTTTGAGGCCACTTTTGCACATACTGTTCAAAAAGCTGGGGTTGCTGGATTGTCATGGCACCACACATATATGTGTGGTCAAACTCTTCTTCATTAAATCTAAACCATTTGATTGAAATCCAGGCTCAAATACATGCAACTTCTGCACCATTTTATATTGTCCCTGTTACATATGATGTCATTAAAAGAAAAGTCTCTGTTGTTACCCATCTATTTTTAGAAGCCTAACATGGGTAGTTGTATATCCTTTGTAGAGAACATGCATTTACTCAGACAAGATTTATATAGAGATTTTGCTTTAAGAACTCTGTTATTTGAAGAAAAAAACTCACATTTTTGTGATAAAGACGTAGAACTAAGAACAGGAAAGCCAGGTGAAGTTCTTTCTTCTGTCCAAAAGAAGTCACTCTAGGCAAAGGTCTATGTCACTCTAGGCAAGTAATTTAACGCCTCTCTGTTTCAGGTCTGAATCTCTAGAATGAAGACTACAGTGTTTTCTGAGTGGTTTATTGAGTGTGCAAATGCATACAAAAATGTATTAGAGCTTTTGTTTAGATAAAGAAAACACTCATTTTTTATTTGTGAGAGCCCCAGGAAAAAGGAGCTGTCTTGGCTGGGCTGCTAAGTGTCTCTAAAGTGCAAATATAAATTACACATTTGAGCCATTAATACTCCAATTTTTCATAAAGTGAGATTCATTTCAGCAGCTAAAAGCTGGAAGTCTAATCCAAGCTGGCCATCTAGGCTGGCCATACGCAGCAGAGACAGGCATTTCCAGAGGGTAATTTTTCCCACTGACAGTAGACACCTGGTACTCTGTTCCACTGCCAAAACACCAACATTTGTGTCACTTGAGATGCTCTGGCACTGCCCAGCTGGTCTCCAGGACATCCCTTGCCACCTCCACTAGTCCTGCGTGGTTGTCTCAGCACTCTACTGCACTACACAAGTCCTTCACTGAAGTAGCCAAATAATTCCATGAAGGGAGAATTCAGCTCTTGTATTAAGACACCTAATTTAGGTGTGTAGTATAGGTGTCTATGTGTGAACCAAGAGCTCAGGCTGCCTTTACAGACCAGGTAGAGGTGCCATCAGCACAAAGGAGCAGGCAAGTGAAAAGCTCTGCAGACATCTCCAGCTACAAAGACCTTAGATCATCTAAGGCTTTGGATTCAGGAGACTTTTTGCCCCATTTAGAACAGCACAGAATTTACTTAAGAAATTAATTAAATTTATTTATTTAAGAAATTACAAGCAGTTATTGGCAAGCCAACTGCCCTATTAAACAATGCTCCGAAACAGAAAAATGACACAAGCCCTAATGTATAAAACTTTCAGCATAAAGAATGTACAGAGCAGGCAGATACTAATTACAGAAGAATGCCAGCAACACCGCTATTTGTTTTAACAGAAAGGAAGCCCCAAGTGCTAATTCCTCATAACAGAAACATCTGTCTCACTGGTACTCAGGAATTAAATTCATATTCCTCCTTAAAACTTGCACTTATTTGGTAACGTGGCAACCTTAGTGGAAAAAAGGATTTATACGTCTGGCAATTCAGCTACAAAGTTAATGATAGTGAATGAGGGATGAAAAGGGGGGTGGGAAGGGTTGAAATTGAAGAAGCAGCATCTGACAAGTTTTTAGAAGCCAGTAAGAAAGGCAGCCTCCAAAACCATCAGCCAAAGTGTCAAGGTGATGGATTTTTAAAAGTAAATAATTTTTTTTTACACTCTATTTAGACTATAATACATGTGAGAGCAACACAGCAGGCACATAAAATAGAGGCAACTGAACCACATGGCACTCTCTGTCATCAGCATTCCAGTCTTTACTCATTTATTTATGTGCTAAATGGCTGAAGGCATCATCTTCACTAAGAGGTGATTGTCTGAGAGCACCCATCCTGCAGAGGCCATCCTGGATGCAACTCATTTTCATTGGATAATGTTAGGATGCTCTGATGGAAAAGGACCCTCTGGAGTATGGCAGAATCATAGAATGGTTTTGGTTGGAAGGGACTTTAAAGATTGTCTAGTTCCAACCCCCCCTGCCAAGGGCAGGGACACCTTCCACTAGCCCAGGTTGCTCCAAGACTCATCTAACCTGGCCTTGAACACTTCCAAGGACAGGGTATCCACAACTGCTCTGGGCAACCTGGTCCAGTGCCTCACCACCCTCACAGGAAGGAATTTCTTTCTAATATCTAATCTAAACCTACTTCGACAGAAAGCAGCACGAACAGAAAGTTGCATAAAGAATGTGGCATCCACAGTCCCATTAAGGAAATCTCTCTTTGGCTGCACATTTCTCCCATATCTACTTCAGGTCATATTTAGCATCCAAAGGAGTTTTTGTGAGGTCTTTGTTAAAGATGGATGAAAGCCCAAAGCTTGCAAAGCAGGATACAGCTGTTCCCACCCATACGATGACCTTGAACTTGTTCACCCTCTCACTTTCAGAGAAACACACTTTTGTGTTCCAGTTCAGAAAGGTATTTAACTGTACCTCATTTCAGTAAGTGAACAAGGTGGGTGAACAAGGGTCTCAAATTACAGGTAAAGGTAATTTTCCAGGTTAATTACATCAAAGTTTAATTGTAAGGTGTTTCAGACAACAAAAAGAGAGCTTTCTATTTTGAAGTAATGCACTAACCTGACTTCAGCCTTTCATCGTATGGGGAAGAGCAGAACAAATTCTCATTCTTATATCACTTCCTTTGTGAGGAAAACCACAATCTCCTCTTTGATTCTATTCAGTAGAAGAATTCACTACATGTACCAGAGGCAGAGCAAGAAATATTTTTTAAAAATCTTGCAGTAGTTGCACAGATGCAACTTGATCTTGGAGTGAGAACACACAAGTGGTGCTTCGGCAACAATCTGTTGCATTTTTGGCATCTGGCAAGATTCAGAGTGGAAAAGCAAAAAAACACTACAGTCCTTTCTGATAAGCCAGCTTACTCACACTTCTCTCCTTCACCAGTGTGAAGAAAAGTGTGAGCACGTGAGACTTTTCTGATACCAGTTGTATGCATCCACTGTATTGCTGCCTACTTGTCTTCCTCAGTCATGTAGCAATAGCAACAGACAGCCCAGGAAAGACACCAAAGCCTACTTAGGAAGCTGGGTATGAAGACTGCAAGCTCCCTCAATCCCCCAGCCTGCTGTGGTGACATTTCTAGGACACCTGAGCTACTCTGAGGCCTCCCCACATGCATCTGTGTGTGCCACGATCAAAGCAGGGCCCTTGGTGTTGAGTTGTCCAAATTTACACTTCCTTCAGCTTCCCCACGACTGCTAAGAAAATGATAAATTCAGCAGAGGGCTGTGGGAATGTCTCCTGGGCTGGGGATATCGGGAGCCAAATGGTCCCAGTACCACTGACAGCAGCCCTTCCAGTGAATGTTCAAAGCCTCACTCACTCAAGGAATACAAATTATTTAAGACAATTCCATAACCACTACAGGAGCTGGTTATTCAAAGACCAGCCTTGACTGAAGTAAGACATGCCCTGCCCACTCCATTTCTGTGGCTCTCTAATAACCCTGTCATTTTACTTAACTGGGGCTACTTCTCCCAGCCAAAACAAATACCGTGTTCAAAAAGGCTTGTCTTGACTATCAGAGTATTAACTTTTCCCTTTCTGGTAGATAAGTTGAAGCAGAAAAACAGATTGTGGCTTCTGCATCCCCTGGTCCCCCACACAATGGGAATGTGATTACAGCCCCGCCGTGCCCCCGAGGGCTGAATAAAAACCCTCTTTCTACTCTATCTTACAGGGTAGGACATCATTATTCCATGAAACATAATAGCTCAACACTTACACCTGAAACACAATCTACTCCCTTCTCTCTTCATTCTCACCGGAGCTACTTCAGCTCCCTTGTTCCATTATGTAAGATATTACTTTCCCTGTCTGAAAGCAGGAGGGAAGACATCAGCTGTTATCTCTCAGCCGATAAAGATCTTCATTCACGCATGATGGATTGCAATTTAAGAAAAAAAAAAACAACATCCTCCCTTGGGCTCTGTGAATGGCAGTGCAATAACATTGTGTTAATAGCTCCCAGTCTAGATAACGCCATTACTTCTGACAGTAGGAAATAGGGTTTGATAGTCACTGAGATGTTTTGATCACCTGTCAGGGAAACATTATGTCTAAGTTTTGCTTCAGTAGAAATATGTCATTAGCATCTGCACCACATTCCTTGCCTTGGTTAAGAGCTGGCACCATGTACAAGCACAGGCTTTGGGTATAAATTCACATTATAATGAGGAAGGGCTATGGACCCTGAAGATCCTTTATATTTGACAGTGATTCCCAAAAGACCATTTTCCACTTCTATACCTGGACGTTCTCTTGAAAAATCTTTTGCACCTAAACATCCTGCTGTGCCTCCTAATTTTCCCTCATGTCATTAGAAGATAAGAGCATTTGCTCAAGGGAGTCTCTGCAGCTCTTTAGATCTTACCTCCAAATGGACCACCTTATTTGAGGATGAAATAAAACAGGAGTACCTACGGTAAAAGCTCAGTCTACAAAGCTCTCTTCTATATCTCTCAATATTTTAGGAGTTATAACTTTGAGGAGTCTGTGATTCAATGATCGTGAGCTGTGATAACTTTCATTTTATCTGATATGTGGTGGTAAGGAATTTAAGGCTCCATCCTCCTCATCCTTAGCTCTAAGCCTCCCAACACAAAAAGTGTTCTAAGGTTCTGGAAAGCTGTAGGAATTTTGATATTGAAGATATTCCCATTGAAATCACCTAAAAGGTGATAAAAATCAACTCTTTGTGTAGAAAAATCATCCTGTCTCTAGACTTCTGTATGGTTTATCAGCTCCAAATAAAGCACAAAGTTTACCTTATATTATCAGCTAATTTGAATGGCCAGTTAGGGCTTTGGAGACTACACCTTGACCTACAACCATCACCAGAAGGCCCAAAAAGAGACAACCTGCTGACCACCATCCTTTTGGCAGCACTTCATAAATACTCAGAGATTGTTTTCAAGCAGAACCATTATTGCCAAGAGTTTGGACACAGCATGGTGCGTTGGATGTCACAATCAGAGTTGTCCGGGTGACACTGACAACTGAACATCCTCACATGCTCCTGCTCTGACACTGTAGGACACAAGGCATGTCCACTTGTCCTACCAGAGGTGAGGGCAGCAGCCAGGTCCACTGCCCACCCTTAGAGATGGGTTTTGAAACCCAGCAAGCCAGAAGGGTGGGAGAGACTGATTTTTGAGCTGAGGGTTGAGCTTGGCTTACTTTGCCCTTGGATATAACTGCACATACGCTCATGCAAGTCAGCACAAACATGTGTGCTCACGCGTATCTTCCCCTGCTTTGTGGATGCTCTCACACACAACCATTGCACAATAAATTAGTCCTGACATGGGACATGCGGCGCCTGGGAAGCACCAGCCGGTTCCGCTCAGTGCCCCGCTACCCACGAGAGGGAGCTGACAACCCTCTGGCTGAGTTTGACAGCACAAGGCTGCTAACAGAGCGTTGGGTCTGGCTTCTTTCCCCCCTCCCCAGACTTTAGAAACATCTGAAACATGTTCTTCATAAAGCCGGGGGAGAATGGATGATGTGAGGCAGGTGAAAACAAATCAATAAAAAAAGAACTTATGTCTGAATTGCTACACAGGGACTGGAGTTTGACAGTAAGCTTTCTTTAAAAAGCAACCTTTTTAAGAAAATGTTTGATTTTTTTGCCACATTCCTAAAGGGCTCTGGTTTTTGTGCATTAAGTTCAACCCAGAGTCTGTGCTGAAGATGCCTGACAACAGTTATCATCATGTGGTACTTCATGCTCAAATCAGACTCCAAGATACAGCACATTTTCTAGCTGGTGACACATAAACTGTGCAGTAGCTCATGGTGCTATATGGCAATCTCTGTAGAGACAGCCACAAAAATCCCAGACTTCTACTGAAGCCTGAAAGCCCATGTGTTTGTTGATAATGACAGAGTCAGATAAGACCCAACACATGGCTTGCTAGATCTGGCACTATGTGCCACAGCACCACAGTCATTCCAGAGCAAGGCAGCAGTTGGCTGGGCTGCTCTGGCCCCATCTCTGAAGATCTACTCAAAGGCAAGAATGAACTCAGCTTGAAACACAAGTGACAGGTAAACAGCCACTGCTCCTGATCCCTGGAATGAGTTATTTTTTTCTAATACATTCGCAGGGCTGAGAATCACTCTGGGATCCCCTAAATCACAATACTGCAGTAAGTTTGCTTTAGGTTGCTACTTACTGAGAAAATGTGAAGCTGCCAATGTTCACAGCAGTGCCCTGCAGAGCGTACAGAGATCCTGCCTGCCAGCCTGTCCCCAGCAGACAAGACATTGCCTCACTCCCCTTGTCCACCAGATTCCAGATGATGATGTGCTGCACCATGCTCCATCCAGGGTAAGCAGGTGATGAAGGACCAAGCAAATCCTGCCTGAAGAGCAGCTTATGGTGACCCTTCTCTGCCTGGGGAAGGACAACTGCAAGCACAGGGTCAGGAAGCTGTCCTAAGGTAGGAATCAAAAGTGAAAAATACTTTGGAAACACGAGAGAGTTCTGAAAATGGCTCAAGGGACAGCAGCACAGGATTGGTGTAGAAATACTCCATGGATGGAAGATTTCTTCTCTTGGAGCCTAAACGTGGCCCTTCTTGTAGTTAAATAAATCCTTTCACAAGGTTGACTGCCCCCTTCCCATTCCATAGCAGTTTGGCCATTGGGACCTGGAAAGGCTTGTGCTGCATTCCTTTCTCAACCATAATTCCCAGAGCTACCAGGGTTGAGAGACATAACCAGAAACAGCCTTTAAATGAAAAATATACTAAACTTTAAGATGGGAAGAGCACCTAGTACTATTTTTTTACATAAAGATACACTCTGGTTCTGCACATAGATATCGTCAAAATAAAACGAGAATACCCCAAAATTAAAAATAGTTGAGCTTATAAGACTTGACAAGTGATAAAACACAATGAAGTATATTTCCACTGCATATGCTCTCTTGACCTGTCATGAATCATTGCAACAGAAAAGGTATTGTAGCTGTGGCAGCAGCAGAGCAGGCTGCCATTTAAATTCCCCAGTAGACAAATAACTCGGTGATTTAGCGCTCCCCCAGCAGCAGACCACTGTAAATAACACCTAAAATGCTCGGGAACTCCCATGATGTCTCTTTTAGGGCTTAAACCAGAGCTCACTGAAGGCAGGAGAGGTTCCTCATTGATTCCAACAGGCTCTGGTTCAGGCCATTGAAGCAGATGCTCATCACAGTAAATCTACTGATATCAGAGGGAGTGTTTGGGGGTAAATCTACTGTGAGAAAAACAAGTATCAGAGCCCTTGCATAGTCTGTGCTTTTCAAAGGAATTGGAGACTACCTCTGAACTACTGCAAGATGTGTTTTACTTTCAAAGCCATAACTGAGCCTAATTTAAATGGTGTTTTCGGACACATTTTTTACAATTGCTACACCTGTATTACATTTCAGGCAAGGCAGCCCACCGGGAATCCAGCAAGAGCAGTAGGCAGAAATTAGTTCTCCTGTTCACAATCCATCAATTGGGCATTTTCAGCTCAGGGGCACCGGTCCCATCTCTTCCTTCCTCACTTATTTTGGAAACTGAATAAATAGTTGCTGCCCAGAGGAGAGAGCCCACAGGCTACGAAGATGAAAATGGTCCCCGTGAGGGTCCTCACGGTCAAACCCAGTCTGCTGCAGACTGAATTATGAAATGCAATCTGAAAACTGTCTTTATCCCTGAGGCAACAAGACTTTGTTTCATGAAAAGAAATTGTATTTTCACTGTGAAAGCTAGTTATAGATGGAAGCAAGTTCACACAAATGTGTTTGTTCAGAGAAATCCTTGCTCACAGTAAGGTGTATTTTCCACATTCAGCCAGGCGTAGCAATGGGAAAGCAGAGCCAAGGCACTCTGAAATGTTTCACAGACAGTTATGACTCTGTTGAGTTTATATTAAAAAAAATTCTGGTAAAGTTGAGGAACTTTCTGTATTTAAAAAAGTTCCTTTGCCTATTCCCTCCTTTATGTGCATTCCTACTCATTCTTTAATTTAAAATTTCTATATCAATTAGCTTAACTAAATACTTCTCAAGGTTTTTGTTGAGTGTTCATTTTGTGCTTACTCTTCAGCATGTCTGCTGGGACCACTGAGACCTCTCATAGCAATTTCAAGTGTATCCCCACTGTTTTAACTAGTATTCCAAGTGATTAATCAAACTGATAACAACTATCTTGCAACATTTAATCTTTTAATCATTTTAAACATTTAATGAGCAACATTTAAACTCAATCCATCAGGGAAACAAGAAAAATGCTCATAAAAACTCTTCCCAGATTTTCCACTCCCACCTGTGTCCCAGTCCCCTCCATACCCAGCCTTTCCTGCTGGGAATGTCAGAAATATCAAACTCTGTGCACA
Source organism: Neopelma chrysocephalum (assembly GCF_003984885.1). NCBI lineage: Eukaryota > Metazoa > Chordata > Aves > Passeriformes > Pipridae > Neopelma > Neopelma chrysocephalum. The sequence goes on along the minus strand of NW_020897804.1, from coordinate 2,570,250 downwards.
TCCCCACTTCTCTACACAACCTGCGTTCAGGACTGAAGTACAGGCACTTTTGCTATCAGGCTGCTTCCTTGGAGGTTGCACAAAAAGAATAAAACACTTGAATTTAAAGAGAGCGCTCTGAAAAGGGGTAACCTGTAGTGGCCCATGGATCAAGCTGAAATTTTAGAAGGAACTATGCAGCTCTCATTCTGATGAGCTCCTAGGTGGTTTTCCCAAACCAATGTCTATATGGAGTTTAATGAATGTCTCAGCTGGAGGGGAGCCATCTCTGTTGAGCTAAGAGTATTGCATTTATCTTCACACAGTAAATTTGAAAATAACCCACATCCCAACTGGAAAATTGTTCCCTGCCTCTCTCTGTTTACTAGCATAGTTTGTCACTACTTGTATAACAAGTTTTCAGGATGAATCATGGACAAACTCTAAGCTGTCTCTTAAATTTCACTTTTCCTCTAAAGAACGCAGTTAAATTCAGTTCTTGTCTTTATGAATAGACCAACAGACAGCTTATAACCATAAAATATTCAATAAGGCACAAAGAAACTAAAAACCAAGATTTCACCAATTATGATAAAATTCCAAGTAATCAGCAGTTGTGGTTTATAATCAACATTGCAAAAATCAGAGTATTTTCTCTCGGTTATTTACAGTAAGTGAAGCCCAAATCCAACGCCCTTCTGGAGTCAATGGAAAAGTTTGTATCTTCAAAAGCAAAAGGATGTGGACATTTGAAAAGCAGCAAGAAGACTCGGTGGCTCATCAGGTGCTCTTCCCTGGCACCAGCTCTCCAAGAAATAATAACAACGCAGTAAAGTTGATGTGAAGTAAAATGGCACAAACTGACTTCCACAGCTTCCAGATGTGGACCAAAGCATGGAGACAACAACACTTACTGTCAGTGCAGTGTGATATCATGATCACAGAATCACAGAATAGCTCAAGTTGGAAAGACAATCAAGTCCAACTCCCTGCAGGTGGGGGGGCAACCTGAACTCATAGCCTTTGGCAAGAAACCTCACCACTTGTGGTTTCAAGTATTGAAGCCATGCTACTGAGAACGCAACTGCGCTGGGCAGGGCACGTCTCCAGGATGAAGGACCACCGCCTCCCTAAGATCCTGCTTTATGGTGAACTTGCCTCCGGCTGCCACAAGAGAGGAGCTCCGAAGAAAAGATACAAGGACTCCCTGAAGCAACAACTCAGCCTCGGGCATATTGATCACCATAACTGGTCTACTCTGGCCTCTAACCGGGAGGCCTGGAGACAGTCCATTTATAACGCTGCTGATGCTTTTGAGAAAGCACGCAGGATCACTCTTGAGGAGAAAAGACAACGCAGAAAGAATCGAGCCTTGCAGAATATACCATCTAAGGAGTCTTTCTGCTGTGTCTTTTACAACCGGACTTGCCTTTCTCGTATTGGCCTTTTTAGCCACCAACGCGCTTGCAAGAATCGTGGGTAGAGCCCTTCCCAAATCTTCGTTCGTGAAGCCTAGCCATGATGATGATGATGATGTGGTTTCAAGGGACATCCTGTGTTTTGAAGAGAAGTGGGCTGGCCCCTCTCCCTTTCTGTAAATGTTGGCTATGTTACACGAGTATTTTGGTTTGGAGCAGTTGTGCAATTTGGAAACAACTCCCCCTTTCTCCCTTTACCACAGAGTTCGCAGAGTTTACTCAGTTCACACAGCAGTCTTAGCGCACCAGATTCCTTTTGTAGGAGACAAAATCAAACCCTCTGTTAAAGCACACCCCAGATGTCCTCCTACAGGGATGTGAGGATCCCAAACTGTCCTCTGGGCATTGCTTCAATCCAAGTGCCTGGAGACACCTTTCAGTGCAGAAAACCACAGCACATATCAATGGACATAACCCTTGTGAACCATGTCATGTGTGGATGTCAGGACTTCAGCAGTGACTCCTTTTCTGCTAAGCAGTGACTCCTTTTCTGCTAAGCAGTGAATCCTTTTCTGCTAAGTTCTGTAGAAACTACCTTGTAGAAGCTTAATTCTGTGTTTTGTCCCTTTGTAGAGTTAGTTACACACTGTTGAGAGCAGGGCTGAAGGTCTAGCTCAGTCCTTAGCACTTTCTTCCAGTAGAAGTTTTACTTCAGTTGTGCTTCTGGCTCCTGTGATGCAGTTCTTAGCCCCTTACAGATCCATGGGCCTCAGTAAGGCCAGAAGTCTGACTTCCCTGAAGCAGGAAGAGTACCCAGTGGTCATCTGCTATAAAGCCAAATGTTATTGTGTTGTCGTTCAAAGCAGAACCTAGTGGTGTCGCAGGGTGGCTGGACACTTGAATTGCATCCATCCAGGTGACAGATACTGGTGATCAGCTGGTTACACTGAAACAAATGGTTTCACACTCAGCATCGGCATTAGAAAATCTGGCTGGTGGGAGCAGCCTGGGTCTGGGACAGTGCAGTAGAAAAGGAATTGTTAAAGCAAATTTTCCTGAGGAGGATTAGCCTGTGACTTCAGTGATGATGTTGAATTAGGTTTTTTCTTTAACAAATAACCCTCAAAGGGAATGTGTTTTGGCTCTATACTGAACACTAAGCTGGCTTCAAACTACAAGGGATCCCACCAAATCCCAGTCTATTTGCACTCTTTTCTGATGGTGTACATTCTTTTTGTCTGTTTTATGCCGGCCATATAACCCAAGTGTTACCTTTGAAATTTCATAATCTGTTGTGTAACTTCTTTTGTTTTTTATCCTGGCCTAGCTGGCTTTTAAAGCCAGCTGTGTCTTTTCACCCGAGGTGAGGCTTTGCAGCCAGCCTACATTATGTAAACATGTATTGTAACATCCCCAAACCTGCAGTTAGTCAACAAAAGATCAAACAGATCAACATGCTTTCATGGTAGCCATCAAAGTTGCTCAGACTTTCTCAGAGAAAGCTGCCAGCTTGCATTTTTTTTTTGTCCAATGGCAAAGATAAGGCTTATTTGTCTTTCTTTCAAAGTTACAAATAAATAAGGAAAAGGACAGTAGTTTTAAACGATATCTTAATCAAACCTGTTCATCTCAGAGTTTATATTTCAAGCGTTTACCTGCATTCCAGAGTGAAGTCAAATGTCAAACTTTCCCCCTTTATCTTCTCTCCCTGACTCAAGAGATCTGTATCTTTACAGAATGAAACAACTGTTTTCCTTAAAATGTTTCAATAGGCCTTGATTTTGTAAAACAAGCCACTTCTCTGGCAGGTGCTTTGATTTCAGGGAATTAAAGTAATTGCCACAAAAGGGCTGACAAACCTCACAGCTGCTGGAGTAAAAGGAGCTGCATGGATGTATGCAGCATGTCTGGGCAGGAGAAAAGGTGGACAGTAAGGGGGGTTTGGTATTGACTTCTTTAATTTACTGCCTATTTTTCTATTCAATCCATTTGTGTCCTAAGTGGATATCAAGGTATCATCTGCTTTCTCCTCTTCCCTATATCAGCTTTACCAACTGGACCACCTGTGAGTGTTCAGAGAAGAACACAAAGCACAGCCAGAGCTGTAGTAAACAAGATGTGCAGAAATATGGTTTATCTAGTCTTCACATAAGAGGATGGAAATGGAGCAGTAAAGACTTACAAAGCAGCTTCAGAGGAGAAAAAGACAAACAGCTGGTGATAGGACACTGGTGATATCCACTAGTGATAGGACAAGAAGTAATTGGTTTCAACAGCACTTAGAGAACTTAGAGATTGGCTATGCAGGGAGACTTTCTCCTGACGTGATGATTTTTGTGCTAGAAAATCTTGTTCAAGAATCTGTGAAACCTCTAGCACTGGAAGGTCTCATAAACAGCTGAGGCAGGAATGATTTCCATGTCCCTGAGAAAAACTGATCCTGCTTTAGAGGAATGGGTTATAGGATAAAACACTTCTGTGAAATCTCTTCCAATATTATCTCCCTATACCTAATCTTATTTTCTAAAAAAATTTAGATTAAGACAGGATTGATTCTAAATTTGGGGTTGTTAATCCCTTAGCCAGGATTTTGATCTACACTGCTTTCTCCATTTTTCTTCTAACCTTTCGGTTCCTAGAGCAGAGTGAAAACTGAAATCCAAGCAAGGTACCAGCATTGGGACCACAGCTCTCACAGGCAGCCAACCCCTTGCTGTTACTATCACAGCCTTGCAGAGTTTTTTTCACTTGATACCATCTAATCCCCACAGTGTTTAATCTGAATCCTGCCCCCCTCTCTTTCCTGTTCAAGTTGTACCTCCTCAGCGACAAGAACTGAGCATCCCAATGCAGCAAACCTGTTTCAGATGCCAGGCTCAGAAATCACATGGACAGAAGTTGTTAAACAGTTGTTGGTTTGAGCACCAGTGAAGAATCATTCCCTGTTGCAAGAAGCTCCAGGGCCACCAAGCACCTGCATTTCTGCACACAACTCTGCTTTTTCCACAGAGAAATTTTTTCCTGTATAGTCTGTGAGTGCTTTAATGTACTTCTCCAGAGTTTTCAGACACCCTGTAGCAGAGATGGAGGCCCAGTCATAACTAGTGCTGTGGAGAACAAGGTCAAAGCTTGAGGGAGAGACGGGATGCCCAGGTGCTGCCCTGTACTGCCCTGTACCTGTTCCTCTGCACTTCTGCTCACCTATGTAACCAAGCCCAGAGCAGAAAGGACAGGCTGCCTCTCATCTGTCTTGTACCCCCTTGCAGGTAAGAAAATGATCTTTTTATTCTTAAAACTGGATCACTATTTACATGCAGACATTGGGGAATTAGATACAAAGACATATTTTTCTCCCTGCGAGTCCAACTCCCTGTAATTGTGAGTAGAACCAACAAAAGAGAATGGCAGGCACAGAGGAATAAGTTTCCACTGCTCAAGTGCAGTCAGGAAGAGGTTGGGAAAATATTTTGGTGCCTATTAAATCATCTGAAAAAACAGCATTTCAGTAATAAAAAGGGCTTTTCCTTCTCTTCCTCTTTTACACCTTTGAATACATTTTTAACCGGATTTTCTTCTGAGCTCATACTTAAATTACTTGCTTCTCTATAGAGAGCTTCACGAGTACTAAACCTGGGCCAGTCCTGTGTTGCTGGATTTGAAGGTGCAAGGAAATCACACAACAAAGCCAAGTGCCAGCCTCACTTTGTACATGTGTAATTGTGGCTTCTGGGTGTAAACCCAGACTTCTCCAGTAAGTTCTATTGTAGACAATTTTTGATTCCTACATTTCCATTTCAAAACCACGTCGTGGGCTCCCCCTCTGTACTCTTCTTTCCCAACATCGCTCCTCATAGTGGGAATGTGCAGAACCCTCATTTTCAGATGCACTTCTTTTTCAACCATCCTGCAGCAAATATTCTTGCAATGCTGCATTAAATATATGAAGTACTCTGAACATTTAGGAAGGCCAGATGTAGTCAGGCCATAGAGAGATACCAGCCAGTCCAAAGCTAAAGGATTTCCAAAGAACAGTATTGGCTTCACATCCTTGCACAGGTGGCAGGTTGGTTTTGAGCCTGAAGGAATTGCAGAGGCTGTACCTTTGAAGGACAATCCAAAGGACTGTTTAGACTTGTAGTTATCTCTAATCTCCAGGATCTTAACTCTTGTTAACACAGAAACTACCCAATTGCCAAACAGCCTCTTTTCTTTTCTGCCTGTCTTTGCTGTGTGTATTTGGATGCTCCAGCTATTACCATTCCCCTCCAAATTTATCACCATCCTCTCCTTCCACTCTTTCTGCATGGTCCAGATTGCTGCTCCCTTTGCCTTCTCATGTCTGTCTTTCCTGTTGCGCCTAAAGCACGCTGCCAGTGCCTCTGTTTACAGCTCTGCCTCATTCAAGTCCCCTTTAACAAATTTTTCCTTTCAGAGAGAAACTAATAATGGGCCAAAAGAACACCATGAAGTCATTCACCTCTTTGACGCTGTCATGCACCCTGTCTCTTCTGTGTTCAGTCCCTTGCAGTGTGGGCTGCCTTTCCCCTCTCTCAGTCATGCCCAATGCCAAGAAACTTCATAAATAATTAGGGGATGTGATTTGGCTTGGAGAATGAGGCACTGACCTTGCTCTGCTCTCAGCCCTGCCATTAAGCTGCTAAATGACCTCAAATAACTTTTTTAACCTCGTCTGTCCCAATCTGTCTCATCCTGTGACTTTTTTCAACAAAATGTGTAAGCTCCTGGGATCTTGTTATGTGCTGTTAAAGACTCTTGAATAAAAGAGCCCTATTTTCCCATTGGCTGGCTCAGCTGGGACTTATCCCTGTAACCAGACATCTACACTGTCAATATCTACACCTGAGCTACTCACTTAAGTTTCCTAGACAGTCAGAGTGGAATAATAGGCAGGTTTAGGTTAAGTTTCACCTAAGCAAATGAAGGTTTCACCATTGGGTTGAAATTAATTAATCCCTCAGAATGCTTTCCTGTTGAAAATAGTCCCCTGAATACTAACCAATTGCAATTCTTTGGTGAATTTAGCTGAAATGTCAAAATTATTTTGGGCCAACTAAATCACATTTTTTAACAAATAAACTACTCCATTAAAAATTTTACCCAGACCTTTCAGGAAATACTAAATTTTTGAAAGGTGATTTTTCTAAGCCTTTTCAGTAGTTCCTTTGTAAATGGATTCTTGAACTTCTGCTTCAAAAGGAAGTTTCATCACATTTCACGCTCCTGAAGGGCTATAACTGTGCACGGTGCATGTGGACACACAGGTATCAGCAGGTCAGCACACAGGACCCAACTCAGAGGTCCCACGTTGATTTTATGAAAGCAGAAATCTTGAGCTCCTCAACATCTGGAGAACCAGAGCAGGTTTACCTGGATGCAACACCATAAAAATAAGATGTGACAAGGACACTTTTCCTGCCTTCAGTGAGAACTTCCATGAAATGGCATCTGCTGAACAGCTCATGGGAAAGAATATTCTGTTTTCTTACCCAAGAGAAGAAGTTTTGAGAACAACAGACCTTTTGCAAGGCGATTAGATGGAAAGGCTGTGTCACGCACCAAATATGCAGAAATGGAAGAGCTGGATGACTGAGTAGCATGAACATTACACCTATCACTGCTCATCAACATCACCTCGTACAGCTGAAATGGCAGTAGAATTTTGGAGTGTCTTTGAAAAAGACTGAATAACGGAACGAACTTAAAAAAAAAAAAAGCCAAAGTTTTGCCAAAAGCTATTACATGCACTTTACAAAGGGGTGTCTGTGAGCAACAGGGAGGGAAACAATAATAATAAGCTGGAGGAATAGCTTTCATAGGATGATAAATGAATTGCAAATAGCACACATGTCAGATACGCTAATTCTAACAGAACACTGTTCCAAAACAGAAATTAAATGAGATTGTGACTGGGACAAATAGCTTCTTCATCCTTAGAAAAGGAGAGACACTTCCCTGAGTAAAGAATCAATCTATAAAAAACTGAAATATTTGGACTTCAGATGCTAATTTTTGTGCCAAAGTAAAAAAAAAATATATATATATATATATATATACACGCATACCCATTCAACCACCCCAAAATCCAAAGCACCTAGAAAGATTACTACACAGAGTATGGGGCCTGCAATGCCCAGTCAGAGACGTTTTAGAGCCCACCCGAAACTGGGTGAGCACAACTCAAAGAATGGATCTAGCACTAGAAGAAAACCTTCTAAAAGGAAGAAAATTCAGGCAATTAATTCCATTATTAGTCACAGTTACTGAAAATGCCTGTGCCAGCTGTATGAGGCTGGAGAACTCATTGGGGACAATGGAAAACAGAGATGGACTCAGATCCTGTAAAGGAGGCAGAGGAGTTGTACCTTCCTGTGAAGCTCTTCCTCCCAGCGCTACTCAGGAAGGACTGGTAAAATATGGAGGCTTAATTATTTCAGCTCATGTGAGTTTGACACTCCAGAGAAATACTGGGGTGGCTTGTAATTCTGAAGACTGGAATTCACTCAGCTCAGTTTGAAGCCAAGGAATCCACCTCTTTATACAGCAGCTGGAAATATGAAGGAGATATAACTAATCAACTCGACAGGATGCTTCATCAGTCCCCACGTCCCTCCAATCCCATGCCACTGCATTGACCTGTAGATCATTGCTAAGGAAAGAGGGGATTGTTTGTTTTTAATTACTCTGCTGAGACCACTGCAGTAGAACTATGTAATGTGAACACCTGGTAACTGAGGACAGAATGGAGTTTAATCATCTCATTCTGAATGGGTCACCAGCCCAAATACCATTTGCACTTCCTACCAAGCTGGACTGGACTATGGTTGGGCTTGGAAAAGTAAATTGTATCTTTCAACAAGCCCCTTGAGCCATCCTGCTCAAGGAAGAAACAGCACTGAGACATCACAGAAAGTAATGGAAAAACATAGTCTTCTTTCTTGAAGGATATGTTTAAAGTTTGGAGCTACCTTTCTGTGGCAGTAACATTGTGCAGGCCTGTAGAAAACAAAAGAGAAGTGCAGGTGTTCCAAAACAGCCTAGGAGCAGCCACAGATGAATCCAAACTATGATCCTCCTGTCTTATTTGAGGTGGAGCAGTGACAACCTGCATCTTCAGAGACTCACATTGACATATCCTCAAAGAGGATCAGCAGCAGTCTTGGAATCACTTAGGAGTCCTAATAGTTATGGCAGACTTTTAGGACTGAATAGGGGTAAAAGAAGAAAATATTCCATAGAAATTAGACTGAAAAACAACACAGTTGTTGTCAGGGAGAGTGAAAGGCTTTTTACAGGAAACCTAAACATTCTGTGTTGAGGATGTAATTTTGTACTAAACTTCCCCAAAGAATTTAACCACTGGCTCCAACATTACCAGTTTGCACTCTTTGGGTTAGTAAATAGTGTTCTGCTGCAACACGAGTGCTTGTGTCTGACTCCTATAAAATTACTGCCTATTTCTTTCCTTTTGGGTAAAGAGTAGTTCTGATGGCAGTCAGTAAAGGAGAGGGATGCTTGAGAAACAAAAGTAAGAGGGTGGCTTTGTAGTGAAGATTCATTTAGACAATTTGGTATCTATTACAAGCTGAAATCAGACAGTGTCTGCATGCAAATGTGGGGAGGTAGTGAAAGGGAACCTTACACAGTGAGAGGGTCCTTTTTCTTCATTAGCATTTAGAAAGTAAGTAAGTGACATAAGTATGGGATCTTATGACTGGAAGCACGCCGGACACGTCCTGCGTGTCATGAGGCTCCAGGGCTCTGTGCTGGCACCATGTTGGCACATGTATCATGTTCAGGTGCTCACTCCATCCAGTTGACTGTGAGGATTTATTACCACTGCGGAAGGATCTGTAATCTCACATCCATAGGATGTGGCTGTCTGCTGCTGCACACAAGGAAAACCTTTGTCCTTTAATTCTTTGTCCCTTGGGCAAAACGGCTGCACTTAAGGGAAGGCAGTAAAGATCTTCTCAGATGCCACATTGTCTATGGTTGGAAAGCAAGAAAAACAGAAGGACAGTGAGACAGAGAAAATGACAGTGTATGCCCCAAAACTGTCAGTGTTTAAGAGGCATTTTGACAATGCTCTTAATAACATGCTTTAACTTCTGGCCAGCACTAAACTAGTCAGGAAGTTGTACTAGATGGTCGTTGTAGGTCCCTTCCAAATGAAATATTCTATTCTGTTCTATTCTGTTCTATTTTATTCTGTGATCAGGGATAGAGGGTGTATTTCAAGAAGAGGGTTCAGTTGTCTTTGCCTTCAGATCATGTCAGGAAAACAAGCCAAAAATTGCTCACACAGCATGACAGTACCACTTACCTATACAAAATAATTTCTGCCTTGCTCCATGACCACTTTGTGCGTGAGAAGGGATGGGAGCAAGGGAGGAAGGCAGCGGATGGCCTTACATGAGGGCAGGTGATTTTAAGCAGCTTCCAGAGGGCACTGGCACAATATGTTTTATCTGTTTCATGAAGAAAGTGGATCTGTCCTTCAAGCCATTCAGAACACTTCCTTTCAGTCTCCTGGAAGTGTTTGACTTTACCTGGCAGTTTTCTTACTGTTACCCATGAAATAAAGATTTTTATCGGTTGCAGTGGAATAGCCAGAACTCCTTTATTCTCAGTTCTGTTGAAACAGGAGGCTGGTGATGACTGAAAGAGCTGGCAGTCTGTGCAAGCTGACATGAAAAATAATTTGCTGAGCTCTGTCATTCAGATAAGGACAAAGGACCAGGTCCAGCTCTGGGGGAAGAGTGCGGCTTAAACAGGAGTCTGTAATTTGGCAAGAGCCAAGGCAGCAGAGGGGTACAGATGGGGATATATTTCCAAAGTGGGGATTGGGGAAATAGCATCCAAAAGATGAAGGAGAGCGGCAGGTGGCTATAAAACATTTACAAGATTTTGTGCAGAAAGGAAGAGACAGAAAGTCCATACTGTAAGTGTTTAAAATCTTCTCACCTCTCTCACCTAACCCTATTATTGCACAGAAAAAAAAAAAAAGAGGTATCTTGAGTAAAGCTTTAAAACAGGTAATCATTTTCTTGAAATGACACAAAAAAGCTAGTTTTGAAGTACTTTCTTTTTCATGATGTTGGTAAGCGGCCTGAACAAGACAGCTCAGAAGAACAGTAGGCAGCTTTGTAAGGTTTGATTGCAGAAAGGAGTCAGCAGGGACAATAATCTGAATGTCTTTAGACCCAATATTATTTCCTTTTAGACCAGCAGTGGATTTGGAATATGTTGTTAGTAAGTTTTACATGCCATACCCTAATTACTGTACTCACATACAAGAAATATTGTTATAATGCAGCAGCCCCTGCCTTGGCCTCCCCATGCAGGAATACAGGAGACAATGCACTTCCCACGAGCCTTTCAACATGCCAGACAAATGTTTTTCGCATTGAATAGGCAAAAAAGGAAATTTGATGAAGCCTGGGGCAGGGGAGACAAGAGGAAGGAGGGAATGGGGAGTGATAAAATGGTGAGGACAGAAAAGCACTGGCTGTACTGAGGGATTGGCAGGACTGTGGCACCCCATTTTTTGCTGCACACAGTAGCATTTGGTCACTTGAAGGACAAGAAGAACCAGCACAGGGACCTCCTCCTGTGTCTCTCACCCCACTGGCGCCATCACTGCTGTGCTGGACCATGACAGCAGCAGATGAACAAGATGTTACAGATGGTACTGCATTTAAAGGATGAGTTCAAACTAAGCTGCTAAAAGCATTTTCTTTTTTTTTTTTTTAATTTTTAAATCTCAAAATATTCCTTGAAGGCAGTTCCTCAGCAGGAACTGAAGGAAAATAGGCTGGTTACGGTTTAATAGACTGGTCCCAAGGAGCTTTTTGTAAAATAGCTACAATATTATAAACGAGAAATGTTGTAAGGATTGTTAAAATGGGAATTTACACAAAGTATGGTGCCTTTTATTTGCATATGACCTCAATGATTATGTGCAAGATTTGGCCGTCCTCACAGTAAGTGCCACATTCTGGTTAGAGAAATATGATGCCTTTGTTTTGGCAGAAAATAAATCTCTTAAGGTAATCAAAAATTCATGTTACTTATTCTAAAAATACCCCCTCCAAAGCTGTCTGTGCCAGACAAAATAGGAGAAAATATTTGCCTTTGACAGGGATATTGATCTATAAAATGTTTCTTTTCTTCTTTGCCCTCTTGGTTCTCTTCCAAGCTCCCCTCTTCTGGTGCTTTCAAAGGAGCAAGGACTTCTGGGAAGGAACATCTTGAAATAAAACTATGCCCTGAATTTTATTTACACTGAGGAGGCCCTTTGCACTGTTCTGGCAATTTGGAGAGGGATTACATCCATTTTTAGCTCTTTAGACCTCTCCCAGCATGTATAAGGGCCTTTGTACGAACGAGGACTCAGTACGCACATTATTGCAAAGTTGCTTTGGATGCCCTCTCCCCTACATAGAAGTAAATGGAAGTGGATCTGGAAAAAATGTTTCACTTCCCATGAAAGTCAATCCACCTAGACAGGAATCCTCATAAAGAGAAATACTGCTCAAGGCAGGGATTTCTCTGAATAAACCAAGTGTCTAGGTGTTCAGGAGGTGGATTTCCTCTTCACTGGTGTACAGTAGTGGCTTTATAATGCTATGGTGACGCAAAACACCTATGCTAGCTTAAAAATACAAGGTTTAGGATCACTGGAACAGCAGCTGGGCTAGTCCAGTGTCTCTGGCCCTTGCTATACTGGTTGCAGAAGCTAATTTAGACCAACTGTGGCTTCCTTGAGGGGGTCACTGCTCACCTCTCACATATTTTTATGCCGAAGTGAGGAAAAATTGCAATGTTATGCCCCTTCAAAATCAGGATTTTGTTTACTTCTGTCCACTCTTCTTCAAAGGCCAAACAGCATCAAAAAATTCTGCCTGTTTCTGACAGGTATGATTACAAAGCATGCGGGTTTTTTGGGTGGAGTAAAGTTGTTTTTTGTTCAGCAGAAAACAGCTAGTCACTGGAGGGATGGCGTTTCCAAACAACAAATATCCCACCTGTCTCTTTGACCTGGCACCCTGTCACACCAGAAGAGTGATGGATTAAAGCTTTTATACAGTTGACTGCTGTTTCTGAGTCTCATTTTTCCACCAAGGGCTCTATTTTCCCATTAGCAAATGTTTTTATTTCGGGCAGACTACAATGCCTTGTTTGTGTTTGTTTGGCAAGCCATGGTTATGCCAGGTCAAAGGAAGGAGGAGACTCAGCCCATCCCTTATGTGACCGTCTTTTAACAGCTCTGAAAGGCTGCTGAGGGGCAGCTGTCCCTGCTGCTCCCATGCTGTACTTTGGGCAGACCATTAGTGAGACAAACCAATATCACCTATTAAGCATAAGCTGACATATGGCTTTTGAGGGACAAAAATCAGATAAGAAAGAGTTTAAATATTAAATCTACTTGCACAGACTTCAAATTTCTCTGTTTGCAAGGAGGAAGAACACAGAGGCTTACTCTTAAGTCAATCATTTCAAAATGCAGTCAATAAAACCAGTATATAATAGCAGCAGGTAATCACAACCATGTGTCAAATGAACCATCATATATTCGAGGAAGGGGGATGTAAGAAAGTCTGGTTATGGGACCATTCTTTTTCCTGGAATACTACATGTCTAAAATAGCAGCTTAACAAAACACCACTAAGATCAAGGGATATTTGCTGTTAAAGACCAAAGGAATCACAGGCTTCCTTAACTGAAGGCCCTTCAAGGCCTAAAGGAGCACTGAAAATAGTCTTTCATCTTCTCTTTGTCTCATTTCTGATCTATTTTTTATTTATACTTATTTGTAGTTATTGGCAGAACTAAACTCTTCTTTCTCCTGATTCTCAAGTCATACTTTCACATGGAATAGGCTTAACATTTGCTCAAGACCCATGACATAAATTGGCATTCAGAAATCTGAAAATATACATCCGTATCTTTGTGCATACATGTAAGTACACAGAGGGTAGCAAGGACTTCGGCCTTAAAACTCAAATAAATCCTTCAGGTCTTCAAATTTTGTGACAGGGCTTACTGTTTTCAGTGACCTCTGAGAGATTCTACCATGCTCCTGGTCCTTCTTCCCATGCAGCCCTCAGAGATGACAGGTCAGCTCCCTAATTAATAGTACTTCCATAGTTTTTGGAGCCAAATGGTAAGGAAATCATATCTCATACATGATCTCTTATAACCCTTCAGATCGTTCTTTGTGGCTTTTATCCAGAGCATAAGTTTCAAGAAAACTGAATGGGAAGGTGAGCAGATCATCTCCACACTGTAACCTGTCACCTCCTCAATCAGTGCAAGACCAAGCCTGGGATCCAAGGCCAGGGCTACACACAGGTCCATGCTGTGCCAGGTAGTTGGAGTCACATCACTCAGAGCTGCATCTCTGCTTGAGTCAGGTCTTTGACTTTTGGTGAACAAAACAAACTCTTCCATCTCCTTCTTGAAACCTGGAAGGAGCTGATTGCACCCAGACCTGATGTCACAGAACCGTCTGGATCTAATTGAGTTCTCACCTTTTTCTCATCAGAGAGAAGACACTGCAAATTCCTCATGTGAGCAAAAAGGAGAAGCTACTGCAGCTGCTCATGAAAATCAGTTCTGGAAAAAGAGCTGGGAATTCACAAGTAGTGAGAGATATTATATACTATGGCATTCAAATGTGTTCCCCTCTTGGGGAAAACACCCTTCATGCCATTGCTTTTGCAACACACATCAGTAAACCAGTGAAATTGTTTTGAGGGAGTGAAAGGAAATAACATCCCTCCTGAGGAGAGCATGAGTTCTTTCCTGAAGACACCATAGTTTTGCCTTAAACTGTGTGTCCAAATCAAGTAATTTTCAACTTCCTTTGCAAAAGCAGGAAGGAATTGGATGTAAGAATCACTCACTGCATGGAAATAAGAGGTTTTGCATGGCTTGGTTGAGTTCCTTCCCCCATCTCCTTCTCCTGCCAGATCCTCCTAAAAAGAGCTAAAATAATAATCTCATGAGAATATCTATTACTGACAGTTCATTACACTACTTCGAATGGGATTCTTGCTTCACTTTAAAACTAGAGATGGTTTTGCCACTCATGAATGATTTTGTATTTGTTATAAAAACACAGTGTTGTGGGAACGTGTCATTTCAGTAACAAGCTACCTTTCACTGAAACTACTGGTCCCTTGCATACTACAGTTAGAATCAGTGCCTGATTTTAAAAGACAGGAAAGTTTCACAGAGTACTTAGAAGCTCCCTCATGCTGAGCTGCTCTTGACTTCTTGCTTAGAAGACAGGTCAAACAGTGTGATGGTACAGAATTATATCTGACAGACTGATCTTTACGTCTCCAGGACCTGTGTTAATAAATCAGTGGAACAATGTTTAGTTAGTTACTACTTTTATTACTGGGACAATATTTTTCTGCAAATTTGCAGAAACACAGCCATGTTCAAAACTCTTCTTTCACAGATTTGCCAAAGTAATAAGCTATAAGTAGTTTCTAATCTGTAATTGTAAAATACTTTTTTTGTTCCCCTGGAGACACCAATATTTTGTAGTAGAATTTTGCATGTCTGTGTAAGATCTTGTACAAGTATGCACAGAAGCATTTGCTGTTGCATGAGTTGCCTTTGAATGGAAATTTCCCATAAATACAAATTAAACTACTCTACACAAGTGAATACAGTACAAACACAATTATGTCACTGTGTTTCTTACATATTTTGGCAAATTAGTAGGATCTGGTTATCAAATTTATGATGTTCTGCTCCCATAATAAATAATATGTGAACCCATTAAAACTGTGTTTCTCATATATCATTAACTGCAATAGACCAGCACATGTGCAAGCTTAATCTCTTTCCTAAAGCCACATACTGTATATCAAACTTCAGGGTTTTCTATGTGGCCTGTTTGTAATATTCCTGGAACCTGGGGAATTAAAATGTTTGCTATATATTTGAAACCTATAAAATATTGGGTTCATTTCTCCAAATGTCAAATATGTTTTCCACTCAGCAGATCCATCTGAGTTTTCATTCAATACCCTCCACCACCAGATCCAAGTCTTAATCTGCTAATTACCAACAAAACCCAATCCCTTTATTTTTAACTTGCCTGGAGAAAAGGAGGTTCAGGGGAGACCGTATTGGTCTCCCTGACAGGATATTGTAGCCAGGTGGGAGTCGTTCTCTTCTCCCAGGTAAGAAGTGATAGAATGAGAGGCAATGGCCTCAAGTCGTTCCAGGAGAAGTTTTCATTGGAGATAGGAAAAAAATTTTTGCAGAAAGGGTTATCAAGCATTGGAACAGGCTCTCCAGGGAAGTGGTGGTCTCCATCCCTAGAAGTATAAAAAAAAATGTGGATATGGCATTTGAATACATGGTTTAATGGCGGTGGTACTAGGTTAACAGTTGGACTTTAAGTCTTTTCCAATCTTAAAAATTCTATGGTTCTATGACAATTACAGGTAGACTAAATATTTTCTGTTAATATAATATCTTTCAGCTCCAGCCTCAACTCAGAAATGTCAGACCACTTGTCTCCTCTGCCCTTATATCTATCCCTCTTACAGACACTAGCAGGTAGGGTTTTAGCATCCTATAGCAATTAATCTTCAGAAAATTTTATATTCTTTGCCTTTCCCATAAAAAAAAGCTAAAACCACCTTAACAGTGAAAAAACCAGGGGACAGAAAGGTTAAATAATTTCTGTATCTATGTTTCTATTTGTATTTGTTCATGGTTGCACTGGAGCTCTGTGGATAAGGCACTTCTCTGTAGCACCAGTGCAGTACTGAGAGCCACCCTTCCCTCAGGCAATAAATACCAAAGCTTTTGCAAATAACCATGAATTCAACCTGCAAGAAGTGTTGCTCTTCCTGCCAGCAGCACCACCTCTTACTGCAAAAGGAGCAAACTGCAGTTTGAATAAGAGCTGGAAACTGTCAGCACTCTGCCTTCTTGCAGAGCAGCTTCCAAACACTCATCACTCCCTCTCGCCCGCATTCATTTGTGAATTGTCATTTGAGTGAACATTTTCACCCTGTTCTGTTTCTGACAAAGCTCAGAGAAGAAGCATCAGTGCCATTACAGCCTTCTAGCATACTGTTTACTAAATAATCCTTCATTACTTCCCACTGACTGTTTTCTTTGGAGGGAAACATTCTTGCAAATGCAACAGATGACATATGAAATTATAAAAGTGCCTATTGGGTAAATGAAAGATCTCCTTTATTCTCAAAAACATCCAGCTTTACAAGTCTAATGTAGAGTGCTGTACCATGCCAGATACATTTGGAAACCATCCCAACTATCACTTTGAAACTCTGCCTATTTAAAAGTTTTGGCAACTTTAATCACAGCCACAAAAGCTTCAGCAAAATTGCTGTTTTAATGAGTCCAGTTCTGCCAGGAAGTGACAAAGAACCCATGCCATCTGTTTGCATCTACCCACATTTAATCTATTAATGTGAGCCAAACTTACAGTCATCAGTATTGTTTTACTGGGATTATTATCTGGCCTAAAAATAAGCTATGGGTCTTATTCATTGCTGAAGCAACAGAAATCAACATTCTTGCACCAGATATGTTTGACCCAATGCTTTTTGGCCAGAAGAGAAAACAGGAAAAGTTCAGCTCCATATGCCATGAATGCAAGTGAACCTTGCCTAAGCAGACAAATGCTTTTTTCACATCTGCATTATGAGCTGAGAACTAACTACACTTGTGGGTCACAGTGTCTGTTTTCTGAATCTCTGTGGAGTTAAAATACATGGAATAAAAACTAGTTAAAAAGATGTTACTATGTTCCTTTACTACTATCAAGTTTCTATTCAATGATCCAACATGAAGTAGCTAAATAAATCCAACTGGCTTCTTTTCTATGTAAGCCCTAGGTCCCTCAAGGTTATTTTTTTTCCATGTATTTTACACAGTTACAAAACCTTTGGACAGTTGCAATGATAAAACATGGATATGGGCACTAGTGGCTTCCTTACGTATCAGGGCAAAACTTAAACCCATGAATTGGTTCGACACTCCCAAAAAAGCCACTGCTGAGAAATGTCAGCTTTCATTTCATGATGTCTCTGTCTGCACACTAAGAATGGAGCTACCAGGGTTGAGAGTGAAGTGCAGGAACCTGGAGCAATTCTTGGACTCTGACGATGAGCTCTAGTTATGTCTCAGCTCCCATACATGGAATATTGCTGGCATAAATTACCACTCACCTTTTTATTCCACCCTCCCCCAGTTTGACCTCATTTTCTAGCCTCTGTGACACTCTCACGTGGGTTGAAAGGACATCAAAGCAAGATCCATCAAGATCTTTGCTCTGGTCAAAACCAGGATTGTGGAGGTGCCTTAAAGTACACTTGACCTAGTAATTTAAAATCATCGAATCATAGAATTGTTTAGGTTGGAAAAGACCTTAAAGATCACCAAGTCCAACTGTTAACTGAAGACATCTCTTCACGTCTCATGCTTCAAAACTTTTTGAAGATTATGTAAGCCAAAGGTGAAGGTTTTCGGATAGGGATGATGTGATCTTGTGAGGAACAACAAGTACTATCTTACTTGGTTGGGAACACACATCCTTCCTGCTGGAGTATTAAAGCCCAGAAAGAGGAATTCTTTATCTCATTTTTGATCGTTATGAGTCAGGACTCAAAACAAAAGGAGATGGACAGATGATGTCTACCTGTTGTTTAACAAATGTTCACAAAAATAGATAAGCAAAGCAAAGGAAGAGAAAATGTAGGTCTTTTAAGACTTGTAGGATCTGGAAAAGGACATGTCTATTATATGGAGAAACTAATTTTTCCTCATTTCCTACTTGTTGCCCAAAGATAAGAACAAATGTATGTGGTATCACTATTCTTCAACACTTTTAAACATGGTTTACTCTAAGCAATATTTTAGTTTCCTTGGCTGAATATAGATATGCTCCTGCAATAGGGATAATTCTTCCCAGTTCCTCAGGCCTTTCATGACTTTATTTCTCACTTGTTCAAAAAACTATTTATGATCACCTACATCTTCTGAGTTAATGGGGCAATTTTTTCTTGTTGTTTTCAGCTTATGTTATGATCTCTGAGACTATACTGGATTTAGGGATTTCAATTTGGTCTTTATATAATGGCCAGTCTTCGCGAACGAAGATTTGGGGAAAGGTCTTTTTACCTTTCCAGCCTGCGCAATGGATTTTTTAGGTGAGACACAGCCTGCGCTGAACTGAGCCCACCCTTTAATCCTAAGGTTCATCTGCCGGGGCCAAGCAAGCTTGGACAATGGCAGTGAGGTCCTTAGGACGTAGGTTTGTTTAGAGTGTCCTTCTCATAGATGGATGGCCTCACAGGGCTAACGAGCTACCATCTGCCCGGGGGACTTGGGATTCGAACCCGTGGTCGCAGCAGTGAGAGTCCTGCATGCTAACCACTAGGCCACCAGGGGATTTGGTCTTTAGTGGCTCATATATACCACAAATCTAATACATATCACGGGGCACAGACTAAAACAAAACGTGCAACTGAGGATGGCATTTCTGTAAAAGCCTGGAGTGCTGTAGTACATTGGCAGGATAATCTGTCATGGCTAAGAATTATTATATTCATAAGTCTATACCACACAAACTGAATCCTCTGATCTAAATTAAATTACTCTGGTTTCATGGCACTGCTACTTAGATTGCATTACAGTCTGTTATCCATGGCCTTATTCTGGCCATAAGTGATGACAGATTCTAGTGCCTCTTATAGCTATATTGGCCATTTACTTTCAGTGCTAGAACAAAAGGCATAAACAAGTCTGTTTCGTAATGATTTGGTACAGCTTGATCCACAAATTCTGTTTTTCAATCAAACTTTTTTAATACATCAGTCTTCTTTTTTCAACACTACTCCTTTTATCTTGCATGCCCGATTCTTAATCATTAAGATTTCCCTAAGCTGTGACATAAGCAAACTTTTCCAACATTTTCTGCCCCCTTACTGCCAAAGTTCACAGTGCTTGAATTATTTTAAATCACTACGTTTATTTCATATTTTATTTAAGATATTAGTATATCATGTTCTGACATTGCAGGACGTTAGAGGGTTTAGCATTGATTTCTCTCAAACACAATAAACTACAGTTCTCAAACCCAGATTACCTAAAGCATCACTGGGACAGATAACCCCAAGGGTATAGGCACTGCAGCACTCTTGGAGAGAAGCACCGTGTCTGGTTCAGCTCTGACTCCTGTCTCTCAAACCAGCTGTTGGCACAAATGAGCAGATTTGGGGTAAATTTCAAAGAAAATTTATTCCTAACCCACCAGGCCTAGGCATTCGATTAAGCTCTGAAAAAGAAACATAGCAAATAATTATGGCGAAAGATAAATGTATTTTTTTATGTTTTAGTTCCAAATTATTTTTTTAGTGCAAGAAGAGGTTTATGCTGGCCTTGGGCAGCACAGTAGTGGGGTGGCAGCATTGGGGGCAAGGGAACATCATTCAGCAGCTGCATCTAGAAAAGAAAGTACTGATTTCTAGTAACAAACACATTTCTGCACTTTGGATGCCATGCTGCTGTACAGGAATACACATGTAATTCCCTCAAACACATTGACACAACCTCTGCTGTCCAGCACCCGCAAATACAGACTGTAGCCTCCAAATATAAAAAGGGAGATAAACCACAATCTGTTTTGATTTTAAAATAGCAGTTTAATAACTGTTGTAATAGCCTGGATATTTATCTTTTTGAAGCTAAATCCAGACCACCATCCATATTTAGGAAGCACTGGAGCATGAGCTGCCTCTCCAGCGCCGGTTCCTCTGGAACACCTCAGCAATGAATCAGTTACACCACACTCCAGCTGTCTCACAATAAACTCAACTGCAGCAGCTCCAGAAGTTCACAGTAGCAGCACTAATTTTTACCAGCTGAGGACTTGAGCCTTTATCTCTAGTTCAGACTTCAGAACAGACCTCAGATTTCAGCAGCGTGAGTCTCCTCTGAACAAAGGGCTGATCTTTGGGGTTTCCCCCTGTGCTCAGTGCTCTGAGCACAGGGACCCTTTCCTAGCAAGGAATGGGGTGTTTACACGGTTTGATCGGCCCAGAGAGCAGGATCTCAGTGTAATAGTCAGCAGCTCTGGTGACAAAACGACATCTAATACCTGGAAAAACACTGCTGTGGACGCGGGAAATGGAGTACCTACCACATGGGTGCTACTGAAATGAAACTGGGCCCATGTGCCAGCTTCGCAAAAAAGAACACTTTGTTCCTGCCTGGCCTTGGCAAGCTTTTAACCCTGGCTAATTTAACATTAAAGCTACACTAGCTGTCTCAGATCCATATTGTTAAAGCCAGCTGGATATGCCAAAAACTACAAAGGGAGCGAGCTTTTTGCCTAAACAAATAATACTGACTGTCACTTTGTATCAGGACTTAATCCTGTTAATGAGCTACAGGCGGGGCAATTTCCCTGATTGAATAGGTTTTTCAGAGACCATTTCCACTCACTGTATTGCTTGCTGATAGCCATAAGGAATGTACTGTAATCCTGACTCCACTTTTACTCAGCAGTTCATTATTTAGAGTGCCTTTTGCTTCCACATCCACTCAATCCTGTTATCTCTACCACTGCCACAAGGAAATGCTGTTCCCATTCATTGCAGGGTTTCCAAGCTGTATTCAGATTTGCACGAGGCTGCAGATTCATATTTTGTGTTGTGTAAAGGATTTGGGAGAGGTTTCATCTGGTTTCACACTAGTTCCATTCTGCTGTACTGAATATTGGAAAGTTCACAGAATTTAATTCTTGCATTCATTAAACAGCAATGAAAATGAAGTAAATTCCTTGGTTATTCCGCTTCAGATCCTAAGATCTCACATTGTGCTGCACAGAAACAGGCCTATGGTTTGGGTAAGTTTAACATCTGATTATATAGGAAAATTAGTCCAGAAATGTGACTCATGTTAATAACAAAATTTATTTTTATTTTTCATTTATGTTGCTTTAATTTGATCCTACCATGGTTTCATGGATGTAGAAACAACAACAGGAAGGTCTTTGCTTCTGAAAACAAATGGCTGAATTAATTTCCCTGTTTATGTTATATGGACATCCTTGGAAGGAAAACAGAACACTACCAAATGAAAAGATGCCACCTCAGCTCCCTGGAAACGGGGTGAGTAGCTGTGCTTATATTGATCCTGCTTAGGTGTAGCAGACTGAGTGAAGAGTTCTTTGCCCAAGTTTTGCTGTGTGACATCCTGTGACATTAGGCTCCACTTGCTCTCTCAGGAAGAAAGGGATAACAGAAGAGGCAGCCAGGATACCTGTTTACCTGTCCTCTGAGTAAAAAATGTACTATTTCACATAAAACATTTTGGGTTTGTGATCTTTATTCTTTGGTTGACAGAGGAAAAATAATGAAAAACCTACATACATTTCAATGAACATGAATTTTTAAAAGATCATCTAGCTTGGAAAACTCACTTTTCACTGAAAACCAGTTCTGCTGCTGAAAACCCCCTCAAGACCAGGGCCTGCATACCTAATATCCCTTGGCTGACTGCAGATCACTGCTACAAATTATTTGCTGCTTGTTTTTTAACCAAGTACTAGACGAAAAGGGCTATTTCGGGTTAAATGGACAAGCACCTCTTTGAGCACATGAACTAGCGAAAGCCTGGCCTCCAGCAGGCGCTATCTCAGGCTTTGTTTGTTTTTACCTGAATTAGATTAGTGCTGCAGTGTGATTTCACCCTTATTAGACTCTAGGAAGGCTACACAACATAGCACTAAGCTCAAGGAAAAGTTCAGACAGAGTTCACAGCTAATTAGACATCCCAGGCTGCTCACAGCAAAGCAACCTTGATGGCGAAGTGGATTCTTGTGTGTCTTATACAACTGAGCTGCACTGGGGTGGATTTTTACAAGCCTGAACACTATTGCATCCAGCTGGTGGCTTTCCCTAAGTGGTGAACTAATAAGTGTTGTCACTCCTCTCCCAGTTTGCACATAATGTTTACTGGAAAATCACTGAGAACTCTGTTAAAAATATCAGTTACGTGTCACATAAATATTTATGACAGAATAGCATAACGAGGCATAACTGGGACCCCAAGAATGGATATACATAGCTACTATGTATTTATGTAGTTTACTAAATACCTCATATTTAATATAACTTTTTTGTCTGACTTCTCTAAACAAACTGTAAAGTGAAAGTGAGTTGTATTTCTTTCATTCTTTTTTTTATTATTTTTTTTAATATCACTTTTAGGCTAAACAATCAGAAGTTAAAGATATATTTGTTATTGCCAAAGCAATAATATCAGATTTACAGAAAAGAATTCAGACATAACCCCCAACTAATTGTCGAGCAAACATTTGTATTTGTTGCCTTCTCAGTTACAACAATCTGACTGGGAGAAGTTTGGTTATTTAGGAAATATGTGGCGAAACACATGCACGTATCCCTTTTTCACACCACCAAAGCCCTGGATGTGGGTAGGAACTGTGAGTGTGGCTGTTGGTGTTTCACCCATCCTCAATTTAATGGTTTCTCACTCTTCAGTATAAAAAGAGATGTGTTTTCCACTTTAAAAGTAATTTTTGGCAGCAAATAGTTGTATTCAAGGCACCTCTGTCCAAAAAGCTTCACAAATAACAAAATTCCCACTTGCTCAGATGGTTGGGCTCACATATCAGTTCTGCCCCACTCGGTTGTATTTTTGGTGTGTGAGTGGGACACCACTGGCTCACAAGCTGTTTGCTGACAGTCCTAGCTGGTCTAAATTCACCTCTGGGTGACAGGCTCTGTGATGCTAAAATCTGGCCTGTGACCACTAACTTGGCTTTAACTGTGCTGGGTTAATTACTCTTTCAGGATCTGTTTATTACTGCTTAAAAGGAAAATGTAAGAGATTGTACTCTCTGAATAGTCACAATTTTCACT
Organism: Neopelma chrysocephalum; assembly: GCF_003984885.1. Lineage (NCBI taxonomy): Eukaryota > Metazoa > Chordata > Aves > Passeriformes > Pipridae > Neopelma > Neopelma chrysocephalum. The sequence continues at coordinate 2,546,879 of NW_020897804.1, read as the reverse complement.
GTCTTGGGGTATGAAGAACATGGATTAAACACTATATAAAGTTGGGGAAAATATGCAGCTAGTACAGCAATATTTCATTAGATGTGATATATGCAGTAATGGGACGTTACATACGGTGTATTCAAAAAGTTCAATACTGCTGAATGGCAATTAAGTAAAATAAAACATATATTAGCATATCACAAGAAAGCACTAAAACACTCTACACAAACTTCCGGGCCTTTTTTTTTGTTTTTACTCATAAGCTAATTAATTTTTTGGAAACAGGCTGCATTTATGAATTTTGGAAACTAAATGAAGCACGGCAGAGATTCCAGTTTAATGCCTAACAAAAACTGTTATTCTTTTAACAGTTCTGACAGGCACAGCTGAGTCTTAAAAGAGCTATTCCCTTCTCTCCAACTCTTTTTTTGTCCCTTCGAACACTCTGTTGCCATATTAACAATCAATGTCAAAAATTTGCTCTTACCCCAACAGCATACTGTTGGGAGCTCTTTTCTGATTTATATCTTTCTCAACTGATTCTCAAGGAACAGTGTAGGAATTAACCACAGCAAACAACAGGAAGGCTTTCAGTGTGCGTGTAGTTTATATACAGTGTATGTTTCTTTGTGACATTTATTTTACAGCTTGTATCTTTAGTGGCAATATTTGTAGCTCCATCATCAACAACCGAGGTAAGAGTTTTAAGGGAATAGTAGTTTGGAACAAAGATTGCCCCCAAGAAAGAGGGCTTGAGTTGCAATGTAATAAAATGTTTGCACATATGAAAAATGCCTATGAAGTCACCCCTTGGTCTGAGTTTTAGAGCCAGGATGGATGGAGCAGATTTCACTGCTGAAGTGTTAAAACAATTAATCACAGGCTGTAGGAAAGTCACTCTGAGTGTTCAGGGAGGAGAACTGCGGGGGCACCACCATGAAAGGACTCCAAAGAGGCTTCTCTATGCTAAAACAGAGTCAACTTTCTGTCCCCTCCACACACTCCTGCAAACACTGCCAGAAGCTGCCAATTCCAACCCACCAATGAGACTCTGAACTCCTTATTTCTGAACCCCAAGAGGCTGCTGCCTCACCCAGTGTGCAAAAATGCTTCAGCAGACTGATGCCTTAGCATTATTATTGTTATTAGCTGTCTGTGATTTACAGTGTGAAGGAGAAGGACCATAGCTGGAGTGTGGCTTGCTGGTTTCCAATTGGAGTTGAACCGGAAATATAGGGCAGCCTTCCTCTAAATCTACAACCATGGTATCAAATATTTACATGAGCATGTGAAGATACAGATCTATCATGTCCCTGTGCATCCATGGCAGGGTATCAGCCGTTCTGCCAATGCATACACACACCCTCCTGCCTCACACATGTCCTGCAAAATGTGAATGGATGCACTCTTTCTCTCAAAGAAATGACTTTGGGGGCTCATGTCATTCTTTTGGGAGGACAATGTTGTACTACCCAGTATACTGTGCATGGCATAGGTTGGGAGAACACCAATTAGGTTAAAGGAAAAATCCTTACTATAGGTAGAAGCTGATTTATATTTCATCTACACATTTTCCACAAGAACTATTGAAAACCTTGACAAAGTGATATATGAGCAAATAAGATTTGAGTTTACTGCATACAGACTCACATTTTCTGACTCTTTTTTTTTTCTAAAAACTCAGTGCCAACTGTTTCCATTGCCATTTTTCTCCAAACCCACTCTGCCAACCAAATGTCACTGATATGTGACTTTCCACACAGATAGATAGTATTGCAACTTTTCAAAATACTAGACTGAGGCTATTAAGCATATTGGTTTAAACTTGCACCAAAATCAGAGGATATGAAGGGAGCAGACAATTGGCAGAACTAGCCTTTCCACCACATATGTCAGCAAGACCTATAGCTTGGGAAAATGATGATTTCCTGACTATAGCACTAATGTATTTACCGTATGCTGTGCTGGAACCTTTTTACATTCAAGCTAATAATCTGCAAACTTGGTAATTTCACATAGGCAAACTAGAGCTCTATTTTTATGTTCCAGCAAAGATTTAATGTATGGGGCTGAAACATTGCTAGTCTGTGTTATTTTTACCCACACACTCTATAGGCTCTATTGGTTAAGCTGTGAAATGCTGTCAGAAGAAACAGCAACTGCACTGCACTTGTGGAAAGCGCAAGTCCTCTGCATTATGAAGGTTATTTGCCTTCATTCTCATTCCTTTATCTATTTATTACTTAGTTAGAAAAGCTGCATAATTTGCAAATGGCCTGCCATTACTAGGAACTGCAGAGTTTCTAACAGAAAGCTGGAAATTTCAGAGCTTACAATGGAACAAATAAATAAGGAATCCAGGTCTCCATATTTATTCCAAAAAGAGTAATATCAGAGCACAGAACAGCAGAAGCCTTGACCAGGGCCATTTAAACAGCTCTCCTTTTGCTATTCCTGTCACTCCTTGCTTTAAAAGCCCTCTAGGATCAATCTACTGCTACCATTGTATGGGCAACAGCAGAAGGGAGAACATGCATGAACATCTGAGTACACACAAGAAGAAAAGCTGAGCAAGACTGGGAGGTAGTTTATGTTGAAAACATTCCTTGATACTCCCGGCTGCTTTTGTTCTTCCTCCCTTTATTCCACCCTCTATCTCCCAGCTAGGCTTTTCTGTCCCTCTCTTGCACCATCCTGACTTATAATGTTCCCATGTTCCAGGTGACTCCTAGCATAACATAACCCCTGACAGCTGCCCCCCTCCCAGTCTGGGTCCTGCGTGCAAATGGAGGTCAAAAACATAGTTGGAACTGGACCATAATTGAAAACGGCCCATCTGTTCCTCACTCCCATCGCACCAAGCCTTGCCCGTCATCACCCACGGTGACTCTCGGAGCTCTAGCCTGCCTGTTTCAAATCATTTGAGCTCAGAGGAGCTGGAGATGGCTGAAATATATATACTTTTTAACACATTCTGCACAGCCAAATGCATAAAGACACAGATGTACTTAGACCATCTCCAAAGTCAGCTTCTGTTTGGCTCAACACTGAGCTGGGCAAGGATGTCAAACATGGCTAAAATGTGCGCTCGGTTAAGGCACGGGCCAGAAAAAGCCTTTAGGAATGTCTAGTGGGACTGATTTCCTCCTCTCTTTTGTGTTGTTTCCTCCAGATGCCTTAATATGGGGATAGACAGCCCTTGATCTTGTGATGGAGACCGCCCTGATAGGAAACGTGTTGTGTGCCTTTATTTGAGAGGCCCCAGGTCAGTCAGGACAGAACACCATGTCTGTGGGGTGATTCTCTGGAGTGCCAGAATCCAAGTGGAATCTCTCAGCATTGTCCATTCTCTGCAGAGGTTTTTCGGTTGTGAGTCTTGGCAGCACAGCTGGGGACAGTGCCTGTTTCAGACTATTGCAAGATGGATCAGGACATAGAACAGCCACTTTTCTCGATTTGGTGGCTTCTGAACCGCTCTACGGCAGCAAGGTCAGGGGACTGCTGTTTGCTGTGGGCAGGGCTGTGAGGGACCTTTCCCATGTTCTGCATCAAGAAGGAAAGCAACACTATTTGCAGAATAGAAAGATTTTTCCTCTTTTGCTAGTGGCAAACTGAGTAACTCGATAATAAAGTTTGTTCACTCGCTCCTGACACTGAAAGGCTTTTCTTTCACACACACAGTCACACCTTTCCCCACCTGGTCACCACATAAATATCACTTTGTCCCTAGAAAGTTCTTTCCCTATCCCATGCAGACACCAGGTGCCCAGCTGGCACCCCAATCCCTGGTACTACTGTAATCTCACGAGTCCAGGACAAATATTTAATATCATTCCAAGGGATGAAGTATCAGGGCTTTAGACATAATCAACGGGAGAGCTGCCCAGAGCCCATAGGGCACACCAGCCAAAGGGTCATGGGGGCAGGACATCACTAACCTTCTCCATGGAGACACCCAGCAAGCCAATCCTTCTGCTAGGAAAGGCAGTTTTCCCTACAAAGTGTTGTAACAGTCACAGGTTCTTGTGATGCAGATGATTTAGTGACTGCATAGTGCTAAAGCTGGAGCTGATGGGATACCCAGCAATCCTAAAGGTGCAATATGAAAGAACCCCAAACACTACAGCATGGACATGAGAAGTGTCTTCCTATCTGCACGGAAGATTTGCAGGAAGAGTGGCACAACAGTACATGTCTGACCACCAGAAAAAGCATGTGCTCCAAAGGCACACAAAGCTGATCTACAGACTGAAATATGTTGGCATTTTTGACACGGAGACCACAGAAGGAGAGAATTATCAAATCGCATTTCCTCAGGTCATGAGCAGGTTAAATTCTAGAGGGAAAAGAGGACCATCATCAATAATCTGAGAGTGCTGCATCTTGATGAGTTATGGCATTCTTTCCTGACTGCCAGAACAAGAGAGTTCAAAAATAAGTGGTAGCAATTTCACATTTTAATTGGCACAATTGTAGAAAATGCTCCTTGGCAAGTATCAGGTATTATGTCTAACAGACCAAGCATTTGTCTGCAACAGACTTCCTTTGTGTGACAAAGGAATAAATAGACATGATGCTACCTTATATGGCCTAAGCGTCACCTTGTGAGAGAGATAAGTGATGACTGTGAAATGAAGCTGAAGTTGGCAATGATAATGCAAACAAGAGGATACCTTCAGCATGAGTGGTGACCCCACTGCATGAATAGCATGATTCTGACTTGTAATAAAATCCTTTGCTATTGTTTGTGTGTGCATAAAACACCCTTGTAGTGAAATATATACTCGTGTTCTCTCCGAGAAAACTGCAGAAGATAAATTAGTGCCCTCTTATGACTTAAAGCCAGAAACCTGCAGACAGAAACACTGAAAAGAACTGGAGATTAGTTTAGTCTCTGTCTCTCAAAGTTATACAGCACAGCTTTAGTAATCACTTCTCAATGATGAGGAACTGAATATCCACTGTGATGGTGCATTGCCCCCATCCTGAGAGACGAGTGTGTTGCCAAAGTTGTCTCTCAAAATCAAGCCTAAATAATGTCTTCCTTCAGACCACTACTGTTTACCCCACCAGCATGACTAACCCCTGCTTCCATTTTTACCTCTCATGTACTTGTGCACTACTGTACCTGAATTACTGTTTTAAGTTCGGGGTCAGCTCATTCAGTCCCTCACACTCGTTGTTCATCTTCAGGTTCTTTTCTGATGTTTTACATTCAGACTCTACATCACATCGTTGCTCTTCTTTTTCATGTCTGTAGCTTTTCTATACAAATTCCAAAGTGAAAAAGCCAGAGTAGTACCGATTTTACTTCCCTTGCCCAGAAGAGTGGTGTGACTAATTTGTTTAGAGGTAAGTCAGCACCCTCTGGTGTTTCGTTAGTGTACTGCAAATTTCCTTACAGATAAAAGGACTAATTCCTCACGAAACCAAGAAAAATTCTGTGAAGACAGATGCCTAAGAGAGTAATATGCAAACTTCTGGGCTTATTGGAAGATAGAAGAAACCTTGCTTTTTTTCCTTCTTCTCCTCTTAAAGAATAAAATACCGAATTTAGTATTTTCAACTTTTGTTGAACAAACACTAAAAGCATTGAACTTGGCAAATGACATTCCTTACACAGCTTTTTAAAATTAATTTTTCCCAGCAATTATTTTGCATTATCTAAGAGCCACTTAGATGCAAGTTTTGGAAACTTTCACATTACATTTATTGCATTAATTGCTTTTAAAATTTTCGTTTTTTCTGAACTGGAAAGCAAGAGGGTGTTACTCAAAAGCATTTCTGCTCAGCATGGGTAGCTCCCATGCCTTTGCTTTACACAAATTACATTCTGTTTCCTCTTCAAAATGCACTAAAAAGCTATAACATCTCTGCAGATGAGGTTGTTGGATTTTTTTTTTCTTCAGGATTGGACTGTGGGCTCAAACAGATTAAGCAATACAGGTAAAGTAGAAGCTGCTACTAGATACTATAAAGTAGTTCAAAGCAGAAGTAAAAGAATGTAAATACCCATATACACTTCTTTTCTTTACTGATGTGATGTTCCAAGTTCTCTTCTTTACCTACAGCCAAAAGCACCATCTGCTTACCAGAAAAGGTAAACTGATGATTACCTGAACCACGAGGAGTGCAATCATATTTTACTAGCCTCATTTTTCAAGCTATTCTAGCTCATCTGGAACTAAAGGAAAGTTGAAATTTTTAAGAGTTACACTGCACATCTTTATTTGTATATGTCTGTGGCATTGTAAAATTAAATCTTTTGAATGAAAGCTTGCTTGAAAGGAAATCTACTGTGGGATTCCACTGTTTTACCAGTGATGGTAATTGGTGAGTGATCTCAGGTAAAGTTAGGGTCAAAACAAAGGTATTTGATGACTCAGTCATACCAAAATTATTGCCAGACATGCACAGTAATGGTGGAAATGTGAATTTAAGAGTTATTCTCAGAAGGAAAATGTTGCGTTCTGGCCCCCTTCATTCAGAGTCTCCAGTTACTGTCCCTGTGCAAGAGTACAGGTAATCTTCACTGGGTTGTGTCTCTTCATCCCAGTCCTCCCATTTCACTCCACTTCAGGAAGGAATCATTGCTACCTAAATCAAATGGTAAACTTTTGGAAATGTGGAATAGATACTGTGTTATGAGCTTGGTAGAGCCCTCTAGAATGTGATATCCCTCAAACCTTATCCCTTTCCAACAGTGTAAACTGTTTTGCTACTTTCTTTTCCAATTAAGAACCAAACTTTGGAATTCTGAAATGAAAAATCCATAAATTAATGCTTTTTCTAGGACTGCAGTCCATCTCTAATACCATACAGGCACAACCATTTACAAAGTTCTGCTGCAGCTCAAAGTACTCACAGCAAAAAATGCTCATTTAGTATATAATCATGTTTTGTCTTAACACTTAGGTAATAAAGGCTGTTTATTTATATGATATAATTGAAGCCAGAATCTGTAAAAACAAGAAGATTTTGTACTTCTGTTCAAAACTACTGTAGATGTTAATCAGAAAGATCAGTGATGCTTAAATACAGTATTCATGCTGAACAATTAGCTGTTTTATGCCAATTTGACATTTTATTGAAGTTACAAATAATTTGATATCCAAAGACTCTGTAGTGCTTCTCCAGATGCTTATTAACCAAAAGAATTCACAGATGTTTGCTTATCTTTCTGCTGAATGTCCTCCAAAATTAGTCGATCCTAGAATAACAATACAAGTACAAATGGAAAAAAAACTTGGTGAGACTAAAGGAAAACTTTATTCATGTAACTTATTTGGGAACTTATACAAGGAAAAGAAAATTATAAAAAATTAAAAATACAACCTACATAATTTGATGACAACTTTTCTATAGCTATTTTCATGAATGTAAATATGCTCCTTTGTATTTATATAAAAAAATCAGGTTTCTCTTTCCATAGAAGCATTTTTGCCATGTTCCAATTTCAGCTACACAAGGCAATTTCCAAAGCCATTGTTCTGCATATGAACTGCAATTAACTTGCAAACATATAGCTCAATGAAAACTAATCCTTAAGTTCAATACAGCTTTTTAAACTTTAATTTCTCCTAATGTAGGGTTGCTCCTACATTATTTAGAGATTCTGTCAGGTTCAGGCATTATTTCATATGCTGTATCACTGCCCAGAAATTTTGCAAGTAAAACAATTATGAGGTGAGCTTCCACAAGCTGTAAGCCTTTATAACTGACAAGGAGTGAATTTCTTACAATATTTTTATTTTGTTTTCATGAACTCAAAACTGCTGTGGATGGGTTACTCTCGGAATAGAAAGATCACATTTATTAATATGGACTAAAAAAGTGCTTTAGAGATGAATTAGCTTTTTAATGTAAATTTTAAAAAAAGTTTTAACTTGTCATGCAAATTCTGCAATACAGAGAATTAGGTTTGCAAGATGTGATGAGTCAGGGTGCTAAATAACCTCATCTAGGTACCTCCTCAGTATCAGGACTGAAAAAATCATGGGATTGGGAAAATTACTACTGAAGTCTGTGATGGGATAGTAGGTAATTATAAAAGAAATAAAGTTAATATCACAGAATATGGGGGAGAACACCAACAACAAATGTTCATAATTAATATCTAAGCCTTTCCTCCCAAACTGAAGATACAGATCATATGACAGAGAAGTAACATGTAGTGAATAATATTATTTATAAAACATAAAAATAAAATATTAGGAAATGTTTTTGCCTTAATTTTCTTCCCATCATTTCCTTATCCTTTGCTTTTTTGTTTAGTCTTTTTGTTGTAACTATGCAGAACATCATCTTTCTACTTCTCTTGCTTTGCAGGAGAAATAGCCTTTACTGTCCTCTCATCTCTCTCCTTTGGTCCATCCTGCTTCCTCTTTTACACTAGTATTTTGCAGTCTTATCTCCATTCTTCATAAATTATTTACTCTGCTTCCTCTATAGCCTTTGCTCTGTCCCATGCACCGTTCTGCTCTCCTTTTCCACTCCCAACCACTTTAACATTCTCACCTTTTCCCCTATTCCTTAACACATTTTCCTTCTTCTTTTCTGTCTCATCCTCTGCTCATTCCCTATTCATTGCTCATTTTCAGAATGAGTTCACTGATTTGTTCATTTCCATTAACGCTCCCTAATTCCTAATAACGGATGACTAATACTTCACTTCTTACTCTCAGAGTACTGCAGTTTCCTTCTATTTCCTTTTTTTTCCCTGCTGGATGCAGTGAGGTGGCAGCTCTCACCCACGTTCTCAACATGCTCTTCAGTCATGCAGGAACTGCCTCCTATTCATCTTTTTCATTACAGACATTTTTTTACTCCTTTCCCATGTGTCAACTCAACTATTCTGCTTTATTAAAGTACTCCTGTTGAGTATCCCGGTCTTGCTATGACTCCCACTGCACTTCATTCATGTTTTTCTTTTCTCTACTCCTTAACCTGAGATTTGTTGCACAATTAGTTTTTGCCAAATTATTGTGTGTTTTGCATTCTTTGGAAGTTGTGGAGTTTTTTTCTAGAAAACATTTATGGACATCATCAGATTTAAATCTCTGTTAAAATATTCTGAGGTGAAGCAATAACACATTTTCACAGCAAATACTCTACTGGAAATAAGACTAAGGCAAAATGCAATAATAAACATCAGCATTTTTCATATTTTGCTGATAGCCTACTTCCAATTTTGAAATACCATCTTAATGTTGCTTAATTTATTTCTAATCTACTGTCTCCTGTAAATAAAAAATTAGCTGCTATGCTAAAATTTTTCAGGAAGTGTTAAATGTTGTCTTATAAATATACTTGCCTAACTGTTGTCTTTGCAGAAGTCCAGAGATGGTGATTGGATGTCTTGCAGAAAGCTGTGGGGAAGGTGATGTAAGTGGATACAGCTGAGGGGTTCTGAAATCAGAATTACCCCATGATCCCCTTCTACTACTCTGTGATCCAGACGATGATGGACATCCATTAAGTGGTAATCCTAGAGGTGTGGATCTGTTAATGAAATGAATTCCTGCATGTGATTTGAGGCTAATGTCATAATAATACAAGAGATTTCAAAATTACCTAAATTCACAGTGCTAATATTTTAAAAGAAAATACTACCAGAATGACATAAAACATTATATGAGAATCAGAGATGGAAAAAAATAGATACTTTGTTACATATATTTTGAATTTGTCTTTGCAAATACCTAGGAAGATATATTTGGCTTAATGATTATAAGGAAAAAGAGTTTACTTTTTTCTGGAACCATTTGCAGTTATTTCTTCATGTTAATAATTCTCACAGTTTGAGATATTTTCAATTTTTAAATGAAAAGCCTGAAACACCTGCTCCAGGCCACTGAAAAGTTTGGGTTATTCAGATAACAGCTCTTGAGTAAATATTGTGCTGTCAGCTCTGATTTTTATAAGAATGTTAAAGCAGAGACATTGTTACACTTTCTTACTATAAAATTACTACACTTTATATAGAAGTATCATGACTGCAGATGTCCACAGTTACAAAAACTCAGACTATCTCTGCGTATTTTTGAAAAAAGTGATTTCTAAATACAACCTTCCACCAAGAACAAACACATTCACGTAGATGACAGCCAGCCTGCACAATAACATTTCTTCAGACACAGAATATAACATTTAAATGTACAGATTAACTACCTTGTAGATCCTGCTCCAGTGTTTTGACTTGACATTATTAGAGATGACTGAGAACTTTTGTAGGCTACGCTACCTGTAAGAATCAGATTTATGAAAACAGGACCAAAGTGAATTACCCATTTTCCTTAAGAGATAACTTTGGAAACAAAGATTAGTACTTTAATTGCATGATTTGGGACAAATTCATGGTTGGTTTATTGAAGAGTTAAAAATGGTGCACAACTACAGTAGTCAATGAAAGAGATTAGCTGTCACAAAAAAAATCATACTGCACCATCCTGCAAATCTTGTTCTGAGTTAAACACACATGTTGGTTTCTTTCACTTTCTTTCATTTATTAGATTATTACTAGACTATCAAGATAGCTGTGCTGAGGTGCTCCAGCTCTTCAGCTAATCCTTTTTTGCCCCATCCACCTCTGAGAAGGAAATTTTCTTTAGTGCACCATTAAATCATTGTTTCCACTTGCCCTTCCTTTTGCACGTACACTTTGATTCATTCAGCTTTGTCCACTGCCAGACTTTATGGGCTGGTTCTGAAATGTGCTGAACACATAACTGCTCTACATATAATTTTACTGTCTAATAAATATCTATTTATTTTTAGACACAATAAAAAAAACAGTTAACCTCAGCTCCCTTTATCTTGTTATCCATAAATTTATAGGCAAGCATGTATTTAGGGAGGATCTGAGCATATAAATCACACATAACATAGAAAAAGCAATTTTTCCTCCTTCATTGAAATTGCATTGCAATTGCATTTGTCTTTGTTTCGGGACATTTACACCATGTAAAAACACAGGAGTGCTAAAAGCTCTTTATGTGGCTGGAGATGGATTCTATGAACTGCTGAAGCCAAATAAAAGCCTGCCTGGGAATGCACTGTCACAGAAACATGTTGAATGTAAAACCAAGAATGAGAGGGACACATGAATAGCAGACCTGCAAAGCATCACGAATTCAGGGAACCTCCTCACAAACAGTTCTCAAGAGGCTGCACTGATTTCAGTAGGCTGTTACTCATCTCTTATTTGCACCTGAGTGTTACCCAAGCTCTGCAACAGCCCAAGAATGAAAGTACTGGCAGGTAAAAGGTCTTAGACCCAATTACAGTGATAGAGTGAAACAAAAAAATCACTTTTCGAAAGAAATTCTTGATCTCAACTCAACTACCTGACTTTTGTTATTAAATACTTTTTTAACTTCCATTTAGTTTCCCCCCTTTTCCTCATGTGATTTTTCATATGACATTATGGACAATGTTAATCTCTGCTAACTAGAAACAAATACAATTATGAAGGTTAAAAGAGGGTCAACAATGTATATTGCAAGTATTCCTGTTCTCTTCAACCATACACATTGTTATAGTATTTTCTTTGCAGCTGTTGACTTGGGCAGAAATCATTTTGGCTACAAGTAATAATTTACAGAACAGAAGAGGTAAGTACTAGGAAGACATTTCATACTTCATTTTAAGCATTTCCCATCTGCTGGATTGATGTCTATTTGGCAAGTTCCTTACACCTCAACACAATTCAGGTTTTTTTAGTAAATTGCTAATGTACGGATTTTAATTTATTCATCCTTTTAATGTAATAGAAATGTTATTCAGCTACAAACTTTACTTTTACTCACCCATACGCCCATCCTGTGGTGGAGTTATTACTGATAACCTTGTGGGACCAGATGGTGTCTCGAGCTAAATGAATGGCAAGTCATTAACCACAGTGTAATAAGTATACTAATTATAAAGGCATTTTAAGCAATAGTGCTACAGATTTCTGGAACTCTCCACTGCCAGTTTCATTCACATCACTAAAAAGCAAAACCTAAGAATTAAGTTACTATTTTTAGAGATCTAAGGGCAAGGGGAAAGCACACGTATTTTAGTTTTATTCTTATCTGACACATTCAGATAAGAAACATATCAGACACTCCCATTGTTTTCTATGCTGAGATTCCATTCCTAAGCTAGCATCTGTTCCTGGATGTTACCTCTCCTAATCAGGACATTAATACAGTGAAAAGCTCCTGCTTTCATTCTCATGTTAGCAAGGTCACTCAAAGCTTGCAATTCCCTACTCAAATATCAAAGTCTAACAGTGCTTTCAGACCACTGGCTCCACATCTGGCTTTTTCTTACCAAGGGAAGATACCACACACACTTTGATGCCCCTGAGCATAGACAGAAGCAAGATCACATGGTCAAGCAGCAAACAGAACCGTTTACAAAAAGTGAAAGATAAAGACTGATTTTATTTTTGGATTTAAAAAAGCCCCAAATTTAAAAAAAAAATTAAAATTAAATTTCATTAATGTTTTGAGAGTGTGATGTGAAGTTAAAAGTGATTCACTTTTTGTAACTCCAGACATCTGCAACGAAAGTATTTACATCCTGATCCCCACAAATTCCCTTTATGGTCATGGAAGAGAAACATGAATGAGGCCAGAAAGTTTCCTTTAGAAAGAGATGAATCACACATATTATAATCCATAGGTTATGCCCATGGGCCTAACCATGGATATAGGCCTATCTGTGGATATAATTTATCCATAGGTTACAAAGGAAACCCTGACATGCTAGCACAGATCTGCACTGTAGCCACCCACATGAGGTCTGGTAAAGGTGAAAATCTTACTTATATTTCCATTCCTTAATACGTTAGAACTTTAATTGCAACTCTCGGTTGCATGGATTAGCAACATTTATTTTTTAAACAGATATATTTTTGTAATACAAACATACTGAGATTTTAAGAATCTTCCATTTAATTTGGCATCACAAGCTCAGCATATCTGAAACCAGCATGTACATTAGAAATGTTTTGAAGAGAATGGGGGGAGAATCCTATTTTTTGCAGCATTAAAAGAGTAGGAAAAATCAAAAGCATGTATGTGTGTTTATATACATATATAAACATACATTAAAAAATCACTTACTTTCCTCATCGGTGAAGGTACAGGATCAACCTCCATTGCCTCCACCCTTGCAAAAAAGGCCAAAATAAGTATGACATTCTAATAAAAATAACATTTTCATTATAACAACTAAAATTATGTTAGATTCTGATGTTAAGTTTGACTAATAATGAAAAAGCATAAGGCATAATGCATAACACATATGAGTATTTAGGACTTATTCCAAAACCCACTAGCAGTAGAAAAATCTATTAATTGATTCTGAGCTTTGGTTTAGACGTTTACAGAGAAAGTTATTTTATGATCAGCCTTGCTATTCTTGTATTTAAGTCTGAATAAACATGCATATTTATATATTTGTCACTTGTCTCCACAACAAGGAGGATTCTGAAATTTTATTTTTTAATAAAAAAGAAAGTCACAATCATAGGTACAGAAATATTTTCACTTGAGCAAACTGTATGTTCATTTTATTTAAAATTAAATGAGCCTTACTAGAGTTCATCCCGTCTAACTTTAGACAACCACAGTGTACATATAGGCAGACAAGTTTTCCCCTATAGTAAATGGAAAGTGTCTCACTAATTAATGTATCCACTAATTAATCTGTCTCTCTAGTCTACGTATCTATCTATCCATCCATTCAGAAATTCTTTAGAATAAGGTCCATCATGTCTTAGATTTTTTTCCAGCGACTACACAGACAATCTATACAAGTAACTATTAAGTACACTTGCATAGATAAGACATTCCTCAGTTCTTTCATATATAAACAGTTTGCAGAAACAAAACACAAAATCAGAAAATATTTTAAACTCATTAAAGAAAAAATGACTTTCTGTATAAAACATCAGTTAAGATTTTCGTTGAAAATTAACTAATTTGTACGTACATTTCAGAAGAGGAAGGATGACTAGAATGAAGAGGATATGAAGAATAACCATTCTGTTTTCTTGAAGGAACTGAAGTCATTAAGAAATTTAATATTAGAACATAGCTATATCCAGTGATAGGTATTCCATAGTTAAGATCTTAAACCAACACTTCTTACTGGAAAATGGATTTCGGCTTGTACTGGAAAATGGCAGTTGTGCAGTTTTTTCAGGTGCTTTCATACTAAAGGAGAAACAAAAAAAACCAGATATAAATTGAGTTGGTTGGATTAGTTTAAGTGTCTAGTTGATCAATGAAGTAAAAAATCAAAGCATTTTATCCATCAATAGCTAGTTTTAACATGAAGCAAATTAACTAACTGCCATGAAGCAAATTAAGAACTTATTTGATAAGCTAACTGTTTCTCCAGATCATAATGTCTGTTCCCTAAAGTACTTTGCCATAATGTCTGCAGCACTCACTACATACCCAACAATATCCAAACAGAAGTTAATTTTTACTAGAAATAGAAAAGATGTGAACCATGTTACCAAACCCTGGTAATTTTGTAAATGGGCTAGACACCAGGAAAGGTATCATAGTACTTTCAAGGCTGATGCTAAAAAGCCCATTGCAAAATACACAGAATGGTTATGTAACTGCAAATAAAAATTTAAAACTGATTATCTATGTCACAGACTTTACTGAAAGTTCATTTTTAGAGTAACCACTGAGTTGAATTTTAAAACAAAAGGATTTCTTCCTGACAGGATTGATTAGTGTGAATAAAATGGTTCTGATGTCAGAAATCACTATTCATGTATTTCTGTAAAACTATGTACAAATATATGAGAAAGGGAAACAAAGCACGACTTTTTTATTTTTTTAACAATTAACCTTTCTGTTGGCTGATTACATTTACTTTTGCTGCATTAAACCACTTACCATTGTATCTGTTGTATTTGTTGTGTTGCTTTCTTGAGAGATTCTTCCAGCTTTGCTGCCTGTGAGATAATCATAGATTTAAACAAAATCTATTTGTTGTGATATACAACTTCATTTTCATCCAACTAGTCTTCTAAAGTGTTGAAAGGCTGCTTTCTATGGGTTTTAATTTAAAGACATCATTGCTTTTCTAGATTTACTGGAGCTGTTATAGCTGTAATTCAGATCCATCAAACAGTCAGTCTGGAAGAGATACGTTTCTTTTTGGCAGTTACAAACTTAGTTTGATTACCTTCTGTTAAGTGTGCTGGTAATATTGGATAAATGAATACTAAGAAAAGTGCTTAAAAATAGTTTTGTTTTCTTTTTCTTCTTCTTTTCCATATCTGATATAACAGCTAAGTTATGTTTAATATGGAATTATCTGAAAAAGCTACCAATAACTGTATAAAATACCAAATATGATGTTCCCATATTTCTCATTTAAGATTTAAAATGTACTCAGTTCACGGAAGCATCTATTTGTAATAAGCTTAAGTGAAAAGTATCTCCTATTATGTTACAGACACAACCAAAAATATCTCCATTAAAGAATGTTATGAGCTTGCAAAATTGAAGAATATTAAGGTCAAAAACATTAGGTCAGCTCCCTATTATGTGTATTTTCTACAGTCTCTCATGACACGATCATATATTATATTTTATGAAGGAAGTAAAAATTTACTCAGTAGCCTCAAAACTGCATCTATATTTTATCCCTAATTTCCATGGTGTGACCTTAATCCTTCACACTATTCACATTTTGATTTGAAGGCAAATTATGAATTTGCTTAACTTCTCATTCTTCTCCTCACGTTTGAGTCCTTTAATAACGTTACCTGATATACCTTTATAAAATCATATAGTTTGTGGGAGATATTATGCTCTTTTTGCAGATGCAAAACTCTGCAAAACAGATTAAAAGCAAAATGTAATTTACATAAGATCGGTTTTTTAGTATTCTTTTTTCTTTTTCCTAATGAGGGCTGGGTTTGATTAAGAAAGTGGCCAGTACAGATGTCAGGAAGAATGTACAGTCACTCTGTAGGATTGGATAATTTTAAGACCAAAATTCCTTAAAGAAGGTGAATGACTATTTGGTTTTCAGTATTTTGGAGTCCTGGCACAACACGAGGTCTAGACTTGCCAGGAATATGGACACAAGTTCCCACACCACACACCATCATCTGCACACTGATATCTGCACAACTCCCCAGATCAGCAACAAAGCAACTTTTATGAAGGTCATGAGAGCCTGTTGGTTGACAGTGACAAAGATCACACACTAGAAATAAGGAAGGGGACCATAAACAAGACAGCCAAGCAGGACAAAATGGAATTTCTTCATGCAGTACTGCACCCTTCCCACAGGCCAAGACCCACAGAGTGGAAAGTGGAAGAGGCACTTGTGTCAAAGGGCAGATTTGTCCTTTGTCACCTCCCCAGGCATCACTGCATCTGCTAAACTATTTATACTGTAAAGCATTCTTGCTCCATCCTTTTCCCACCCACCTTCATCTCAAAGCCAGTGGCAGGAGGACTTCCCTGGCTCCTTCAGACTGCCTCACAGTAACTCTGGAAGGGGGAGCATTGCTAACCAACACTCACAGGGAGGGGAGGGGTCTATCATTGCACAGGGACACTCTTCTCTTCCTTGCTCACCTCAAGCCTCACTGACAAACCATTTCTCCACCAAAACAGCCTCACCAGTGTTACCCACAGCTGCTCACAGGGTGTTTAAGACAAACGGTCTCTCCTGACCCTGATCCAATGCAAGCAGTTTTAACATACTAACAAATGCACAGAATGGACAAAACAACAAAACCACCCAAAACAGTGTGCTCATTGAAGCAGCAACAAACTATATTTTCAACTGTTCCAGCACTGTCACCTAAACACCTTCCTTAGGTCAAGCAGCATCCTTGAGTACTTTAAAACCACTGTTAAATTCATGTCTCAACAGTAAATAACTTAGAAACTTACCATCAAAAGGTATCAAAACTCTCTTCTTTGGAGATAATAGAATTTAGCATAAATAAAGATGTTAAGAGATTTATTTTACTTTGTCTAAAGGTTTCAGTTTTACCATCTGGAGTCAGCACAATAGATTAGAAAGGGAATGAAATCAGGGTTCCTCCATGGCCTGGCTTTGAAAGCAGAAGGACAGGACCTTGAAAAAAACTACACACCCCACAGTGTTCTAGGACTGATCCCAAAAGGCAGCCACAGAAAACAGGGAGGAATGAGCCACAGAGCATTTAAGTTTCCAAGCTGTTCTATCCATGACAACCACACCAGAAGCTCTCCTGATACACAGAATGGCCAACTGATCAGCTATATGAGTTTGCCTCTGTCACTTCACACATGGTGCACCTACTGATGGGTCGAGTCACCAACACTGCCAAGCAGCTTTCAGGGATATCCCTGTCCATGTCCTTAGAAATGAAGGAAACAGCCAACTATTTTATCAAATATTTAGAAATAGCTGAAAAATGAAAAAGAAACTTCCACTCCACAAAGGAAGAAGAACAGTCACAAATTCAGCACCTGTTCTCCACAGAATAATTAATTCTATCCTTCTTCCCACTGAGCTATCCTGAATTCAGGGTACTGGTCCTCAGTCTTGTTCTCCGCTGCTCAAGCTTCTCACGTCCCTAGTCTTCCTTCCCTCTAGGCTTATCTTCTAGCACCATTTTCTCCCCACTTCCCCCTCCATACAGTGAATTGGTTTCTTCCTTTTCTGTCCTTTGATTCTCCATTTAATCTTGGTCACCCCACAACTAAAATATTTTATTAAATAACAGCAATTACAATTAATAAAGTCCTCACAAAATGTATACAATTAAAAACTGGTATTTATAATTACAGAAATGAGTCAATCCTGATTAATTATTCTAAGTATTCCAATAAAAGATTAATATAATTTCTAAAAATAAACCAAAGTAACAAGGCAAACATAAGAAAAAGTAAGAAAATCACAGTTAGAGTTACCTTTTGTTTGTAGTATGCCAATAAATGTTTACGGTGTTTTTCTTGAAATTCTGAAATCTGAAAACAAGTACAGTTACATTAAGCTTCATAAAATTACATTTATATACCTCAGCAAATAAGTGATGGAAGAGAACTATTTCACAGTATTCAAGGTTTTCTATATTTTAATAAGTAGTTACCATATCTTCTTTAAGTCCTCTCCAAAAAAAAACCCCAAAACATTTTAATTTATTGTCATTGATAAAGTCTCATAAAGTTTATTTAAATCTAATATGACCTACCCTAGAGTTGGTAGATTTATTTCACTGGATTCATATTTTAACACTATGTTCAATAAAAAGGCAAAGACATTAGAAAGGCAGTTTAGCTGCAGTGTTTCTTATTCATTAGTGCTAAGCAAACACATAAAATTAATGCCAACATAAAAAGTAATCTGTCTTACTGGCAATTATAACATGCCTTGTAAAAATATCCTCTTAATTAAAAAATAATTGTTAGACACACTGCCTGGTGGTGTGTAAGCACTTCTGGCGTCCAAATGAGGATCATAAACCATGACACGTTAAAAGTAAAAACAGACAAGGCAAGACAAGAGCTTGAGGAACAAATTACCACAGGCAATAACTTCTAATAAATTTTCTCACGTGTTAGAAAACGTGTAGGAATAGAGACAACCAAGAAGAAACACTCTAAGAATATGAACCCAAAGTGGAGTATCCAACTGAAAAGGTTACTTTTTATTCACTGTGGAAGAGCCTGGGGGTTCCCATTGAATGCTCATCAAACAATCAGAAGTGTCTTCAGAAGAACTGATGGAAGAAAGATCCCCTCAGAAAGTGATGGCTCAGAGCTGCCTCCCCTCACTCAGAAATGTGTTCTTGTGTCTAGGAGAAATCTGTGAATATGTCAATTTAGAGCTCAGTACCAGTCAAAAAGAAAATCAGATCTTAGCAGTGATTTAAAAAGGTATAGGGGACATCATTATTTCTCTTTAAAAATGCCTATTACTATATCCTGAGTCTGCTTAACATCTCAGAAAGGACACAGCAGGTCTGGGAATAGTTCAAGATTAATCAGAGGTATGTAAGAGCCTCAGTAAAAGAATGACCACATAGAATATGAAGCTTCATGGCTGAAAAAAGACAGTTGAAGAAGGGATGCATTAGCAGTCTGAAACTAATGATTAGCACAGATGGAGTGCACTTTCCTCCAGAATGGGATTCAAGAGTATAGCAGCTTAAAACCTGAAAAAGGAAACCTTTATCACGCAGTAAATAACCTGTGCACCTCCCTTCAATAGTATGAGACAGATGCTAAAATTCAGAAAACAACTTGACAATTATGTGGGGAAAAATATCCGCCACAAGCTTCTGAAAGCAAAGGCACCAACCCCCACCCTGTGCCACAAGCTGTTGAAAGCTGGGAGGCTGTTCTGAAGATGTATTACTACACACCAGCCTTGCTCTCACGCCCTTTCCGGAGCACCCACTGTTGTGACAGGATATTAGATTAGATAAACCTTTGTCCTAACAGAGCACGAGCTGCTCTTATGTCTTTTGATGCTGGGAAAAATTCTGACCATACCTCAATGCCTTCATTACACTTCAATATGTTCCCAGTAGCTTATCTCACCTTAGTCTTTTGAGATTGTGTCCTCTATTTTCTTCCTTTAATAATTATGGAGATTTATATTCAGATGTGATTGATACTGTGGTTGCCTGCATTTGTTCAGTTTACAGAATAACTGCTGATCATGCTGTTAAAAAGTGGGTTTGTAAAGAGAGAGGAAGGCTTCATGTTTACCTTGAGTCACCTAGGCACCTGAGAAAGAGCCCTGCTGAGGAAAGAGAACAAGCTCAGCTTTGGAGAAGTTTGTGAAGCACAGAGTAGAGAAATGTGAATCCATGATCACCGCTGAAGAAAACAGGTGATCTTCCCTGGGTTACTTTTCTGCGGATCAGGGAACTCACCAAAAGATGAAACTCACCAGAAGATCAAACTTGTTTGCAGCTGGGTTCAGGGAGAATGTACAAGAAGAGATGCAGAAAATGAGGAGGCAATGAGAGTTTGGATGCATTCATTTTACCCACACAGCTCCTAAAGTTCTTGACTGGAAACTAAGCCTGAAGGAAGGAGTCCTATCTGGAGTTTGGAGAAGACAAGGAGGAAATTTACCTTGGAATCATTTAATGCATCTAGCTGAACAAAAAGGAGACCTGCTTTGACTTAAAAAAAAAAAAATAAAAAGGGAGAGAGAGCACAGTCAGCTCAGAACTGTAGCCCGCTCAGGTTTTCACTGTGTAACTTTTTATTGCTATAATAAGGGCACAATATCTGGGCACATTTAAGCTTATGGCAGATCTAATTTTTCATTGCATGGCACTGAAAGTGATTTTACACCATTAAAATAACCAGACTAGTGCTCCTTAGAGAGAGTTTGAAAAAATAAGCAGAGACCATAATGAATAATTTATGCCTTTTAAAGAACTTTGAAACTGTGGAATTAAGGAAGTAAAGATGGTATTGGGCATACATACATTTTCAAGCATTCACTCATACAATTTTTCCATTCACATAAAAATCAGTAGGAGCTGCTGATTATTTTACAGAGCTAAAAAGTTTTAAGGCAGATTCACCTGTGTTATTTGTTTTGAGTATTTATTGCATAACACATCCACTCCCATGAACAGTGCCTGAATATCAGGATTTATCTACAAAGAAAAGAAAGTATGCCAAGGTTAGCATTTTTATTTGCACGTTATATTAAATAAAGCATTTTGTAAACTGTTGCTTAAATTGATTGATGTATACAAATAAAAAAACAGACAAACCATGAGTAGGATAATACAGAAATTGAAAACAAGCCCAGTTTTCTCTAACGCCCTTATCAACCATCTGGAAGGCATTTGTTTAAATATATTACACACTTATATACTTATTCTAAGATAGTAACAATTTCCAGAGGACATTCAAGGAAGATGCTGTGGCTCCTGGAAGAGGCAATGCCTCCAGACCAAAAGCCAGGTTTCTGGTAGCCCCTCTTCAGCCTTTTTGGTTCTCACCATTCCCAGCCACACGGGTGCATCTTATAATCATTTTTGTTTCAAAGTCCTTTTTCAGAATAGTTCCAATGCTGACTGGGTTCCCTCTGTCTCTCCTGCCCACTGGGCAGCAGAATGCCATTGTGGAATAAGAAAAGAGCCTTTAAATCATAGCTGAATTTTTCAGGTATTTTATGACTTGAGACTTTTAATCAGAGATCATGATGTGGCTTCACAAATGGCCTTCTGTGCTTTCAGAAAATGCTCAGTAAGTGCTCTGCACCTAACCCATCATTGTAATAAAGATATAGTTATTATTTATGGTGAGAAAAAAATGATGCAAAATATAAAGTGAATTTCAGAATGACAGTGACATTTGGACATCTATCCAAAACTACAAAGCAGTGCAGATAACTTAAGTGTTACTTTAATCCAGAATACACGTATTCTTAATTAGTTCGTACGAAAAACAAAGAAAATACAACTCCAAAATGGTTACACTAGTTATAGCACTAAGTTAAAACAGTTAAACAGCTTTCAAAAGTAGTGAATTTAGGAGAAAACAATCTACCTGGAAAGTTCTCTTTGATGTATTATGATTAAATAATAGAAGGCAGGTTTACAACTAGCCAAAAATTGAATAAAAACCCCAAAGTAATGCCAGCATACTCAGATGATAAAAGAAGGCATCCTTCATGTAAGGAATCACTTTCCAAAATCCATTCAAAAATAACTGAAAATATTGTAGACCAAGGGTAAATTAATCCCAGAAGTACTAAAGAATCTTGAGAAGTTCAAAAAATAGAAAAATTTCAAAAGATGAATTACTGAAAGAAATAAGAAGTAAGCCACCTGTGAATGAAGCATAAGTTTTCTGGGAGTCTAAGAAACCAGAGATGAGTGCAGTCACTTGAATTAAAAACAGTGCATTGAAATCAAAGAGTTAGGCTTTGCTCCACTTAGAAATGCACAAACATCTAGAGAGATAGATACAGTATTTTTACCTACACCAAAAATATTTTAACACTGGTATAAAGTCAAACATCCAAGACTAAATAACAGCTGTATTTGCCAAACCTATTTGCAATGTGTGCTTAAATTATATCCTTTTAATAATAAAGGGAAATTGAGTCTCTAATGTACGAGAAATAATTATGTGAGGAGCTAAATTAATAAACCTGGATTTGCAATAGATTTGTATCTTCTGTTCTCCATATTCTGACATCAGCTACTCTGGTGTCCTGTACTCAATTCACCTGATGGCCTGCGCTGTTTCCTGACTGCAGAGCCGTGCACACAGCTGCCAAACGCACTTCTGATTATTGATGGGCTGTACTTGCATTCCCCTCACCAGGGGAGAGCAAGGAAAGCTGCTTTGCCTTGCTTTCCCCAGCTACTAATTTTTACAGAACTCACAGGAGGTAATTAATTGTATTTGAGACTTCCTCTGCTCTTTTGAGTTTGGTTGACATAAGCCAAAGCGTTCAAAAATTTCCATGGGGTGAACTGACAGATGGAGAAAGAGAAAAGCAGACAGACAGACAGCACAGTCTAATCTATCCATGGTATTTAAGTAAAGAAAATACAAACAAGGCGATAATACTTCATCTAGAAAATTAATATATTCATAAAAGTACATTTAGCATCTTTAAATGAAATGTATTCATAAGAGCCAAGCTCTTGCAATCTATTTAGGATTCTGTCAAAGCAATGACCTTGGTTTAAGTACCTATCAGATTTTAAAAAAATAAAACCCAAGCAGCTTCATGCTGATGTAAAAACTCTTTAAAATAAAGGTTCCTATAACACTGTTTAAATTTTATCTGTTGCGTGGAGGAGTAGCAGATGTTAATATGATATTCTACAATAATGAACAGCGAGATTCTGATTTATCATAACACTTAACCATCCTCTGGGGAAAAGCAAGTAGGGATCATGGGACATACAAGGAAGATATAAAGGTGACAAGAATGCATTACTGTAAAGATGAGAATATTTAATGTGTAGATGGTGATTGCCCCAACATACAATTTAATTAGGAGTTTTAACACATTTATAGGACCTCCTCCTCATTGGGAATTCTTCCACAGCATCAAGCTCATAAAGCTTACCAGGTATATTTCCACTCAGGTTCCTGAATTATAGAGCCATGACTTTTTTATATGCATCTTTAATTATCATTCCAATCATTTTATCTGTTCTTAATCAAGGATAAGCAATCATCATTAATGTCTTTTTTAAAGAATATGGTAATTTGCTTCCTTTCAACCCTCCAGAGCAATGGCAGCTTCTAATGAAACATCTAACATTTTTGTTAGTATCCCAATCATTGCATTTTTTTAATTCCTTTGGTATTTTTGAAGTAAATTATTAAGTTCTGTTGAAATACTGCAATTTAAGACTGATCTCACTTAAAATTAGCTTTGTTTTGAGCAACGTGTTGGACAAGATGACCTCCAGAGGTATCCGACAACTTAAATTATTGACTGAAATTAATAACAAAACTTGCAAGCCAAAGTAGGTTGATAATGAAAGCATATTAAAATATGTCTTCTAGAATTTTTATGAGGGTTTTTTCATATTTGTTTTAATATTTGATTACTGTGTGCATTGTTCCTTTGTATTATGATTGCATTTTGCCATTTTGTTGTAATTTTTTATTTTTGGTATCGTCTTCTTCACTCTAATTCAGTTCTGCAAGATTCTTCTGCGTTTACAAACATGAAACATAGTGTAACAGGTTTTTACTTTTTCATATACAGCATACAGGAGTAGAAATTTCTGCATTTAGAAATACATCAGCTCAGTTTTAAACATATCTAAAGAAATCATGCCCTTCTTCAAGGTCATCTTTTCAGGGTTAGTCCAAAATTGTCCTCTATTTCCTATACATGACTGCCTTATAGCCTAGGAGGATTTTATGCATTAGCTGTATTGAATATTAGTGAATATTTTTAGTGTTTTTTCTCTATCCTGGTAAGGTAGGCTCTTGTCTCTTAGGTAGGCATCAGTCTAGGAAAATATAAATGTCTTCACAACCTATTTATGAAATCAGCTAAGGAGAAGATGGTTCCTGGGAGAAAGGGAAAACAAACATTTCTAATGATTTATCAAGAAAGGGAATCAAAAGCCCTCATTTCTCTAGTGAATAACAAGGATTCCCTACAACATTTCAGATCCTCTCTTAATCAGGTGGCCATGAGGAAAATCATTAAACTTAAGAGAAAACAGGGGGGAAAAAAACCTTGAAAACATTGCTGTGCCATCATGCGGATTTTCTATTCAGTCCATTACACAAAATAATTCATTACAGTTCATTTTCTCTGATGTACAAATGCCAAAACCAATAAACATTCTTCCACATTTTGAAAGCAGTCACTGATGTTACACAGTAGTAGCCAGTCACATTTCTTGAAAAGTTTAGAATGATTTACAGTCCAGCAGAACCTGAAAACCTAAAAAGTCTCCTCACACTTTAATTTGAAGAAATACATACAACTAAAAGCTGTCTAGTGCATAAGTATCTAAGACTAACAACGGTTTTTCAGTAAATATTCATGTCACCATTGGCCAAAAAAAAGGAAGCATTTTGTAATGCAAATAATTTAGCTGTTAAGCAAACAACAGATTAATGTAATGCAACAATACTAAAGCTTCATTTACCTGTTTTGAAAGAACTAACGTCTGACAAGCAGTTTTACAGATCAAACATTCATCTTTTTTGCCTGTAAGGTAAACACACGTTTAAAATATACATCAAACTGAGTAGATACCGAATACCTTGTAAATAGAACTCAATGCCTAAACCTTTGTGTGGAGCTTGTGGAAGAAATCTGCAGGTTATACGAGAAATGTGAATAAACATGAATAAAGAATTTGATTCTTTAATAACTATTACACAGAGTTGCACAAGGAATATATGTGTGTGAATGTCATCGGGTCTTACTCCCACAAACAAGCATTCCATGTAAATGATTTTATGAATATCATTAGTGTCACAGAATGCAGGTGACTTTTAGTTCCGTTGATTTAAATAGGACTACTTGCCTAGTTTAATTAAATGTATGCTTAAGTGCACTAATGACTTACAGTCAACCAGATACATGGCTTTTTAGACTGGGGCCCAGTATGGTTCTCTCAATAAAATATATGACCTTAACATCAAAGAATTAATAATTTTACCTTGTGAATTCTTCCAGTGAGAAAGTAATTTTAAAAACTTTATCATTTTTAAACTCTCTTTGATTATTTGCAAACATACTAGAAAATATTTATATCAAATGCATATTATTACAATATTTATCACTGGTAATTTTACTAGCTACTTCCTTTCTGAGGATTCTGTGGATCAATGTTTATAAACATCGTTTAAGAGTAAATAAATTTTAAACGTGGTATTATGATTATTATTGAATTCCCAGCAAAAAGATATATAATCTCTCAGGCATTTTTCTGCCAAACAATATTAAGAGCAGAAAGGAAAGACGTTCAGGTTCTGGGAGCCGGCAAACTG
This sequence comes from Neopelma chrysocephalum, assembly GCF_003984885.1. Lineage (NCBI taxonomy): Eukaryota > Metazoa > Chordata > Aves > Passeriformes > Pipridae > Neopelma > Neopelma chrysocephalum. The sequence goes on along the minus strand of NW_020897804.1, from coordinate 2,521,404 downwards.
GATTTAGAGGCTGCATTTTATGATCCTCCTCCTTAAAAGCAACCCTGTGAACACAGCTAGTCAAAAGTTTTTAATTCTGAAATACAGATTCATCATTTCTTCTGTGTGCCCTTAAAAAAAAATATGACATTTAGCATGATCTCAAAGGAAAAAACATTGGTATTTGTCTGCTGCTCTTTTCTTTTGAAAAACAACTTCATTACTCCTCTGTCTTTTCCACATATCTTCGTCTGAGCACATCAAGTTCTGTTGAAATACTGCAATTTAAGACTGATCTCACTTTAAAATTAGCTTTGTTTTCAGCAAGGTGTTGAACAAGATGACATCCAGAGGTCCTTGACAACATATTCTTTGACTGAAATTAATAACAAAACTTGCAGCCAGAGTAGGTTGATAATGAATATCACAGAATATGACTCTGGAATTGCACATGACACAAGAGCTTCAAAATATCACCTCCAACCCTCCCTCACGCTGCTGAAAAATTTCCAGGAACAATATTGAGCTTTAAAACAACTTAAGACTACTTGCAAAGCCTGCCCTAAACAAATCCTACGCTGTGTAAATTGCCCATTCTCAGGATGAAAAAGCAAGTCCTTTTCCAAATTAGCCAGAAGAGAATGCCTTTGATTGTTTGTTTAACAACCTTATGAATCACAAGCTTCCAGAATAGTTTTATCAAGGCCTCCAGTTTCCCGTGCCCAAGGCTTGCTCTCAAAGCCAGACTCACCTGGAGGTGGACACTGGCGGCCTTCAGTATTTAAAGAAAATCAATAGCAAGGATTGAAAAGGTTTATCAACAGCATTCGACAGACATGAAGGAATGCTCAGGTCCTTCTTTTTTTTTCCACAACGAGTCAGAAATACGAAGGATAAGGTGAGAGGGTGTGCACGCCAGCACTGCCCGCTCCAGCAGCCATTACCTTTCTGGAGGCAAATCTCACAGAAAACGTGGCCGCAGCTGGTGAGGCAGAACCGCGGCGTGGGCTTGCGGGGCTCACAGGAGCAGGAGTTGCAGAACACCGGGAGGGCCATGGGCCGGAGGGGCAGGAGGGCCCGGCAGCGAGCCGGGGGCCGGGGCAGACGCGGTCCCTCCTCAGGGCGAGCCCCGCGGCCGCCGCTCCGCCATTGCCCGCCCGTCTGAGGCGGCCCCGGGGGAGGGGGGACCGCCCGACCCGCCGCGGGGCCTGAGGGGCGGCGGAGTTCGACCCTCACAACCCCCCCCAAAAAAAGTTGTATTTTCTGGCCTCTCGCTACCAAACTGGAGCGGTGCCCACGCAGAATATCCTCTGCGAGATTCCCCCTCCTTTTCCCAAAGGTCACTAAGCAGTAATCTTACTCTAAAGTCTCAGAATTTTTAATACAGAGAAATTTAAAATCTTGGGAAACTCCTATTTTTATTTTTTTTAGATTCAGGTCCCTAAGTGGGACCTAACTAGGAAAAACAGAGCAGTTACTACTGCCAGCATGAACTCACAGGAATGACCCAGCTGGCAGCAGGTGAACACTTCTCACAAATCAGTCCCTCCATCTCCAATCTCTCAGCCTAGATGCTCAAGGCAAATCTAAAAAGTTCCCTTATAGACATGAGCCTGGGAACAAAAAAAAAAAAACAAAAAAACCAAAAAAAAAAAAAAAAAAAAAAAAAAAAAAAAAAAAAAAAAAAAAACCAAAAAAAAACAAAAAAAAAAACCAAAAAACCATAAATACAGAAAACCAAGGACTCCAGATTAGTTTTATGACATATTATAAATTCTCTTCTCCCCATTAGCCTTTCCATCTTTTATCTTCCTTCCTTCCCCACTGCCCAGCTCCTGCTTTCCTCCTAGTAATTCTTTTTGCATCTCATGTTCCCTTGCTCTCAACCCCCTATGGGTACTCAATCCTGACTCATCCCAATCCTGACTTCAATTTAAGTGCTGCCTCAGTCACCGAGTCCTCCTTCTAGATTTAGCTTTACATCTGTAGAGGGGGGGGAGAACTGATAAAAGATGAGATTCAAGGGGTAAAAATGTAAGGGGAAGACACAGGTTGTGACATAGAGAAACCGGAGTTAGAATCCGAGTAGAAGATGAGAGAAGCTTGAGAGTTATATACAAACAATTTTCTCACAGGTGCGGGGTTTCTTCGGCTCTTCAATGTTATGTGATGCGCAGTTTTTGAATCTGAGCTTGACCCTCACAGCCTTAAAAGAAGTTGTTTTTCTCACCTCTCACTACCAAAGCGGAGCAGTGCCCACGCAGAGGGTCCTCTGAGAGATTCCCCCTCCCTTTCTCAAATGTGGGGAAGTGACCTGGGATCTCAGTGCTCCAGGCAGGGGCTGCAGCAGGAGCCCCATCCTCCTCATTCCTCCTGGCCAGCAGGTGTGTGGAAAAAGGTTGTGAATTCCACTCCCTTAAATGTAGGAATCCAGGAAGGTTGTTAATTTGCTGTCACAGCTTTGCTATGGCATCTTTCAATGAGGAAAAAGAGCAAAACAAGGAGTTTTGATTTTCATTTCTTAGACCAAAAAAAAAAAACAAACCCATATTTTGCTAGTTTCCCTTGATGAAATTTTTAGGAAAAAATTCCCTTACAGATCTAGGTGCAGTGCAGGCTGTAGCTCTGGGTATGTCAGAGCCACAAACTGCAGAGGAGGAACCTCTGTCTTTTAACTTCACGAAGCCTACTGCCCCCAAAGTGCGTCCCAAAAGAGTTGCAATTCAGCTTCTGCTTTACAGAGTTAATTAAAAATCTTGAAGGAGACTGAAAACATTTCATCAAAGCAAAGATGTTTAATCACTATTACTATTGTTATTATTCTAGATAAAGAATGAAGCACTCTCAAGCTGTATCCAAGGCTCTGAGTCTCAGTGCTAGTTTGAGCATAGACCTAATTAATAGAGAGAAATACAATCAGCCCCTTTATAAATTCTGATGTAGTGGCTGTCCTGGTTTAAAAGCCTAAGTGTATTGTGAGATAAGTTAAGTTTGGCATTGGGATGTGGTTAGAAGCCTTACACTAAATATCAGCTAAAGTCTGAAACACAAGCTTGTAGCAACACTATTAAACTTTTTTCTTGGACTTCATATACCATATGGTTGTAACACATATTTCCTTCTTTCCCACCACCAAAGATACTTTTGAAAGACAGGTTGTGAATGACTGATCTATGAAAGTAAAGTTAATAAAACTTATTTACTGGTTATTCCGAGTGACAACTTTAAAGTCTCAGAATTTTTAATGTAGGACACACCTCAGTGAGTAGCTTTATAAGATTTTATTTTGATTGATTTGTCTCTACTTTGTATCAATTTTATGGATTCTCACAGCTGTATTTTCATTACTGTACTGGAAATGTAAGTGAACTCATAGGGCAGTGTCATTTCCTTGCTGATGAAAACCACAAGTGAGAAAATAGAAGAAAGAAAGAAAGCAGTGCCTTTAAAACAGTAATTGTTTACAGATATTCCAGCTTTCACTACCTTTTAGATAAGCAAAGGGTCTGGAAAGAGAAGTAGGAAACCAAACCATAATACTTTGCTATCACAGTGCTCTAGAAACTTCTTCAAGTTTCATGTTTTTATATGTAACCACCTCCAACTCCTCCTTACACTACTGCTGCTTTGTCAAGCTAATTATCTGGATTTTTAACCAGAGCTTTTGACTTCTCATTGTATGATACTGTAGTTACACTGCTAGTTAAATTAAGGCATAAAGATGTATGTAACCAAGCTGCAATAAGTGAAATGGAAAAATAAGTCAAAAACTGGTAAGTTCTTTAGGCTGTCATATTACAGTTGCTAAATAATTAAAGTAGTAAAAATTCTCAACACAGAAAGAGACTGAAGAATTTTCTGCAGGAATGAATTAAAACAAAATGTGTAGGCATTGTTTACAAAAAAACCCTGTAATTTGGTTTATTTTGGCATACTTCATAAAGAATATAATTTAAATGAGCAACTGTGGGAGATGTCTGATCACAATTCCATAGCCTAATCTGGAAGTGAAAAGTAAGTACAACTCCAAATTGCTTGTCTGGGTCTCTCTCTTCCATGATAATTGCTGCCGCCACTGATCAGTTGAATATTTTGAAAGAAAGCAGTCACAATTACATTTAGGTGTTACCCATATATAGATTGAGTTCAAGACACTCTCACCAAATTAAGCACCACAGGGGATATGGGTTATTTCTCTGCCTCCTGTCTGAATTGTGGTCAGTCTGAAGTGCTGAACTCTTTGTGGTAGTACCAAGTAACATTAGTAAGCAAGTATAGAAATTTTAAATCCTAGGAAACTTTTTTTTTTAGATTTCTATTTTAGATGTAACAATCCTGAGTTGAACGAAATGCTGCCTTAGTCACTGAATCTTTCTTCTAGATTTAGCTTTACATCTGTATAGGGGGAAAAAAAGCTTATAAAAAATTGGATTAAAGGAATAAAATGTAGTGGGGTATAAGAGGTTGTGACATAGATGGAGAAACCAGAGTTAGAATCAGAGTAGAAGATGAGAGAAACTTGAGAGTTCTATGCAACCAATTTTCTTTTAGTTACAGGGTTTCTTATGATGTTCAGTGTTACATGATGTGCAATTTCTGAATCTGTGCATTTACTTTATAGAATTTAAACAAGTTTCTTAGCTATAAAGAAATCTCTGAGAGATTTGATTTGCCAGATTCCAACAGAGATGAGGATCAGTGTTTGTACTATAGCCCACCACAAAATATTGCTGTTGGTTTCTTCACTTGTCTTCCGAAATTTTTCTTCACGTTCCTGAAGAATAAAGGAAAAGCATAGTTATTACCTTTTAGCATCTACATGTTTCATGCTGCTATCCAGGTAACTAGACAAACATCCCTCTTCTGCATAGTGGTGAACAAACACTTCATGTTGATAAAAACGGAAGTTTCTATTTATCCATATGGTGGGTATCTTTACAAATCAAAACTGAGAAGCAGACACACTGTATCCTCAAGCAGAAAGGCAAACAGAACTTCCCTTATTCACAGAAAATATATTGTGCTAAATATGTCCCATTAGTACAGGCTTTAACCTTCTTAGGTTTACAGTCACATATTGCTGTCAAGAACCCTTTTGCAGCCAAATTTCTATTTTTAGGTAACTAGTCGATATATTTCAAACACAGTCTGACTGCCTGCGTACGAATGGAAAAGTGAAGAGAACGGGTGTACACTTGTTTGAAGGAGGGCTTTATTTCTAACTGCATGGAGATTTATAAATATACACTCAGTCATTTCCTTCCCCACTCCAATAAAGTTTGTGCACATAGACCTGCATGGAAACAACAGCTGGAGACATCACCCACAGCGGTACCTGCCACCTGCTCAGCTGCTGGGGCTGACTGGCCAAGAACACTCTTATTTGGAAAACTCTGCTTTAAAATAACACCTGCTGCTATAAAATAACACCTGTTGCTATAAGCGTGAGTTCTCAGTCATTAATTAGTTTTTAGGTTACTGCTTAAAAATATTTTGCAAGGTAATAGAGACAATTTTGGTTAAATACCAATAGATTTTTATGTGTTAGTTAAAAATAACACTGCAATTGAATAATAAACCTCATAATACTTAATAAATCAATAAGCCTATGTACAATATTTTTTAATGTTTCCATTAGGGAACATACATACTCTTTCATAGTCTTGTTCTTTGGATACATGGTGCATTTGCTCAATTAGATGTTCTAGTCTGATATTAACTTCATCCACTTTTTCTTTGGCTTGAACAGCAGATTCATCCAAAAAATGCTCTCCAACTCTAATGTCCAAATGTATACGCTGAAAACAGAAAATATATGCTCATTTCTGTGTCATCTGCTTTTTCAAAATTCCTAAATTCAAATTAAAAATGAACCAATGGATAATTTCCCTTAAGGTTCATTACAGGAAAATAGTTTTAATTTCTTATAAAAATCCTTCCTAAAATTAGAATCAGGTGGTAAATTTAAAGTGCTTCTTAATTTTATTTTTAAACTAGTTATACAAATTTACAAACTTCACTAATGTTAGGGCGTTATTTTATGATAGTATTGATTCAACCACCATGAAAATGTTTTCTTTGTCCAAAATAGTTAAAAAAATAAAGACCATAAGGGATGCTTATTATATTTCACATTCCATTCTAATATTGCAGGAATTACATTCTTCAATGCAGGAAATTTTTTGTAGATGCCCTTCTGGGTTTCCTCATGTAACTGTTGGGACTGTAAGACTGGAAGGAGATGAGCTGTATCACTATTTGCAGTTTAACATGGGTATCCATAGGGTATCTTTTTCTTTCTCCACACTATTTATCCAGAATGAAGTATCTCCCAATATCCTGTAAGCTGTTGTATGATCTATGGCAAAAATGCCTGAACCCAGTCAAGCAATAGAACCATAGAAAGAAGAGTGAAGAACAGAACTTGCAATAGTATGCAACTTATTTTGTCATGAATGAAAAATTTTGCTAAAATTAATAGGAGGAATTTCTTCTAGAAGCCAATTTGTGCCTAAGAGAAAATAAAAAGGTTTTAGCCAAGCAAATAATCTGCCAGACATCACCCACAAATGAAGAGCAGATCTTTCAGCTGTCTTGGAGTTAGCTAACTGTATAGCTAGAAATCCGTCTCACAACCTTATCATCCATTAATTTATTAATTATTTTGGTTTGAAGGAGTTCAGATAACCATATGGTTCTTACAGAAGACCACTGAAAAATTTAACTTAGTTAAATAATGTTTTTCTTGTGTGACCTTTGTTCTTGCAAGTATAATTATAAGAGCAGTATTTTCCTTTTTAATTTCTGTGTTCTCAAGCTAAACAAACCACCTCATTTAATATTTGTGATATTAACGTTCTCCTTCCCCACATCTGTTCACTTCTTTTAAATAGGATGACCAGAACTCTACATGGTGCATGTATCATGTAAAATCATGTTAATACAGCTCCATTTATACCAGATAAAAATCACCTGCATATCCTCAGAATCACATTCATGGTGTGTAGTTAACTATGATCAACCAAAGCTTTATCACCCTTACCCTCTCTAGTTGATAAACTCCACCAATTTTTTTTCTTATTAGAACCTGAGTGCTTTTGCAATGTGTATGCTTAAATTTCCATTCATTTCTATCAATCAGTCTGTAAGAACACCTAGTTATTCCAGTATAAGAATCCCACTTCTGTACTGTTCTTCTCATTTCTGTGTCATCTACATGTTCCCAAAGTACACAGCTTGTATGAAATTTGACCTACCTCAACACATTTAAAAGATGTTTATATTTAGCTGGTTATCTAACTCTTTTGCAGTCAACTTAATTAACAAACAAACAAACAAACACTCTAGAGAGTAATTCTCACCTGTTCAACTATCTTTTGGGCTAAGGCATATATTTTCAAAACAGAATTTATATTTTTTTTTTTCTGGGATAGATTAGAGCCATGATACCACCTCTGATGGGTTTTTTCTTTTCTTCTCAAAATCTGCGTTAAGACCAGCTTTGCTGGTAGTACACAATAACAAGAATGCTAATATATTTTTCTTTGAATATCTCTCAAAAATTGAAATGTTAAGTTTTCATTAGGAATTCAATCTAAGTTAGTGAAGACATGGAACACCTTTATGACAAATGTTTGTGTTAGTCTTAGAAGTGTTTCATATCGGTCTTTTTGAACCAAATTAGTCATTCTTATTGATCAGAATCACATTCAAAGCACTTTAAAAACATTAAGTCTCTCTATCATTATTAGTCTTGCCTCTTGAAAGCCGACTTCTTAAATAGAAGAGAACAGAGTCTTTTTATCTCTTGATCTACAAAATTCTGGTTTTGTCTTCTTTAATCACTAGGAAATGTCAAATTATCTGCTAGAAGTTAGTCCAACTTCTAAGCTAGTTTGTAATCTCTGTGGTTTGTAAACAATTTATGGTTACAACAAAGAATATTTAAGAAATATACCTACCAGTTTACTTCCTGCAATTGCCAGAAGTCTTGTGGAGTTTGACTGGAAACAGATAATGTGCTCCCCAGAGAGATGGGATGTAAAAGAAAATGTTCCTTGTGGCCCATACAGTTTTGATAATAGTACCTGCAATTTAAATTTTATATATGTTGGGTTTGTAAATTGTAAATACCAATAAAACTATCAAGACAGTACTGTGAATTGGATCAAAAAGGAATCAATTAGCCTCCTGACATCATTAAATTTATCTGAATTTCAGGGTAGATTTAGAGAAAATTAAACTATTTTAGTTCACAGTGAACACTGAAATGTTATAGAATTCTGCAGTGTACAAAGCCATTGCTCTCTAAAGCATGCAAAGTTTGAAAACTAAAACCTCATCTAGGCACAGAAATATATTGTCCATTGCTGGAAAGGCTCAGGACTTCATGGCAACACAGGCAGCTGCTCTACATGAGGGCCACACCCAGCCTAGGGAAGATCTCAACTTTCACAGTTTTGTTTATCATCAGCTTTCCTTTCTGCTGCTCAAGTACATTCTGTACCGTTTTACTTCATTAGTGAATTTTCTTTTTTTTTCTTTAACTTGTTTTCTCAGTTGTCACTGACTGTTCTTAATAACACACTTTCCGAAATCTGATGGTAATGCAAAAATTGACCATGCACATAATTATCAAATATCGTAATTTCTATTTACTTTGATAGAAGTCACGAGGTTCTTAAACCTTTCAGCATCAAAATACCAAACTAGCTGGTAAACTGTAGATTTACTTTTTCTCCAGAAGTGTCTTTTCTTTTTAGATAGTGCTGCCTGCCAGTGCCAGAAGTCAACATATAAATCCTACAGAAACATTCATAGAGCATATTTACCTCACCAGAAGGAGTTGAGACAGTCACATACATTCCCAAACCAGGAGCAGATTCAAGAAAGTCGTGTTTATGTATATCCCAGCGTTGTACTTTGTAATTCCCTGAATAAGAACATGGATAAATCCATTAAATAAAACATAGCTTAACATTAAACATCTTCATTGCTTTTTCAGGAAAAATATAAAGATAAATGATTAACATTAAAACAATATATGTATTTCATGTGTTTATGATTAAAAGTGCTCAGGGGCACTTTACAATACTGTGAAATGCAATAAATTTTTACTACACCAGAAAATGTTCTAGAGTACTACAAATAATGGTTAATTAACAAGAAGTACTTTCTGATTACTCCTAAAACTCTGGCAAGATTAACCTCCAGAAGGCATGCTGAGACCCCCAAAAGCATAATGTGCTGTACTGAAATTACATTTTTTGGATTGTTTTTCATATTTATCACATTATTTATTAAAGAAAAAGATTATTCTGTATTATTTTTTGCTATCCCCTTGAAATCTTGCATGTACAGTCTTGTAGATTAATTTAATGTGCCTGTGGTATCCCAGGTGAAATGGAACTTTAGTACATCTTGAATTGTTTCTTTCCAGACTGGCATTAATCAAAAAAGTAACTCTCTCATTCATATGGGGAAAACCATGTTACGGAAATTCTGTTGTCAATGAGTACATCAGTCAGAATGTATAGAAACACACATGGAAGCAGCAGTTCCGCAGATGTAGAATTAAAAGACTGTTTAGTCAGTAGAGCACTCTGAAAACCTGCATTTTTTTTTTGAGTGATGGACACACACAATGCGTGAGGACTTTATTCCTACTCCCTGCTGTGGGGAGTAATTTTCAGTGTGCCCTTTCCTTAGCACTAATGTTTTAGTATATTCATCAGTAACAGAATTTCCTGTTACATTAAAAGTTATCTTTATTATTGCATAGGTTAGATAATCATAGAGCACTGACAGGTACCTACCAAATACCAACGTGTCGCTGGGAAGATCTTCAATTATACATTTCTCTTCTCTTTCTCCAATGTGAAAATACAAAGCAAGTGAAAAAGAAATCCAGAAGTTCATAAATAATCCTATCAATTGGCTTTTCATGTTTTTTTTAATATATCCCTACTGTACTGCTATTGAAGAGAAATAGTTACATACAAATGCCTGTAGTCCTGTGGTTGTTCCTTGTTTGCTTCTTATCAGTGTATTTTTGAGAGAGAAAAAAACTGTGAGAAAAGGCAGCTGGTGGTTACACGTTTATAAATAACTGCAATATGTTCTGGAGAATGAGATAACATGAAAAAGACACCTTGTAAAATCTTTTTTCTTTCCCAGCATCTAGACTAAAATTTTATTTTATGCACTTACAAGAGCATGAAACTGAAAGGGCCTCTCAGGTACTTGAGATCAGTTCACTAGATTACTGTAAGTAACCACACTGGCTATCTCTTTCCAAAAACTGCTCAATTTTCAACTTAAATGAAGTTATTAAGTTGTATTTCCTATTTATTCTGGGCTATTATTCCAGAGCTTCACTCCTCTTTTATTAAGAAATCTTGTAATTTCCATCCTAAATCACTGGACAAATATATGCGCCTGCATAAAACCACAGGGACTACATGAAAGGTCTGAAAGAAATTTAAAGAAGTCAAAAGAACTTGAACAGTAAAAGAATCTGAAACATTATTCAATATGATACTTCGGGGAAAAAATAACATTAACACTTTCAGGATAAGATTTTTTTATATAAGAATGTCTATTTCTTAGTCACTGCCTAATAAATTCTCTAGAGAAAGCTATAGAGTAACTTGAACAAAGATTGAGGTTTTTATTTTTATCCTTGGTGCTAATATAGACCAATGCGTTTGCCTGATGACAAACTCATCTATCACTCAAATGTTCTTTGTCTTATAAACTGAGATCTCTTTGTCTGAAAGGTTGGCTTCAATGTCAGAGGATATGTGGTCGTTTTCCAGCGGGGAGGACCCACCTGTGGGATCATTTCCAGTAGGGAGCTCAATTTTGTTTCAGAAGCTCCTGTTGGAAGGGTCTGTAGTTTGATCACAGTCTGCCCAACCCTACCGTTGTCCTCAGCAGCACCTGGCATTTGCAGGGCAATGGTTCAGTGATGCCCTTGAAGTGTCTTTGATGAACCTCTCGCTTGACTTCTGATTTCTGTCATCTTGACTTCAGGGTATGGGATGACGTTACCTCAGCTGCACATATACGGGTCATATATGTAGGACACAGTGCCACAGAATAGAAAACATTCCTTGATGGAATTTTACCAACATTTATTTTGCTTGAAAAGGTGGAATTTGGATTTTATTTTATGTTTTATTTTTGTGTAGACCAGGTTGTTCAGAGCCCCATCCAGCCAGGCTTTGAACACTTCGAGGCATGGGGCATCCACAACTTCTCTGGGAAACTTGTTCAAGTGTCACACCATGCTCACAGTAAAGAATTTTTTTCCAAATATGTAACCTAAACCTGCTTTCTTTCTGTTTGAGCCCATTCTCCCTTTTTCTATCACTACAAATCCTTGTAAAGAGTCCTTTTCCATCTTTTTTGTTCTCAGTAATGAGGTACCTTATTCCATTATAGGAATTTAATTTGGTGTTGATTATTTCTGTAGGACCACAGTTTAATTCTGTGGTGACTTTTTGACTACTACACTTACCTTTAACCATGTTTTCCATTCTGCAATAATATCTGCCAAGGCATCAAAGCTGATCTTTCCTATAAAACATTCTTGAAAAGAATTGTCTTTACAAATCCATTTCAAGCTTCCTCCCAAAGTGCTTTCTGAGATTAGCTTAACTCAGGAATTAATTTGCCCATTTCCTTCCCTAAATCTCATGTTTTTAGGACCACAGCATCTTGGCTGCCAGCCATCTGTAACACTAGTTGTAAAGGAAAAGAAAGGAAGAGCTTCTCTATGCCTCTTCCTGGTCCCCAGATTTTTAAGAGAATTCCAAGACTGCAGAAAGTAAAAGCTACAAGGTCCTAACAGTATCCACACAGGGATAATGTACCTCACTAATCAGTTTAATAAAGATATATTATAAGAAATATGCTCCATCATTAGAATGTGCTTCACTCACTGTATCCATAGTCTTGCCAAGTAATGACTCCATGCCTGGGATTTGCAAAGGCAATACCTGGAATGATCTATGGGCAAACATTACATAACTACAAGGGCATCCTTAAAGAATGTCATATGTACCAAGGTCTCCTGAAGTCACAGCTTACAAAAAATCCCATATCCAGGTAACTGGCTGGATAGAAAACTTCTGCTTTTAAAGGAAGCTGCAGTGAATATTCGTGTACATAAACACTCTAAAGTAGCAAAGTTATATATCACTGACTGGAGTTTCCTGAAGTGTGTTGGCTTGTTATATATTCACTTCCCTTTCTACTCCACCACTCCCTCTCATCCTTTCTCCTTCAGTGTCCTTTGGGAAACTTTTGTCTCCAGGAGTTCGAGTAAACACTGGGACTTCTCCACTCTCAGTTCTTTTCTTGTAGGACTGAAATCCCAGATTCAGGTCATGTATACAATTGCAAAGGCAGATATTCTTTTACTGGACCTGACCCTCTATTTGCTCTGGGCACGTGAAGAAGCAAAACTCTAATGTTAAGAGAACTTCCAGGAATTTACCTCCAAGGATACCTGTGGTTTGTGGGTTTGTTTTTCCTAAGGCATTTAGGATTTAGACTTGAATCTGAGATCTGCCCAAAGCCTTTATTGAGCCTAATTTGTCACTCAACAATCAATAAATTTGAAATTAGTTCCTGTCCTCAGAGAGTATTTAAATATATACTTCGATGTACGCATAGGTTTTCTGAGACGATGGTAAATCTGTAAAAATATAGTAGTAAAAATGTAAAAATATAGTGTGACAGAAAACACAGAATGATTAACATTAATATAAAAAGAAGAAAGAAAAATATTGGTAGTTAACTAAACACAAAATAATGTAGTTACACTATTCCCATTATAGAGTGGAAACAGGGGAACCTGGAAAAAAACCAACCAGATATGATAAAAAGAGTAAGTGAAACAATTTTGAACAATGGGCAACAGTGGGAGTCTGAAGAATGAGAGATGTAGAGATTCCTACACTGAGCTCTGAAAACTGTGTTTAACATCATTTGGAGGAGCAACTAATTCTAGTGTCATAAACTTTCAAATTTATTTGGGTCTTTGCAAGATTTATCTCCTGGAAAGAAATACAGAGAACCTTTTGAATGTTTCAGCCCTGTGGAGAATGCAGTGTGCTCCCTTAAGGACGTGAGAAATTTTCTTGTATTTGGCATATTCCTAAAAGAACCTTCTCAAATCAACTCTCCTGTTCAATATCTGCGCTGTATATTTGTAAAACTGCAGTGTGCTGTAAAAGTTTTGTGAGCTGACTGCAAACTTATTTTGTTGAGTAAGTATTATTCCAAAATCCTTTTCCTGGTTGGTAGCCACAACTCTTCATAAGCCATATGTTACATTCATTTTATAACAGTTATTCGAGCATTAAAGCTTGCAGTCAGGAACACTTTCTGGCATGTTGTGTTTTGTTATCATTGTCTATACCTGAATTTTAGATACTATTAAAAAATTCTAAATTTTCTCGGTAAAAAGTGGAAAAAGAGCAAATAACAAATAGCAGCAACACATTTAAAGAAATGTGGACAATATTTACTGCATATATAAAGGTAATGATATAATTTACGTTATAGTCAACAGCATTTATTTTGAGATAGTTGTCTTATGAGTGACACACACCAACAATCAGTTTTTGAATCTCAGCTAACACATTTAATTCAGTTCAAAAGTTTTCTAGTAGTATCCACACTTCTATATCTTTCTAGTAATTTTGTTGGCTGAGTGTCCTCATGGCAGTTATTCTTCTCACTTTTGATAAAAAAAAAAGAAAAAGACATTTTCATATATTCGTAAGTCTCAAGACAAGTTTACTCACTTCCACTATTGTCTTAACCACGCTGCAAACATCTGGTCACTCTGACTTAGGTAAGTAGTTTCTGAAGAAATGCATGTTAAGCATATTTAGAAAGACAAGAAAAATGCCAATAAATTATAAAAACATAATTTAGATGAAAAAATTAATTTCTAGGTATAAATATCTGTAGATAATCAAATTACAGCATTTAAGAAGGCTATTAGTTTAGATGTTGTGATTGATTTTTATTCATGTGAAGTACGTTTCCAAATGTCTTCTTTTCTGCCACTAGAGGGTACTCGAAGAACTTACAGTGTATTGTAGGAAGGATTTATTTGGGGGTTTTTGGTCTGTAAGTGATCGAGTACTATTGACATACTAAACCTTAGAAATTTAACCCCCTAAAATCTTGACATTAAATAGCAACTTTCAAAACCACTCTTATACACCTTTTCATCAAAATAGTGCAGCATATCCAAATTCTAAAGAACACTGAGTGACATGTAGTTTAGATTTAAACTTATCCTACTTTTAAATTATCTAAGTTATTATCTTTTCTTTATTTCAGACACAGTTTTCTGGTTCACATGGCGTTTCTTCATCCAGATTTGGACAAGGTGTTCCATTATTGGCAGGCTGAAGAAGCACAAAACGAGTTCTGATCTTGGTCCCTGTTTCTCTGCAAACACCCCTGCAGAGTCCCCAGGAAGACCATTGAGAAACCTCACAGTCCAGGGGTGTTTCTGCAATACACACAACAAAAACGTAACTTTACATGAAGCTGTACTTGAGTCAAGTACACAGTTGGAAAAGCATTAAGGAATTATGATCAAATAGCATCCTTTCTTTTAGAAAAAATACATGTGATAATAATAAAATCCATATGTTGTCTCATAAATTAAAAAAAAGATCTGGTTTCATCTCCTAAACTTGTGGACAATGATATTATTGTTATTGCAATCTAGAGCATGTCTGAGGTATTATATCAGTAGTGCAGCATATTATCTATTGAACTGAAAATACAAAATTCCTTTAAAAGAAAACTACACTTAAAATAATTGCACTCAAAAGGTTGAATTAAAAAACATTTACTGTCAATTTTATAACTCATTTGTCTTTTAACGGCTTACTAAAAATGCTGGGATTAAAGCTTTTCTCTGGTTTGTTTGGGTATATTTATATTTCTTAGCTATTGTTCCAATAGTTGGTCATATCGAATTCCATTTTAATTTTGTTGCAATTTTGCTTCAGAAATAAAGTCCCATTTCTTACATTAAATCATCTTGCTATTGTTTAGTGTGTATACTACTCTCCCTTTTGCCAATAAAGATATTCTGTCACTGTAAGCTTTCTAATACTAAAAGGGGTTACAGTATAATTTGCCTCGAGAAAAGAAATTAGAAACTCTGAAGTACTTTGCACAATGTATGCTTCTGGTAAAAATATATCTCATAAAAATATCGGTGAGTATTCCTTAGCAGAATACATTAAAATATTGCTTGTCACAGGAAGTTGCATGAACACTTCCTGTTACAGCATTTGTGGGTAAAATAGGTGTGCACATCTTTAAATGCCACACTAAGTGTGTGACACCTGGTATAAATCTCTGGCATTACAGTGAACTCACCACTTCTGCTGTCATCACTCATTCCTGTTTCTAGAAGGCATGAGGGACACAACTTACCTCTGGTAATTAAATCTGTCTTTTTGATTCTGGAATATGTTTTTAAGCAGACTGATTTACTGGTTAGCGTACAATAAAGTGGAGATTTGTGATTAAAAATTAATTTTGAAATACCATGCTTTAAATGCATTGTTTTAAATTTATTCCCTAAAGAGGGCCAAATGTTCATTTTGAATGCTGTGGGACAGACATAACTGCAAATGAGATATGTAAACAGTCACTTTGAATGTGTCTTGTTTACTAACAGAAGTACATTAAACCACTATAAATTGATAAATACCTTTATTAAAGTAAAAATCACACATCAGTTGTGTAGAGAATGAGCTTTATTTTAGTGGCTGTGAGGTGTCCAGCACAGACCCATGCAATACTCAGACATTCTGGAGAAGCTCTTGGAACATAGCAACTCTTCTGGGAGTGCATTGCTCCCTTGGAGCTAATATTGGGTTTTAACCATACATTTTTTAATTCAGGGATTTGGAAATCACCCTTAAGACTGACTTGAGTCAGTAGTTTGCATATCTTCCTACCTGGTCAAGGTTATTAGCTAGTATTTTTAAGAAAATAAAAATGAGAATCTGATTTTTGTTGTCAGGATTTATGTTTCTATCGCAAATAAGTCCAAAACAATTGAATTATATCAATTTTTATTGCACATAACTGGCAAACCTTGTGATCCAGAAGGAGACAACAATAATAGTTCTTGGCTTCATCATGTAAAAACTTAAGGGTGAATATTTACTTCAAAGTTGCAAAGAGTTTTGGAACTCTGATTCTGATCAAGTGTCATTTGTTTCTCATAAAATTCACTGATCTACACTGATACAAAGGCTTGAGTAAGCTCTTACTGTGGATGCAACCCAATCCTTTGAACCACAGCTCAAATATGCAATCCCTCCCTTAGTCTTTCAGGAATTCTCTTTTATGTCAACTGGCTTGTTTTATTTCCCATGTGTGAGTCTGGAAACTATTCCTATGCAGATAGGAGAGTATTCTGCCTGATCACCTGTTTCATCCACATCACCTGCCAGATTTCCACATATTTCTGAGTGAATGAAAATAACAGAATTGAGAACATCAATGAACTAATCACTTACCTGAGACAGAGTCTATTATTTCATTGCTTTTGGCTGGAAGATTAATAAAAGGTGCAGAAAGACCCAGCTGGCTTTTCTTTATTTTCACCATTGTTACTTGAGCAATAGGTGGCAAAATTTTGAGTTTTGGATAATAAAATGAGTTTGCTGGGTGACTTGGAGAGGAGCAAGTGATCTGCAAAATTAAAAGGGGAATATTAACCAAATGACATCGTATTAGTAAGAAGATAACTGTAAAATCATGTTTATACATCATGCAAGTTTTTGGCAAGTTAATTGAGTACAACGAGTTTCTGTGAACCTCAGTTCTCATAACTATGCTGGCAGTCCTAGAATTTTTATGCAGAATTCTTTGAGACAGGGAACAATGAATTTCATCCACTTTGGATAGCAAACTGTGCTGGGAGGTACTGAAAACACAGTAATGTATGGAAGGTTTGATGGAAAGAACTGGCTGAGTATTAAATAATAATATTAGGTCTGCTGTCATATGGATATAGGAGGCCAAATGCATTGTTTTACAGATTCTCTGTACCTTTTCTCATTACTCATTAGCACAGTATTTGTCTCGGGGAAAACTGACCTTTAAGAAGGGATTACTGAATACCTATAGTATTCAAAACATTTGAATCAAAATCCTCTGTTCCCCACCATTTTTAAATGGCAAAAGCAAAGTTTGAGGCATATAGAGGATCAAATGAGCAAAAGAGATTGGGGTCATTGCAATAGCAGTGAAGTTCTTTGCTTTCCTTTAGGTCCTTTCCCTCAGATGCAAGTTTCAGGTTTCAGCAGTGCTTTCAACTGAACTCCTCCTCACATCAGTATTCACTACTAAGAATTTTCCTGTTTAGATACATATTTCATAATGTCAGGACTCTTGCGAGTATTTTTATTTTCTTGGTGCTTTAAGGATTGTTAAATGTCATCTAAAAACTGTCAGCTTTTCTATAAAGTTATTAAAATGTAGAGACAAGTTTTTGTGAACCATCTGCATCTACCTAATAAATTTCAAAGATACAGAAAATAAACAAAATCAGTAAGTTTATCAGCTGTGTAATAAATCCATGTGTAGAGAGCATCAGCATCCTAGATACTAAAATCAGTTTCACAATTATAGAATAGTTATCCTTTAAAGGGAAATATCAAAACATATCAGTATGAAGTGCTAAACTATGGAACAATACCTACCTCTTGAACTGTCTCCTGTGGAATAGTGGCAAAGTTTGGGGAGGAAAATGTGAAACCACTATCAGTTCCAGCATCATATGGATATAGATCTACTGACACTTCATCCATCCAGTGGTCTCCTTCACAGAGATTTAGGCTGTCAATACCCACAAACCAGTCAGGGCTTGGAACAATTCGTACAACAAATGAAACCTAATGAAACAAAATTATCCATCAGGATTGCATCACTCATTTTGGAATGCTTCAGCCCTGTTTACAGTAATTTTAAGTCAAAAATTCTGAAATAATTTCATTATGCTCTTCTACTTTATAGAAACTGTACAGTGCTCCCTGCAATGTGACATGCTTTCTCATAACTCTTTGCATTATATTGTTCCTACAAGTGAGAAGTCAAATATTTAATTTTGGGTGCTGGTGACATAAAATAAACTTTTGAAGTTAATATGCATGTTTACTTACTAAGGGATGTCTTGGATGCGCTTCTAATTCAGTAGAGGTTTGTCCTGTACCACTGGTAATTGCAGGAGCAGAGAAGATTCCATGTACACTCTGAATTTTCTCTCCAGCTTCTTCTATTTCTTTCATTAATACCCATGCTTCACCCTTTTCAGCAAAATCACGTACACCATTGCTGGCATATTCATTTTTTTTCCACATGCTGTAGTCAGAACTATGAGTAACACCTATTTGAGTGAATACATGGCACGACATAAAAGTCTGATTTACAATGTCCCTATTTCTTCATTTTCTCTGTTTTATTTCTGAGGTTAAAAAAAATGTGTATAAAATTGAGTGAACACTAAAACATTTGGCTTATCACTGTTTGTTTCAGCTGCAGCCAATTGAAAACAGAAGTCAATTGAAAACAGTTGCAGATTTTTGGAAAATATTGTGGATACTTCATTTTATGAATTTCATTCTTAATAACTTTGGCAATTTTTTCCTTTTCCATTAGTTATCTTAAATTTGACTATTAAGAAGAAAAAAACACCACGGAGGTCAAGAGATTTATCTGCTGTTAAAACTGTGCATACTTGACTTACCTAGCAGGGATGACCACTGTGCTGGGGGCCTGTAGAGTGGATACTGCTTAGGGAAAGCAGTCTGACTCCATTTCCCTATGAAGATTATCCTGTACTTAGCAAGTTCCTGTGCTGTGCAAATAGAATCATCCCCCACAGGCAAGCTGCTGGCATAACCTAGTATAGTTACAAGTACTGTCCAGATAACTTTACAGGAGCAGTAGACAAACATCAGGTTTTCCATTCCCTTCCACACAAAAAGAAAAAAAAAATCTGTTAGCCATATTAGTCACTCTAAATTCAAAATTAATAACAGTTGCCTAATAAAATCTAATGTAGCATCAGTTATAACCTAAAAGAAAGCAGATATCTGAAACAATAAAAATTTTTATGCTTCTAAAAGCATTACTATAATGCTTTCAGATTTGTAATTTCCATGCTATATAGAACAAATCTGTAACTTTACCTGGGACACGTGTTTCTAATGAAAATAGAAATATCTTATCCTTGTCCATAGTACTACCTCTGAGAAAAATCTGTTTCTGATTTTCTTTTGAAATCTGATTAGAGTCACATCTTGATTTAATTAGAGTAGCAACTGTTTCTGTGGAAAACATTAGTGGTGTATTTATTCTTCTAAAGATTAAATTGCAGGTTACTTTGCCAAAAGAAATGATTTATTTTAAATTTGTGTTCTACAAAGGCTGTTTTATAGCATAACATTTAAAGTCAAATACATTTCATATTTATATAAATTACTTAGCTGTCATAATGTGGATTAAAAATAGATTGTAATTCCTTTAGATTGTCTAAACTGCACAGTTCTAAAACCCAATATTTTTTAAAAGTTACTGTCATAGCTTGTGCAAATTTTGTTTTTAAATTAACATGGTAATTGCATCAGACTGTTGAACTCCAGCAATTGTTTAAAATAAGAGCCTTTCAACATGATTTTTAAATGTTTCTATCCTTTGAGAAAACTATACAAACATAACTAAATCTCTAATAATATATTAATTTGTAAAAATAGCTGTGAATACTCACTAAATATTCCTCTGGAGCACTGGTAGTGGGAGAGCACCTGCTTTTGCTGGCAGCTGAGTTGGTCTGCAAGAGAAGACAGTAGGAGTCTTGCTATTTATGCCTGAAGAGGGTCCCTTTGGTCCAACAATTATTGCAATCTTTAGACTTTCCAGGTTTGCAAAAATCATGCCATCTTCTTGTTTGCAATCTCTTTGGAAGGACTAGCAGAGGTTTCCTGTCCGTCAACTGGTTCAGGTTCCTTATCAGAAGACTGGGGTGCTGAAAAGACAAAATGCTTTTAAAAAATACCTTGGATTCTTAGTAACAGTTCGAGTTTTCTGGTGCCTTTACAGTTCTCTGCTCTTATTAATGCCTCCAAGCTATACAAATGAACTGATTCCAACACTGAAATAGTTCTGGTGAATACACTTTAAATGAGAAACATGTTTTCTTGTAAGTTTTATTGTCTGACAGATGCTCCTTCCAAACATTTACAGAGAGCTTGCTCACTCTCACACACCATATGTATGTGTTCAAATAAAAGGGGTGAGGCAGCTAAAAATGTCAAGAGGAAAAAAAAGTTACATTTCATAATTGCACATAGTGACACAGACTGTGTCTCCTGCAAATATGAATTAATTTAAAGTAGTACAGTGTACATTTTTGTGTTGTACAGACCGTGTGCTGGATGATGAAAGGGCTCTGTAACGTTGTGGTTTCTTTGGAAAGAGTGGTTTTGGGAAGCTTGGAGATTTTTCTTAGCTGTCTTCAGAGTGAAAACCTCAAATAAAAATCTTATTATTACAGTTAAATTATACGTCCTCTGTAGCACAGCACATATACTTACATCACTAAAACTATTTAAATTGTCTATGAAAAAATATGCATTATATAGTGACCCAATTAAAAATAATGTGTAATGTTTATTTTAAATTGTTTTCCCCATCACCTTTCAAATAAGGGAAAACAAGGGCTTTGTGCCATCCCTATAAGGTTCTTGGCTGATCAGCAAAGGAAGTTAAGTTCAAAATTTTACAGCGAACCATGAAGATAATATTGCATAGAGTTTGCTTTAGAAATTGTGAGGAATGTCACTTAAGTATTTCCACAGATCTCTAACATGATGGTACAGCACATGGGAAAAAAGCAAATAAGAGCAGTTATTTTTCAGATGAAACCCCCAGGCCATGACAGGTTAAGCACACAGCATATAGATGAAGTGACACACATTTGTCCACCAGGAGGGAGTTACCAAACATGTTAGAGCTTTGTGGCACTTTAACTGGAAACTTCCCTTCTGCCCCTCACCCGTGGTAAATCCAAGCCAGGAGGTGAATAAACTGGGATGCCTGAATGGAATTTCCATTGATTATTCTGCTGACAAAATGGAATCTCTTGCAAGTTTCAACATAGATGGAGACAGCACCTGTAGCCACAATTCCTCTCTATCTGGATAGCTTATGGGAATCCTGTAGGAGGTTAAGCCATCTATGAAGGGACATGCCCTTATTTCCAAAGTCTCTTCATCCTATGTTAATCTTATGTTTTCCATAATTGATTTCTGTTCCAGGAGCCAGACTACACTAAGAAAAAGAGCAAAGAGCCTTCATGCATACTTTTATACAAGTTATTTGAGTGTTTTTTGAAGGATGATATTTGAATCATATCCATCTCACTCCCTCCTATGCACAGAATTCCAGATCCACAGGTTTCTTAGAGATTTTAATTTAATAACGTCAGAAGGGGATGATCTTTCCAGCCCATGCAGTCTCTAGAAGAATTATACAAAGGTTTAAAAGTACATTGCTCAGAGCACTATTAGAAATACTTAAGGCTTACATATATATTGCTAAGCAGCTGTAAACTTCAGTAGGCTTTGTTGTTTATCACCACAATTACTGAGCCAGTGAAGTTCTCATGCTGAAACATACTGTGGCACTGCCAGGATGGCACTTAAAATGGGAACTAAGCAACTGGCTCTGGATCTGGCACAGAATTATGTAATATATCAGACTGGCCTTTTCCTTTCAAAGATAAATTACTGGCAAAAGGCACATCACCAGACTAGATTATTCTGGTTCCATGGCTACGTGTTATGAATGTATCCAGGAACAGGACAATACATGCAGGCTGCATAATTTGGCACTGGACTTTTCCTTGTTTACAGTGAGGGCTTTACTATGACAGATTTCTCAGGATTAAATTCTTCAGGACCTAGAGCCCCACTCTTACCTTTGTGGGATTTCTAATGAAATTGTTGGACAAAATACTGTAAATTTATTTAATTGTCCTCTCTCCCTACCTCCCATGGGTGAGGGAGAGAGGAAAGAAGAGAAAAAAAAACAAAACCTGCAGAGTAATGTTGTCAGAAAATACTAATTTGAGGATTCACAGTCTTATTTCTTTAAATAGAAACTGTGCTAAGTGTAATCAGTCTCTGACATTGTGAAGGACATCAAAACACCAAATGTATCTCGTAGATGGGAAGGAAAAAAAAAACAGAAAAAAATTTCTACTCAATGAATTACTTTCATGACTGAGAACCACAGATGCCAAATTTCTGTGGGCCAGCAGTTAGAGAAAAAAATTGCTGTGGGATCAGAACCTATGCTTGCGTTCCTTCTTCAGTTTGTATGTCCCATTAGGAAGCTGCTGAAAACTCATGGAAAACTGGAAAAAACCCCTTTCCGTTTAGAACATATTTTTCTTTCTTTTTTACAGGAAAACAGCTTTTGTTTTTCAAGTTTGCGTCTCTTCAGGTACAGGTATTTTCTATCCACATATGTACCTCTACAGACCCCGGATGCTGCAGGGATTAGGCATACAAAGCTTGTTTTACATAAGCAACTGTGCCAAAATGTGCCTTGGGTTTAGTTTTGCTTGCAGAAGTGTGCAACTTCTGCTGTTTCTTGTCAACAAGACAACAGTTTTACAGTTCTTGCAGTCTTTACCAAGATTCAGAGGATGAAAACTGGAAAGCACAAAACAAAAAGGATGTCCAGATATTACTGGTTTTTAAATAACAGTCATAACCTTCTCTACAATATTCTGTATTTTTCTAACAAGAATACTTAAAGAAAGGAGAAAACTAGAGAAAAAAATCTACTTAAAAATACAGTGGTATCATCAATATCATGTTGGCTCTGGTATCATTTGCTCTGTACAAAAACACTTACTTGAACATGTTTAGGCTATCACACAGGAATATATCACATTAAAAGGTGTAAATTCCATTTTGATTAGTCAGAGAATAATTTAGTCCTTTTTCTGGTAAGCAAGCAGATTGCCATGATTAGTTATGACTTTTCTATTAAACTATAGGATTAAGACAAAGGAAATTTTACCAAAGTGATTTTTCTGAAGTTAGTTTGCCCACCTTTACTCAAAACAGAAGGTCCAGAAATTTTGTATTTATATTCCTGAGGTATTACCACACATTACAATTTTGCTAAAACAATTTCCATTTTTCTGAAAAGGAGTATATGTGCAACTTTAATATTCACAGGCTGTTTAATATGCTTATGACTACCTAGAATCTCTTTGTCTACCAAGAAAAACACAACATTGTGTTACTTAAGAAGGATTATACAGTCATACTTTCTTTCCTGTAGTTACCATGGCAATGCCAAAGGTTTACATTCAGTCAAAACCCTCTGAGCACTAAGTTGTAAAATCTCAGCACCAGAGCGGCAAACAGCAGAATATTTTATGATGGAGAAATTGCGGTGCTGGTTTGGAAGTGTTCATAAAATAAAGAATTTTATATAGGAAAATAAAGTATTCCTGATATTGGATTGTACAACAGTAGCGAGGGCAGCTTTAATCTTCATTAACCTTTTGGAATAAAAATTTAATTTGCAGATTAAGGCACCTAAAGTAAGGTCAAACATGCAAACTGGATATGTAAACTGCCACTATAGATAATGGAAGTTTGGTCATTTTAGTTGATAGAATCTAGAGAACGGTTCAGCTCACCCTTTAATTCATACTGGTACTTGACCAAATTAATAGCTCATGAGTAGTTCTCTGGTCTCCAATATATTGATAAGGTCTCCATTGATCCTAGCTCTCATGAAAGCATCTGCACCTAAGTAACAGTTTCAAGTATCTCCATCTTTATTCAGGGCTCACTGAGAATTCAAGCCAAGATAAAGAAAAGGACAAGGAAAAATACCAGTCTCCTTGACCACAATGACACTGATCAGCAACAAAAAGCGCTTTGATCATCCTCTACATTCTTCTGTCAGTTGTATTTGAGTAACTTCTGGTACTGAGAAACCTAGGCCAGCCCTAGCTAACCAAGTCAAGGTTCCCTATGACAAGGACCAGAGATTATGCTTCTCTTTCAGCTTCTTCCTCTACCCACAGCTTAGGTTCACTCAACCTGTTCAAAAATAGCAAATATATCATCTTTTCTGCTTTCAAAGGCATTTTTCAGGAAGATCCTGGAATATCACCCATTTCTGCATCACAGCTTCTTATTTTCTCCTCCTTTACACCAGTAAAAATTGTCTTGTTTCCAGAGGGGTTTACAGCAGGATATTGGAGAAGGAATTCATGCTGTCTTTTATTCCACCAAAACTGCACATATCTGAGGGAAAAAAGACCAGCTTCTTTGATTTGTTCATCAGATATTCTGAGCTGTGGATGAGGGTCAGCTTTCAGAGCACTGTGTTAACCTGTGGCATGCCTACACCAGCAGTTTTAGCTCACTGGACTGTACACCCTGCATGACTTAACAGAACTCTGAAACAAGCTGAATGTTTACAAGATGCTGAAGGCAAACCTTGCAGACCTGAGATGGACACTTGAAGGAATCTCTGCTTTTAAGTTTACTTCAGATATTTTCAGGAAAACCTTTTAACTGAAAGAAAGAATCTAGTGTGTATTGCACTATAGTTTCATTAGAGTAGAAGGCAGAATATTTTTGTGGAATTTCACACACACACACAATGTAAACAAAAAAGAAAAGTGTTTTGTTTACCATATATTTCATTCCATCATTCTTCAGTAAGATTGAGTAGACAGCCTGTGTAGAAATCCCTGTGGTTATTTCAATATGGCATTTTACGAGTTTTAGTTTCTTATTCCCCTGTTTGTAATGTAAAGGATTGTAGGATTTTTTGGTGGACCTCATTCTTTTCACATGCTTTTGTTGCTAGTGGAATTGTCATTACTTGTAAACCTCAGTTGTTAATAAATTCAATAGTTTTCTACTACATAATAGAGAATATTTAATATGGCTCTCTGTACAAAGGTTTAAGAAGAGAGCTGAAAACTGGCTATGGAAACAAGGAACAAAACTACAGCAGCACAACTAAAAGAATAAAAATTAATTCTCATTGTTGTGAAAAATATGGATTGCATCTTCCAACAAGTCCAATCTTCCTATTATGTCATTCACTTAATTTCTAAAGTGACATGAACCTGTGCCATTAACATTTGTACTCTTGTTTGCCATTGAATTTCCACTGGAAAAAGATTTAAACACTAGAAAGCTACTTTTCAGAGTGTTGACCAATTTGATGCTTTCTTTGCCTTGTAGAAATGTCAGTCCTTTATCTCTGTGGCAACACTACAGAAGGCCACCAAATTATATTTCTAAAATAGTCACCATCAAGGCCTCTCTTTGCTTATATTATGTCCTGCTTCACAGTCAGTTTTGTTGATTTATCTTGGGGTTTTTTTTAGAAGTCTTAAATCTATTAAATGCTTGCTGTGGAGTTGTTAGAGTTGCATCTTTAATTCATGTGAATAATGAGGTACTGAAAAAAATGAATTGGTCTTTTCTGGGAAGTCATCCATATATCATAGTTTGCACATGACTCTAATTCAGTAAAAGATCCATTAGTTGCCACCATAGCACATTATCTTTTTCCCACACCAAAACTGGTGAGGAGTCAATGTAGAATAGGAGTGACATTGGAATGAAGAGTTGTGGCCCACTGGCAGAGTGACACCACATTTTGGGGGCCAAGATACATTTTTTTACCTTCTGCCATGGAAATTCTATAGGAAAATCAGTAAAACTTTCCTGTTTATAGATATAATTCTATCATCATTCCTAAGGTTGATTATAAATAGGATCTAATGACACTAAGAAAAACTAGGAATTTCCAGTTTAATGACAGATGATAAATAATAGGTTATATCGTTCAAGGGCATAAGAAGATCTTATAGTACAGACCTCAAGCACTGGCAGTGTTACCTTCAGCGTTTGTTAGACCTCATCTAGAATTTTGTCTCTGGTATTCCAACCCCACTTAAACTCCATGCAAGAAAGACACTGATAAACTTGAGTGAGCTCATTGGATAGTGAGCAAGTTTTGTTCAGCCTGGAGAAGGGAAGGTGACCAAAGGAGCCTGAGAGGAGCCTTCCAGTGCCTGTAAGGAGATCACCAGAATGAAGGTGGATGCTTCATAGTGGCGGACACTGGGAGGATAAATGGCAATGGGCAGACAGTGAGGCAAGAGAGATTCAAACTGAGTATAAGGAAAAATGTTTTCACCATCATAACAGTCAAGCAGTGGGACAGTTGGGCCAAAGATGCAGGGCAGTCTCCCTCCTTGGAGACTTTAAGATGAGATTGGATAAAGCCATGAGCAGACTGATTGAATCTCAAAGCTGACCCTGCTTTGAGTAGGAGATTGGATGAGAGACCTCCTGACGTCCCTCATAACCTCAACTATCCTGTGATCTCATATCATGAAGAAAATTTCTTTCTGATAGTATTTCAATGCTTTGGGTAATGGCAAGAAATTCTCACCTGTCTAATAATCTCATAGGCCCTGCCCACATATGGGATTTCTCTTTCATAAGTAATAAAGGGAATATAATTGCAAAATTAAGGTTTGCAGAGGAGGGGAATGTAGAGCTGATGACATGAATACGTCTATGCCATACAATGGAATTCAGTGCAGAATTCCTTGAGTTAGCATGAACCAATTTCTCTCCAAAACTCAAGATACTACAGTTAAATAAACATGGAGAATATGGAGCTGACTGAGAGATGGGATCTATAGATTCAGAAACAGAGGGTTACAAACACAGTTATGTTTCTTTTGGATTCTGAGGAAAGCCCTTTCATCATCTGCACATTGTTCAATGACAGCAGCTTCCACAGAAGTGTTGGTGTGCTTGTAGAGGATCTCTGGTTGAAACACAAATAACACTAAATTCATGCCCACAGAGAGTTTATTACGGGAACTTTCAAGTCTTTTGTGACCTCCTCACAATAAGCAACCAGGCTTTTTTTTTTTACAGACTTTTATAAATGTCATGAAATCAACCCCCGTCAAATGGGTAATCTTAATTAACAATACTCCTATCATTATGCTGTCAGCCATCCTCATTTAAACCATTTGGAAGGTTATCATAGATATATTGTGTTGCATATAGAAATATTCGTTTTATTACTTGTCTATACATGTATGCCCCAGTGCACAGAAATAAACTTTCAACAGAATTACCCACCCTGACAGCAGAAAAAAAAGTATCTTTCATGACACACATACTTGAGAGCACAGAAGGTTTTAAAAGTAATTTTGAGCATGAGAAACAAGAGTGTTATTATGTAAGACATTATTGTTTCTGACCACAGGCCAATATCACTTGTCTATAACAAAAAACTTGGTCTTCTCCAGAAATAATGAATGAAATGTTCTATTCACCCTTTGGTTCTCAACAAAACTCAGGGGAATGTGAACTGTAAGAACAAATATTTTCTAAGTCAGTATTTTTGCCAACATTGAATTAAGTGAAATTATGGTAAAAAAATGAGTTTGCTGTTTTGAAATTGAAGAAAGCTGCTGGTTAAATAATGGGTTATATAATTTCTTGCAATTTTTATTGATGTTTCAAATCTCTTCATTATTAATAAATATAAGTACCCGAGTGCGAATTTTATTTATCAGTTATTACAGTGAAAAAGGGAACTCTACCAAGAGATGAAAAATTTAATTTTTCTCCATTATATTCTGCACTAACTACAAATTAAGGATAAATTGATATCAATTTATATCTCAGGAAGTTGTGCTGCTCATTTACTTCTTTTACTTCTAAAACTATATCCGTGTCAAGCATCATACTGGGACACACTGTACTACTAGAAATGCTTGAACAGATTTTTAATTCTGAAGCACTGGTATAAATATGAATTAGCACCAATAGAAACACTCTACAATTATGTCGATGTGAACATAATCATAATCTCACCTATTCTTTTGAAAGATGTAAAGCTCATATTGTAATTCCTTTTGTCAATAGAAAAGCCCTTTCCCAGACCACATTTTAATTAACTACCCTAAATTCTGTTTGCAGATTCAATTAAGGAAAGATATTCTTCACTTCTTGTCCTAACCTGTTCTTCAAAGTTACAGTGCAATTTACTGAATATATTATAAGTTATGGGTCCTGAGAAGCTATTCTAGCAGTTGTTTGAATAACCTTTCATAATTATGAATAAAATGCATGATTAGAAGAATGGGAAAAAAAGGAATTTACATTAATACGTTACAGTTACCCTTAAAACTAAGGATAAATAAACACAGAACTGGGGAAAGACCTCAGTAATCATTTACATACTTTTCTTTCATTGTCCCCACATTTAGTTCACTATATGAGCAGTAATAGCCCTACATGATCATTATAACATGGCACATTTCTAACTGTCTCTAGAATTGCTATAATAGGAAAAGCCAGAACAATCAAAACCAGAAATTAAAAAGCATTGATTTACTCATGTCAATAACAGGCACAATATTCTGTAATGAGTGAATTTATTCCTGGGTGTTTTGTGAACAGTATTCAATTACATTCACTATATATTCAATAATATATATCAATTTACTTTCTGGATTAATCGAAACACCATTTAGGAGGGACCTTTGGAGATCTCTTGTCCAGCCTCTTATCCAAAGCAGGACTATCACCTAACTAAGGCAGCTCTGCCTTTGTCTGACTGAGTCACGAAAAGCACAAGGGGGGAGATTCCCACCACCTCCATGGGTAACCAGTTCCGGTGCCACACCACACTCCACATGGAAGTTTTCCTCTTTAGCAGACTGAACCTCCCAAGGTGCAATATATGGCTCTTGTCCCTTACTACATCATCTGCCATTACCAAGTGGAGTTCTGGGTTTGCTGTCTTTGACTGAAAACATGCTTGGAGGGACTGCAGGCTGCCCTTAGGTTGCCCTTGACCTCTTTTCACTAGACTAAGCGAGCTTAGGTCTGTCAGCCTCTCCTCACGTGTAATAGTATCCTTTAGTCTAGTTTGTCTCAACAGCCCTCCACTGAGCCCTTTCCAGTCTCTCAATATCCCTCTTGATTTGGGAATCCCGGAAATGAATACAGTGTTCAGTGTGGTCTCCCCAGTGGTGAGTCCCGGGTATAAGAAAATAACTCCCCTCAGTGTGCTGGCCTTGCAGCTCCTGTGCAGCCCCATATGCATTTTGCTTTACTCACGATGAGGGCACACCAATTGTTCTCATAGAACTTGGTATTCACAACAGTTCCCCGATTCTTTTCAGTGTTGCTTCTATTTAGCCAGTCGGTTCCAATTCTGAGTTGATGTTTGGGGTTATTTTGCCCCAGGGGAAGATCTGTGTATTCCTCGCTGAAGTTTTTGATGCTGGCTGCCTCCTCAAGGTTATGAAGACTTGCCTGAAGAGCAGATTCATTGTTTGCCTTGTTGGTCACTCTGCTGATTTAGAATTGTCATAAATTTACCAACAGTTCCTTGTTTCATCAAGTGCTATGTGTTTATAGCACACTGTAGTATGATATAAAGAAAAGACTTTTATCTTGTTTCAAGTGTGGATCCTCTGCCTTTTCAGGAAGTCTTTCTCTGGAACTTCTTTTAACAAGCATCTCCTTATTTTCATGTTCACAAATTCGAAAACTACAGCAGCATTTACTATTCCTGCTGTTCTAATGCAGAAGCAGATGTCTTTATCTTAAGAGTGATTTTAACTCTTCTCTTGGCTACCCAACTTTTGGCAAATTAGGTGTGGAAGCAGCTTACAACTTGTGAGTAAAATAGTCAGAGATACAGTGATTCCAACAATGAAAAAATTTTCAGAAGCATCTAGCTGTCAACCTTTGATCATCCTCTGCAACAAAATAAATATTTTTTTCCTTTAATAACTGTTATAGTGTTATAAAACCTCATAGAAATACAAGCAGTCATTTCATTGCATCTACAGGTAAGTATGTCTTTCCCGATTCTTAGCATGAGATGCTACTTTTACAGGTGCTACCTATGGTGACAGTGGTGCCTGACCTGCCTTTTTCCCCATGATAATAAAATAACATATTTCTGATAACAGCAGCTTGTAAAATCTACTGTGCAATTCATAGTAATTTCTGAAGGTGATATGTTATATGCATATGTTATATCACAAACCTCAAACTATGATCAGTTGTTATCAAACTGTTAACAGGAATCCCATCATTTCATGGTATCAAACTTTTTACACACTTGCTTTGTTGTATACATCAACAAAGTACCATCAAATACAGCAAATCAGATGATCAGATTTATATCTATGGCCAACCATTAATCTCTTACACCAATCCATTAGCATCTCAGCTAGCTAGTGTAATACAACACATTAACGAAGCAAAGCATGGTGCAGACTAGCTCAATAAAGACCATGTGGACATTATTTAGGTCACAACGCTTCTACAAAGCATGTGATATTTGGATTTCAGTTCATGTTCAGTGACACTGCCAATAATCCCAAAACAGGATAGGGAGAGGGTTAAAAAAAAATGCATAATGCTTTATGCTCAGTTTACAGAGGGATCAATATCTTTTGTTGATAGTTAGCTTATGCATTTATTTTCCTGGATTGTCCTGGGATAGCTTGAGGATATAGGACAGCAGAGAATTTGGCTGACTGTATGGGACCCCACACGTCCACGAATTTGTAATGTCAAGCCACATATTTTGTAGATAAATGATGTTTTAAACAGAATAGAAAGTATAATTTGTTTGCAGTGTGTATTATATTATAACTGCTTTCTTGGAAGACTGAAATGTTTGATTTTAGCACCTAGAGATAGAAAAGCAGGCAAAAATTGAGGGAAACAGAAACCAACATTAGAGTATGCTCTTAAATCTCTTGTACTAACTAAAGACAAGTTGTCATCACTAATTAGATCAGCTTCAACAGATTAAACACAAAGCTTATTTTTCCATGGTTTCTAGTCCATTATGGTAGCTATTTGTCTTCTTCTACCAGCCAAATGGCCAAATAAATTACACCAGGCATAATTTACTAATGTTGCTGTAGTAATTGCCAAATAAGGAAGAGAGACCCTCCATCCCAGAAAGATTATATAAAAACATTTGCCTTTGTGGGGTTTCGATGTGACTCTGAGGAGGTCTGAGCCTTGGGGTAGTACAAACCGATTTTATCTGCAGTATGAACACAACCCCCCAACCCCCCAGAAACACCAAAGTCATTCTAACTTCTGTGTTTTTTTAGAGCACAGACAACCCATTAAAACACACCAAATGCACATCTTGTGGATGATGCAGATAAACAGAAGTTTGGAGAACAAATCTTCCCCTTGTATGCGATTTCCTTTCAGAATGAGCCTCTCCTTCCAGATGCTCTGGAGTCCAGCAATTTGCACTCCTTCCTGGGTTGCAGTCAGTCTCCCTCTGGGTCTCTAGGAATGTATCCTCTCCTTGACCTCTGAGGCTTGGCCATAGATCTGCTCCTTTGCTATAACCAAGCCATGTGCTTTGTCAGGAGTCTTTCCATCTGCATGCAGACATTGCCATCTCCTCCTTTTCCTCCCCCCCATCCACCTGACACAGACTGCCACAGCCAGGAAAAGCAGAGGCAGCCCTTCTGTCACACCCTTTTAAACCAAACAAGAAGAAAAAGAAAACCCAACAACCATAAAATAGAGACTAACCATGAAGAGAAAATTCAGTTTTGTCATCTGTCATAAAGGTAAAAAGCAGTCGAAATTGGAGGCACTCTGCAGTGCTTCCATCTAAACTGCAAAGCCTTTCCCAGTTTTCAGGCTCAGATGTGCAGCCTTTTCATTTTTCTACCTCAGGTAAGACCTGGATTAATCAACTCTCCTTAGGCCCTGGTTTCTGGGTAGAGAAGATGCAAATATATGAGCCAGAATGGTTCAGGCTTATGATCATCCTCATCTTTCAGAGTCTGGACTACACTAACATAGTCCAGAACAAGGATGATATGAGTGTATTTGTATTAGGCAGTACAGAAAAGAGCGGATGGATAGATCTTACAAAATGTGTCCACCTCTTTGTTTTGCCTCTCTAGTCACCTATCAAATTGTTGGATAATTGTCTGTCCGGCTTATAACACTGCTACCTGTTGTCATGGCATCTGACTGACTCCTGAAGTAATAACATACAAGATTAACTCTAATATGTGCACATGGGAAAAAAAAAAGCATAACAATAGAAAGTTTCTACTTCAGCAAAGCTCAGTGAAAGAGTTGGCTATTACTGAATGTAGGTTTTGTAGGAATGTGACATTAGTATGAGCTGAAGTTCTCTCCTGAAGCAGGAACAGTCTTTGGGATGTGCCACTGTCAGATGTTGTGGGAGAATATAAACAAGAACTAGGAGTTGAACCCTTTTGGTAATATATGAAAGGCTTTCCCATAACCATCCCTCACTGGTTTTAGGCTCTTCATTGACAGTGATTTTTCACTAAAACCCACTATGGTACTGCCATTATGAAGCCATTGATAGCATTAAAGATATATGTCAGGTAGTATCAGCCCATAATGAAACAGATTTCCAACTCAAACTTTTGCTTTATAACAGCCATTCATAAACTCCATACATTCCTGAGGGGATAAAGACCATTTTTTTAAAAATTAAAATAAATTCCCCATAGGTAAATGTTTCCAAGATTTGTAGACTAGATTCCTAGTGAATTCACTTCAATAGGAAATGAATTCATTTTACTTCCCATTCTTCCCATTTCACAAGGGAAATCCAAGACAGATGCTTCAGAAATCAGACTGGAGAACATAGAATATGTCCTGCCTTTTATACCCACTTGTTAGTATTCAGAAAAGGGAGACAGCCTTTCTCTAGAGAAAGTACAGTGAAAGTCTGTGCTGAAAGAACACAAAAAATAGTGTTTTCTCTTTTAAATTTTAAATTGTTAAATAGCTTCCAAGATAACAGATATATAGATGAGCATACTAGGAAGCTTTGTTCTTTATGAGTAGCCATTTCCAAGATGTTTAGAGATCCTCTTTACTGCGTGGCAGAAGAGGCAATGTGGCTAAGAAATTGAACCACAGTGATTAAAAATATATTAAACTTGCTTCCAAGTCTGAAAGCCCTCATAGATTTAAAACTGGTGGGAAAGAGACACCATAAAAATAATTTCTAGGAAATGTTATAAATTTAGCTAATTAATTAGCAAATTAGTGAGTATTCTTACTAATTATAAAAGAAAACTGTATATACATGTCAGCTAAAAATATTTTCTTACACAGGGTAATGTGGAGTGTTAGGTTTGGACTTTGTAAATTACGTGACAAGTTATACTAATAGTCTAAATGAGAATACTTATAAGCATCGTCATGTTTATAATAAAAAGACAGCTGAGGTGTTCTCTGAAATCAAGGGAGAATACTATACTTTTATAAGGCTACCTCCTTCAGTTTATGCTTTAGACTAGAAGAGTCTGAAGAGACATATCACAAATCCTTTTGGCAGTAACATCTGGAAAATCTCTAGAAGTTGCTTCATTTTCTAGACTGAAAAAAGACTCTTGAGTCATCCACAGTATTTGGTACAAGTCATGAAGGCTCTAAGGTTTCACTCAAACGTAAAGGCAGGGAAAGGATGTGGATTAAGACATCTTTTTACTGAGGAACATGGCAAGGAAAATCTAGAAACCTACTGTAGTGACCTCATTTCTGAGGCCCCAGAAATTAAATAATTAAATGCATACATAAATACACAAGATTCAGATACAAAGAAGTGGGTTTTTTCCTTTCTAAAATCCATATAGATTTTTCATGTTGTATTACTAACATCTGACCCTATTCAGTTCATTTGGGTATTTTCAATAGCTGTTGTTTATGTCCTGCATTTTTAACTCTGATGTAATATTCAGAGCATGAAAAGGGTATTACGGTAACAGGGGACCTTTCTTTTTTTCCAGCATTCTTTCGCTGACCTCTCTTGAGTAATGCTCATGTGTATTTATTATTGAAGTATGTCAGCATTACCAAAGTGCAAGAAAAAAAGGGAGGAAATCTATATAGCTTGGGAAATCTTGCTCACGTGCAGTTGTCAAAAGAACTGCTTGCTATGGAGTTTTTTTTCATATATACAGTGATGACATTTCATCTTTTGGAAAAATTAAAATATTTAGATTAGAAGTATCAGTTTACAGAGCACCTCTGATATGGCCATGATATTTCTGTGGAAAATGTAAGAGTGAAAAAATTAATTTATTCAAAAGAATGACACACTGAAACTCTCAATCATATTTGTTCTTTGAAATTTTAATCTCCTTTAGCCTTATTACATGTAAATTTATTTAATTTCATAAATTTTTTTTTCATGTTGCTCATATACTTGATGACATTGAAATGAGACATTTCTTCTTCCATTTTCTCATTATATGGAAAATTCATGAAAATGTGAGAGCAGTGCAGTGGATGGAAAATTATTCCTTTCTTTCATAAACTTGGCCAAGAGATTCAGGATACTTACTAAAATAATCCCAGAATACAGCAATATTTTCAAAGTTGGACAGGTGCTAAGTATTTTGTTTTGTTAAGTTGGCTAACCTTCCATAAATCAAGTATATCTCTTCCAAAGTTAGTTTTAACAGTTTCTGTCCAGCTTTTCAGTGAGCTACTTCAAAAAAATCTTACCGTACTTTTCAGATGACCAAATCTGCTTACTAATACTAACTTTTCAAGCAAGGGCATCAATATTATCTACCTTTTCAGAGAGGAATTCAATTACTTATACACTTCTTAGATTGTTTTGTTTCTAAGAATCACAGAGTGAGCCTAATTCAACATTTTGACTCAGTTGTCATCTTTTGAAGCAAATTCCCTGATCATTCCCATTTAATAATACTTTCAGTCATATTACTGACTGGTTTTGGATCCCCACACAAACTAGAGTGAAAGTAAGTAGAAGGTGAGCTTTGGCAAGCATTCTGTCCACAGCACAAGTAGAACTAGCCCAATACTAAAGCCTCCTGTTATGTGTGACAGCCAGATCCTTAGTACAAACTATTTCATTTTATTAATTTGCTTATGTTGGTCTGTGCTACTTGCTAATGTGGACACAGTTTCCACCTGGACTTTGATTTCATAGACCCTCACAAGACATAGAACAAATTCAAATATCATTTAGGCACCTAAAATGTCATTAAAATGTATATAGGGCTTAAGGATGTGATCATCTTTGGGACTTATGAAAATTTCATTAATTGGTTATGTGCATCTTTAAATGCCTAAGTATCTTTGAAAATCAAGACCTGCTATTTCTGTGCTGCAGTTCTACTTTCTTAAAATAAATAATAATACCCAGTTTGACAGAATCTGATGAGGATAAATATATTTAAAATTGTGTGCTGCTCAAATTATGGAATAAGAGGGTAGAAACATAGATTACTTTCATATCACAGATCAAGGTTAAACAAAGGCTAAAGCTCTGCATGCATGATTTGCAAATGCAGTTATGCTAATAGCATGATGATCTTAATTAGATGATCAGCTGCATATCTGACTTTTGATAATAAGTCCTAATGTGACTTGCTAATCAATGTCAGGTATGGGAATAGAATGTAGAATTTCTGACTTGTGAATTCGTGCACTAATTGCTAAACCAGACTGCCTCCCTAATGTCATCCTTCCTTTCAAAATGTTCTATCTCCTCCTTATACTCTTATCATGTATTATTTGAATAGTTTTTTGTAGATCCACAGACTGTTAAGACAGTAAGAATCCACTATCATCATATTATCTGACTTCAAAATAACAAGGACCAAAAGCTTTCTTGCTATTTCATATTGGGAAATTATTATTTTCTCTTCTTACGATAACAGTAACAATCTTAATTTTTTTACTGGGCAAAAGAACATTCTTTTCAAAGACATTTAATTTTGACTTCAAGATTCCAAATGATGATGAATCTGTCACTTTCCATGGGGAGAAATGTCAGTTATTAATTGCCCTCGATGTAGTAAGATGCTGGAAAATAAGGTCAGACTCATTATGTTTTTAAAAGTTGCATTTAATTGCCAGTTTAAATGTTTCTGAGTTCTGCTTTCAGCCACAGTAATATCTTGTTATGCCTTTAACTGCTAGATTAAAGATTTCTACATCTCAGGTCATAGATTGCTGTATAAAGGAGAGTAGGAAAGAAAATTAATCACTTTAATCACATCACTTAAGTCACTGTGGAAAGTAGTTGAGATAGTTAAGAAAACAATAGAATTATTTTCACTTCAATTGTTTTGTTTTTCTTTTTAATTTAGCAATATTACAGACGAATCTTAAAAAGAAACTATTACAAAAATGCATTTTAAAGTGAAACTCAAATATCTGCCTGGATTCATTTTTCTTTCCAAAGGACAATCCCTGTATTCTATATCTGAAGAGCAGGGAAGGAAAGGAAATAAGCCATTTTTAATTCTTGAAACTAAAGTGTGTAGTTGTCAGCTGTTTCTTTGGGTTTTGTCGACACATCAGAAAACCATCTTAACAACTGGGATTCCCATTAATTAACTCACTGGAATAAATACAGCTGTCAAAGCAAAATAGGGTATTGTGGAATTTCCACACACAATAAATCATTACCCCTTCAAAGGACAAATGTTCGAATTAATAAAACTGAAGAAGTACATGAAGCTGACATCACACATTGAAAAATGCTTAGATTCAGCACACTTTGTTTATATAAAAGTATTACATTAAATAGAACCAAAATTTTATATCAGGATTATGTTTGTCTGTAAAATTGCTACCAATAGAGAATATTCATGTAAAACTGAAGAATGAGAGGTTAACTTACGGAAAAGACAGAAAGTGGTATTTTTTTTCTTCTGAATGCATAGTACCACACACAATGGTTC
Source organism: Neopelma chrysocephalum (assembly GCF_003984885.1). Taxonomy (NCBI): domain Eukaryota; kingdom Metazoa; phylum Chordata; class Aves; order Passeriformes; family Pipridae; genus Neopelma; species Neopelma chrysocephalum. The sequence continues at coordinate 2,484,494 of NW_020897804.1, read as the reverse complement.
ATGTGTGCTAATACGTGCAAAACCCAAAATCTATGAAAATGTCTGCTATACCTGTGTTTAATTTCATCTCTACCAAATTAAATGTTAATAGATTGTGGCCTAATTGCAACATGATGTTTTATTTTTCATCTTACGCAAAATTTTATAGTGGGGAAGGGGAAAACAGCAAGATGTTTTTCATTAAAAAAAGTGCATGTTTGCTGCTGCAGCTGCAGCTTTGGCTTCATTTCATAGTTAGAAATCTCAAAGGGCATAGAAAGAACAGTAATAGCCACTATGGCCCCAAACTTATCACCTCCTAAATACAAATGGAAAATTTAGACAGGAAGAAAATTAGACTTGGTTTCCCTTCTAGTAAAAAACTTTCACTAAAAACAAAACCAAAACAAACCCACATTAACTTATATAGTTAAACCATTGCGGGTGAACCAAATTCTAGAACAGAAAATAACTATTTTTCAGTAATTTTGAGAATGTCCAATTTCCTCTTTCTCCCTTTGTAATGTGCTTTTCTGCTCAGTCTCCTTTGCAGCAGGAAAACCTGCCTGATAAAGAGCTATATGAGCAGAAGTTCAGATCCCACAGAGGAAAAGATCCACCATGTAATTCTTTTGAACATCTACACGTCTACCAAAAGATTCCATCTAGATAGCAGTAATATTCACAGGATGAATTATGGAATAATATAAGAACATTCATTTGTTGTGAACTTTCAACTCCTCACCTTTGCTCTGCTCATGAATCCATTCCTCCTGGGATGAGTGGAACAGTACCAGACTCTCAGAAATCTGCCAAAAGCAGGAGTTCTGTGAGACTGAACGAAAAGTTGATTTGCAAAGTGAAAAAAACTGCCCCCCCCCAAAAAAAATTCTATAGGGAAGTTCTGAAAAGTAAGGGAAAGAAAGACTTCTGCCATTCTTTTTCCAAATGCAAGATCAATTTCTTAGCATTTTTGCCTAATTAGAACACATGAAGTAAAATAAATTTTAAAAGCCTGGCAAAACAAAATGCTACAAACAATGGGGTGGAGAATGGAAAAGAATGAACCACAGATAAACAGCCTTAATCACAGCTCTTAGCTGTGTACTGGAAAGTGTTCAGTGTTACAAGTTTAGTTTATAAATTTGAATGGAATGGAATGAAATCATACATCAAATAATAAATGAGCCACTGGTAAATAAGAAATTCTGAAGACTCTAGAAACAAAAATTTTAAAAGATAAAATATTGAAAGGCATTTAGATAGAGTAAAATCACATTTTGTCCTGTATTAATACATCTTGTGATTTCAGTGATTAATATTCCAGAGAAAATACATCTTTCGTAGTTTCATTTTGTTATAGTGTGAAAACTAGCCACATGCATTTTCCTTCCAGTACACCCTCAGCCAAAAGAGAGGAGATCTGAATTATGTTCCTAATATTTACAAGGTTAAAAAAAAAGCATACTTTAAAATTTATATCTCCTGACAAATGAAAAAAGATGGCCAATTTTAAAATGCTCCCTTCTAGAACATCCCCCAAAGGCAGACGCATTTCTGCAGGAATTAAACAGAGTTATTTTGTATATAATTAAAACTCTGAAACCACTGGCTTGCTTACCAAATTTGACCTTGGTGCTTAGAGATAACAAAAGATATATCTTCTTTGTCCATCCATTATAAACACACATCAAATATTGCAGGGGGAGCATCTGGTTTTAAGAGGCACTTACTTTGGAATGACAGACTCAGAGATGTAATGTACTGAAGTGATACATTTTGATTTCTATTACTGGCCTTTACAATTATCATCAGTATCTCTATAGTGTGTTTTTCCTATTCTGCCAAACAAACCGCATTTCTGTTAATTATATGACTGAATTAGTCATTCCAAACTTAATACCTCCTAAAGCCATCAGCAGATGTTCCCTTTATAATCATTGATGTCATTCTCTAAATGATTGAAAAGGAGATGTTACATGGAGTGCTATGAGTAAATGCCAACTTTGGCGTTCTTCTTGTCTAACTTTAGCTGTCTGACAGCAAAGCATCTGGCCTGCCTCAGTCAAAGGGACTGTCTCCACAGACAGTGACACTTCCAAAACCTCCCTGTTTAAAAACACACAGAAGAAACAACCCTGTCACACTCCTCACTGTCTATAGAGCCAACCCAATTATTTAACCCAGGCAAAATTGCTACCTTTTAAACTGCAAACTGGTGAGGCTGATGTCATCTTTTAGCTGAATGTGGTGACAAATCGCAGGCCAGATTCAGTTCCTGGTTTCAGCTGATCTTGTTTTACATTTCAGTAAGATAAGAAACCTGCAGAGTATTGCAGGAGAAAAGGTGCCTCTGCATGGTAAGTAACACTTAGCCCCTTCCACAGGTGGTCTCCCAGTCAAATGCAGCAGTCACATGAAGCCTGAGATAAATATTCCTAGGCTGCTGATGCTTATTTTGAAGTCAAAATCAAAAGTAATAAAGTTATCTCACTTAAAAGATCAATATGAGTATTTAATGCAACATTTTTAAAACATGGAGGACACAGAGCAGAGAAGCAATGGGAAATGGGATTTACTTGGACTATCAGCTGCATCCTTTGAGAATGTCTTTTCTATTCTCTTCCTTGCTGCTCCATCAATCTGTACCACAATTTACTACTGAATGGGTCTGCAGGAGAAAAAAAATTACTGTTTTCCCTCTAAATAGCTATCAGCATGTTCTTTCTCTATAAATCCTAGTGAGATCCCTGGTGGTGGCATAGCAGTTAACAAATACAGAAAGTGATACAGAACAGCTTCATTTCCCCAGCATATTAAAACTACAGTTGTAAGCATTTAATGTCTTTGATATCCTTAACCCCCTACAAGTTGTAGAATTAGCTAAAGCTTTGCCTCCAGGTATCCCATCAGGATGCTCCAATACAGAGATTTACATTCAGTGTAACTCTCTAGGAGTAAAATATCTTTTTTGACATTCTTAATGCGTCATAATAACTGCAAATTTATTGTATCAAGCATTAACCACTTTCTCCTTCATACATGCCTGGAGCAAGGAACAAACATCACTATTACCATAAATATGCTACACTGAATGAACAAATATGCAGAAGCCTTACTACAGACTTCAATCATTTACATTATTTTTAAATGATATAATTTTAAAATATGTTCATTTTAGAGTCATAAATGAGAATGGAACAGATGGTTAGAGCTTAATTTGGAGTAATTTGTCTATTAAAATACACTGCATTGCCAGTGAGTCTTTGTTATAACACTAACTCATTACAATGGAGTTGTAATTTATGGGGTAGACGGAAAGGTATTGGACCTTTAGGAAAAGTTTGCAGTCTTAGAGGATTCCCTAGGAGAACTGAACACAGATAAGCATTTCAATATAAGATTTTTTAGGAAAAAGTGGGAAAAGCAAGAAATTATAGAATTAGGATTTGCAGTCCTTTCAGAATTCCCAGTGTTCCTAGACAGAAAGGATATTCACATGTACAAACAAAAGGACCTTCTTTGTATAACCTTAATCATGGATTTCTTAGTGTGCACTGACTTTTAACTGTTGATCAATGTAGAAAGTTATGGCTTCACAACAGTAAAGGCTTTTATAAATAATTTCTTAAAAGTATTTTCAATAAGCAAATTATGCATATTGAAATTCATTATTGTATTGTTCTCTGTATTAAAAACATATTTTAAAGCTTTTCATTTCTAATACAAAAGCCCAATAAGGCTGTTAATGTTTTCAGTCCGTATTAGAATTAATTTTATGTTCATTATCTCTCTTTAGGGAAAATAAATGAGTAGCAGGGAGGCAAAAAGCACACATGGGATGTAAAATTTAGGTTAATCAAAGCTAAAGGTAATGTGAAGGAAGCTAAAGGGACATAGAATATAAAAAGTTTAAGTTTCTCTCAGAGAGAATTCACTGTCACAAACTGACATTAAGTAAAATAAATCTTTTGGCTTTTCATATACCTTCTCCATATCTAAGTTATTTTTTTATGCCAGAAAGAACATGTTTCTGTAATTGTGATCAAAATACCAAAAATTTCTACTTAGTACTTAGTAGTTGCTCAAAAGATGGTGATTAAACACATAGTTACAAACAAAATTATGCAGAAAATAATAGTCCATCTATTAGGAAGCCTGTATGGCATAACTCTACAAGCACATAAATAAATATATATATTCATATAAATAAATATGTGTGTGCATGTATGTATATAACTTCTTGTATGGAAATGTAGTGTTCATATCTCATTGTGGATTAGCAGCAATAAGAGAACACCGACAATTATTAAATATATTAAAAACTGCAGCATCATGTAGCTCCTATAAATATTTAATTGTGACAAAATGTTAGGAAAATTTGTTAGGGATGATGCTGGGACAACAAGTTCATAGAATCACAGAATGGTTTGGGTTGAAGAGGACCTTAAAGTCATGTAGTTCCAACCCCCTGCCATAGGCAGGGACACCTTTCACTAGAATAGGTTGCTCAGAGACCCACCCAACCTGGCCTTGAACACTTCTAGGGATGAGGCACCCATAACTTCCCTGGGCAGCCTGGTCCAGTTCCTCACCACCCTCGAAGTAAAGAATTTCTTCCTGATATCTGACCTAAACCTACTCTCAATATCCCTTGATACCCCTCAATACAAGCCAACACCCCTTGTCCTGTCACTACGTGCCCTTGAGAAAAATCCCTCTCTGGCTCTCTTGTAGGCCCCTCCTTTAGGTACTCCAGCCCTCTCATCACCTTCATGGCCCTCCTCTAGATTCTCTCCAGCAGGTCCCTGTCCTTGTGTGTTGGTTCCCAGAGCTGGAGGCAGCACTGCAGGTGGGATCTCACCAGGGCAGGGCAGAGGGGCAGAATCCCCTCCCTTGACCTGCTGCCCACGCTGCCTTGGATGCAGCCCAGGACAGCTTTGGCTTTCTGGGCTGCAAGTGCCCATTGCTGGCTCATGTTGAGCTTCTCATCAACCAACCCACAACTACCCCAAGCAAAACCAAAACCACACCCTTCACCTCCCAAATGAGGGAGACATTACGAACTCCTATCTTTCAGTTCAGTGTTCTCCATCTTTCTTGTCAAAAGATACTCAAACAAACAATGCAAGAGTCACCAGGGCTAAAAGAGGTGTGGTTCTGTACTTAGTGAGAACTATTTTAACGTGTCGTTTAGCTCTGTTGTGTCATGCAGATTTATTGTAACAAGCATTCTCTGTTATATATACCTGCAGCAAGGAGGAAACAGAAGTTTAGGACAGAAGAGTCCACAAAGGTATAATACCTGAGAAATAGCCACATATCCAAGGCTATTTCTGATTAAGGTATTTTAGAACTAGGTTACAGAAAAAGAGCTGCTGTGCAGTGTCTAATTTTCTAGTCTTATATGAATGTGTTCTATCTGATGTAAACAAAGTGTTCTGCTCTCCAAACTGACTGTACAAATTAAATCTTTGCTCAGTTTAGAAGACCAGACACAAATATTACTAGGATAAAATGGAAAAAAAAATGGAGGAAAAATGTAGGCTACAGGTCTGTTTTAAAACAAAACGCTAACTAAATTTCAACAATGGTACTTTCAGTTGGTAACAAGAGTCTTATCTCCCGGATTGTATGAAACCAGAAAAGGGAAGAAACAAGATAACACTGTATGATTTCTTCTTTTCAAATTACTCTGTAGCTTGCCAAATCCATATCTTCTCAAGCCTGCTCTAAAAACATGAATAAGTGTCTAATATTCCCCATGGCTTCTACCTAATTTATACAGTATATTTTATAAATATTGGTAGATATGTTTTATCTTGTTTTCAAATATCCAGCCAATTACTGAAGTGCAAGACATGGGTGATGACATTTAGTACTACAGTAGAAGAAACATTTGCAAAATTTTATATATAGTATGAACTTTAATTTTTAAATAGAAGCAAACAAATAAAAACAAACAAACCCCAAACAGCTGAACTTGATAAACTAAGAAAAAAGTCACTTCTTGGTATACATAAACAATTTTATTAAGATAATGATAAGAACTAATTTTTGAAAGTGTATTAAAAAAGCGAGTCAGAAATCCTGTCACATATCCATTTTAGAGTTAGGATCAAAACTCCCAGATGCTCACCAAAAGCACCTCTTCCACTCTGATTTTTTAGAGAAGCAGACTTTGTTTCATTTTATTCTAAATTGGACATATAAAAGCAAGTCTCTCTCACAGCCCAGTTCTGTTTCTACCTATTGACTACAAAGGGAACTTAAGGTAACTAGCTGAGACTTAAACACCTAAATTCTGAGTTTCTGAAGTTCTTTGAAAGCAGGCCTGGTGGACCTAACTATTTTTAAAACATGATTTTGTTACTTGTCTTCCTTGCAGTATATTTAAATATAAGCTTTCAATGAGCCGTTTTATTATGAATTCAATGCAAATTATTCCACTCTACCAGGAAACTGTCGTACTCATCTAGTACTGTTACTACATTGCATGTAGTCCTCTTTTATATTAAATATACATATAAAATATATAAACATTACATTCTGATATCACATAATCTTCTGCACATACTTAAAGCCTAAATTCAAGTAACATTTTCAAGTAGTAAGCATGCAATTAACCACATGAAATCCCTCTAGACTACAAGCCAAAACTTTGAGCTGAGCACCAAAAGTATCACTAGCTGCACAAATCTCTCCAAATAGAGCCTTCTATCCTCTGTGCACTCAAAAATTGGTGTAGTCCATTCAGTAACTTACTTATATTGAATAGAGTAATAACTTCTGCTCCAGGATTTACAAGTAATGTCTCAGTCACTTGAAATGAGACTCAGCATCATTGACTGCACCCAGTGACCTGAAAATATTTCCCCCCCAGCTTTTGCTAAAGACTTCAAGCATCAACCCACAAAATTTTTATGACAATTGATGCTTTTCTGTAATGTACATCACTCTAAAACATTTTACAGTGCCCTGTGTCAGCCCTGAAGAACAAAGATAATTGAGCAAGCCAACATAAGAAATATATATGTTCTCAAAATACTTCATATCTTCAATGTCAGCACCCAACTCACAACAGAGACAAATTACTGTGAGAGGTTACATTAAAGATTTCTGTTACAAGCAACAACAAATACACCAGAAAACTGTGACTTACATACTCAATATTGGACATATAGTTTTAAAAGGTTAAATTTTAAACTTATATTTGGAGGAAATTCACTGAATGACAACATAATTTGAAAGTCTTAACTCGTTCCCTGGGAGAAGTGCTGCAGTCACACTTTGCTCACCTCAATAGAAGGTTTGTGCATAGGTGATTAATTCTTGTATGTTTCTAGAGAAAGAAAGAAATTGCAGTGTTTTTTCCTTTTCTGCATAGACTATAAGAACATCACCAAGATCCTCAAACACAACACCATCAAATTTAAGCTTTGTTCAAGTGTCAGAAAATTAATTGAAACACTTCTTAGTGTTTTTTTTTCTTAGCTTTTGTGCATGCAATTTGGTACTTTCTGAACTGTGCTAGTTGGCCAAGTTATAATTGGAAGGAAGAACTTAGTAAAGGGAATAATTTAAGTTAAGAAACTTGAAAATCCCATCTCTGTAAGAGTCATGTACCTTTACAAGCTATAGTAGAATATATGCAAGGTCAATGGGGGCACCTAGAATCTTTAAAAAAAAAAACAGTTTTGTTCCATTTTTTCCCTATAAGTAGGGACATTCCCTAGCCGTCTCTGTTTTTTAATAGAATTCCAGATGCCAGGCTTCTACTGAAGTGCCAAAATTTGAGAGAGCTGAGGTGTTTCTGCACCTGCCTCATATCTGTGGTGTGGTGGCACTGATGACCTAAACATTGTCTGACTCATTTTTCCTGTCAGGTAGCCCTGACAACATACAAAACAAAGACAAAATTTGGTAAGCCTCTGGAGGGGAGAGTATTTCTTTGCAGTGCTCTTCCTACAGAATCAGATAAGTCAGACAGAGTATCTGCCACCTTGCTACCAGTGCTCTCTAACCCAAATTTATTGACTAACCCACCAACTTCTGAGTCACCCAAGTACAGTGTTCAAGACATGTACTTTATCAGGTTCTGAGTGAGAAATGCTACTGACTGGTTTCTCTGACCATAGTTTCCTCTGTGTACAGTATATTGTACACAGCATTACAGAGGATGGAATGAGCAGGAAGGGAGACAACGTGTTTGTCTTATCCCACCTAAACATGCTGGATCAGAAAGAGATCACAGAAAGGAGAAGCAGATTTCTTCTTCCCTGAAGAAAAATGGTCACACTGAGCCCGGGGAATATTTTAGAATGAAGGTAGGAAGAGATGCAGGAGACTTGGAGATTGTAGCCTTGAAGACTAAGAGGAATAGGAGGATCTTCCAGCAACTGTGAGCAGACCCAAACTGCTCAGGAGTAATGGAAAGAGTTTCCTAGAAGCACATAACTGTCTGGAGAATATGGTATTTAATCCATCTTATTCAAACTTTTGGGCACCCTCTATTCTCCTAGAACACAAACTTACCAAGTCCCTGTGGAGGGTGGGCAGGATAAGTAGTTGCCACTACTAGAAACCTCATGAGTTATCTGGCACATAACTGAATGCATCCTCACCATAGCAAAAAGAATGAAAAGATTTCATTTCTCCTTCTGCTTCGGATTCTTTTTCAGAAACATCAATACGAAAGAGAAAAAAGTACAATCTGCTTAAATTCATATTTAGAAAAAAGTAAAAAAGGATCCAAAACCTCTGAATATCTTGAGCTGTAAGGTATGTTATTCTGCACATAACCATGTAAGAGTGACTAAGTGCCCAACACTCCTGAAGGTACTGCTTTTCAGATGAGCCAAAAATTGTTTTAATACATAGACAGAGTTGGAAGAGAGAAGCATTGGCACTGGGAATAGAGGAAACCTCTGCTTGCAAAAAGTAATAAGGATATGAACAAAGTATTCCACTTAGGGAAAAGAAAATGTCATCTGTGCAAATACAAGAGGAAGAAGAACTGGTTAGGTAGCAGCTCTTGAGAAATAAAGCTTAGGAGTTATTACAAACCACAAAGCATACTGGAATCCATTATATACAATCACAAAATAATAGTAAATATTATGTTAAAACACATATAGTTCAAGAAAGCTATAGATTAGCAGGACTTTGATTCAGTGCATCTTGGTGCCACATTGCTTCTAATTCCTGACAGAGATGTTTGGCCTTTTTTTGGCTGGACACAGAGCTTCACTGATGCTTCTAGGGACTCAGTGCCCAAAATCAAAGCATAGCTAATAATCTGCATGAGTGAATTGTCTTCTAACCACATTTGTCTACAAGGACTACAAGAAACAGAAATTCAATGTAATGTTTTCCTTAATAGCCTTCTGCAGTTCTTGACTTGCAAGATAACTGACATGCAGCTCATTAAAATATTTGTCCTGCAGATAAGAACCTGCCCTTGATAGCACATTGCTGTTTGCTCTTCTCATAGGATCAGTGATTTTTCCTCTGTACCTTGCAATGCTAACAGTTCATGAATAGCGTCCAAATTTACACTAACCTTGCCAAAAAATTATTCATGAAAAGATCATCATAACAACAGATCCAATTCAAGTATTTCTAAACCTCTTTACTTTGCTAGGGCTGAAGGTCAAGAAACAAACATTCAAGTGCACTAGAAGTCTGGGCAGAAGAACACTGAGGGACTGAAGGTCAGCAAGTGCTTATCTCCTGTCAGACTTAATCCAAAGAGCCACAAGTCTCTCTATTCAGATTCAATTCCATCTTTCTTGAATTCTTATAATCAAGCTCAAGCCTATCTTTTTACATCCCCAGATACAGTATTCTTGCCCATTGGCAAATTTCAGACATTATCTCAGCTTTTCAGATGACATTTCCACAGATTATTATGCTGCAGAGCTGTCAACTTCTTGTGTTCATGGTCTCTCATGTGGATATTGTCCAACAGTTAATCTCTTCTTACAACCTCTGAGGAATTGGAAATATCAATAGAATAGCCTGGAGCAGGTTCTGGAAAATTTCTCAAGTCTGAAAATATGGCTTACAAAAAAAACCCCCAAAAAACCAAACAAATCTCCCTGCCCCTGAATGAATATCACATAAAGACTAATGATTGAAAACCTAAATAAAAGCTTTATTTACAACAGGGTTACGACTTTAGCTTATTAATCCAGTAACATTAAGATTGACTTCCAGCTGCCTCCTGCAGACTAAGACTTCTTGATGTATATGCAGGCTCCTTACAGTTTCTTTTGTTGCCTTCTAAATCCTGAATTTTCTGTTTCTTTTTTCATGTCTTTTTGATAAACTGATGGGACTACATTCCACCATCTGGAATGTAGATGGTGTGAACCACATCGACACTGCGTGTACTTTACAATCACAGTCCTTCCAACCTGATAGTCTTTAGAGGGCTTCACATCTATGCTGGAATCAGTTGGAGTCACACAATTAGTCATGTCTTCAGTGTTTGGTGAGATCCAAGTAGTTTTCAATATACATTATTTTTTATATCTCTCCTGCACAAGCCGAGTGGTATCCAAGACTCCTCTTGGTCGTTTTTTGAGGCCCTCTGGCTGGCTGCCACTATTCCGCTGTGGTTTTCAGTCTTGCAGAGGCATTACAAAGTGTTGATAACATTATCTCATGATCCATTGCATTCTCCATGTCCCGGAAAGTTTGCCCTATGCTGCATTTCCACCATAAGTGGCTTTTCCTGAGTAACTTTTATTCTTACAGCATAGAAGTTTCAAGAGCACCTCTTGTAACCGTTCAGGTACACTTGGCAGTGGTTTTTTATAGCCATTTTCTAATGACTATGAGATAAGACTGCAACTGAAATTGTACAGTTATTCCAGATGCATTTTCTGAGCCTATGAAGTATCTACTAGCAACAGCTTTGGCCTGCTAGTTTTAGATGAGTATCTTTCCTAATTAGCCATTGAAAGTCACAATTTCAGTCTAATCATTTTGCAGGACAGTAGCATTTCAGTCATGATAATGATTTCTTTTTTTTTTCCTTTAAAATATCTGGGGTTTGAGCACTTGACAATTTTCTTGAAGAATTTTTCACCAGTTCTGTGCTGAAAATTTCAAGGGTTGAAATGATGTCTCTTTTGTAGGCAGCTACCTTGATCTATTCTGTGTTCTTATAGTTTTGCAGACTCTGTGAGGAACTATTTCTAGTTTCATCTTGCCTCTAAGTGTACCATTTCCTTGGTTTCCTTCTCTGTTGGTTCATGGGCTTCTTACCAGGGGTCTGTATTTGTCCACTGGCTCCTGAATGAGTTTATTGTAGATGAACAACGCTTGGCCTCACTTCTCCAGTCTAATGTCACTGTTTACTGGTGTTCTTGGCATTAAATTGCATCTGGCTCCATAAACCAGTGGCAATTGAATTTAGTTATTGGTCTAACAGTGTAGTCACAAACACAGAAATGGAATCATTGGCATTCTTCTGCAAAACTTCATCCTTCTTGTCTTCTAAAGTTACACTGAAGTTATCCTTCCCTTTATTAGAAATCTTGACAGCCTTGATGATTGTCCCTTAGTTTTTGCCTCTTGAGATAGCATGACTTTAGAGGACAAAGGGATTCTCTTTCCTACACATTGTGCTTTATTGCCTAAAAATAGGCAATTTTTCTTTCTGCCTTTCTGCACATTGATTTCCACATAATGTGCACAAATATGCCTCTATTTCAGGTCCCCTGCTTTCCTTCCTTGCTCTCATCATTTGAACCCTTGTATTTTGGATTTTTTATCCATGTAATTTTGTCAGTATTAATTTTATTTTGTATTAATTCATTGACTTGATCCTTTTATTGGGGCTTACTTTTAATGTCTCATTGTCTGGAATGCCATCTCTGGTGTACAATCTTACCCCTACTTAAGTATTGTTAATATATTCAAGGTTACATGTGGATTTTGGATTTCTCAGCAAACCCTTTTTTTAGCTTTTCAGTTGGGGGCGTGAAGCCAGTATTCCTCTATACTCCTATTAGGTGTTTGTTGTTAAAATTATATGATCTTAGATCCACATCCAATAAAGATGAGAGACCTTACACCCACTTGAGATCATTCCTTGCAGAGATACTAATTACATGATACCAAAACAACAGGGTAGTGGATGACTGGGCCTGCAAAATCCCCTACATTGCATCCACACTGAGGGGCAAATTTGAAAATTCACTGGAACTTTCAAGCCTAGATTTGAGAACAGCTTTGGAAATTCCCTTTAACTGCAATATAGATGTGTATAGATACCTGAAATTGAAGTCCCATGTGAATATCTTTCCCAGCCTTATAGGTATATTTCCAGTTAACAGCGTGTTGCTGACTTACCCTTTTTTGAATTTTCCTTCATTTTCCTGTCTTTAGCCCTCATTGACTTTGCACAGACACCAGTCCTGCTTTCCTATTTATTTTGTGCTTGTAGAAGTAGGATTTTAGCTGGAACTTCATCATTCCCTGGCATCTGAGAATTTCCATGATACCTCTTAACTTTGTTTCCAGTGTTGATTTGTTTCCATTTACTGCATATTTCTCTTTGCTGATGCTTTTGGTAGATTGAGCACTGTCACGGTGCTTCATTTACTTACAAGCTGGTTACTTGCTGACTAGTAACGTAAACATAGTAAAATCCTTGTAAAACAAAAAATAAGTCTGACGTGGTTAGCTGAAGATGAGTGAGATTATTTGCACCTTAACCTGGCAACTCAACTGTAAGCTACAACAAATGCCATCAGGACCACTTTTGCACAGACTCTTGATTATTTTTCTCGTTTTTATGTTGGTCTCAGAGATTTGTTTTTCCTGTTCCTATTGTAAGTGGAAACACTGAAATCTTGTAAAAACCCTGCCTACCATCACCTTTTATGTTAAAGCTTTTCATATCCTGGGCTGCATAGAAAGAAGTGAGGCCAGCAGTATTGTCTCCACTTCTGGGGTCCCCAGGATAAGAAATACCTGGATGTGTTAGAATGGGTGCAGAGGAGGGCCATGAAAATGGTCAGAGGGCTGGATCAGCTCTCCCATGAAGACAGGCTGGGAGAGCTGGGGTTGTATCATCTGGAAAAGACTCCAGGGAGACCTTATTCTGCCGTTTCAAAACATAAAGAGGTTTATAATAAAGAAGGAAGAAACCTTTTTACCAGGATCTGCAGTGACAGGACAAGGGGCAATGGTTTTATTCTGAAAGAGGGTAGATTTACATTGAATATAAGGAAGAAAGTTGGATTGGATTGGACTTTGAACCATCTGGTCTAGTGGAAGCTGTCCCTGCCCAAGACAGAAGGGTTGGACTAGATGATCTTTGAAGGTCCTTTCCAACCCAAGTCATTCTACGATTCTATGATTCTGTAATCTTTGGTCACTGTTTGAAGAAGCTAACAAACTTGCCCAGTCTTCTGAACCCTTTTACTCCTCATTCAATCCAAACATTTCGTCAAGAATACTTTTGTCATTGCTTTGGGTTTCTTTACAGTAAACTGTAGATTCATTGAAAATTAAACTTTGTTGATGATGTATAAGTTTAATAAATTAACTTTTTATTAGAAGCCATTTCTGTGGTACAGAGTGAAATTCATAATAGGCAGAAGAGTTGTCAAATGGGTCATTTCACCCGTGGTACATCAAGGCCTATGTGACTTCAGTCAGGGAGCTATTTGAAGTGGACGTTCTACCACCAAGTGAGATTCTTATTTCCCCTGCCTACAGCCCTTTCACATTACGTAAATAAATGTTTATTGGAGCAGAAAATTGGACAAGTGCCTGACATACTTAGTGAAAGTTCCTTAACCATAACTCTTTTAAATAAAGTGAGGACAATGTATCTTTCTTGGACTTAGAACTTTCTGAATTACATTTCTCAATTTCCAAAACAACTTCAGTTTCCAATTTACCACTACTCTTTTTTTTCAGGGCATTACACTGTCATTTCAAATTCAAAATAGAAGAAAGTTGGAGATTCTGCAAAAGTTCAGGAACAGTTGAGTCAACTACAAAGGAAACAAGTATTATGCCCAATAGAAGTACATCAGATCCTGCTGATTTCTGCATCAAAGTTACATACATGAAAAGTGTTTCATACAACACTCGTTCTTCATGGATATATCAGTAGTTTATTCCTCTGTTCCCTAGCCTTAAGGAAATAGAGTAACATTCACTGTTTTCAGTTTTGGCTGCCACTGATCAAGAAGGCTGAAGTTGAGCTAGAGATTATCCAGAGGATAGTAACAATAATGAGCAGAAATCTGCTGCAATTCTTAGTCTTATTCTTGTTCTAACTAAAAGATTTAAAACCACCTAAATATTAATTATAGATATTACTAAAATTCATTCACAAATCTTGCAAGGTATTTGTGACAAGGTTACAAAACACACTGTGTCACAGTGTTTCTCTTTTCTCATCTTCCCAACCAAAATTAAAATATGTATCTTTTTCATCTTTTTATATCCAAAGAGGCAACATCTTTTATTATTTAAGCTTGACCTCTCTTTTTATAGAATAGTAGTATTAGTGGGCATAAGAAAAATTTTTTGACAGAATTTACTTGACATCAATTTTTCATCTAAAATAAGAGGCTGTAAAAATAGGAAATGCAGAGACCTTGAAAGTCGATATAATGATGCAATGGGAGGGAACATATAGGCAAAGGATGTACAGTACTATCAAGAGAAACATTTAAATTACATTTCTCTTCATACATACTTGTTATAAATGCTTAATATTTAAGGCTAGAATAAGAAGACCTCTTATTACCCTGTTTGGTAAGAACATGCAAGTTTAGATGAGTATTAGAAGATGACAGGAATTTAACAATATGACACGGTTCCTTAAATCTCACACAATCTCAGAAAGGGGTGCCTTATGTAACCATGATGACTTTATTCTTAGGTCAATTTTTTTTTAATATATATATAGTCCAAAATGCATATGACAAAACTTTAAAAATGTGCAACTTCCATATTTCTCATTATACTTATTTTGCAACATTACAGAACAGTGTTTTAAAGAGGCTTTTTGTCACAACAGAGGCAGCTTAAAGCTAAAAATGTAATCTAATCAGAATGCATATAAGAAATATTTCCTGTGAAAGACTTGAGGAAGGGGAGGAAAAGGGAAGGAAATGAAATATTACGTGATGTCCAACAACCAAGCACAAGAATTACAAACAGAGCAATTGCTTGAAATGTTCTATTTTGCAGACATTCCATTTTGGGCTACAGAAGTGCTTGGAGCAGTTGCCATTGTTGATTCTGGTAAGGAAAATGTAGCACCAGCAGTCTCCACCACATCTCAAATTTAACATCAATTGCAAAAGGCAGCCAAGTTCACAAACTAGCTGAGATGATGGACTATCTAAGACATACTGTTATTATTAGTGGATTAAGGTTACTTAAAATCTGCTTGTAGTTTGCATTTTGACTCTGTTTTACTTTTTATAGTAAGCAAATTTTAAATGTTTGAAGATTTTTGTCTCTTGGTAAAGCTGATCCTGCCAATCTGGCACATGTTAAGCCTTTGATTTCTCTAAGTGTGGCACTCCCTGAAGCTGAGTTACCACACCGCCCTTGTAGAATTCCATATCCAATACAACATGAAGGAGATAAAGGAAGTCCACCTACTTCTCTGCACAGAAATGTCTATGTTTGGTCCATGGTCATTATCAGTTTGGAAGAGACATCCTCCTGTGAGTAACAGTCACCAGCTCCTTCACAGGCAGTAACATATGAGACCCTATAACAGTCTGGCATTTAGATGTTGTCTGAAGAAAAGACACATTTGTACCAAAAAAAAAGGAGGAAAAGTGATTATAAAATAGGTCTTTCATTTCCTCTGTGGGGAAAATCTTTACTAAAATCTGAGTTTTCTTTGATTTTGTCTATTTCATCCTTTCCTCTTCTCAAAAAAATATTTGAGCAAGATCATTAGGCTTAAGGATGTTTTTTTCAGCATTACTGACCGGATAATAATGAAAAAGGTTTCAGGCTGTGCTATGAATAGAATAAATCTCAGAATCCTAGTATTTTAAGATGGAAAAGACTTCTCTTGATCAAAAGGATGGAGCACATGAATTAAGAAGACTCTTTGTAAAGCAAGGTCAGATTCTTGGATATTATATTGAACTGTTTAAACTGTAATACCTTAAAAAAATTTGTCATTGCTGAAATTAAAGAACCAAAGATCTTTTTTTACACATTGTCTCCTAAAGGCTTTATTTAGTCAAAAGTAAATGAGACTCTTACTATCAAAGATGACATTTATGCTATGTCAATAAATAAAAACCAGAATACTTCTGCTGCTAAGAAAAATTAGACATTTGTTTATCTGCACATTTCTTTTGTTACGCAAGTGTTAAAATACAAAACAATGCAAAAATTTGATGAGTAAAACACTAAAACAAAGCACATCTTTCTTTTTAATTTTGTTTGGTACAACAGAAGGGAAAGGTCTCAAACCCTTGTGCTTTCAGTTCTGTTAAGCAGATGTGTTCACTTATGATCTCCCACTTCAAAGATTTTTCCTACAATATTTATCTATATAAATTGCTGAAAGTTTTCTATCTGCCTTGTACTTAGAGCTACTGCAAAATACATTTTTAAACATCATAGGAAAGAGGAGATGAATAATTTTTGTGTTTGCTAGTTCCAAAATATGTCATAATGACTTTACCAGTGCAAGAATCTCTGGATTACCTCTGGCAGGAGAAGGAGATGGAGGAGGGAGGATGCTGGGTTTTTTCTCTGTATTAACATCAGTGGAATCATCTGGAGTTCATCAAGCACAGGTCTGTTTCTAGTATCAGTATTTTGAAACATGCTCCATACACAGTATGAAGCTACACCACTGGAGCATTTTTTTCCTGAGCTTGACCTCACTAGCTGAATTAAATAGATTGCTAAGACCTTTACAATTTTTCCCTACAGCCACCATGTCCATTTGACTTGTCCTTCTACAGATCCTTTCTTATGGCATCTGTCAGTATCAGTAGGCAACAGCACTGCAGATTTCATGAGACAGTGCTCTGCAGAGGAATGAGACAATATGTCAGCTGAAAATTGACAAAATATGTTTGCTTCAAAAAGACATTCTGCTGTTCATATACTTCAGCTCATTCATGAGAAATCCAAGAGAAATGCTGGTATTAAATATTTTCAGCCAAGCTGTAGCCCATTGTGTAAAAAATAAAAATAAATTTGTGGTGAGGCATAGCTAGTACCATAGTACTGGGGATCAGGACTATTTAATATTCCTCTAATCACTTTGTGCTATTAAAATGATTGTGTTGGAAAAACAGCACAAATAAATAGAGGGTTTTCAAGACTTTTTTGAAATCCTGCAGGTTTCACAGTATGGCAAGAAAGCAGATACTTATCAGTGGTAGTCAGGACCTCTCCACACTAGTGACACAGTAATATGGAACATTCTGAAGCTATGCTTCTGTCTGCATTGCACACACTTGGCCTGAATTCTGATTTTGAGAAAACATTAACAACAAAGCAGAACCTTTCTCTCCATCACCCCATGAGGCTCAGAAGCCTTTTTTGCTTTCCTTTCCTATCTATCAATATCCAATTTTCTCCTCAGTTTGTTTCAGCACAAGTGTTAGGTGATGTATTGAAGAAGTGTTTTTTCACATTCTCCAATTAAAAAACAAAAAAATCTACCCCAGAAAACTCTCATTTGTATGTGTGGGTCCTGAAGAACTACCATTAGCTGACTGTGTTCCACCTTCTTTCCATCATCCCATCAGGTATTTACACACATTGATAAGATCCCCCAGTGAGTCTTCTATTCTTCAAGATGAACAAATCCAGCTCACTCAGCCTCTCCTTGAGTGTCTGACGTCCCAAGCCCTACTAATTTTTGTCCACCTTTACTGATCTCCCTCCAGTATGCACACATCTCCCTTTACTGGGGAGCACAGTACTGGACTCTGGATTCCAAATGTGTCTCACCAGTGCTGAGTATAGAGGAAGTGTCACCTTTCTCAACCCACTGGCAGTGACATTCCTAATGCAGCTCTTACCAAGGTCCCTTTCTGCAAATCTGCTTTCCAGATAGTTAGTCATGCAGCCACACTTGAAGCAGTCAGGATCTCCCCTGGCAGCATCTTTGGTGCCCATTTGGAAGAGCAGAAGGAAATAATAACCCAAGGGCCATTCAAGCCTAGGCAGCCTCTTTGCAGTGTCCCAGATCTGAACTCCCAGCAACAAAGCAAATGTCCCTAGGCAGCAGATCTGGTCATCACATGGGGCCTCCATTCCCCAAAGCAGGGACTGCTATCACTTGCTGCTTCCTCCTTCCTCCATCAGACCTGGCTGCTTTGTTGGAAAGAGCTCTCCTAGTCCCTCACCTGAAGTTATGGCACTGAACGTATTCTGTTGCAGATCTGCAAGTGGACATAGGCAATCCTGCTGATGCCAAAAGTCATCAGCTTCCAGCCTTCAGCATCATGGGAGTCTCCATTTCCCAACCTGATGGACAGACTGCCTGTCCCTCCTTCGATTAGCTGGGGTTTCAGGTTATTGTCTCTGCAGGATCTCTGAGAAGATCTGACCAATCCCTTTCTGGTTGGCTCTGATGTTATGCAGTCTGTTGACAGCCTCCCATGGTTCTTTTACCTGGGAACACAACTCTACCTGTACACAGCTCCTGCAGGCAGGGAGGCCATCTCCCCCTGTCTCAGGAAGATGAGAGCTTGTGAATTCTCTTACATCTCCCTTGAGATAAAGAGTGTGTAACATGTCAACTTCAAGACAGATATGTCCTACAGAATACAAATCTGCTGATGGCAATAAGATCTCTATGCTGGAACAATTTCAATTCATGTGTTCACTCACAAGAACAAAATGGTTATTAAACTCATCTTACCTAACTAGCAACACATCACCCCAGTCACAAGCAGGCATCCCATGATCTAGTAAAAATTGCCAATCACATTTTTTTATTGTCCTTTTTTTTTTTTAAACCAGCTGCCTTGACTGCCTGCAGCCTTTCTTCACAGATGTAGCTGTCACCTTCTCTGACCTCTGCTCTGTGGTCTTTCTCTGTTTAGAGTCTAGGCACTGTGAATGGGAACAACTTCTTAGATGTTGTTTCATATAACTTCATTGCATCCATATTATCTTTATTTTTATGTCTCATTGATCCCTGATCCCATTTCTGACCGTAGAGGAAATCACGTCTCATCCTCTTAATTTCTATTTCCCCAGGCTATCAGTTAGATAGGGCTGGGGTGAGACTTTCTTCTGCATTTTTAATACTGTGAAGTATTTTAAGATATGGTTTGTGAGAAGGAAAAAATGCAGTATGTGAAATACATCTGTTCTCTATCCTTTGCACTTGGACTAGTACTTTGAATGTAATGTTATATTTTGCTGATTATAAAACCCAATGATTTTGTTAGTCATTGTAGTGTTGCTAACCTCAAGCACTCAAACACTGTGAGCAAAACCCCAAAAGCCTTACAGTGAAGCTTAAAACCATGAAATCTAAAAATATATGCATGAGGACATTTCATTTCCTGGGTTAAAGCCTTTAGGGCATATTGAGGTCAAATTTTGAAACTTTTTGAGCAAACAGGAAGACTATAAATAAATCTCTTTTAACAAAAGTTTATCTATCTCCTTCCTTTCAGGAGCATGGACAATGAGAATCATACCAGTCACGGTATCATAATAAAATCTGACAATAATGCCATTTTCCTGTTTGTAGGGTAAACAATTTGCTTTTTTTGTTGCATGATGTTTTTTTATTATTATTTGCTGAGGCAGGATTTGCAGTTAATGTTGAATCAGGCTTTATTTATTTCAAGTGTGATGGACTTCAGGTCATGTCCCAAAGGTGGGGAACAAACCCACAGCGGAAAATTTCTTCAGACAGAGGAAAAAAAGAAAAGAAATTCCCTCTGTGATGGCAGAAGTTTTTATCTGTGGAGATGAGGCTCAACAGCACAGCCATTCAATGGCACAAAAGCTGAGACAGATGAGG
The DNA here is from genome assembly GCF_003984885.1 of Neopelma chrysocephalum. Lineage (NCBI taxonomy): Eukaryota > Metazoa > Chordata > Aves > Passeriformes > Pipridae > Neopelma > Neopelma chrysocephalum. The sequence continues at coordinate 2,464,498 of NW_020897804.1, read as the reverse complement.
CTTCTGAAGAAGTAAAAGGGGAGGGGAAAAAAAGGACAGAGAAAGGGGAAACCTAACATGCAGTAGTGGAGTGTCATTTTAGAAGGTAGAAAATTTGGTCTGCATTTCATTTTCCACCATCTCAAGCTCTAGCCACTATAATTTGTCAATATAATTGAGTAGTCAAGTTACATACTTGGATGTTTTTGGCAGTTTTGTTGTCTCAAATACAGCTTCCAAAAGCTACATTATCTCCTACACTTGAATGACAACCAGCCAAGTAGATACCATCCAGTCACGGGATGGAAATGATTATGAACAGTTTTGGGATGGATACACACATACAATGATAGCTCTGTGGCTTCTGTGAGGCCAGTCTCTCTTGAGTTACAGCAAAATCATTATTTTTAGAAAGGGGGAATAGAGTAATAGGTGTTCTTCAGCTATTGTTATTCTGAACCTGCAAGGACTGTTGTACTCCATCCATACCAAGGCAGAGAAAGTGGGTAATAAAAAATGTAGGGTAATAGAAAATGTCGAGTCTTCAGCATAAAGGCTCAAACATTTGATGAAGATTCAGTTCTGCAGAAAGCAGCCAAAAGATATGCCATCCTTCTGGATACCTTGGGGCTTATCTGAGCAAACACATATCTTAATTACAGTACATAAAGTACTCTTGGACATCTCCAATACTCTCAAATGCTGCTTTGGTTGAATCTATTTCTTTGGGGGTATCCTGCCCATGCCGCTTCTCTTAAATAACATTCAGCTCAGAGAACCACCAGGTATAAAGAAAAAAAGTAGTGTATTTGAGCTAGAGCCACAAAATGATTTATGAGTTGCAGTAATGAAGCATCATAAACCTAATTATTTTGGCCAAGCCGCATTCACAACCCTATATTAGGAGACTGGACTCTCAAAGTGTTGCCAGGGAAGTGTTAGACATCTCAAAATGAGATTCAAAGCAGTGAACTCTTTGAGGTGGGAAACATCTAGAACTGAGCAAAAAGGAATACCTAAGAACACATCCTAAATCTTCCACTTTTTAAACCTTCATAAAAGCACCCCCTGAATTAGGGGTTAATCCTGAGCACAGGTATCATTATTTACCCTTTTATGTCCAATGGGAGCAAATTACCCACCGTTACTCCTCCCTCAACTCACACTGGAACCCCCAGTATGAATCTGACAAGTCTCCTCAACCAGGATATGGTAGAGACAGGCTCAAATTCTCCCCTCTGTCTGAGGACATTTCAAACCAATCCTCCCACTTTTCCGGAGGGCATCTTCAGCAGAGGGCACTTATGAACCAGTTACAGTCTCCATTCTTCTGGTTGAACATGCTGTGTTGCACAAGAATAAACAAACAAATCAAGATGCATTGGAATAGCAAAAGCAAAAATCAAGGGTGATTCTTCATCCTAGTGCAACACAGGAAGGGAATATTGTCATGTTCCAATTTCAGTCCCAATGTCAAAGCCTGCTTCTGCATTTTATCCAGTGCCTGCTTCAAGTAAAATGAATTTATCGTTATGAATTCACTTTGCATTTGCCACATAAACAAAGAATCCACTCAGTTTTCTCTCTTTATTCATTTTCTGTATAAGGAAACAGGCACACATACAGCAATGTGTCACTTCCTTGCAGAAACAGCATGGAAAAAAAACATAGAAGTCACCTATATCTAACTCGCTCACTCTTGCTATCAATGAATCAATATTTGAAAATACACAATAAAAATATCCATTGACAACTGACAGAATATTCAGTTCCCACAATGAAGAACCTATCCTGGCCACACGTGGTTTTAAGATGTTGCTCCCTTCTTTTTTAACCATCTCTTTGTAATACAAACCAAGCTAGCATACAACATAGAATTTGGCTTTAAAACAGTGGTTAGGAATAAGGAATTTGCAAAATACTAAAATATAAACACGTATTTTACCAAAATAAGTAGCTTTACCTTTTTTCTTTTAATATACTCAAGGATATTTTCATAAATATCCTAGCATCTTAAAAATCTAGGGATAGAGTTATTACATTTTTTCAGACTGAATAAAATCTTGAATTAGCTGATTAAAGCTGAAAACAGACATTCTGACCCCAGCATAACTAAAACACCCTGCAAGTTATACAGTGAAAGGCTGCTGGGTCTAGGTAGTGCTTGTTAAATGTGTTCTGTTCTTTCCATAAAAACATAACTCAATTTTCTGTATATGGTTTCAATTTGTTCAACTGCCTGTATAAATTACATTTTATTTTTCCTGGGGAAAATATAGTTGAATATCACGTCAAGAAATGTTGACTTTTTTATTCTTTTCAATTCTTTACCCCACCCTGCTCAGTGGAGCTGCAGTTTTTCCTTTTGTATTTCCAAGTCAATGCCATTCAAATACAAGCTTCTCTTTGTTGCCATTTTTATATGTAGCAGTGTCTCCTAGGAGCAGCAATAATCCTCATTAGCCCTTGCACAACTCCTAATCAAAAGGAGCAAATTGTTTAGGCTTATACTTCATGGCTCTCACTCTTTTCCTCATAAAATGTCAAAATATCTCAAAAATTGGGAGATAAGCAGGTCTTTGCTCTTAGTCTGTCCTTAGTTCCTCACATCCTAATCTCCTCCTTCAGCAGGATGCTGAGAATTTTTGCCCTAAACCCCCAAAATTCTTGAGTAAACCCATTGATATGAATGAGACTCCAGAGGTGCTGAAAGTTAAATATGTGCTTAAGTGCTTTGCTGGATAATGGCTGAAACACTCAGCATTCTGTGGGACTAATATCTGAGTAATTTCCTATACCTTTTATATCTACAGAAAATGGCCTAATTCCTTCATATAACAACACAAAGAAATCAGAAAGTTCTTCTATCTGGACCAGGAAGTTTAGCAGGAAATGTATGAGGAAGGAAATATGATCAGCATTTTTCCAAAGCTAGTAACTTAAATTAAAAAAAAACAAACAAAAAATAACAACAACAACAAAAACAAAAACAAATACAACAACAAAAAAAAGCAAATAAAAAACCAAACAAAAACCCAAAACCAAAAACAAACAAAAAACCTAAAACAAAACCAAAAAAAATGTTGGTAGATTATGTCTAGTTAGTAATAGGTCCAAATCAGAAACTTTTCATAATTTTAGGGCATGTTTGTTTAAGCTGTATTGAAAAATTAATGCTAAAAGTCCAAAGGTTTGGATAGAAATACTCATGAAGTGAGAAGTTTAGTCTGGAATTATGCCTATGTTGCACTCTTTCATTAAATAAATAAACACCTTCGATTTAAAAATTTTGCCTTAGTCCCCCAACTGTTCATATTCACAGACTTGGATGTGATGTGTCAGCCTGTGTTCACAGGACACATTAAAGAGGTGCTGAAGGAACAAACCCAAAGCCCTTAGAGCACTTACCACCAGCTAGAGAAACAGTCCTTTGCTCTGTGTTAAAGGGCTGGCATGAAACCAGAAACTCAATTCACACAGATGTCAACAACCTGTATCTTTGACTCAGTTTGCTGCTTTGTAAGGGAGGTACAGCAGCCCTGATACCTGTGTCTGTTCAGCATGGGGTTTCAGGGCACAATCGCTATAAAAAGGGGACAGGAGGGAAAAGGAACAAGGCTTCCCATAAACAAACTTAATTACCTGAGAAATACAGCAAGAAAACCTTGGCACATAAACAGCATCTAGAGGCCTGATTCTGCCCACACAGGGGACCTGCTTTTCTAGTTCTTTATGCTTTATAATGTCATGCTTATGTGAAGAAACTAGAAATTTGTTTCTCTTCTTTTGCACTCACTTTTCAGAGGTAAATGAAGGATCATGATTGAATGGAGAATGGGGTGTGCACCACTGGGCTTGTGCTTCTGCTTTGAAAAACAGAAAGTGTTCAAAAATTTCCCCATCTCATCAAGAGTGTGGGGTAATGACTAAATATTTGTGTTCTTAATCCCTCTCATGTAGGTAGGTAGATGCATGGATGAGTGTGTATGTATGTATATTTATGGAGAGGAAGAGAGAAGGAGAGAAAAGAGGGAAAAGTCCTTCTGACTTTTTGCTTGATCATCTGTCTGGTAGAAAAATACTCATTGACCTCAGCAGTGTAGTGCCGAGATCAAACTTTCTGACAATCACATTTAGAATATATGGGTTTTAATAAATGGAAAATAATCTTATGGATATATCTCTGTTTATGTAATACTGTAGTTCTTGCTGGTTTTTTGTTTGACTGTCATACCCATTAACTTCTTTTGATATGTAAGTACTCAGAATGTAAAATTCTGTGACATTTTCCAAGATGTTGCAGGATCCTGCTCCTGAAAAACTATTAACATATCAAGGAAAAAAGGAAAAGCTTTTTCTGTGACTGACTTTCCCTTTAATAAACATGTAACATCCATGACAAGCAGAAGAATGGTCTTTTCTGGTTGATTTGAGGAAGGTAAATTCGTGTTTAACACCAATGCATTCACAGTACATTTTGCTGGGAAGGCAGAGAAATACCTGGAAAAATTTTTTGCAACCACTGTGAAATTCCAGTCTGTTTTCTGCCTGGTACTTTGTGTGGTCACTGTGCTGAGCAGGCTGAAATGCCACTTTTTTTATTTGGTGGTGATTCAAAGCCAGGTTACCCCATGTATGACCTCTTAAGTTTTGAAATGCCACTTTGTAAGATATTTAAAACTTGAGTCTCCAAACCGTACCTGTCTCAGCTGTGCATTCTGCCAGGTATTTCTCAAATAATTACCTGATCTGCAGATCCTTGCAGGGGAAAGGACTAAGTCAGTCACATCTGTAGGTATTACAAAGGGAATTATAGAGGAACAATAAGACATTTGAGTCACATTGGAAATTACTGTTTCCTGACCTATTTAAATCTTTGAAAATTCTCCCTTCTCATGGATTTTTTTTTCAATACAAAGGTAATTCAATATGTATTTGCAATAGTATGATTACAAAAAGTAAGTAAATAACTAATGGCAACTGATTAAGTAATTCTTATCTGAACTGATTTTCCTCTACCAGGTCATCCCCGCACGTACCTTGGTGTGTAAATTGGTTCTGCATTAACCAGCTTCTGCCTCTGGACAGTAGTTCAGAAGATGGAGCGCATTATTACAGCACAGGGAAAAGTTACAAACTGTTGGTGACTCTTTACCCATAAACGAAATATAATGAGCCAATTCCATTCCTAATATAAACCCCTTAATCCTAGGATTAGTTTGATGATGTGTTTATTTGCTGAGGAATCTAGGTAATAAGGGAAAGAAAAAAGAGGGTAATGCCAAACTTGGTGTCAATAACACATCAGAGCACCTTCTAGAGATTGTCCACAACGGTTTACTTTTGAGAAATTATTACCCCAGCAACTCTACCAAGCATGAGCAGAGCACAAATTGTGTGCTACAGATGCATAAATTAGACTAGAGATTATGTACCTGGGGTGTTATTCTTATATCTACTAATATTATTGGCTTTGGTGACAGCACAGGAAATTCTTGTGCTTTTATGGGGATGTACTTTATGTCCTAGTCACAAACTGGCCTGTGCTGTTGTTCCAGATGGTTCCTGGTCTCTCACCACCCAACTGCCCCCTTTGAGCTCGCTGCTGCAACCCTCAGCCCCGTGCTGGACAAGTGACCTGCAGCACACAAAATTAACCCCACGCTGATTACTGCGATGTTTCACACAAGATGCCTTGAGAAGGCATCAGACATTTCCCATTCAGTTTATAATTTGTCAACATACAGGTTGTGTACAGGACTTTGTAAACACAGAAAGCGACTGTTCTTCAAATCTGATGGCTAATGACTTTCCCATCTGTTGGCTGGAAGTCAAGGGCTGTTTGAACAGCACTTAACACAACGTGTAGAGAGGACAAACACCACCCGTAAACTGTCCCTGGTAACATATCAGACAGTTTGTCCACATAAACAGCTGTTTCAGAAACCCACATTCACAGAATGTTGATCATAGTACCTGTAGCTTTCTCTGCATACAAAAGTCTACCAATCTAAGTCTTAAGGAAATCTAAAGGAAAGAGCACTCAAGGGCTGCACATCATTTCCACATCCCCCCGCTACCACTGGACAGTGGTTTATTTGTGAAACTCCCACAGCAAGTTCTTGTAGCTGACAGCTGATAAAAACTGTGGATTATCAAATACTGAGCAATAATTGCACAAGTCAAGGAAAATGTCACAGGAGTTCAAGCCTGCAAAAAAAGCTGCACTCTTCTTCCCCTCAAGAAAACATGTACTTAATGATCAAAAGCTCAAGAAGAACCACTGATAACTTCCTAAAGTCATAAAATTTCTTGCAAAATGGAGTGAACTGACAGGAGTTCAATGGCACTGCAGGAAGTCAGAATCATTTGCTGGCTTGGAGGTTACTGCAAATCCATAATCAAGATCCAGATGAGCTGTTGGTGAAGTTTTCTTTGCTTCTCTATCTATAAATACAACATTTTGTGAACTGTCTGTTATGCAAATCAGATACACATGTTCTCCTCAACTCTTCCTTCTGAAAGCATCAGACACTACAAGATATTTCAATTCTGTAACTCTGTGTGTAACACCCATTTCCCAAAAAGAATCCAAAAAGCAGGCTTGGGAACATTTGTTTTAAATATAAAAGATACTGTGCCTTTTTTTTTAATGATGATATTAATTTTTCCAATAAAGAAAACAGAACTCGGGTGAGCAAAGGGTCAGAAAGGTAAAGGATGTGCATGTTTGTTTCTAGTCAATGTTGTGAAACTGCGCCCTGTCCCTTCCAAACTACCACAGATCAACTCTCAACAAATTGCACAACAATGCTTGTTTTGAACTGGAAAGATCTTTTTCAGATGAGCAGAGAAAGATACCAGAAGATGTAAAAGTAACCAAGATAAGAAAAAATGGAGTAATATACATCTAAGTAACCTCAGACAAAGCTCTCATCCAGTGCTCATAAAGCAAGTGCTTAAGTGACAGATGCAAAGGAATGCAAAGACAGTTTCCATCTCATGCAGTGGGGTTTCAGTATGCTCTGGAAAAATTAGGGAATGTGCTAATTAAAGGGGTCTTTCAGGCAATTTTATAAAACACAGATTATATTCAGCAAATAGATATGCAAATCTTAATTCAGAATATGAGTCATGAGTGAAAAGGAGAAAAATACCCCATACATTTAAAAAAAAAATATTCCCAGGGCATCACTTTATAAGAAAAAAAACAGAAGAAAACCTGAAATATTCCACTGTGCAAAGGAAGAACAAGTTTAGAGTAAAATTCAGTTGTTTGCATCTTTTATTCCAAAAGTTCTAGCTAACTCCACCCATGTACTAATGTGCTTTCCAGGTAAAATAGATCTGCACAACAGTAGTTCTAATAGCCTTCGTGGAGCCATATTAAGTCCCTTCCCTATCATAAGCACCACTAACATCCAGAGAAATCTAGAGGTGTAAGCTATGGCCAGAAACCACATTTTTGTGCCTTTTGATGCCCAGGCAGATTAAAAGTAATAAACCAGGATATTAGATATTTTGACTTTCCATTTAAGCTAAATTATATTTATTTTTAAATAAACTCTGGATTCTTTCAGGGACACTGACATAAAATAGGGTAAAACAATGTTAGGAGAGCATTAAACACAGCATGACCCCCCCCCTAGAAAATCACCACAGAAATGGCCATTTGCTGGTCCAACCACATGGAGTAGACCTATTGCCAGAACAAGCTGCAGTAGCCCAATAACTCATCTCACACAGTACAACCCCCCACAGTGATTCTCCCTCACAGTAAAACTTTCATTCAACGTCAACTATTTGTCACCATCAGTTATAAATGAAGAAATATTCCTTTGCCCTTCTAATCTTCCAAACATGGGTTGATCGCCACAGTATCTCAAAAGAAAATTACAAAAATCAAGGAAGGCAAAAAAACTCTCTGGGTTGTTTCCTTCCCAATTTATTTTGGAGCAAATAAAGTTATTTGGTTACAGTTATCCCTTTAGCTGTAAGGTGGTAGGTGTAAGGGTGGCCTCAAAACAAAGATCAAGACCAATTTCCTTCCACACATATATTATTTATGTGTTTACATAAACATTCATACATTTTATGCATAGAATCATAGAATCAATTAGGTTGGAAAAGACCTCCTAAGATGACTGAGTCCAACTGTTAACCCAGCAGTGCCAAGGCCATGACTGAACCATGTCCCCAAGCACCTCTAGCACATTTACAAGTCTTTTAAATACCTCTAGGAATGGTGACTCCACCACTTCCCTGGGCAGCCTGTTCCAATGCTTGACAACCCTTTCCATGAAGAAATTTTTCCAAATATTCAATCTAAACCTCCCTTGGTGCAACGTGAGCATGTTTCTATCTTGGTCAAGTGTCCTCAGAGCCTACTGTGAAAATGCCCAACTATTGCACCCAGGAAACAAAATTCAGGTACCTGGTATTTTAAGATGCTCTCACTCTTACCTGCTCTGTCCTTGCTGGGTTTACATACACAACTCCTGCTTGTCTTGCAGGAATGCCACTGGGAAGATCAGGGAGCCCAGCTTTATTCCAGTCTGCCTACAAGGACAATGGGTACATCTGCACCAGCATCCTACAGTGTTCTGTGTGAGCACAGTTATAGCATATGTCACTGTCTCCACCCAACCCTGTTCCCAAACACTGTCCAGTCCATCTGCACACATCTCTGACTACCCTCTACACCCCTCTGAACCTCAGCTGTGCTGCCAAAATACAGCCCTGAGCTCGTAAGTTTGAAATGATTTCCAAGATAATTAAACTAAGATACAGTGTAGACATTCCTGTCATATTTACTGCCACATTGGAAATTTCCAGTCCAATAAAATTTTTCAGCAATTAAAACTTCAATAGGCTTGATAAATTGTACAAATACAATCTGGTATATCAAAGCATCTTTGTATGCCAAACTTTGTTAGACTGAACTTTGTTCCTCCTCCATTTCTCTTAGCCTGTAAGGAAGCATCCAAGTCTATTTGTAGCTCTTTTCTTTAATTCTAAAAGCTCTGACAAAAAAATGAGGAAAATTTGTAAAATTTACAGCTTTTCGTACTGGAAGTAAGTGTGATAATAGCAATGGATGGGTTGGATAGATCTAATTTCTGCAGAGCACAGCTGGAAGAGTAGAGATCTAAAACCACAGAATCAATGCAACAGCAGCAGTAGTCTTTTAAAACCTCAGAGATGCAGTGCAAGTTCATGGCAAGCAGCTAAGGTTCATATGACCCATTAGTCATTGAATGATTTTTATTTTTCTAGGCCTTTGAAGAGCTTCTATTCATCACTGACTCTACAGCCATTTCTTGTTGTTGTTGCTGGGGGCTTTTTTCAGTAAGAGCATCCCATCATGAACTCTTTGCTCATTTTATTGAAGGGTATTTTTTGTAGCTCATTCATGGAAAAACTCCATTTAATATTTCTAAACCATCCCTGGGAAGAATATCTTTTTCCCTGAGGACACATCACTGGAGTTAGGAAAGAGAGCTCCAGAGCTGTAGTTGCATCCAGAGTCCCACAAGCTGGATTCTCCTATGGGGTCCACATTACAGAAACCACAGAAGAGCCATTCATTGGCATGTTTTTAATTATATATATTTTTTACTTTACTTTGTGGTTTTCTTGTAGCTTTTACTTCTGTTCATCACTTTTTCTTTTTCTACATTAAAAGTCAGAGACAGAAGGGGAAGAAGACACAATTTGCCAGATACACTGGGGAGGATTTTTCATACTAAGTCAAGAGTTTGTAACCTTTTTTCTGTGCAGTTCCTAATGATGAGATATAGTGCTCTGCCTCCCTCCCAGACTTTTGAGTTATGTTTCTGGACTGTGCATCTGTGCACCCCCCAGCACAGCCAGTTCTAATAGCTTTGAACACATTAATAAACAGATTAAATGATGAGTTGTCCTTAGAAACTGATTGTTTGATGCTTGAAAAAAAGAAAAAGAGGAAAAAAAAGGGGCTTTTAGGCAGTTGCGTAATTTTATTTACAGAGTAACCCAAAACAAAAATTCTACTTGTGAACTCTCTATTACTATATATTTTGTTGTGCAAAGGGAAGAAAACTCAGCATGGTTGGCATACAAAGTACTTCACAGCATCTTTTCCCAAAGAGCTGGTCCTGCACTTATTCCTTCTTTTACCTGCGTTCTTGCTGACAAAGGAGTGTGTCAGACACGTTTGATTCACACATAATAGAGGCCTAAATAGCTGTGGTCAAGAGGAAATGTTAAAACAGTGTAAATACCGAGTGTGGTTCCCATCACAAATGAAAGAAAACAAACTGAGCTCAATCTGGAAAATATCTCTCTCGCGGTGCTCGAAAAAAGGAACATCGTGTCACAATGATTCACTGTTACATGCTGGTTTTGAGTGAATACACGGAGAGAACACGAGCAAAGCCCTATTATCTACGTCCCACAGCATTGCAAAGGCAAGGGGCAGGCTGTGCTATTAAGGCCCACACACGGTGCCCCAGGACCTACAAAGGGCGTCTCGGTCCATGCACTGACTGCATGACTTCCACTACACTGAGTGTGGGGCCCAGCATGTCCCCCAGGTCTTTCATCATAACTGCCATTACTAAGCTCTCCGAGCCAACAAACTCAGGTTTTTTTCCTACTCTTTGTGATACAACATGAACTTTCCTTGTTTGGTTTGTGTTCCAAGAGGCAAATGATGGGGAAAACATTTCTGAAGCTCTTTCATTTGTCAACGACAAACGCAGAGATTTATATGAAACACCAGCAAAATGGAAATATTGACTCTGAGCCTTCAGTTCAGATGAAAAGTGCTACCTAGGTGAAGAGTGTCATTATTGTTATGAATCAACTTGCTCCCACGTCACAGGCGTAGCAAAGTAATGTTTATTGCTGGTAACCTTTGTAATAATCATAGTTTCCAATGAGGACTCTTTAGTTAACGATCAAACTCTATGGGTGAGATTTCAAGAGTTTTCTAAGTAAATTTGGTGCCAGCTCAGATGGAAAATTGCTGAAAGATGGGTGCCTGACTCCCACAAGGCCTTTGAAAAAAGGTTCATCTTGCACTAATTGGAAGTGGGGAGGAAACAGAAATTCAATATACTATCACAGCAAAAGCAGGAGAAAGAAAATGGCATATTGAGCAACTTTGAAGGAAAAGTTCTGTGTCACTGAAGGACAAATTGCTGCAGCATCTTGTTGTTTACTGGTATTCTACTTTACTTCACCACCATGAGACAGCAGAAATTAAAAAAGATGATCTGCAATGTCTCAAATCCTTCCTTTCTGTTCACCACAGCCCATAAGTGGTAAAATCCATTCAACCACAATCCTATCTCCAGCATTATTCAACATTTGTATAGAGTGAAGAGAAGAGGCAGGAGCCACAGGGATGGGACCAGGAGGACACTGGTACATGCTGCTACTCAAGTTTCTCTCTGCCTCCCATTACAATCTCACTGTTGATATTTTTCAGTATATACCTGAAGGGAAAGCAGGTAAAACTGTTGACTACAGAGAATATCAGGGTGATGCTGACAAGAATACATTTCAAGCAACACAAATACCTTCCACAGCATCACCTAATATTTAGGCATCCATCCTCAGGCTGTTCAGTATCTCTTCAGCCCTAGAGGTCTTCTCTGCTCCTTGTGCTTCTAGATGTTCATTTAATGACAGCAGAAAAACCACTGATTTGCACCTGAAATAGGATTGAATATTGCATGAGTCCAGACACTGACCCATGTCTGGTGAGGAAAGCTTTTTTACTCCCCCATGAGCTTTTACTCTCACAGCTCTATCCATGAAACCCCCTGTGTTTGGGTTTCCACCCTGGGATTTCACTCTGATTGGCAGTTCCCTCCCTCCCTCCCCAATAATGACTATCCAAGGACATCTACTTTTCTATGGAAATACCAGTGAATGGGGCAGCACTTCCTAGGGTGGACTGGAAATTGTTCAGCAACCATGGAGAGCTGGAAACTTACCCCAAGAACTCAAGCAGCAATGGTTTGCAAAAGCCACCATGTTCCCTTGAGTAGATGAAGGGTTGAGTGAGGGTATTACTGTTCTGTCTAGTTTTGGATGATTAGTGGATCAGATACCAAAGAGATTGCCCAAAAGAGCAGGCACTGGGGCAGAGACTTCCACTTAACTCACTTATGCTTACTTAATAAATGGGGATAAACAAAGATAGCCATAAGTCTGTGGGTAAAGTTCTGCACTTGGACTGTGCAGAGTCAAAAATTCAGCTATGACAATGAGCTACAGGATTTTTATTCAACTCCAAAACTGTTCACACTTCTGAGGACCTGACATATAGCAAATATAAGCCCTGTAGTAGCAATTCAGAGTCTGCTATAACAACATAACGAGAGGACAAGGGGTAATGGCTTTAAACTGAAAGAGGGCAGGTTTAGATTGGATATGAGGAAGAAATTCTTGAGTATGAGGGTGATGAGGCACTCGAACAGGTTGCCCAGAGAAGCTGTGTCTGCCCCAACCCTGGAAGTGTTCAAGGCCAGGCTGGATGGGGCTTTGAGCAACCTGGTCTAGTGGAAGATGTTGGAACTGGATGATCTTTAAGGTCCGTTCCAACCCAAACTATTCTGTGAAAAATAAAAATTTATTAAAAAAATTATTGCCATGATGATTCAGTTTTATCATCTTGCTGAGTTGTCTCATGAGCCTCCAAATTAAATTTGTGGTAGAGCAGTGGGCTAGCAAGGATTTTGCCCAATTTATGTCAGGGAACAGCTGACTTGCAAGACAAAATATTTCATGGGAACCTTTGTGAGAGTGCCAAACCCCCACAATTACATTTGATCTTTCTCCTGCACACAGCTCCTCAGCATGCCCTAGCAAATGCTGCAGCTTTGCACAAGAAGAGCTGAGAAGCCTAATGATGAACAACAGGGTTTTCTAAGTCTGTTTTCAGTACTTCTTTCATTTCATGATCATTTATTTCTTTCTATTTTAAGTTTTTCTTGTTGAACTTCCAATTTTCCCCCTTAGCAGGAGCCTGCAGTGGAAGTGGTCTGCTGCCAGGGAGTGGAGAGAGATGATGATATGCGGCACCTTCTTGAGACTGACAGACTGCAATTCAAAGAGAAGATCATTAGTTACTATAGAACCATGATCTCAGCATTTAAATTAGGGTAGAAAGATTCTTCCATTGCTGGTGGAATTTAGTGAACAGGTAAATATCAATTGTTTTGCAACTGGGCTTCATTTTGTCTTAAGAATCAGTTAAGTTGAAGGCTTCTCAAAGAAAATGATCCTCCCTTCTCTAGTATAAGGTTTTGACCTGGGTTTTGACTCACAGGTTAAAAGAAGGTGGCAGATGTGCAGTGTGATTAAAGGGTGGAATGCCAGAGAGCTGTTTCTCCTGTCACAACTACAAGATTTCCATTTTTTCACCCCTTCAGTGATGCAATGACACCAAGGTGGAAAACGCTGAGCTTGACCTTGCTCAGAGCGCATGAAATCCCAGTGCTCATGGGTTGCTGCAGCCTGTGAAAAGGGAGAGAAAAGGGCTTACAAGGAGACAGTAACCACGCTGGAAACTCCGAAGGGCCTTGTTTAGATAAGGGCAAACTTTCAGCTGGAAAATAAACCCTGCGAGTATGGACCTGCAGCATTTGTGAATTACATTACACATAGGGAATATGGGACGATACAGGGACCCCTCCAAAATTTACAGTATGAATGAAGTCTCTGGAAAGACTCCTGGTGTAAGAAGACAAAATTAGTCTGGAAGAAATAAGTGGAAAAAACAAAGCTAAGTGGTTTTTTTCATTAGGAATATCAGGAGTCTCAGGAAACCTCAAGCCACTGTCTGTGTTTTATTTAAGCTGCATCTACTGATATGTGTTGACTGCAGGGAACAATTTCTACCCACTTTGCAAAAGTTTAATTATCTGTACATTTACACAGAATATACCAATATTCTGTAGTAAGGAAAGATTGGCAGCTAAACTTGGGAGAGTAGATCAAGGATTTGAGATCCAAAATTTGCAACAATCTGACTGGAGCATTTAAAAAAAATCTGTTTATTTTGCAAATGGTTCTTATTTCTGGAGCCAAAAATAACTGTAAAATAATTACATTAGTAATCAGGAGTCCAAAGAAGCTTATTCAGCTTATTTTACTGCTTATGTTGATGACACTGTCTTTTGTCTTCATCCAGTAGTGGAAAGTTTTTTATCATCTTCTGGTTTGGAAAAAGACCCAAGCAGCTAATGTAAAAAAAAAATATATTCTCCTAGTAGCTGCAGCATGATTAATTTTCCACCCCACAAGATCACTGTGAGTTTGAAAGCACCCTAGAGCTTTATATGCTGCATTATAGTCATCAAGGATCATAAAGCATCTTCTTCCTTCCGCACCACTAACACTTCAGAGAGCTAACATGGTTGAGTGGAATGAGCAGAGGGTTGAAAACCAGGAAATTTTTATTATAAACCTAAAACAGCTTATGTCTTGCCTTTGGCCTTAGTAACATATTGCTGGACACAGTTCTCTGAAGCAATGCAGTCCTAAACTCCAGCTAAAGAAATTTAAGACTCCTGCCCATATGACACTCAGACCTTGATATCTGCATTATAAAATGGGGACAATAATACCAATATTTTTTCATCATGGACCTTGGGATTTATTGGTGAAGAGCAGTAGGTAAAAGCAAAACATTTTAATTAAGGTCTTTAAATCATTTTCCAAAGGAAAATTACTCATTATAGTTGTTTCACATCATTGCCCCACCCCAGATAAGTACATGGAGGAAATCCTGCATGTTACACTTCCCTGTTGTACAGGGAAAGTTGACTTGGGGACATATCCCTTTTCCACATCATTAGGACGCTCCAATCCCAGCAGTAGTGAGTGAAAATTCTGGGGTTTAGGATGCCCTCCCAGCCCCTGGTTGTGCCTAGAGGAACTGTGGTATTTAGAGGTACCTAAGCCCCACAAAACAATAGCAGACTTGATTACCTTATAAGCTTATCCAAAAGCAGTTCAATTCTTCCATCAATCTACAATTCTTCTATCTCTTAGGGGGTAAAGGGAGCTGGCCAAATGGAAACACACCTGGGACAGAGAGGGACAGGCTGAGGCAGGGTAAGTAGGACCATGCACTTTACTACAGCCACCATGGAAATAAGCCAGAGAAAAGGGTGTGCATTAACTGATGGTACCACCCTTGAGTGGCCTCCAAGGATGATCCTCAGAGAAGGAGTCCTTACTGGGGAACGTGTAGGAGCAGGAACATTGGGGAGAACAATTACAACTGTATTTAGGGAGCTGCCTGATTTGGAGCAGGACAACAGATTCACTGCCTTCCACCACTGCAGACAGCCACACAGGAATCACAAGGACTACTGATAGAAGCAAAAATTAGACAGGACTTATCAATATCAGCATCCCAAAGTTGATCTGAGTCAGTTTTGCCCACAATTATGCTAGAAAGAAACAGATGTATAAATATATTCAGGACATGACCTTCAGCATTACTTTTAAGAAAATGTGTTTCTCCTGTGTGCATGAATTAATTATACTTTAGACGTTGTGTCAGGTGACATTTAAAAAATTTGTAAGAAGAATTAATTCATGTTTTTTAAGGTGGTTTTGTTTAAATAATATTTTTTTTAAAAAAAAAAATGCATGTATTCTGAAGCTAAGTTTCATCTGCGTCTTTTTAAAAGGCCATTATGCTGGATTTTTTCCCCTTTTATTTTTACTCACATAATTCTTCCCATCCTATCCTTCCATCCTCCTTCTCCTCCACACGAATAGTCTAGATGCCAGTAGAGATCTGTTTGGCTGCATGACTTCCAGTGAAAATGAAAAATAAAAACCAGCAGTGTGTCCCAGTGTACTTTTATATAAAAAAAATTTAATTGAGTTAAATGTAGCATTAATCTTTGTTTCACATATTGGATGAATCTTGCTGAAGGTCTGCAGTTATGTAGCTCCCTGCTATACAAAGTCATCCCTTCAATTTACTTCTTGTTCACTTTGTTCCATTTCTGAGGTGATGAATTTAACACCTGGTACCATTTTCCTCACGGCTCTTGTTCACTTAAGGATATCAATGCAAACCACGATCCATGAGTGTTTATGTTCAGTGTCACCCTGACACTTCCAGCTGAAGACAGCATTGCACCATTTAAATAGATTCATTTCCTTGAGATGGACCTTGCTACTGGTCTCTTTTCCAGCTGGACAGAATAATCAGGTTGTCTCACACCAGCCAACAGAGAGTTTAATCCTCAAACCCTCGATCTTCCATAAATCTGTCTGCAGAGAACCACTGCTAGAGATTCTTTGCTGTTTATGTCATATCTTGTAAAATCTATTGAGCCTAATCTGAGCATGTGTCTGTTTTGACTTTTCCTGAAGAACAGTCTCTGGAGGGAAAGTCTGAACCCTAGCATTTATCTTTCCATGCATTCGGATAGGCAGTTGTGAAAGTCTCTCTCTCATGGGGATATTTTCCAGTGAGTCAGACTTGCTTTCTCTGGATTGACAAGCTCTGACAGCAAAGTATTAATACTGTCTTGCAGTATTAGTCAACTGGACTCCAACTGAGAGCTAAATAAAAAGACAGACCTTCATCCTGAAGCTGATTCCCAGCAAGGCTCCCATTAAAGAAAAACAAGATCTTTTCCTGCATAATCAAAAAGGACTAAGAAAATTAGGCTGGATTTCAGATATCTCTGAGTACATAAGGAACTGATAGTGGGCCCCACAAATTTTCTTCATAAAGCAATGCTAAAACTTATTTGTGTTCAAAATATATGACAAGAAACAGCACAGATGCACTCTTTTTGATATACCTGAGCAGTCAAAAATCAATACCTTGTTCTACTTCTTGGTAAAAGGCAATTCACAACAAGACTTGGCCTAAAAAAAATCTGAAACATCCTTTTCCTTCTTTTTGTCATTGTAGCACAACTCAGATAAAGGAAACAACTGAGCTAAAAGCTATAAAATCAGCATTCCCTTCAGATTGGAAATTGAAGAGGAAAAAATAAGAAATTATCTTACTTTCTAATCCCTGCTTTACCTTATATATAGTCAAGTCTCTTTGTTCTAAATGATTTCTATATTTCCTATCAAAATTCTCTTTTTTTCTGAGAACTTCTACCATATAGACCTCTTTATTTCAGATTCACTTCTGATATTTCAAGTGGAAAATACAGTGTCAGATCGTCCAAAGAAGAACTTAGAATCACAAAATCTCTATCAAATACTACAGCCCTTATTTCTCCCTAGAAGAACTGGAGCTTCATTTAAGAGAATTAAAAAACTAATTCTTCTCAAAAGAGTGAAAGAGCTGGGGGAAAAAAAGAGAAAGAGGGAAAAGGAGGCAAAGAGAAAGAGAGAGAAAATTAGCAAACCTGGAACAATGTAGCTCCACCTGAGCTCGTTCATTGAAAAATTAAAAGTTGCAAGGGAAAGACGGGGGGAGGGGGGAAACTGTTCAGTACTAAAGCATTGCTCTTTGGTCTCCAGAAGTGCCTAAATCCATGAGAAATACAAGAATCTGAGTGCAGAGGTACTTCTAAGTGTTTCCTGCGTGCCTGTTGCATTCTGAAGTTCTTTACACCTTTCCAAAATGTGGCTCTGAATTATTGCTGTCAGCTTGGTGAAGTGGAGAAATCCCAAGTCCCATACTGGCACTGGTCATCAGCTTCTTTCTTTTTCTTTCTTTCTTTCTTTTTCTTTCTTTTTCTTTCTTTCTTTCTTCCTCTCTTTTTCTTTCTTTTTTTCCTTTCTTTCTTTTTTTTCTTTCTTTTCTTTCTCTATTTCTTTCTTTTTCTCAATAACCTTAAAATAATGTTCCAAGAAAAAGAGAACCATATCTTTTGCTGGAAGAAGAACAAAAGAATGTAAATTGACTCAGTATGTTCTGTAACAACTCACAATTGAAATACACAAAAGTTGAAATCAGACTAATTTAGACCAAAAATAAAGCTATGCCTTTTTTCCTTTTTTTCTTTTTTCTTTTTTTTTTTTAAATAGTTAAAATTAATCATTGTCACAGTTTAAAAGTGTCTGCAAGATTTTCCATCACTAGCAACTTATATATCAGCATTGGGTGGCTTTTAAAAAGAAAAATCAGGTTCAAGTATAAATTAATTCAGGGAAGACCCATGACCTCTGCTATATGGGATCAGATGGTCACAGTAGTGTTTTTTAGCTTTACAATCTATTAATTGGATCTTTCTATTCCCTTCTCTGGGATCACCCTTTAAATTCCACCTGAGTTCCTGGAGATTTTTCTTCTTAGGTACCTGGACAGGAGGCAGGTCTATTAAAAATACCATTAACCCCTGCAAAGCTCATTTAGCTGCTACCATTTCTCATGTGCAGACACCTTCTGCTCATCAGATGGCAGGGCAATGTCTAGAAGGAAAGCCCAAATCCTAGGGCAGCAAGACAAACCTTGGAAAATCCTTGTGAGTGTTGGGGTATCAGCCACATCGTGGAGCACATTGCAGTGGCAATGACGGCCAAATGTGGCTGTTGCATATTCTCAAGCTCAAATTCATCTTCCACCTATAAATCTGAGAACTATGTGTGGTTTGAACTTCAAATTGCTCTTGAAGAAGCCAGCCTGAGCACGGATAGTATTCATAGAGTCTACCCAAATCAGGCCAACCCACCAGTAGGTGTGTGAAGTTTAACTCTTGCTAAGCACAGTATGATTATTTTCAAGAGATTTTATAAACAACTGAGACCAATATGAGTAAGAAACACTTCATTCCAGTATGCTCAAATGTGATCACCTATTCTTCACTTAAAGACAGAACTTTTGCATAATTCTCACTGACTGTCCCCAGTAATCACAAATCTGTTCACTCCAGGCTTTTTCAAGAGACCAACTAACACCTGATTGTCAGGGTTGAATGACTACAAATGCTGAGTTATGGTGAGTTTGCTACAGGGCAGCCAATCCTAAGGTATGTTTATAAAGGAACACCAATTATAAGGGAACATGTATATTACACCAAGAAGTATAAATATCAGAGATCTGTTGCAATAAACATCCTGTCCTGTTCTATCTCTCTCCTGTCTTATTGCTTGGAACTAGACTGTCTGTGTATTTCTTCTTATTGACCGCCGCAACAACGACACCTGATTGTTTTTAGCAAAAAGGTTTTTCTTCCAATCAAGTTTTAATAGCTCAAGAATATTTATCTCTCTCTTTTTTTTTTTTTAATGTTTATTTTTTATTTTGATACGATCATTCAGCATTTGAAACCACACCATAAAAAGTTCATATGAGACACCTTTCACTTTTGGGCACACCCAGGTACCCCATTCTTCCTAGGGTGCCTCCAAGCTTCATTGTAAGTATAACTAAAGGAGAGTACAGAGACACTCAAAACAGCTCTAAACTCACTTCTCCAGACCCTGTTAGTACCCCAGGGCAGCAGCACATACTTCAGCACACACATTTTTTTCTGCAATGTGACTATAGAGTAAGAACACATTCATCACCAGTCAGCACACACCGAGATAAGACTAAACTGCTAATTCTACATTAATTACTCAGTCCTTGAGACAGGTAAATGGTTTAAATTATTTGGGGTTTTGATAAATAAGTCTTTTAAAGAGACAGCAGCAATTGTGACTATTATCCTTATTTCCATTTAGATCCTTATTTCCATTGAGATCCTTATTTATAGTGTTATCCTTATTTACAGGGATAATTTTTACAAATGATGACTTAATAATGCACTTTTTCTTAATAACTCAGAAATGCACTTTTTTTTTAAAGTAAGGGAGATTTTATTGGTGACTCAAACCTCAGCAGATCATGAGGCCAGAAATTAACTTAAACCTTCCCCCTCTATGAAAAATATTAGACACAATATTTTATGTAATAATGCTGTGCTACTGTTGGCTGTTCATCAGAGGGAGATGCTAAGTGCTGCCAGGTCAAAATCCTTCCAGCAGGACAAGATTCATCTCACTTAACTGCATATCAAAGCCAGTCACCTTCAGTTCCTTTTATGTCACTACACAATCTTGAAACTGAGTTCATCTGCCTTATTTTAGATGTCTACTGTGGGGTGAGCTGAATCACAACCTAAAAGTGGCCATTTCTCCCCATTGGCTATAAAAAAGGCCTTACAACTGACTCAGCTGCAGACATCTGTGCTTCAGCCCTCTCCTGTTGATCAGCCTTGTGGCTGCTGTCTCCAACAATTGCCATTTTAATGGACTGAGAGGACATGTGCCAAAATATCACTATTGAATAGCATTAATAAAATTATGTAGGCAACTAATGTCGGTCACACAGCAGATGTTCAAATGCTGCAGAAACACCGTGACTTTCTGAAGGATGTAGTTGTAGGTGGCCTAGGAAAAAAAAAGGGCAATTTTTTATGCAGATGCCCATTTCCATGCATCAAAGTATGACAAGCAGTGGCTTAGGCAGTGAGCTTGGAAGCGTGGCCAATCCTACAGTAAATCTGCAAAGAACTCCCAAATTCAGTTATTGCATCTGCAGAGATGTGGATTGCACACTTGGTGTTTTTATCGAAAATAAGTAATTTTTTAAACTTGGACTACATTAAGATTACAAAAGAGATATCTCCCTGTTGATTAGAATAATTGATTTATTTATCTGTTGATTACAGAGATATCAATTACTATGAGGATCAGGAATATAAAAATCTTCAAAGGCTTGCCTTTGAATTTTTATGTCATTTGAGTAGCTTTGAAAAGTTTCCTCGGGGTGTCTATTCAGTCATTGAAACTGCTGCTTTGTTGCAGCAGAATTACGGTGCTCTTTTTATTGGGCAGTTATCTTTTTGCCATGTTTCCTGAACTTATATCTACTCCAATGTAACAATCCCTTGTGACAAACTGTTTTCTCAGCTTATAAAACTCCCATTCTCTGGAGTTGATAGCAGCTGTTTTGTAGCTGTCATACCACATAATATGGGTAAGGTCAGTCACTGTAGCAAATTTGTAAGCTAAATTAGAGAATTTGATGCGGTGCCAAATTTTAAAAGAAGAGATACCACATTATGGTGAACTGTGGTGTCCAGAGTTTAATGTATTCCTTATTAAAATCAATGGAAAGTTTACTTCAATGAGGGTTGGATGGAGTTCTAATTACATGTCGACAAATGCTTCCCGTATGCCGGTTCCAGTGTTAGAACTGCTGTTCATTAGATGTCCTTACAATGTGCTCTTCAGTTCTGTGGCCAGTGGAACAATTAACTTTTATTGTCAACATTAAATTTAATTAAAACTAATTTTTATATTGAACATCAGATAATTCACCCTGATATTTTCCACAATTTCCACATGTTTCAAGAGTGTAACTCCTGGTACTGACTGCACAATGACCAGTGCCTCTCAGTTGAGGCACTTTTGCTTTCCAGACAAAGCAAATATATAACAATCCTGATTACAGTTCTCCTGACTCAAGAACAAGGTGCATGGCCTTTTTCTCTACTGTGTTTATTTCCTTGTCAATAATAGTAAAGATTCTTGAAAATCTTAGACTGAACTACAGGTTCAAGTGTGAGTCTTCCTGCTGGTTTTGGTGTAGGATAGATGGAGATCTCAAAGGAATAAGCACAGGAAATAATGAGGAAAATCAAGGATTTTAGAATAATGAATCTCTGTTTGAAGTTACTGTGGAAAATGGTCACCTGATAACTGGACTTATATGGGTTGAACATTCTAATAAACTATTTTTAACATATCTTTTATGTTCTACTGTGAGACTGGTCCTGCGCAACAACGTGTGTGTGTGTGTGCATGTGTGTGCATGTTTCCCAGTCATTTTTCTTACAGCTGTTGTTTGATGGTTGATCTTTTTTTCCCCCAATGAATCATTGTTCTCTCTTTTTCATTTCTGTCTCTCTGCATTTAATTTGTCTTCTGGGTTGGGGGCCATTGCTGGCTGAGGATCTATCCTTCTTGTAACTGAGACACTGCTATTTCTGTTCCTTAGCCCCTGCTGCGCCAGAGGATTTATTTGTGTGCGGGTGTTTGTTTCTGAGCATTGGATTAGACCACTAAAGGAGCAGTTTGGGAGGTAAGGAATGCTGGGAATGGCTTCGTGTCAGCTCTGCTGAGCTCCAGCGCCTGATTTTCAAAGTGTCTCTTTTACCTAACTCTCAGATTTTCCAAAGCTAGCTGTCAATGACATGAGATTCCACTATTTTAGGAGATGTCCTTGCTCTGCCCAGTTCATAGTAATCTTTCAGGCACTTCCTTTTGTGTGCCTGTCCCCACTTCACACTGAGCAATGGGTGAAGGTGGTCCCTGCAAAATTTCACTCCAGGCTCACGTGGTCCTACACAGTCAACAGAATTATGAGTATCTATGGCGGGATTCTGCCCCATGTTCCTTCCAAGTATATGACAAAGAATTATGTTTGTTGACAGCAACAATAAGTTCATATGGAAATGGGAAGGCTTTCATTAAAAAAAGGAAAAGGAAGGCTAAAAATGAAGACTATTTGATTCAAAAAGGAGTCATAATAACTTCAAAAGCAGCTGTTCAGCACTTCAAAAATATTTCTCCATCCATACTGTCTGGAATAAATAAGGTGTGAGTTCAACTACCACAAGGGATTACAAGGTGAGACGAGCAAGCATGAAGTTTGTGAGGCTTGTAATTAGTAAGAAGATATACAAATTAATCAGCACTTTTCACTCTGGTTCAATAATAAAACTTCAGATACCCACAGAACCTGGGAGGTAGTCCCACCAAAAAAATCCATGAATAACACCTCAATGAACTAAAGTCCACGACGCAAACTGTATTCAAAAGAGAAGTTCAATTCTTTGGCATTCTTGGTAAGGGAAACTAGAGTATTGCTCCAAGTGTCTAATAAAGCCATCTAGTATGGTCAAGTGTAAAGTCCAATACCTTCTTTCTACAGTTTTAAGTCTTCTCTACTTGGAAAACAAACAGTATAATCAAGCAACCTCTTTCCTTCCTAGTGACAATGATCCCACACCACTAATGCTTTGTCAGTGCTCTTCACAGTTCCTGCATTTTGTTTTGTAAAGAAATAAACATCTGGTTGGTTTTTTTGATAGCATTATCAACAGCATTGCAAATATATCAATTTAATATAGTCAAGTGAGCTGGAGTGAAGAATGACTGTAAGATAAGGCTTGCATACAGTAAACTAAATTAAACAAAGTAGAAAAGATTGCAAATAGTTCTAAGTAATGTTATTCTTCCTCTTAATCCTCAAATAGAGTCACTAAATTACACTTCCAGATTTAGTTATGATATTTACAAATGACTTAACTGTGCATTTAAAGGGGGGAAACTGTCTACAAATGGGGCAAGCTCATAATTTAAGCTCACAGTGGTGCCAGCACAGAGCAAATGCTTATTACTGAGGTATTTTTGGTGATGGGGAATTCTCTTTCCCTAAGAACAAATCCCAGAAAAGCATACTTTTATTACATCTCCCAAATCTGGCATTCAGACTTTATGTAAATATACAAGACAAGGACCTTTCTTTTTAAAATGCTAGAAACCAGAGGCACAGCTGAGATCTGTTGGAGAATATTTCCTTTTAAATCATTTGTATGTGCAACCCAAACTAAAATATAAACAAAACAAGATATGCAGAGAAGAATGAACAGAAAAGTATTGTATGAAAAACATGGCACCTTGCTGGAGGCTACATAAAATTGCTTCTTCCTTCCTCCCCTAAACATAGCACCTCTAAGTATAAAACCAAAAAAAAGTTCAAAAGAAATTTACTGGTTTTGTTTCTTTGTAACTGAAAACAGAAGGTGCATATTTTTTTTAAGATTGTATCATTCTTGAGTTCAGTTGCCCAGTTGCTCTCCAAAATGCTCTCTCATCTTTTGATATCCATTGTACTTTCAATATTTTTTTCTCCAGAATACCTTTCATCTAACATCTGTGTCCTTTTTCTTGGTAATGAACCACAGTGCAGACCTAGAGTTTGGAAAAACTGCAAAGAAAAAAGCTCAGATGTAGTACTGTGATTTACAGAAAATTAAACACAAGTAATTTTGGCAGGAGCTAAATAAAGGCTATGTCATACAGTGAACTGAGCTGGGCAACTCTCATAACAACTTTGAATAGCAACTAGAGTCCAGACACCTCAGGTTAGTTAAGTACAAGTTTTATTTTAGCAAGAATTTTGTGGGTAAAGAAAGAAAAATGGCAGGAACAACTTTTGCCAGTAGTGCAGGACTCTGCTGGTATGAATTGATGGCTTGAAGTTAACTCACTTTTTGGGGATCTCTCCCCACCATGTACACTTTGTCAAAGAGATATTGGCTATCATCCATCACAAGAAGTTATGTTCTTATATTTATATTTATATAGTTAGAAAGATACATCATCACATTGTGGTTCCTGAAATCAGCCCCAAACAGATCCTTGCAGTGTGGTGGGAGATTGTTTAGGCATCAGGAGGAGCAGAAACTCTTGAAGGCTTTCTTCCTTCCTATAAATCATTTTACTGGCATTCATTACTCCCATAGGAAAAAAAAGTGCTTTGTACTTCTGAGATTCATTTCTAACAATTCTTACCAACAAAAGCTTAAAGATGATAAAGTTTCATGTCAGTGAAGAAACAGTGAAATACATGATGATCAAGTTGGAAACAAGTCCAGTAGAGAGCACAGAAACCAGTCTTCTCCCCTAGCTGTCATTTAGGTTTTCCCCCAGCATCCAAATGTGCAAGCTGAGACCAAATGCAGCAAAAGTTATTTCCTGAGTGTTACTTTCAGGATCATCCTCCAAAACTAACTTGGTAAGCTGAGCCTGCTTTGCCTGTCTCAGAAACTCTGCTCTAAACCACCTCCCTCCTCCTCTTCCAAGATGAAAAAAACACTCTTATCCCTCTTTTTTATGTTTTTATTCAGAATTTAACACTTTTTTTTTTTAAATCTTTTAATAATTCTATCAAGTATGCTTGAGATGATGCCTGATCTCGCCTCCTGAATTCATTGGAATGAGTCCAAACAAAAAACCCAGCCATTCCGAGCACAATCCTCCACTAAACACAGCTTTTGGAGGTGATAATCTGATGTTAGACTCAATCTTTCTAGAATGCATAAGAACTTCTAATAATTACAACATTTTTTAAAATGTCATAATAATTTAAAAATCACATGCTGTGAGTATTCGTCACTGTCTTTCACTTGCTTCTGGGTCTTCAGTAGAGACAATGCATGAGAGACTAATCACAGAGGTCTGGCTTTTGGGGAGCTTTGTCTGAAAGCTTTTCACACCTTTCACACCTCTCCCTCTAGACTGGACTAGCACCGGCTGGTCACATGTTGCCCAGATCTGAAGGTTGGCATTTCTTGCCTCCCACAGCTATTTTTGCTGGCATTTCTTGTCTCCCACAGCTATTTTTGCTGCCCAAGCAAGGAATATGGTGCCCCAGCTGACATGCCCAGTTTGTGGGGCTCTGAGAGCAGCAGATTCTTCTTTTCAGGCCAAGAGAGAAAGTTCTGTAGCTGGTATGCAAGCTCTCTGCTTTCATCTAATAATCAGAAGCTTTTTTCTGTTTCAGGGAAGACACTGTCCTTGTTCAGCTGATTACAACCTAATGAAATCATAAATGCAGGGATGATAAGCTCCCCTTGGTGTTTAGAACTGACCTTAAGATCACCTTCAAGTCCAGATCCGTGGACTAGTTGTTAAACAACTCCGCAGCACACTGCCCAGATGCCCTCTCCAGCCACAACAGCAGCTCAGATGAACATCCTGGCATGCAGGGGAGACATTTCCACCCTCTTCCAGCCACCTTTTTGCATTGCATCTGGGTCCAGAGCATCACGTGCCCCTCACAGAATCCCCTGTTCTTCACCTTGAAGTCCTCCTTTCCCTTCTCTGCTGCCCAAAAGAAAGAGGAGGAACCCTGTGTATGTATCATCACTAGAAGAGCTCTGGAAGGACAACATTTACAGCTCTGTTCAGGTAACAAGAAACCTATTCCATAGGTCACACAACACAGGAGAGAGAGGGAAGGATGCTTGTGTTTCAGACTGGTCAAGGATACAGAACCAGTACTCACGTCTCCGATTCTTCTTTCTGAAAAATGAGCAAGATAAAAAGTTAAAATAGAGGTTCCCCCCAAAACTACTATTTTAAAAGCAAGATGAAGAGGCCTGAACTTCCCCAGCACTTTTGTATGTGTTAAAGAAGTGAGTCACTAAAGGAACTATGCCAATCAAATGCTGAGGTCCTTCTGGAACTGCATCACTTGTGTGAAGAACCATACAGCCTCAAGGCTGGCCGGTGAATACCAAAAAGGCCAGCCTCCAGGTCTGTGTGCACATTTCATTTTTTGGTGGGTTCCTTCAGGAGGGAATTTCTCCGTGCATGAGCTTCTGGCTCCCGAGCAGCAGCGATTTGCTGAGCTCGCTGCGTCACAGAGCGCAGGAGTGAGTCAAAACGCTTGAGGTCTTTCCCACAGGCATTGCAGGACCTCGGGCAATTCATTTCGGGGCTGCTGGAAGACCTGATACTAAACAGCAACACTCACATTTAGTGAAATAAATCAGACACCTTTATGCTGGCAGCTGGTAGGCATCCTCAACTTCCAATGAAAACCTGAGGAACTTTTTTGATGAAGTGTGCTGGAGTCACAAGCCCAATTCTGCTTCCAAAAATAAATGAGAAAGTACACCCTGTTGGATGCCAAAATAACCTTTCAAGTGCCCAAATTCAGAATTATGACTTTTTTTCCTTGTACTTCTCTTTTACCCTGTAAAATGGTGAGATCCATTTACCCATCAGCCACAACATTTTGAGGGTAATTTGACTGTTTGGAAACTTCTAAACCTTCCAGCTGAAGAGGCCCACCAAGGCTTACAGTTCTTCAATAATTGCAGCTATTAAAACACATATTTTGCTTATGAATTTCAGTGTTGGTGCTTCTACAAACAGCATTCAGAAGCTGGAAGCAGTCGCAGTCAGTCATGCAGGAAGGAGAAATGGAAATTTTGGAAATGGGCTTTTAGGGTGGGGGAGGTTTCAGGAAGGGGAATTCATATCAGTGAAAAACAGAACCTGTGCAGGACCTACACATGGAAAGTCACTCCACAGAGACTGTAATAATTTCAGTTCAGTTACACAAAACTCAACACAGCTATCACACAGGGAGCAATGGCTGACCACACCTCATATGGTCCTCATATAACTTTCAAGTCTGTATTTTCTACTGATTACTCTAATTAGGAAGCCCACCAATGCATAGGCAATGGTTCACCAGTGTAGTTCCTTGGCTTAGGCAGAGCAGTTACAGTGTTCTAAACATTATGAGTCACATTTCTATGCCCACATTCCTGCAGCTCTTTTTAAGGATGCTCATTGCTAAGCCAATATAAACTGAAAGGACATTGCAGACTGACAGAATAAAAACATTAAATGTGTCAGTCTTGAGGAAACTCGAGCACTCAAGACCGTGTCATGGACAGTCGCAATCCACAGAGAGTTCAAAATAATATAATTACTGCATTTTAAGCTTTTAATTTCTGTTCACTCACACTGGAAAATTTTCCTCTCCCTATATTTTTTATATGTCTTATTACATTGGCAAGGTTATTTGTCTCAATTTACAGAAATTGGTCTTAGTGGTTTATTATCCTGTTTCTACCCACAAAGGGGTCAGGTGTCTCTCTTTTAAAAGCTCTATGTTTTTATTTTTGTGTTTCAACAAATCTCTTGCAAACTCCAGCTACAAGCAGTTATAAAGGAACATGAAATCTCATGGGAAAAGGTCCATTTGTCCATTCATCTTGCAGTCTTACAGTCATCTACTTCAATATGAAGTGATAGATACATTTATATTGTCTCTAGCAGTTGTTCTGCATTCGTGCTAAACCATCTCTCCTTAGTGTCTCTTTATCTGTGTTTAATCCCAGTATTCTGAACTGTACTGTCAACAAAATAATTTTTGAAATGAGAAAAATTATTAATTTTCATGTGACCAAAACTAACAAGTAATTCCACATACAGTTTTTAGAACTTGGTTTCTTCTCCTTGATGTAACCTTGAGTCTGAATTTCCATGGTTTATATTATGCAGTTTGGTATAACACCCCTATAATTTCTTTCCTCTTTAATACTTATGTTCTCAAAATTAATCTCATCTTAGAAAAGCTTTTTGTCTTAGAACATATGCAAATAAATCACTGTATTCTTAGATAATGGAAATTGTCACTGATTAAATTTAATTTGATAGGGTATGAGTGAAATTTCTCTGACTAGTTATCAACAGTGTCTTGATTTTAGGTTTGGCTTTATCATTATATCTCCTACACTTACAGCTGCCTGTACTTTCCTTCAGTAGTTCTCCATATTTCTTTTTGCAGATTGTTTTTTGTAGGCTCGTGAATATATGGGTATTTGGCAGGGACTTTGTAACCTATAATCAGAACTGAAAATTATAGTGATCCCATTTGTGTTATTATAGCTTAAGAATGTGTCAGACTTTCCATTTTAAACTTTTTACTCCAAAGAATCTATAACTGGTCTTTCTTTACTGCCAAATATTTCTGCAAAATTTTCAATAAGAATAATGCTATTTATTAATTTGAAATTTTTCTCAGGACTTCTGGCAGTGAGTGTGAGGAGATAGCTTCTCCTGCAATTCAAAGAAAAAAAAAATCTCTAATTTCCTGCCTCCTTATTCAGTGACTCCATTTTAGCCAAAAAAAGTTAGATGGGTTTCTTTTTAAGAACCTGTAGTATTAATATGGTAGTGGATAGGAGGGATTACTTGACAATGACTGGAATTATTTCTTTTCACTGGAAACATAATACATTCCTTCAACAGAGTGCCAAGATTTTTCTGCCAGCGGAACAAGAAAATGGATAAGTAAATCAGCTCTCTACCCTGATCACAGAGATTTATTTATTTTTAAACACATTATCTTGCATATGATATTCTCACATATGATCTTCTCACACCCCACAGCATCCTCTAGGTGAGGGGCCTATAGATATAAAAGCAGAAAGTGGGGTATTGGGGATAGGAGAAGAAACCTGAAGAGGAACCAAGGTGAGACTGGCCAGGAGACACTCACACCAGCTACTTCCTCGACATTTCCCACTGGCCTCACTAAAAGCCAGGATCCTCACTTTGTGGTCCCTTCCAGCATCTCCAAATGTGGCATGCAACACGTCCTGTCTTCTCTCTTCTTGCCTTTAGCAGGAGGAAAAAAACGTACAAATGTAGTAAAATTTGGCCTTACAGCTTCTTAAACCTATTGGTGAAATGACAGACAGTGAACAAAATTCCATCCTAGAAAACAGTGGAGTGGGTGACTGCAAGTATCTCTCACCTCATCACTCAAATTTTAGCTATTCTCGACTTCCAGACCTTCCAGACCCAAGGCATCATAATTTCCTTTGAGTTTCAGCTGCGTATTCTACCACCAGCTCCTGTGGGAGCTTGGGCAAAGAGTATAACCCAGATTTCCAGGGAAGCTGGGAAATTACAGCACCCTCAGACAGCTGTGGGACGGGCCAGCTTGCTCTGGTTTGGTGAGCTCACCCCTGAACACTTTGGCTCTGACTAAATTTAGGCTTCGAGGCTATCGGAGGTGGCTCTCAAACACAGAGGTAACAACTGCCAAAAAGTGTTGCCATGTCTTCGTTATCTCCATTTACAAACAGGAGTTTGGAAGAACTCAATGCCGTGGGAATTTGTTGTGCTGCAGAAAACCTACTGTAGGAAGAGAGACTTCAAGCTTCATTCTGGTGATGCAGA
Source organism: Neopelma chrysocephalum (assembly GCF_003984885.1). NCBI lineage: Eukaryota > Metazoa > Chordata > Aves > Passeriformes > Pipridae > Neopelma > Neopelma chrysocephalum. Next base: position 2,434,765 of record NW_020897804.1, on the reverse strand, counting down.
CCTCTTGGGTCTATAAATAAGCCAGGAATCTTGTGAGAAGAGTCCTGGTTCCGAGGTTCTCTGTGTTTTCTTTCCAGTAATGTATGGAAATCCTACAAAATGGAATTTTTTCTCCTGGTATTTGGATGCATCCAGTTCTGGCCCTACTTAGTGAGAAAGTTTTCTTGCTGAGCTGGGGTTTTTTTGCCAGTTAGTTTGCATAAAATGCTGAGGATTAGAAGAACTCAGCTCTTGATGTACTTAGCTCATATATTTTACATAACTTTTTAAAAGGAAATAATAATTATGAAGATTATGAGATACCACATGCCAGTTTTTCCACTATGAAATGCACCCTGTTGTCAGTATTTCCATTCACTCTCATTGCCTATAATCAAAGGCAGAGAGCATAAAACAGTGGAAGTCTCGCCTTCAGTGGATCGTCTCCAAGCCTCAATGCAGCATGTCTGACATGACGCATATGGAACATCTATTGCCTTTGAACTAAAACCTACAACAAGAGGTTCTGAATTGCAGACAGCGACGCTGCCAGCAATGGGAATGAGAGCTGAAAGCAAAGAATGAGAAAACTTTATAACCTCTCTCCTCCGCATTCTTGGGTGATTCCCTGGCTGCCTTGTTAGACCCTCAGCATTAAGGAAGAGTGGTAGAGATTAAAAGCAACCCTAAACATTTGCATATAAAACTGGACAAAGCAAAAATCCCTGTCCTAAAGGCCACTGCCCTGTGAATCTTATTTCACACCTCCAGCCCCTCTGGTGCCATTGAGTGAGCTCACATTGCCTAAAACTCATCTGTGCAGCCAAGGGGCAGCTCTGGATCTTCTACAACAAGTATCCCATGCTTTAGGCAAGGAAGAGGATTCAGTGGTGTGCTGGCACCACAACACACTTTGCTAAAAGCTGGCTTGCTAAGAAAGCCATGGAAAAACTTACCTGGGTTGGTAAAGAGTCGGTTTTTAAGGAGTCGTACAAAACCATCACTGACTCACTGGATTCCCAGCGTATTGCATCCATGGATCAAACTAAAATCCCTGAATCCAGAGCACAGACCAACAGCTCTACCTCCCTGGGCTAAGAGCTCACTCCTGAATAAAGCATTGTAGTCACAGGGGTCATTTTTTCCTGCAAACTTTACATTGGAAACCCTCGTGTATGTGACCCAAGCTAAACAGAGAGTTCATAAGTTTTTGGGAGTAGCATATTCCATATTTTCCCTGCAGTTTATTGGCAAATTAATTCTAATGCACTCAAATTACATCATGAAGTGTAATGTAAAGATACTTCATGAAGGTTACTTTAATAGGGTGTGAAAATCTGATGAAGGGTAATTCAGAGGGAACTGCTTGGCCCATCTCCTATTTACTTGGAAACATTACTGCCTTGAAAAACCCTTAAATATATTACTTGTTTTTATGGCTCAAAAGCCTTTAATTTGAAGATTTTTATGACTCCCTTCTAATACACATCGATTTAAATAATGTTTTAAACTAAAATGGATCATTTACTGCCAACTGTGCTTCAGGCATATCATTGATTAGTCCAAGTGTGATAAAACAACCTTGTTTTTATTCATACTTTAAGAGAATAATAAAACCTGCATACTTGGAAATACTGAAGCAATATCTTGGCCCAGAGCTATTTAAGTATGAATTATTCACATCTAGTTTATTTTTTTTTCTTTTAAATTCATGAATCCTCAGAATGGTTTTGTGAATTGTATCAGTGAAATTATGTTTCTAATTATTAAAGGGGGTTGGGGGAGAATCAGAACGCATCATATATGTAAAGGGGTCATTTTTTATTTCTCTTCTTTTGCAAGTCACTGTGAATCTCCTTGGAAATTAGTTATTCAATATTCTCACTGTATTTTAATTTGTGTCCCATTGAGGGACAGTAGAGAGAGAGCTACTTTGTTCAAATAATGTTTGCAAACAAAGTTATTCTCACATCCTGTAACACTGGAAGTGCTCAAACATTTAGGGATTTCACAGAAAACTGACTGGGAGCCCACTGCCCAGAATTAGTCTGGAGTAATCAGAAGAAATCACAGAAATAGAAAGAATTTTTTTGCATCTTCAGCAGAAAAGGTTCATGTAACAGTGATAGGGTGCCTATCTGGATATCACACTGCTGCAAGTGGGACTTTTTCCTTAACTGCTGCAAAATGGCATAGGGGAAAATATCTTTTCTAAGTGATGAAACCAAAACATTCATCTGATTTTGCAATCCTTCCATCCTGTGTAACCAAACAATGCTTTGTGCGTACACCGTGGTCTGAACGGTGACAGCAGAAAGAATGAGACTGAGGTAATGCTTTTTCTTGTTCCATCACTGAATTTCAGTAGGGCCTCAGCAACTCACTTCATCTCAGGGTGCCTCCAGACCCTAAACACACACAAGGATTTGTTTTATCTGGAGCATAAACGCTTCAGTTTAGAAAACACTTTTCTCTGTATACTACTCAGTGTAACCTTGTACTTGGTAAACACTGAATTAATAAAGATTTTTTTTCTTGTACAATCACATAAACTGTTTGGGTGGGAAGGAGGTCATCTAGCCCAGAAAAAGGGTTCAGAACACGTCCAACTCGATCAGCCTACACAGGGACTTGTTGAGTTTTGCTTATCTCCAGAGCTGGCCTTTCCAAAACCTCTCTAGGTCTGTGCTCCTGAGTGACCCATCTCATGGTGAAAACCTTTCTTCTTTTGTCTTATCAGAATTTCTTCTATTTCAGCTCGAGTCCATCGCCACAGGACTCCAAGAATAGTCTTGGTTTGTCCTCTCTACAGCCTCCATTAGGTTGCAGGACAAAGAAGTAAGATCTCCCCTTGCCTTCTCTGTTTCTGCTCATACTTCATGTTCTCCAGCCCCTTTAGCATCCTGGGGAGTCCCCACTCCCTCCGGTACGTCCATGCCTTTCTCATACTGGGGACCACAAAACCACATGAATCTAAGATGATGTTCTCAAAATCTTCTGATGTTTTACCTGTTGGTTTTCCTCTCCTTTAAATATATTTGTAATCAGGAGTTCAGGATTGAGTACAACTACCGTAGCTGTACACCAAGAATGATGCTGTATGTAATGTGGCCACCACACCCACAGAATACACCAAGTCTTCAACAGTAAGATAGAAGAAACAGAATAATTAAGAGTTACTGGAAGAAGGGAAAAGCAGCAGATAGCAAGCAATGGCTTTAGTTGCTGATTGCCAACTTTGAAGGAACATCTCCAGACAGCCTTAGAAGATAACATGGTCCTACAGAATGAAAACCCAAAACTACAGTGAATCGACAGATACTGAAACATCAAAAATTTTCTAGGCCACTAACCACAAAGTGCCACCATATACCATTCTGTCTTACAAGCAATAACACTTCAGACAAAAATATATCACAAAATGGCATTAGCAGGCAGTGTGGAGCCTTAAAAAGATCTATGCTGAGATTGGCAACACTCACAGTTCTTCGTAGGACTTCCAAATTTATCTGAATGTTTGTTACTGAAGACTCTTAGAGTAAGTCTGGAAATGCCAAGAAACTCAGCACAGAGCTTGCAACAATAAAAAATGAGAAAAAGCCAATCTTTTCACTTGGCTTCAGGGCCACATGTGGTTGCACTCTCCAGATGTATCTCCCATACTGGGCTTAGCACAAGATTAGCCTGGAGGAGTTGTGCCTTTTCTCACTTTACTCCACAGTCAGGTGGGTTAGAGGACTTTTCTGAGATGGAGGAAGCTCATATTTAAGTTCAGCTCTTTTCATTGCATTGCTCTCTTTCTAGATTAAGGCAATTCTGCTGCACATGGCCACAGGCAAATGTCTGGAAGTCTGTGAAATTTTTGTATGACAAAAAGTTGTTATAGAAGTATCAATCAACAACAAAAATGGGTCTTCAAGATGCTGAGAGTAGTAGATTTAATTTGCTGTACATTCTCTTGTGAATATCTGGTGCCAGATATCAGTCTTTAGACAGATATTACCATCTCACTACAGAACTGCATGCTTTGAAAAAATCCCAGCTCCTGATTAAACTCACTGAAATTTATGTACCTCAAATTCTGCATAGATGTACTCCCAACACCATGATGGGGATTCTCTGGACAGTTAAGAGGTAAACCAAACCATGTGTTTGAATATTTGCACCAAGGGAGTCAAACAAGAGGTATTCTCACCTCATTGACATTTTCCTAGTTTTATTTGGCTCATGAAACATTAAAATGCTGAAATTGGAAAAGCAAAAAGTATTTTAAGCTGCTGAACATGATGAAAAGCAATGCATTTTAGTAGTATGGCGAATCTGTTGGGGAGTGATTGGACATTAATAGCAGGTTTGTATACTTAATAAAGTTTGCATAGCCAATTTGCACTTTATAAAGTGTGGCATTGTTCTGGAGTGTGGCCCTGATGTGGACTTTATGAAGCATGCAGGAGGCAATATAGACTTTATGAAGTCCACATTGAGGATAAGTATCAAATTAAATAGGAAAAGCACAACAAGTTCTGATATGTGACTTGGAAACTCATGCCTGTCTGCCCCCTGAAAGCTCCAATTCCATTGATGTCGTGGACTGCAACTCAAAACACAAATCTTGAGCATATTTTATTATCTTGTGAAATTATTTTAGTATTCAGGTGTTCAGAATTTTAAGCAAATGCTAGTTGTGTTAAAAAAAAAATCAAAGAAACTGGAAAACTGGTATTAAATACACTAGTAGAAAAAATTCCCCAGCATAATCATATGTGGTTACTTACATGGATCTTTCCCTAGTAAGATGTGCAATATGGAGGAGAAGTATGATTGGCAAAACTATTATTCTGTGTTTCTCCTGCAGAACTCCTTTTTCTGAAGAAAATTATAAATGTCTTTACCTTCAGTGAGGGCACACGCTGGTTCTGAATGGCTGTTCTCTAAGTTTCAGGTTGGGCAAAATTTCCTTTATCCAAAAGGAAAACCTGCTTAATGAAGTATGATGGAGGTTGGCTCTTATAAAAGTCACACTAATGAAACAGGTTATTGTCTCCTCCTCCTCCTCACACCCTTATGATCCACTGTGCAAATCAAAGTTTGTGACCTTCCTTCAAAGCACTATAAATGCTTTTATGTCTCACTGTCAATATAATCTTGTATTAGGTTTGGCTTATATTGTAGACAGAGAATGAAACTTCCCAAATGAAACTTCCCTTTTTTTTTCTTAATTTCTCAATGCATGGGTTGCCTATGAAATACAGAAAGCAGATGGTTTATTAAAAAAACAGACACAAAAAATTAACAGCTCTAAACATTGCATGGATTTTTTTTCCTTACTTAGCAAGCTATCGATTAGATTATATTAACTCCCTTTTGAGGAAAACCGACTATTCAGAGACATATTTTGATTGATCGCTCCACAAAACCTCTTAGTTTACAAACTGGCCATTTCAGAATTGTAGTTTTAGTTGTCTCGCATGCAGCAATTTAGCAGGGTTGGGGTAACTACATTGCGAACACTGGAAAGGCTCCTTTTAATTAAAAAAATATTAAAGTATGGCATTACAATGCAGATGACACAATCTTTCCAGCTACCAAATCTATGAGCTAAGATGATTGATTTTATCTAGTTTAAATCAGTGTGAAATTGATTAAATGACCTGGCAAATTCTGTCATTCGGCTCGAGAGAGACAAACCCAGTGCAATGTTCGACAGCTGCTTCACTGCCTGTCCATTACTTAACAACTGAAATGCAGCAGTTTGTGTTTGACTGGGCAAGGTACAGATATTGGTTTAGAGCGTCATTATGAGTCTGGTAAATAGGTTTAGACTAAGGATGTGAGCGCAAACTCGCTGTAATTTTCTGTAGCGGTGTTTAAAGGGCTCATGATTGGCAGCATAACTGATTGTATTGACCAAAAGAGCCGAGGACATCTGGCTTTCCAGCCCTACAGCTGAAAGACCATATGTTATAAAAAAATACAGTGTGAGAGGGGGAAAAGACAGTTGTAGACTGGATGCATGAGCAGGGGTCAAAGCTAAGAGAAGTCCAATCCTGTCACCAACGTTGCTGCAACGAGGGGTGGAAGATGTAGGGCTGTTGGGCAATGCAGAAATGTTGTTGACTTCTTGACCTGATTGATCTGATGGCTGAATGTCTGTGAAAAGCTCAGAGATCCCTCCACTTCACCTGAAGATGAGAAGAATAGTTTACATTCCAAATGCCTGCAGCTTACAAAAAGTGCCCCATGTCCTTCAGCTCTTTCACCAGGCTTCAAGTGAGTACAGTGTAACTGTTTAAGATCAAATTAGGGCATATTACATTTTCCAACATCAATCCCAGTTTCCCATGCTTACAGTTCTGGAAATAATGGATCCATTCAAATTCACAGTAAGTGAAAGGTGATGGGACCAAAGCCCTCCATTCACTCATAATTTACTGTTTGATGTCTTTTTTTCGAATACTAATGTCAAAGTTGGGGTCATAGGCATAAAAACTTTGCTTTTGCTGTTCACAAAATGTTATAGCAATTTTTTAGGCCCTGTTTACAATGTGGGCTGTTAAAAAAAGCAAAACCTTTACTGGATTAGGAAAAAAAAGTTATTTCTAGACATACAATAAGAAATGAAGATGTTGCTTTACATTAGACCAAGTGCAACACAGTAGCATATCTTTCTTTTTTGTCAGTGACCAATGAAAAAGAATATATATTGAAAATTGTTTATGAAAATTGTGCTCAAGAAACAAGGGATGTAGAGCTCTTTACTCTCTCTAAGTCACAATAATACATTTCAATGACTAAATAAACAAAATTCACAGCAAGTTGGCTGGCATTTTGAAATGTGCTAACTCAGCGTGCTGCTGAAGTTTCTGCTGAATTAGGCACATTTTATTCTTTGAAACAAACATCTGTGATTCAGTGTGATAGATTTCAGTATAGATAGAGAATACAACAAGATGTATTTTAGAGAAAAACATCAGTATGAATGAATGGTTCTTGCAAGCTCCACAATGCCCACTTTTAAATTATATTGAATAATAGATTTCTCTCCAGATTATTCTTATCAAATAAGAATAATCTTTTATATTATGAAGTTGACAGAGCAGATAAAAGGGTATTATTTTTCCCCAATACATGGAATCAACCATTTGAAATTGGAGTTTTACATAGTATACTAAACTACAGTATTTGTATATGTCGGTTGTCTAAGGTGGCTTAATGCATTGAATTAAATGCTGGCAAGGTAGAGTATATGTAGTGCAGCAAAGCACACTCCAAATCACAGAATCTTTAACTTCTATTGCTGGTTTTCACAGTCTCCCTAGGTAAGGTTACTCAAAGTAGTTGTAAACAAGAGCAAAGCGGGAAACAAATAAATTCACTCCGGAATCCTTACAAAAAGGATGTTATTTTCCACCTCCCAAGATAATTAGCAAATATGATCCCAATGCTTGAACGAGTTTCAACCTTGAACTCTTAATATTTTCCTAATCAAATTAATCCCAACCAATGTGTGGCACTTTACGGTTCTTCCCCCAGCTTTCATAAAGGATTTTACGCAATATGGGCCCCAAACCAGACAACTGCTTTAATTTCAAGGAGCACAGGCTGTAAGCAGAACACACGGTCATTACTCCTTGCACTCCCAGACCCAGCATCCTCTAGGAAGCGTGAAAGTTCTCTAGATACTTGCAAAAGACCATTGCACAATATTTAACTTAGTGTTCAGTAATAATTTCATCTCTGGATTCAGATGATAAAGTGGATACAGATGTTCATTAGCAACAAGAACATATGCAAACAATGAAGCATTCCAAGAAGCTGTTAGAAACTGAAAAGTCCAAGGCTGACCATCCATCACATGCTGCAGAGTCACAAACATCTCTCCTTAGACCAAAAGAGAAATCTGACCACTCCACCATCTGTAGGAGTCCAAACTAGACTTTCTCTTCCTACCATATGTCAAAGGCAAGGCCATTTTATAATGGGTATCTTTAAGTCTCAGTGGTCTAAAACAGGTCTGGAGCACAAGTGCCATGAGGAGTGGCTGAGGGAGCTGGGGATGTTTCGCTTGGAGAAGAGGAGCCTTGGGGTGACTTTATCACTCTTTAGAACTACCCTGTAGCCAGACAGGGGTTGGCCTCTTCTCCCAAGTAACAAGCACTAGAACAAGAAGAAATGGCCTCAAATTGCACCGGGGAGGTTTAGATTAGACAACAGGAAAAATTTCTTCACTGAAAGGATGGTCATGCATTGGAAAAGAAGGAGTGGAACCACCATCCGTGGAAGTGTTGAAAAGGCACATCATGGATGGGGTACTCGGGGACATGTTTTAATGGTACAGATGGCAGTGCTGGGTTAACAGTTGGACACATTGATCTTAAAGGTCTTTTCCAACTTTAGTGATTCTATTATTCTAAGCATGCAGAAGCATTTGCAACTTTCCAGCTGACCAGAATTTGCTCCTAGTCATCTCTCCACACAAACAGTCTTCTCTACCTTTTCCCAAAAATCTCCACTGGCTGAGAGGCAGAGATTCACAGCCTGGTTTTGCTGGTCTTATTTCTGGCGGCAACAATAGGTAATGAGAAAGATTCCTCCTGGGGCCTTTTCCAGAGGTATTTTCTCTCCCAGCTTCCAAATGAAGGAGGAAAACACAAAGAAGATCATCTACAGGGAGTGACAGCTTCTGTTTGTCATGTCAAACATCCCAGACTCTATCCCCATCCTCTGGAGGGAATCATTCACATGGAGAAGATTAGGCAAAAGGATTAGCATGCAGCCGGATTATCCACACACACGGCTCAGCCAACTAATAAACCAGCACCTTTATGCATTTCCTGCATTTTAACCTCCCAGTTTCCAGGCTTCTGATATTCATCCCTTTGAGCATTACCATGTTTTGGGGGACGCAGAACACACGATGATGATGAGTTTGTGGCTAACCTGGCATGTCTGAGCCATTTCTCATCAGCCACAAGATGTCAGTGTTGCTGAATGTTATTATTCTTACCTGCACAGAGGCATCGATAGATGTTGCTTAGGGTGGCTGTCAACACCAGGCTCTATGCAATAAGTCTAACAAAAAAACAACAAGAAATAACACAAAAGCAAGGGCAATAAGATTTTTCATAGCAAAGAATGATTTGGCATTAACCATAATAAATAATATTTGAACTACGTGGTAATTGCTGTCACCTACTCCTAATCCTTGGGTCTTTTTACAAGTCCCAACTCATGAACACTTGAGCATGGTAAATGGTTCTTGCACAGCAACATCACCAGGAAAGAAGTAAGCAGAGATCACACCAGAGCTATTTCATCATGAAAAAATAAGTCAATTCCTCCAGAAATTAGGCTGCCCAGGAACCCTGACTCTTACCAACTCTCCCTAAATATGATATCTGAAATTAAAGAACATGCCAATAGCTATCTCTCTGTTTAACTCTTGGTATGTACTTCCACACCCCTCTGGCTCTGGCAGCAAACTCTGCCCACATGGCTCTATCATGGAGATCTTTCCGTGCCCAGACTTGTTTCCTCTCTGGATCACCTCCCCAATTGTATGAGCACGCATTTTTGTGAGGCTAAATCAGTTTACTGGACTATTTGGTTTTAAAACACCCTTTCCTCACACCCTTTCCTCTTCCCAACCCTTTCCAAAAGGTCAAGGTCAGGCAGAAAGGGAACTTTTGAACCGATATTGTTGTGAACTTAGTGTATTGTGAAACTGCACCTCGGATTTCCTCTGCAGACCGACCGACCAATATGTTGATTATTTTTCTGCTTCCTTCTTCGTTGCAGGAGTTTTACTTCACCAAACACTGATTTGACTTCCACTTCTAAGTATAGCAGAGCACGGGGACATTTAGCATGAGAATTCCTGTTTACATTGTTTGCTGCCATTCATGTCCTCTGAACTTGTTTACTTTTGGAATTGCAGGAAGCATGACATTGATGGGAGTGGAGACAGGACTGTTCACCGTGCAAAAAAAAAAATTAGGTGAATGTACATAGATTAATTTATACACAATTGAAAATGGCAACATGGCTATTTGAGCTTGGAAGTTAAGTAGACAATTTAGTAAGTTGGATCCATCTATGCTTTCTTTTCAAAAATAGAATCACAGAATCATATAATGGTTTGGGTTGGAAGGGACCTTAAAGATCATCCTGTTCCACCCCTGCTGCCATGGGTAGCGACACAAATATATCTCCCAATAGTAATACACAAATATATTTCCATGAATATATCTCCCAATATGCAAATACATCTCCCAATACCAAATCCAAATATTTGAATTATGGGGGGGCATATTCAGGGACAAAAGAAGATTTTACTTAATTCTTATAACCTCTCCCTGGCTACATTCCTTGCCCCTCCTTTTCTTCAGAAAACACAACCTGTTCTTTGCAAAATAACTGCCATAGATAAAGCAACAAAAACAAACCTCAGAGAAACTCTTTCCCATTTCCAAAGCTTCTCTCCACTTGTGCTGAACACCTTAACTAGGAAAATCCATTTCCAGTTCAATAAAAATCATTCTTCGTGACAACTCCTGACAGCTCCACCCTGTTCCATTAAACACTCAGGTTGTAGTGACCATAAATCCCTGTATTTGTCTCCATCCCACCTTTCCATTGTGTTGAAGGCACTGGTGTCTCTGTCGGAGTCAGAGATCCTGTTTGCTTGACACGTTCCTGCCTCCCTGTTAGTGGTAGCAGGCACAAAGGTGCCAATATTCACAGTTTTAGGTCGCTGGTGTGCCCGGTTGCTGGGCAGAGGCGCCTCTGGCTCCTCACTGTGGCACAGTGACCATTTGTCTGCACTTTCCAGCTGCCTGGAAATCTGGTAGGTTCATGCCCAAAGTGGTAGAGTTGGCAGGAGTGCAGTGGTGAGATTCTCAGAAAAACCTGATGGTTTCTGTAGAACTGGCTTGCCTCGTTAAAAAGTTTCATTTGCCGGGGTCATTTCAGGATGAAGAGGACTGGGGTTCTTTTTTTTTTTCCTGGGGTCCCACCTGGTTAAGAAGGTTTTGATGCAAATTCTAAAATTTCCAAGCTATCTACCAAAACTACCTAGGCTTGCAGAGATCTCTGCACTACAACCCCTCGGGGAGATGGACATTAGTTTTCAATAGAATTCCTGGAAAAGTTAAAGAGGTGACTGAAGCACAGTTATTTGATCCAGCTCATATGTAGGTAGCAGGCCAGCTTAGCTGAACAAGGTATTGTGCTTCAAATAACTAGAGCAGTCTAAGAGGTAAATGCTGGGACTGCATGGAAAAGGATTTCATCAGCCTCAAACTAATAAAAACAGGGATGGAAACACAAGACTTAGGAACTAGAGAGTGGAGGAGTATCTAATTTCAGGCACTCTGGTATAAAGGTGAAACAGGCTCATTAATGTGCACTCTGGCATAAGCCAGTTCTGGCATCAGAGCCCTGCCCTTGGGATATGCCTTTTTCACCTGCTTTTGTTTTTCCTCCCCTCTAAAAAACCAGGAATTTTGCTGGTGGGAGGTAGGGTCAGGCAAAATCCTAGATGTTTTCTCTTTTTGAGTGGGGACTTGCAGAAAGAAAAATGCAGTTCTTCTTTTAGATTATAAAAGAGCAAACTTCAGCTGTGTGGCTTTGTTCAGTTTCACATGCAATAACCTTTCAAATGGTGCTTGAAAGTCAAGTCAAATTTCAGTATAAATGATATTGTCAGGTTAGCATTAACATATGAGACACTGCCCTTTATGTTTCTCTATCATCCCTTTGAATGTGTTGAACAGTAATTTTAATAGAATCATAAAAATCTTCAATTTCCTCTGTAGATTTAACCAATGCCAAGAGCAGTAAAAGAGTTATGCTTCTGTCTCGTTTGTAAGGTTTGTGATTATTTTAACATCTCCATTTTTGCAGGTCTTGTCTACTCAGATCCTAAGCCTGTTACCTCTTTGCTTAGAAATACCTTCCCAGGAAGAACTGCTCAAACTCTTTTACCCTTCCTTGGATGTTAGAATTGGAAACAACAAGTAAAAAAAAAAAAGGGAGGTATGGAAATATCCAGACACCAATGTGTTTTATAATTTGAGTTCAGTGAATATTCAGTACTGTGAATTAAACAAGGGCGTTGGAAAGTTATTTAAATATGTATCAGATGCAGAAATTTAAGCCCGCAAAGTAATTTCTTGAGAAACATTCAAATGACAGAAAACAGTGGGGAGAGCAAAGATACAATCTCAGCTTAAACTGCAGCCTTTCAACATGTGGCTCTATCACTGCAGGAGGGAAAATGTGTCACCACAACCATGTCACAAGAACTGTGGGGACAAAGAGGGTGCAGGAAGGCTGCAGGAGAAAGTGTCACCCTGCACACGCCACCTTTGGAGGCCCCAGCACCCCATCACCAGCCACCTCACTCTGGCCACCATGCAAAGGGATGAGAAATCAGTCTATGCCAGCTGGGAGCCGGGGATGCAGCCATTCCAGTACTGGAGAATGAAGTAGCAGGGGTGGATCAGGTGTGGAGAGCCTGACTCATCCTCTCCTGCAATGCAGCAAACTTGGCCATGAGCAAACTCTCCATCTCCGCAGCCAAAATGCAACCCTTGCCAAGCACGGATGGGCATTCAGGGTCTGTCATGTCACCATGCCTTCCCACACCCAGGGCTTCCCAGCCTTCCTGCTCCACAAAACATCCACTCTGAAGGTAGCTATAGGTTTTGAGCAGCCGCCTCATTCATAATTTCCTTGTCCAGTTTCAAAGAGGAGACATTTGTACCAGCTGAGAGCCTTCAGAAACAGTAAATGCTGCAGAAACGAGTATAGATTTACATTTTTTAGTTATTCTGTGCTTGGGCTGTGAATAAGATGTGGCTGCTTGGACAGAGGTAGCTTGATTAGCACTTCAAAATTCACAAATATATATATTAACTTTAAAAAAATTTTGGTAGGGTTTTGGGGGATTTTTACCTTTACACCTCTGGTGAAAAGCTTTCATCAAAAGCTCCTTTGATGTTTCTTAAGGAAAAATATTAGTTTGGCCATCTGAAAAGGCAAAATGAAATATTCCATCTCACTTCAATCCATCTCACCTCAATGTTTCTGGGGCATCATTTCAGGGATGGAAAAGGCATTTTGCTGCTGTTATGAATATTTTCCCAAACTTCATCCTACACAGTTTCAGTGAACTTGTTAAGGTGTAAAAGCACGATTTCCAAAGAACTGTGGAAGTGTAACTCCACTTCCAGTATGCAGGCACAGAAATGGAGTTACTCAAGCTTCTTCTGCCAGATATTGTGAGCTGCCCTCAAAAATGGGTTATGGCATTAAGCCATAGGTTTCACAGTATTCCAGGCAAGTCTTCCCTTGGATGAGCACTGGCAGGTCATCTTATTTTTTGGATGCCTTGCTACAGACACCAGCTGTATTATTTCCATGTGTCTTTGCTATGACACATAAAGAACTATAAAATACTAAAGGCTCTGAAAGAGAATGTCATAATCATCTTATCCTGCTGCCTTTTTGACACAGAAGTGTCTGGCTCCATTCAGTATCTGTATGATAGATCTAATAATGCCTCTTTACAAGGCCATTGTGAACAGAAATGTAGTAGTTTGGGGGAATTGCTAAGATCTTGTAACAATGAGAAGGAAGTCTAGGATGAAACTAATAATCCCACATAAGTTACTAAACAAAGCCAAAGGCAATACTTAATAATGGGGAATAAAATACCTCTGATCACATCATCTGAGAGTTCAGCATGATGCAAAAGAATCCATGTAAAGCTGCAATTTAAAAAAAAAAATTTAATTATGGTATTTCTTAACCTTAAGCACTGGATTCACCCTTGCCATTCACAGAGTGTAGGATTTTTGTATTTGTGCATTAGCTATGCAATGCATCCTCTCTAAATTCACAGCTTTTTGATCTAAACCAGCCTGAATATATGGAGATGATTTATTGTGTGCCTAATGATTGACTTCTTTTCTAATTACAGACTACTTCTAAATGCAAACTATTATTTTAATTTGTTAAGAATTGCCTTTAATGTTTTGCAAGGTAAGCAGTGATTTTGCAGGATTGCATATCCTTAGGTTAGGATTAGCTACACCCAACCTTATCCTACATTTATTTTTAGCGGAGACTGTCCTGAGATTTTACACTTTAAGCATCAGTCATGCCATGAGACTGACCTGCAAGAACAATCTTGGATCATCCATTTTTCAGAAAACAGACATGTATGATATCAGTAGGACATAAACTTTTGGGTCCAGAAAATGCTTAATTGTGTTTCTGAATTGGGCCCTGGATAACAAATCAGTTATGGTTATTTGCAAGTTACATTTCAATATCCAGCTTTTCAGGCTGTGTGTTTTTGTAGTTGCAGCTTTCCACCTCCCCCGCACCGATTTAAGTGATGTTATTCTTGGCTAATAGTAATTGTGAGAAAATTGAATTCCATCTGTTTCCACCAAAAGCGGAAAATAGAATGTGAGAATCAATAGAAGACTGCACTTGTTATACACATTTGTCACAATCAGTGACTTTGCTAAGGAAACATGTCCGCAAGTATGATTTGCAAAATAAATAGCAAGTCACAGCATCTGATCACCAGCTGGCTTATTTAGGAGTCAGAGCCTCCTCTGACAGCTATGGATCATGAACTTCTAGGCGTTGCACGGCCCCTCCAGAGCCGTTCAAGGGGGAAGATGTCTTTCACCGTACAAATGGATGGATGAGAACTTTAATACAAGTACAGATCGGGATGCGCACTCATCATCAAGTTTTTGGGTTTACATCTGGTAGTTTCCCCATCTTAGATAATCACTTTCTCACATCCATGCTGATTGCTCCACAGCCCTTGTAATTTCATACACAGTTACTGTGCGTCACCAGAGATTTCTCTATGACTAATACCAGCATCACTTCAGGTTTTCTCCTCAGTTAGTGTTGTCAGAATTGAAATCTCTGTGGTTCCCTCTGGCTGAGCTGTCCAACTCAAGCCATTCAGTGATTCATGGTCAGGACCAAAACACAAAGAGGCCAACACACAGCACTTTAATAAGTCCTAGCCAGTCTGTGATTCATGTGCAGGCACAGCACCACTCTGCTTTTTCAAATCCATATTTTAGCCACCCGAAAGGACATACCGGTGCTTTATCTGCCTGTTTTTATCTCACCTATTGCCTGAGTGGGTTATTTCAGGAGTCCTTCAGCAGGAACTGCTAGATTCCTTCCCAGAGTGTGGTGTGTTTACTGTGTACTTTATCACAGTTTTGCAACACCTTTGCCTAATTCTGCTACAGTCCCTGTGTAATACAGCATATTTGTGCATATGGTGCTGTGACACAGACAGTCTCAGCTCACAATTTCTTGCTATGCCAACAAACCCCAGTTTAGCAATGGTAGGAGAGCACCTCCCATCTCCCCCAGGCACCATCTCCCTTCCCAAGTGGGCAGTGTACCCCTTGCAGGCTATCCCATCCCCAGATAAAGCACAGCTCTGGGGTGCAGGAAGGTAGGACTGATCCTTCCATCAGACTGGTTGCTCTGCAGCTTGGGATCTCCTCAGCACTGTGCAAACCTCACCTTCATGTTCGTGGCCAAGGGTGAAGTTGGACTCACCTCCACCCACTGCCACCTGGAGGAGGACCAAGGCCACCCCAGCCAAGAGTCCCTCCCAAGAATAACAGGCATAACTCACAAATTTAAAAGGTGATTTGGGGATTCCTTGATTATAAGCACTCACAATCATATAACTAGTATGGTTTTCATAAAACTTGGCCGCTCGACCTTAAAAGCTCAAGCGCCTCAAGCTTCAAAGTTGATGCCTGTTGTTTGCCCAAATGCATAGGAAAAAGATGTGTTTGACTGCTGCACAGCAACAATAAAAAGAGAAGTCATTAACAAGGAACATGGTTAGATGAATAATGCCATTCTGTTAGTTAACAGTACACCTGCATCTGGAACTCTCTTTGCCATACCTGGGCTTGAATTTTAGCAGAGCGTACATGCAGTGAAACGTGGAAAGTCCAAAGTGGTTAATTACAGTGTTCAGCAGCCTAAAAAGACTCCCACAGGCAGAGAGATTTAAGGCAGTACAACAGCCTGCAATTTAGAGGGAAGCAAGTAAAAGGTGACAGAACAGAGATGTGTAACACGAAGAACCACTTGGGACAAATAGGGTAAAATTAGGTGTTTAGTTTTTCCTAGAGGCTTCCCTATAGGTCAAAGCAGTTACAACATAAAAATTCTTAAATGAGTCAAAGAAATATTTTCTACAGTGACTAGCAGCTATGAAAATATCAGAGGGAACAAGGAGTCAACAGCTTTAAAAGAGGGCAGAAGCTTAAATTTATATCTGTAATTATCCTAACTAAAATAAAACATATGGAGATCAGCCTGTAGCAGGGTGCAGAACAAAAGCCAGTTGCTGAACTCCCAGCTCCACAGGATATGGGCTTATCATATCAGCTGACAAAGGTGAAGCTTTGATAATGCCCTAACAATAAGCCATGGTTCCATAGTAGAGTGAGTGCCACATGCAAACAAGATTTTCAAAGTCTTAATTTTTAAAAGTCAAGGGGTTTACAAACGTTAGTAACACATACATTAGCATAATATTCATAGAGATTAGAGACAGAGATGCAGGTATTATTTCTTTCCCAGTCAATGTAGAATCTTTCCCTGCCTTTTCCAGCAGGAAATGGCCAGCTTAGGAACAGGGAGAGCATGTGACTCCAGTCAAAGTGAACGTAATGGGAAATGGAAAACCCTGAATGGGACAAAAGTTCTTGACTTTGGTGCCAGTAATCAGATACTTCTAAGCTTGTTTGGGTTTTGTTATTTTTGGTGGGGTTATTTAAGGGAAAAAAAATAACCAGTGAAATAAATCATATCTGGGAGGAAAATTAAGCTCTCTGAGGATGAAAGCATGAGTCAACTGAAAAGCCAAGATCTGAAGGTAAAAGCTGTGGCAGATCCATATCCTGCATTAATCAAGTAGATACACAGAGATGTACTGTACTGACCAGCTGGTTATCTGTTTCCTGTCTTCAGAGGCAAGATGTCCCAGCCACATGTGCCCTAGCACAGGCTGAACTCTAAACCAAACCCCACAAAAATGATAACCAACATCTATCTTGAGAGCAACAACCAAACCCAGGACATCTCAGACTGAAATTGCGAGCTTCTGCAGCCAAGCAGAAAGGTAAATGTCACAGCAGGGTTGATACAAAGCCACATCCTCTGTATATTAGGCACAGAAGAAGGGAAATCTCACACATATATATGGCTATACACATGCACATAGATGTTGGGCAGATAATTACACCCACAACATTATAAGCCCAAGAATAGTAAGTTTTGAAGGGGTCAGCATCTTCTTAGATGAGATTTCACTGCTTGCCAGTTGCCCATCTGTGCATGTTTTTCCTTTAAACAACAACTGCAGATTCATATTAATGCAGGTTTCTTAAAATATTGTAATGGGTCCCTATCCTTTGTTACAAATGAGCTGTGAGGGGATTTTGAAATCCCCTCAGATTTAAAGATTTGGTATCTATTCTTCCTACATGAGTTTCCAAGTTTTGAATTTTCGGGTGAACTCAAGTCTGATTTCCAGGTCACTTCTCATGACTTGGTTCTTGATTCTTTTTTTTACTACCATTTGCTTCCATCTGCCCTGTTTCCCAATCCAGGTTGTAGAGGTATTTAGTGTTTCTGACTGCAGGCAGGTAAATTCCCAACATCCAGTGCAGCAAAGTTCTGATTGTGAATTGTGTCGTTAGGGTGCTGGGACTGCCCTTCAAGGAGGAAAAAGACATATATTGACCCAAGAAGCATCCAGGGGAGCCACTATATAAATAGATAGATAGATAGATAGATAGATAGATAGATAGATAGATAGATAGATGATAAGAGATTTAATTATATACATATGACTAAATGATGTATATATATATATAGATATTAAAAGCACTCTAAAATGGAGGTGTTCTGGTTCATGGGGTACTCCAAAACCACTTTTATTTTGGCCCAATAAATGTGAGTACTGGCTTGGCACCCATGACATTCATGCTCCAGTTTCTCAAACTGAATAACAGATAAACTCTGAGTAACCCTCTTCCCATTTAAAACCATAGTCCCTTGTCCTGTCACTGCCTGTATAAATTCTCCACCCTTTTTATAAACCCCTTAAGGTACTGAAATATTCCTAAAGCTTCCTGCAACAGCATGCACTTGCACTTGCAAACTGTTTTCAGTGGTACTGCCCACCATGCCACAAGCTGAACAGACCTTGTGTGATGTGAATCTCCCTGCACAGAATCCCTGCTTCCTCTGGGAAATCACCTCTCCAGGGGCACTCTACTACTTCTCTCTTCCAGAGCAAATATAAAAGAAACAATTCACAAAGCTCACACTAATACTGAATATCAGAGGTATATAAAAAACACCTCAACGATGTTCAGCACATCCTCCAAAGGTTCATGCTGCAACGTGTGGGTGAGTGTCCTGAGCAAGGCAGTTCTGTCTTTGGGCACTTTGTGAAGAGCAAAACTGGTCCCAGCTCGTTCTTGCAACAGCATCTCAGCACAGAGCTTAGCCACAAAGCATTTCCCGTCCTGGGATATTTATCAGCCGAGCAATCTGCAAAAATCCCTGAATTTCAAGGGGAAAATGTGACAGATTGTTTGTTGAATGCAAGCTACTAAAAGTGGTAAATGACTTTTTTTACTACCTCTCCCGATACAGGCAGCTGAACACACAAATCACTGAGTTCACTGGAAGTCTGGAAAAACTCACAGTTCCGGAGTTAATCATTAATATTGTGGGGTTACAAGGAGGTATTTTTAAGATTGCCACAGCATGTGGGAAATTCCCATGAGCGTTCCCTGCAGGTTTTCAAGAAATAGCCCTCTCTACTTGGCTCAGATGCTTTTGTAATTGTTTACATAAATTGAATATGAAGTATCAAGGTCAGATATTTTCCAGAAAGCCAAAGCAAACAATTTACCATTCTGTTGTAGAAGAAAACACCAGAACAATTCCAGCATAGGCAAACTTCCTTTTCTTTCTCTAGCTTTATGTGCTATTACACTATATAGCAGAAAACACAGAAACTCTGATTACTTAAAAGCATGTGCAATCTACTGGATACAGAAACTCCTCAAGGAGAGGGGTAGCAACAAGTTTAGCCTCACCCACTCAGAGCAAGGCTACTTCCCTTAATTTTATTTTCCAGATACCTGCAGTATCATCTCAGTTCCCAGAAAAAGCTCTGAGAACCTAAAAAAAAAAATTATGTTCATGAAATTATAATTGCTTTTTTTAAAAAGGGATCTCTGTCTCCCAGTTAACATTATCAGTGGAAAGGATAGCCAACCACAACCTTTTTTTTTTCTCCTCTCAAATTAATGAAGTTCCTACCAAATCAAAGCATTATCTGCTGATATCTTTTCCCAAAAAAGCCCACTCCAACAACGATCGATCTTTGCGCTGCCTAACCCCAACATGTAGCTGGAAAAGTCATCTAGTCCTTCAGCTGCCCTTTTCCATAATAACCCTACTCAACTGGGATAGAAAACTACCGTAAGACACCCTGGCCATGACCCCTGGTCAGCCAAAAACGTCAGTGTTTCTCCCAGGAGGGGACAATCCTCTTAACTAATCCCCATAATACAAACACCATGAATTTTGTAGGGCTGTTTAGCTGAAGTTTGCATCATAGTTGGTTCTCTTGACTTGCTCTCACTCAGAAGTCACTTCTGTAAATAGAATCATAGAATCATTTAGGCTGGAAAAGACCTTTAAGATCATCAGCTCCAGCTATTAACCCAGAGCCACCAAGCCCACCACAATATAAGCCAATACATTAACTGCAAAAGGTATTTAAAAAAAAAAAATTAGGATCACATAAAATGAGCCTGCTATGCAACACTAGCAGTTTGGAGATTATGTATCTAATGAAAGTCTAATACTTAATGAAAGAAAATGAAATAAGAAGCAGTAACAATTGAACAGTAGACCCTCTGATACATTCACAGAACAGAGAACTAAAAAATCTTATGAATCCAGGGAAATGATACATGAATCACCTTCAACCAACTAACCAACCAAACAAACAAACAAAACACAAAAAAACCCAAACAAATATCCAACAATACAGTAATATCAAGAAGCCAGAATTTCACTTTAAATACATGTTCAAGCATCTTCATCTCCAATTCTTTCTTCAGCAAGCTGAGCACCCAGCATTTGCACTGCTTGAGAAATTTCACCTGACATACACAGCTGGAAAAAAATACTGGTCAGTAAAATATTTCTAAGAATTAAACATATTTCAGAATGGTACCATTATGTATTTTTACCATCTTCCTTTCACCTCCTTTTAAAATTTAGCACTCCTTAGGGCACCAGAGTTCAGCAAAGACATGGAACTCTGTCTTTGAGGGGTTCTGCCTACCCAAACACCAGGTCAGATCCAAGACTGGGCATTTACCAAAGGCTGCTTTAACAAAAGCTCCTTAAAATCCTCACTACAATGGGCAAGGAAGCCCTTGAAAAAATAGATATCAGGATGAGAAAATACAGCCACTGAAACACAGGTTTGGGCCAGGGCTCTCAGTAAGGACCCGGCTCAATTAGTCTGAGTCCAGAGAAAAATGAGGGAAGGTTTAAACACCATAAATTATGAAGAAAGATTAAAAGGATGGGATTTGTTTAGTCTAGAAAGGAGAAAATTAGGAGGAATCATGATAGCAGTTTCCAAACAGAAGGACTTGTAGCTGCAGAAGAAAGGAAATTACCATCTCCTGTGATCCCTGGGAGCCTGGGAAGAAGCAATGGTGTCACACTGGCCTCAGGGGAAACATGAGCAAGGCAGTAGGAAAGAAGTTTCTAACATTAAACAATGAGAAGCCCTGAAAGCATTTCCTAGGATGGTTGTGGGACCTCTGTCACTGGAGGTTTTTGAAAACATGTGAGGCAAACATATGCCAGGAGTAGTTAGAGTGAAGCCAGTCCCACCTGGGTGAGGCGATGGACTGGGTGACCTCCCAAGAGCTCTCCCAGCCCTATTTTCAATTATTCTGTTCTTCCTTTCTTAAGATCTGTGGAGTGATGTGCAATTGCTTGTCACAAGCTGTTTATAAAAAGCAATTCTCTTACAAAATTTCAGTAGAACACCCCAAGACAGCACATTGGAAGCAAACACTAAATCTTATCTTGTTTCTTTACACGACTGCCTTGACACCACAGACTTCTTGTCCAGTCCTGTTTTTCATCTAGCTGTCACAGGTTAGCTCCAAGATTTTTAAGAGCACATTCAGAAATGCAGTTAAAATATAAGTCTCTGTCTCAGTGAATAATTAAAAACAAAGCTCCAGATGTTTTTAGAAATAGAAAACATTGTTAACTAATGCTGTAATTGATGGTAAGACATCAGGAAGGAAAGGCACACTGACTAGTATATATCCTCCAGTCATGTATTGAATTCTAAGAGAAAGAGATACCAAAATGAATTCAGCAATTTGGTTTTGATACACCAAAAACATCTCTGGAAAGAATATGAGTATACTGCTCTTACATACTCCCCTCTCAGCACTCTCATTAATTCAGATCCAAAACTACTGAGGTATTTAACCTTTTAACTCTATTCCATTGGGAATAGAGCTGAGCCCAGATTCATACATCAAGTCCAATGCTATCCTGAAGAGTCTTCCCAAGGTTGGCTGGCCATGGCAGGGTCCGATTAAGGACTCCAAGCATTGCCTGCCCACAATCGTGATCATGGAGATGTTCTCTGAGCAGGCTTTACCTAAGTGCAAGCAAATCTACCCCACAGCTTGACATTTCATGCAGGCCTGGAGTGCTTGGTAAAAGGTCAGAAAAACACAACAAAAACATTTCAGAGTGTTTTTCATTACTTCCTCCCACCTAAAAATGTTCCTCTGTTTTTAAGGCTGTGATCTTTCTTTTCAGAAAACACAGACACTAAAATCTTTCTTATTCCAGGCCCACATCTTTTTCTTTTTTTTTGTGAGTTAATATGTGATTGTACAATGTCTACTGAAAACATATGAGCAACCATGCTGTTGTCTGGGCTGACTGTCTGAATTATGTCCCTTTTTCTTTCTTTTTTTAAAGGTTTTGCTGCTTCAAATCCCCATTTATATTCTTTGTGATTGTTTGGACATGTGTTGCGTCCTGCAGACACTGCTGTCATTTGCAGGCTTTGGAAGATCAAAGAATCATTTCCAGCCTTTGAAGCTCATCACTTTAAAATCTACCTTCCAAATTACTTCAGAAGTTTTTCTTTAACACCCGGGCTTCCTATGCTGCCTTTATAAGCTTCTGTCCCTGACCCACATGAGTCCAGTGCCTACCTTAATGTCACCATTGATTGACTGCAGCTGAAATGCGGTGCCTGTCCCTCTGCTTGCTCACTGCTGGAACCCTGAAATGCAAAAGTAAAAAAGAGAAAGAAGAGTATCTCCAGGTTGTAGCTGGAATGTAGAAAATTTAGTTTGCCACACTGATTGCCCACTAAGTGTGAACTCCAAGTGGAAGTCTCTTGTGAAGCTCAGTCTCAAACGTCCTGAACGATCATAGAATCACAGAACCGTGATTCTAAGGTTGGAAGGCACCTTAGAGATCATCTAGTTCCAGCTCCACTGGCATGGTCAGGGACACCTTCCCTAGGCCATATTGCTCAAAGCTGCATCCAAGTTGACCTCCAACACCTCCAGGGATGGGGAGTCCACAGCCTTTCTGGGCAATTGATAATCAATGATAATTGATCTTACAGTGTATTATTTTACCTTCATCCAGCCCACCATAGTGGGACTCAGCCAGAGAGGTGACACAGGCTCTTGTTTAGACATCCATAACTCTTCGCAGCCTGTGAAGAAGCATATGTTTCATTGTTTTAAGTGAACTGCTATTTAAGCTTTTTTTTTCCTAATTCACAATATCAGAATAATGATGGGAATACTTTAAACTAATGAAAGGATATGTTCTGATCATAACTCATTAACTCTAGAGTGAAAAGTGCTACTATCCAATAATCCTAATTGCAAGTAATAGCTTCTTTCTCCTTGGAAGGGAGATTTTCAATTCACTGCAACTTCAAAGCAATTTAACAATAAGATTGACAATGGGAACAAGAGAGGAGCCACATCTATTTAGGCAACATAAAGCAGTGCTTGCTGTACAACGGTGTTTTGTGACTGACTGAACAACTGGGAAAACTCAGCAGGGCTGCTTTTGGAAGGGAAAGATGGATACATGTAAATTCATTTGGGCACAAGAAGCCAATAGTGGACGCAACAGCAACACAATTATCTGCCTTCAAAAGACAATGTGGAAGGCACATTTCTTTATTCATATGATGCTATTAAAAATAAATAAACTCACAAAGTGACAAAGGCACGTGGCTGCAGTATTATTCCATCATGAAACATTCACTTCTGGAGAGACCTTCTGCAAGGACAGGAGTCCCCCAGGCTCTGCTGTGGAGGACACAGCCCTGCACTGCTGGGAAAAGCTCTTCCACAGAATAATTAGACAACAAACCCAACTGTGAAAAGCTTTGGGAGTCCGAGTCCCCAGTCCTCATCCTTCACAGTAAATAAAGGGTAAGTGATTGCCTTTGTATGAAAACAACCTTCCCCTCCACATCCGAGAATGGAAATGGGAATTACAGAAACTTCCAAATTCGCTCAGATCTCATGGCACAGAGCTGTGGCAGGCAAGCCTGGAGGATTACAAGAGAGTAATCACTCTCCACTGTAGCTTTTCTTTGTGGTCTTTGCTTTATAGATGCTGTATAGATTGGTCTCCTCTCAGTTCCCTGACTGAATTACCTCCTCCAGCCTGTGAGCTATCCCATCATATGTTTTTGGGATATCCTGGAACAAAGTGGCTCAAGACTGAGGTCTGATAGGAACCCAGAGACGTCAAGCCTGGGGTGTGTGTAAGTCGTCACATGCATATTGCAAAACAAATGTCAAAAGTTTTCGGCATTCACAGGCAAACACAGAACAGCCTTAAAAATAAAGATAAATGCAAATAAAGGCTTTACTGTTTCTTCTCCATCAGAATGAGCGGCTCTTCGTGCCACTGCTGATACACCAAGGATCCCCCCTTTTCCCTGTTCTCACATTAACACTGCGTTCCACCCACCTCCCCGTCTCACTTTGAACCAAGGAGGACCAGCTGATGTTTCCTCTGAGACCACAAATATGATAGCAAGCCCAGCAAGCAGAATCACAGACCACTATGGAACCAGATTTTGCAATCCTTTTTGCTCCACTTCCTCCCTTGAAATTAAAGCCTCATGTGTCAGTGTCACACTGCTGCAGCCAGAACCCTTCTCCTCCTCCCTCCAGCCCAGTTTCTTCTGCTCCGAGCTGACATCAAGGACACAGCTCCCTACAGCAGCAGTCTGAACTCTGGAAAGGGAGGCTGGTTTTTTTGCCATGTCCCCAGTGCTAGACAGAAGAATGAATTCAATCCATAATACAGAGGCTCTTCCCACATCCTTTTCTGGGAATATGGAGAGTTATTGATTTCCTCTCTTTCCTGTGAGGTTTATTTCCTGTGATGCGTTTGAAAAGCAAATTTAGAAAATAGAGTTGGCTGTACAAAACATGAAATACTCTTGTGTTGGGGATGGGAGCTGAGGGGGTTTTGAGGCATTTCAGCCTAAGCAATGTCACTCTTTGAAAAAATTTAAATTACACTGTCCACAGTAGTCAGGATTAATTAGCCTTATTTTCTCAAGCTTTTCCCTTAGATTAATAGACTGCCAAGAGAAAAGAACACAAAGGTGCTCATACCACCACATTTCATGGCATTTAATCATCCTTGATATTTAGTCTTCCTAGAGTCCTGTCTGTAGCCAAAGGAGACATCTTAAAAGGGCAGAACAGAGACCACTGCTGGAAATGGGCAGCCAGCAATCCCTGGGCAGTGCAGTGAAGCTTGTATCACCTTTCTAGATGTTTGACAAGAGATCTTGCTTTTGGAAGGCTAATGCTGGTGGAGATGAGAGTAAAAGGATGCTTTTACCAAGGACTTATCCTGAGCTCCTACTTGTACCCAGTTCTGCTGTGTCTTCCTGTCTGGTTTTACTGGGGTGAGAAGGATCGTAGGTTCTGATGGAACCAGGGTTGGAAACAAAGCTGCTATTTGAGACAACTCTCAGAAAATTAAAAACAAACACATGAACAAAAACCCAAACAAAAAACCCTCACCAAACAGCAGAGACAAACTTGTTCCATGAAGACCAAAATGTTGCAATGTGCAAACCTAAAACATGCAAAACTCAAGCTGGTCAGTCACAGCACTTCATCTCTGTGTTTCTGAGAAGTTCAGTGAAATACCAACCTTTTATTGCTTTTTGTTTCCAAAAGGGATGTGGTAATTTCAGAATATCAATTTTGAAATGTCACTGTCTTTCAAAAAGACCAATCTGCTGAAGCTTAGCCTTTCCTGCCAGTACTTTTCACTTCAAACAATTGGCAGATCCTGAGGAAATAATATTTAGGTAAAAGAAAAAAAGGTTTTTGACCAGTTCTGAAAACCTTGAAGAGCACACTGCAGTGTGAATGTAAGCTACATTAGTCAAGTGCAAATGTTTCCTTGGCTCCTTCCCACATCTTCCCAAATGACACATACCAAATGACTCTTGTTCCTTCCCTCCAGTCAGGAAAGTGAGCAGATCACTTGAGGGCCCTTGCACCCCTGCTGCATTCAAATAAACCACACAATAAAATAACCAGGAAGGTTACATTTCAATTTTCTATTTGTCTACACATTGAGCATATAGAAAGCTGGTACTGAAGATGATGGCTTGAGAGGACAAGTGAATCCTCTCTATTCATGGTTTAGATTCTTTTCTGAAAGATACAGGTGCTGGCAGTTCAGGGTATTTTAACTGTCCTGCATTTGGATAACAAGATTTTCTTAAAAGAAGAGTTATCTTCAAAAAGAAGCATCCATGTGCATGTTCACTCTCCTGCACGCTCCTCCTCATCCTTCCCCAAACTTCTCTGGCAGCTCTGTCCTCCCAGTTGCTACCATGTGGCTGGGCACGTTTCTGCTTTGGAGGGAGACACATCCTCCCTGCCCACTGCCAGAACTAAAAGCAGTTCCTGATACTAACTCAAGTTCTTGGAAAAGTGCATTATTGCCATTTGCAGCTAATTGTCAGGTTTGAGATTTATGATGGAAACTGATTCTAGAACAATGCAAAGGGCACAGATGCACGTCTTCAGGAAAGCTATTTATACAGCAAAATCATAGAATAGAATCATAGACTATCCTGGAACTGGAAGGGAACCACAAGGATCATCAAAGTCCAAATCCTGGACCTGCACGGGACCACACCAAGAATCACACCATGTGCCTGAGGGTATTGTACAAAGGCTTCATGAACTCTGGCAGGTTTGGTGCTGTGACCACTTCCCTTGGGAGCCTGTTCCAGTGCCCAACCACCCTCTGGCTGAAGAACCTCCTTCTAATATCTAACCTAAACCTCCCCTGACACAAACTTCAGGCCATTCCCTCAGGTCCTGTCCCTAGTCACCACAGGTGAGAGATCACTGTCTGCCCCTCTGCTTCCCCTCAGGAGGAAGCTGTAGACTGCAATGAGATCTCCCCTCATTCTCCTCTTTCCAGGCTGAACAGACCAAGTGACCTCAGCCACTCTTCATACAGCTTCCTCTCAAGGCCCTTCACCATTTTGTAGCCCTCCTTTGGATACTCTCTAAGAGCTCAGTATCTTTCTTATGTTGTGACACCCAGAGCTGCACCCAGGACTCGAGGTGAGGCCACACCAGCAAAGAGCAGAGTGAGACAATCACCTCCCTCGACCGGCTCGTGATGCTGTGCTTGATGCACCCCATCAAAAGCTGCCAGTAGACAGGAGCTGACATCTTGAAATCATTCTCACAAATGTTTTAAGGGTGCGAGTTCAGCCTGGGGGGCAAAAAGTTGAGAGATTTGCACACCTTGAGATCACCTCCCAGGAGAGGATGCTCAGCTGTGCGTGCACAGAACCAACACGGAGGCCGGGCTCTCTAC
Source organism: Neopelma chrysocephalum (assembly GCF_003984885.1). NCBI lineage: Eukaryota > Metazoa > Chordata > Aves > Passeriformes > Pipridae > Neopelma > Neopelma chrysocephalum. The sequence continues at coordinate 2,407,711 of NW_020897804.1, read as the reverse complement.
TCGCCCCCCTTAAGCCTTTGTGTAAGTGTGTGTTTATCTTCAGGCATAAAGTTTTTTAAAGTGCTTTCATTGGCTTGCACAGGGTGCCAGGCGGCAGGATTAATGGCTGTTCTTCAAAGCTATAAACTGCACGGTGTGTTTGCTCAGACTTTGAGCCATGAGTTACTGCTGTAATTAAATCCAGAAGGAGAGACCATAATAACATTCTGACTTGATTTCCAGTGGCAGAGCATTGATTAAGAGAGCTACATAATAAATGAGAGGCATTTCAGAATCACACTGTTGATGTTATCTGTAATTTTTTTATAATTAGAAAAGCCTAAAGAAAATTGTATATTAAAATTACAGGCATTATTAATCCTACTCTGTTATAACATGAATTCTTCTATGATTACAGGTTGCACAAAATTTTTGTAAATTTTTATAAGAGGTCCAGTGTTTAAAAAGTGTGTTCACGTTTACAAAAGCCCTTTTAAGCAACAGATAAATTGGACTATATTCTTTCAAACTGGTGAAAAAGCAGAGAGAGTTTGAGTTTATGATTCAAAAATCCAAAAGGGAACAAAGAGTTTAGGGTCAATCATTTTCTGTTCAAAGTCCATGAACAATGAAAAGAACATCAATATAGCTACCTTCTATGCAGTCCTTCGCACAGAAGTCTTGAATAATTGAATGTGGAAGAAGGCACACAGCATTTTTAATGATTAAAACCCTATAATTTCATTCAGCTCCTTTGGAGTAAAATGACCAGAGCATAGGGGTTTATTCTTGAATAGAATTGTATTCTACCATCCTCTATGATTATTTAGTGTATAAGGTATCTTTTCAACTCTTTTCATTTAAATAAGAATAAAGTTAGCAGAAGATAAACACAGATTCTTAATTCACTGAGAAAACTGACCTCAACATAAAGAAAAAAAGAAGACCTGGGAAACTGCAGACCAGTCAGTCTCACCTCTGTGCCTGGCAAGATCATGGAGCAGATGACAGCAGTCTGTGTGGTGGGGTCAACACGCTGCAGGGAAGGGATGGATGTCATCCAGAGGGACCTTGACAGGCTGGAGAGCTGAGCCCATGGGAGCATCATGAAGCTCAACAGGGTCCTGCACCTGTGTTGGGGCAATCACGAACACAAACACAGGCAGGGTGGAGAAAAGACTGAGAACAGTCCTGAGGAGAAGGACCTGGGGGTGTTGGTGAATGGAAAGCTCAACGTGACTTGGCAATGTACACTCACCAGAAAGCCAATCCCCCTGGGATACAGCAAAAGGACTGTGGGCAGCAGGTCAAGGGAGACGATTCTGCCCCTCTACTCCACTCTGGTGAGACCCCACCTGGAGTGCTGCGTGCAGGCCTGGGACCCCCTGCATAAGAAGGACATGGACCTGTTGGAGCAAGTCCAGAGCAGGCCACAATGAAGTTCAGAGAGCTGAGCATCCTCTGCTATGGAGACAGGCTGAGAGAGCTGGAGTTGTTCAGCTTGGAGAAAAGAAGGCTCCGGGATGACGTTAAAGCACCTTCCAGTACCAGAAGGGACTACAAGAGAGCTGGGGAGGGACTTCTGACAAGAGCATGTAGTCACAGGGCAAGGGGGAATGGCTTTACATGAGAGAGGGCAGGTTTAGATTAGATGTTAGGAAGAAATTCTTGACTGTGAGAGTGGTGAGACACTGGAATAAGTTGCACAAAGAAATTGTGGATGCCCCTTCATGGAACTGTTCAAGGCCAGGTTGGACGGGGCTTGAAGCTACCTGGCCTAGTGAAAGGTTCCCTCCCCATGGCAGGGAGTTGGAACTGGATGATCTTTAAGGTCCCTTCCAACCCAAACCATTCTATGACTCTATGAACTAAATTTTACCTTTCATCACCTGTTATCTATTCAAAACTTAATTCCAGGTACAAAACCAATAGGATAAACAGTAAGATCCATTAAAAGCCCTTTGAGTGCTTGCTGGTTACCGCAGCATCTCTAAGGCTTTATGCACTCACATCAGACAGCAGGCAGATCTCATACAGTACTTGGGCTGAATCATTTGACATATTTGGGGCAACTTCAATATGTTTGCTAATGTCTGATTCCCATTTTAATTAACTTAATGAACAAACTCCAGATCCAAAAAAACCAAGAAAACCTTTACCAAGTAGTAAAGCCAAAGTGAAGTACCTTCCCCATCCTCATGTAGAGAGATATAACAAGATCCACTTTTAATTAACCACAGACCAATCCTGAATTACCAGCAAAAAGAATATGAAGCTGCCAGATGTGGAAGTGGAAAAGTACAAATACAAATAGGCAATTCTCTCATTTCTGACCCCATAACGTCAGTAATCATCCAACCTCAGCAGGAACAGCCATCGTGCAGAGTGGATCTCGAGATCACTGCTTCCCAGAACCGAAATCCACGTGCCAAGACCACCAACACCACAAGACCACCCAACCCCAGCCTCTACCAGCCAGAACCATACAACTCCCATATGGCTCATGGAAACAAGGCTACGTTAATGCCTGGTAAAGACCATTTGGAGAATTGTTAAAAGGAGGTTCTGAACACGTTCCAGTCACTGAGTGTTGATTCTGGCAGGCACAAACTGAGTCATGCTCGGTCCCACACTGAGTCGCTGCACTGCAGTCTGGGGCTCCCTCCAGATGGTTACAGATGCCTCTGAATGGGGACCAGCTGGTTAATGTTTTCTTGCCTTGGTTACATGCAGATAAAACCATTTGCGTCATGGTTACTTTTGACGGAAAGTGGTTTTGCTTAATTCGCTTTTGGCTCAATAAACGGCAGTTTTTAGCTGGAGACAAAAGGGTTATTCTGGCAGGTTATGGAAATGTCTTGCAGGTTTGCCTGTGAATTAACTGCTTGATCCAAACTTGACTGAACTTCCTTAAGATGGACGTAAATGTTCCCAGTGGTGCTGTCACATGAAAAGCATTGATTGTCTTGTTCACTTATTAGTTGCATTTTGCCATAACATGCCCTGACTGGCAACGAGCTTTGACTTCAGGACTCCTGGAGAGATTCCAACCTAGAAGAGCATCAGTCACCATCTGAGTTTTGTCCTCATCGACTTCTCATGGTACTTTAAGATGTTTACCTTGAAGAACAATTCTTCTTGCCCAAATTCTTGCAGGCAAGAGATTTCCTTGTTTAGTCTTTGTAACTGTTAATAATTAAAAGGTATTAAGAAGCAACATGAAGGAGAAATCTTGCTCCCCAGCTGCCCAGGATTGTATCAGGACAGAGATTCACCTAGCTGAAACAACACTGATTAGACTGCAAAGTGCCACTGTATCTGATCTTACCTTGGAAGTTTCAATGTCAGATCTCATCCACAGAATACATATGACTTTTATCTTCATTACAAAGCAAAGATCCTTTATACCAAGTAAGGTCTTCCTGGTTTTCCCTCTCTTGTGGGCAGAATTTGCTTTTTTCTGACTTGCCAGAACTCACTGTATCAAATTTCCCTTTATAAAGAAATCCTTCACCAAAGGATTTTGAAGGACAGGAGTTATTCTTTATACATTTGCTGGGGTAATCCAATTCATCTGTTCAGATTTAAATGCTAACTGATCAGTTAGATTTTCTTTCTTAATTCATAGATTTTCTTAATAATACTATTAGAAAATTATTTATTTATTTATACATTAGTTAAAAAGTCAAATATTAATATCATCTACAAACAGATCAAGTATCTCATGCTCTAAAGTACTTCTTACTTCCCTTTGACAATGAGGTCAAGACACACAGCACCAGAGTGTAGATTTCTATTTTTGGTCAGATTAATCATCAGTGAATTTGGATGAACCTTGAGAATTTTAAAACCAGACCTGTTATGAGCATGAAGAATGGATGTCACAGTAACAAACAGTTCATTTCAACAGGAAAAAATTACTTCTTGTGAAGAGTTATCATTGACTATGATATAAAAATAACCACACATTACCTTAACTGTGTCGGGAAATGTGCTTTGCTGGTACCCTAGACATGGAAATGTAATATAAATTGTGTACATTTTCTTTTTCCACTAACTGCTTTCTCTGCCATAAAAAGAGCCTTTGACTGCTAAAGCAAATTGATTCCATGTGCCAACTCCCCCCCAAAATTAGTGAATCTACTATTGGATGCACTGCCTCTTTATGGAAGCCCATATCACTTCCTGCTCTGGGAATAAGTCTGATGGGGTGATTCAAGATAATCTTACGTGGTACACAAGCAATTATTGCTGGGACAAGAACCCAATTCATACAAAGCTGTATTTATCCTTAGTTTGAAATGACGCTGCTTCAAATTATCCAAGTGACTCTACAGAGACTGTGTTCAGCAGTTAACTCATTAACATTGCAGTCTCCAGATGGGCGAAGACACATCACACGGATTTATACACTTAATGGATAGCCAAATACTCCTTTAGAATGCTATCTAAATATTTTCTAACAAAGCCAAGAGGTCACTCTGATCTATTTTAGTGTATTGCTTACAAAAAACATACTGCTTTTGAAAGCAATCCATGGGCTGGATTGTCCTTAAAGGTGTTGTAATTCTTGCTGAATGTAATTAGCCACATTACTTGCCAAATTATGACAAAAACTGACACCCCCTGCCTTTGAATAAACTTTGCTTTGTGTGTTTAAACTCCAAATGCTGGTAATACCTCTGGTTGATCTACATGTGGTTGCATTTCAGCTGGTGGTCTGAGTTTTCAAAGCTAAATCAAGTCTGACAGGCTGAGACATGACACTATATTCCCACTTCAGAGACCATGGAGTTTCTCATAGGAGAAGCCCAGAAAATATTTACTTCTGCATTATTCCAAATCACAGAAGGAAAAGGTGAATGTAGAATTTAACTGAGCTGTTCGCTTTAAAAATTCAACCAAAAAAGAAAAAAAAAATAAAAGGGGGAAAGAAAGATTTATTAAAGACAGATCAGAAAAGGTAGATCAGAATAAGAGTATTAAAAACACTTAAAAATGCTGGAGTTTTCATTCCTTGGAAGATCAGAACATAGTACAAACTTTACTATCTAGACAGCTTCCCAATTCCTGCATCAAATTTCTACACTAACAAAACACCATTACGCAGGAAAGCCTGTGCCTCTAAACAGATTGTTGTGTCATGCAAGGCCACCACTTGTCAAACTTTATCCTTAGGTGATTCCCCTGTGTCTTCCTTTAAGCCTTTTCTCAGAAGAAAGCACACAGCATTGGGCCCGTTGTTTGCTGAAGTACCCCGAGTTGCTTCAGCAGAGGTACAATCTGCGAACACCTTCTGGACTAAACCCAGGGCTTTTCACTGTCATGTAGCAAGATTCTCTGCTTAGAAACAAGGCGAATCAAGATAATTATCATCATTATAAACATGTGTCTTCAAACAGCTGGAATAAGATTCCCAGTGGTGGTAAACTCTGCCTCCTCCAGCACCCCAGTGTAAAGAGAAATTGGTCAGAAATCAAGCAGAAGTTAAGGAGAAAGGATTCACTGGGTGAGGGTTGATGGCCAGAGCAATGGTTTGATTATATGTTTTGAACTGAATACCCATGAATCTAAATCTTTTCAAGGGTCATGATTTTGATTATGTCATCCCTCTCCTCTCTATGACACTGTTAAGCAATTTGCAGGACTCTTGCCTGATCCTTTTGTCTCTCCTAAGAGAAGTGTGCTGTTTCACAGAGAGAAAAGTGTGAGGTTGTTTACTCATGCTCATAGATGGATGCATGCTCATATGTTGCCATGTTAACAGGAGTTATATTAAACATGGTCTCATTACTCATTAGAAGCTCCTGGAATAAAAAGATTACTTCGGCCACGCAATACTGACTTTTTGTGATCATTGAACATCTTATCTTACATTGCTTACTGACTCCAACAGCCTTGCTGTGAACGTGAAGATCAGAGAGAGAGAAAATGGAAACTAGCACCTTGTTTAACTTTCAGCTTGGTGCCAATACTCTTCTTATTGCAAGACAGAATAATCAAGGACCCAAAGTAAATTAATTCTCTATTCAAACATTCCTATCAGAAATTATGTATGGCAGAGTTCCCTGAAAATCACCAGCATATGGAGAATTTCTTCAGAGACTTACAGCTCCCCAGGCTCTCTCAGATAAAGACAACATATTTAGAAAAGGGAATAGCAAGTAAGAGCGATGAACAGCATCATGTTGCTTTAACAGAACATTACCATCCAAATGATGGCAACTTTGATCAGTTGGAGCCAAGTCTTCCCACAATAGTGTTTGACAACTGCCCTGTCCCTGCTCACCTCCGGTATTTAATTACACATAAGTGAACAGCAATAAAGGAATGGAATTATGCAAAGCAGTACCCTCTCAGGACAGACGTAATACCACAACCATGAGAGTTTCTCCCAGTAAGTCACATATATCTCTAGATTTGGACAAAGTTATGGAACAATAGCCCTGAAAGGAATGAAAGATGCCTTTACTTGAAGGCAGTATCAGCATATGACATTCCTGAGAGGGGTTTGTCCAATCTGTGCCTGAAGACCCTACAATCACAGGAACTTCACAACCTCTCCAAGAAACCTATTCCACAGGTTTACTGCCCTTGTCCTTCAAGAGCTTTTCCTAACACTCAATTTAAATGTCCCTCATGTTAATTTATGAACAGCACTGTTTGTCCTGACCATCATGAACACAGAAAACCTTCTTGTCCTCCTTGAAATCACCTTTTCTCCACCTGAAGGTGGTCAGCAGGCCTTGTTTCAGCTTTTTTTTGTGCCAGTACATAACCCCAGGTCTTTCAATTTTTACTCGTAGATCAGAGATAAACAAAAAAAAAAAGGCAAACCCACTAAAATCTTTATCAGAAGAGGACATTGAACTCTGTCCTGTACATCCAAAATTCTCTTAAAAATTCATTAATAAAAACTGGCCATAGGATTCCCACACTGAGCAGAGCAGAGAGCCCTCCTGTCTGAACCTGAGGGTGAGATGTTTGTCATTTGCACCACAGCACACCATTGCCTATTTGCAGGTAATTTTTGGTCTATTATAAAGAAAGATAGTTTTCTGGAGAACTGTTTTCTAGCCAGTTCTTTCCCAGTCTATTTGTTTCACAAAGTGTGTCTGGTTAAGAATACTTTGCACTTGTCCCCTGCTGAATATAACCCTGTTTATTCAGAACTTTTTATAATGTATTACACAAATACAACCCCTTTCACCAATATGCTTGCAGCCCTTCTCACTTTTATGCCTGCTACAAAGTTACCTAGCAAAACTTAAATTTTTTAATGAATTAAGCTATGTGACCTTTGTGCCTTCTCAAACTAATCCATAAGGGTTTTTTCACAGTAAAGGAAATTAAAATGGTTTAACACAACTTATTTTTGACCAATCCATGTTGACTGCTATTTATCTTTCAATTATTTTTGTAAATGTTACAGACAATTTGTGATGGTTGATTTTTTTTCCTCTTGAACTGTTGTTAATCTGAGTGAATTGTAATTCCCAAGCTACTTTGGGAAAAAATATTTTTTTCTCCCTCTCCAGTATTCTTCAAGCTTATTGTAATTATCTGCAGACAGCTTTCATTCTCCATTGAGTAGCAGACCAATCCTCCCTTTGATCCTCTTCATTCTATTAATGGGTCTTACAGAATTATTTCTGGTTATCTTTGAGGTCTCATTTTGTGCCTTGGCCTTTCGGGTTTTATCCCTGAATGCTTGTGCTGTTCTTTCAAATTTATTCTTAGAAATCTGACCTCTTCTTTTTTTCTGTGTCTCTGTCTGGTGTTAAAGTCACAGAAAAACCCTTCATCATCTACCCAGCTTGGCACCTACTGAATTTCCTATTCTTGCATTTGCACAGCCTGAATTCAGCCCTTAGCTTACTCTGAAAAACTGACAACTTTATCTTTTATTAGTCTTAGCTCTTAGGAGTTCTTCTTTATCAAATTTGAGTCCACTGATATCTGTCTTCTCGAAACCCACTGCTTTTATCACGATCTCTCCCACCTTTCCCTTCTGACATGGAAGTCCTTAAGCAATTAAAAAAACCCCAAAAAGATAAATCATCCAGCAAGTATCACAGTCCCCCACCATTTAACAATAGTAAAGTTGAATATACAGAGGAGCAAAATGTAGCACTTCAGCTGCCAAGTAGGAAGAAAAAATAGTTAGGAGGGGAAGCTTTATAAGAAAGAAGAATCTACCAGCATGTGCTCATGTAGCACAAGAGCAACCCAGAGCTTCAGAGGGCCTTTAGATTGTCTCCATCCAAAATAATGCGAAATTTTCTGATCTTTGATTCAGTGAGCCATGCTCTCTCAATCCTAAAGTTCTGTCCTTCTGATTACCCAAAAAAAAAAAGTAATAAACTCAATAGTGCAACCAACACAGAAAGCACGAGCGTGACACCTCTCCTTGAGCCATGGCACACATGGATTTCAGCACACTCTGGGTACACATTTTCATCAACATCTTTCAGTTTTCTTCTGTGGACAAAGTATGCTTTAACCTTGAACTTCTTAGGATTCATTCACAAAATAAAGCAATTCTCTGTGCCCCAGCACAGAAAGGGAGCTCGTCTGGATCACTTTTGAGGAGCCATTCACCAGCAGGCACCTGAGATTTTAAGCACTTACTTAAAGACACAGCTTCCCCTGATGGGCCATTTAACCCCAAATGGAATAACTTGGCAATTAGTCCAAACCAGCCTTTGACTCACAAGCTTTTAACCACCACCCCAGAAGTAGATATTTGAACAGCTGTGGTTTTAGAGCAGCACCCCCCAGTGCTTAAAATAACCCAGGAAGACCTAGAGTCATAGAAACCAGCACTGACACCAACCTCTTCTTCTGCACTACTTACTCCATACCAGCCTTCCCTTCCCTGACCTGCTGCCACTTCTCCACGGATGGAAAGCGACACAGATTGTCATCTTCTCAAGGAACTTTGCAGCTCCTCACTGGGGTTTCATTCCTAGGCAGACAAATCCCAGATGTATAACAACCCTCTGGCTATTCTGCATGTGGGATTGACCCTGTTTGTTTACACATGGTCATCTCACCTCCTGATGCTGCTGAGAGAGACCCCTGAGAGATGGGGAAGGGACATGGAGGCTCCCAGGGACTGGGCATAGTGTGCAGCAGCTGATGTCCATGGACATGCTGCCTGCCAGCTGAGCTGGTTGCAGCACACAGTGCACTCCAACAATGCTCTGCACACACGTGGAGACAGTTCTTTGGGTGCCCTCAACACCACAATAGCCTCGTAACACAAGGCTTATGACTTTTGAGAAAGAGGGGAAAATAGGGATAGGGGTGTTTAAGATGTCTGTAAAACAGTAAAAGTAAGTCGTGAAGAACCAAGCAGCATCAACCTTTCCCTTCAATACACCTAAAAACATAGTGAGAGAAAATGTCTCTTTTTTTTTGCCTTTTTTGTGCAATTAGGCATTTTAGTCTCTGGCCTGTAGAAATATAGGCAACAGCTGCCCTTTTGGCTGGACAGACTAGCCCCAAAACACTGTAGGCAAACCAATGGCCAGTTATTTCTGGGAAGTTGTCCAGGGGCTGACCTCAGTCCCCAGCCTTCTGCAGGGCTTGAGAGCAGCTTCTGTAGGAAAGCACATGCTTTGTTTTTTCTCTCATCTTTTGGGGTGATTATCAGCAAAGAGCCGCCCTTGTAATGCATCTCTCTCCACGTTTGAAGAGGCAGCAGAGTACCCTCAATGGAAAATCCCCACATCTGAAAGATCCTGTGCCTGGAAGCTGTCCAGGGCTTGCTGGCCTGCAGACCAGATTGTGAGATTCATCTTTTGCAGCCAAGAATTTTCCCCACCGGACCAAAGAAATGCAGGGGTTCATTTCCAATCAGCAGCAGGCAGGAAGAATGCATGGGGTGAGATGAGTCCAGTCAGTCCACGGAAGGCAAACATAAGCTGATATTTTGCATCCCTAGCCCCTGTCTGCTGTGTGGTCCGGCAGCATCAGTGTGCATGTGTGTGTTTCCCAGGAAGGGGATGGAAAGAAGCAGCAGATGTTCAGAAGACAGCAAACCTGAGCTCTTCCAGGGAGAGCTGCCTGCACTGACCGCGGGAGAATGTGAAGGGAAGCATTGTGTTAAAACCCTTTTCCTCCTTTCTGCATGCATCCAACTGAAACCACCAACTCTGTCCAAGAACCTAGACACCAAATGGTCTTCTATTGAACAAAGTCCAGCCAAGGGACATGGTGACTCCCTTTACTCAGTCATTTCTGGATACATTACTCAGTTGGGACTTGGGTATAAATCCTAAATTAACCCGAGATAGCTTAAGCCTCATCTTCCATAAACTCTGGAGTATTTGCCTTTGGGACACTGCATAAGAAGCAATTACTTAGAAGCAACTTTCCCTAGGCAATTCAGAGCAATGAGATCTGGTAGGAATAACTGCCTGTTACAGTTCTGACATCCAGCCCAGCCTGTGTGATCAGTCTTGGTGGGGTGAAGGATTCTCCACTCCACCCAAATTTCATAAACTTGTTCATCTTGTTACCACTCACTCCCCACAGCAGCTCTCGGTCCAGGTGGGGAAGGAGTGTGCTGAAAAATGTCTGGTTAAAAGACAGGTGGAGGGAGATAAGGGTGAAGGAGGAGGATACATTTTAAGGGGAGAACAGACATAAGGATGCCTCTGATTCTGGTAGGTGTAACCTGTCTCTGTAGTAAAGATAGATCCAAACATCTCCTTTACTTTAGAGAGATTCCTGTCTGGATCTTGCTATTGTCCTCCATTTTCACACGAGGTCAAACTGCCCTTCCTGGCAGTCCTGACTGACCTCCACTGCACCAGCTTTCCTTTAAAATTTTCTACTGCTCATTTTTGAGACCATTATATTGGTCAATACCAGGGGAAATTAGGTTTTCTTTGCTTTCCATAACAGCATCTCCCAGAGCGTACTGGGCCAGAGAGATGTAACCTTTTATTAGCAAACCAGTGTTTTATTACTAAACCGGTTTAATCACTGCTTTAGGGGAAGGAATTGATTGACCAGGTTTGCAGGTACAACTTTGGGTGTCGGCAGGCCTGAATCAGTCACTGCACTGTCTGTGCTCTGCCCAGAAAAGCTTCCCATCCGTTAAAGCTGATCATATTTTTCCCCTCCTTTGCTGAGAAAAGAAAGGGCAATTAAAAAAACAAAAATAGTAGTCTGAAATAAATTAACACTACAATAATGAAATAAAATTGTACTAGAGGCAGAGTCTCATGCAGAAGGGCATGAGAACTGAGCGCTCAGAGTGCCACGCCGTTCCCTCTGGGCCTCTGCACTGGGTAGGCTCTAATCAATGACACATGCCATCTCTGCTAAAGACAGCCCAAAGGCACGCCATGGTGAATTAGAGGGACAATTTCAGCCCTATCCTGATCTTCCTGCTCTTATGACTTTAAATCCGATCTTTAAGTTTGTTTGAAAACAATTTTTTTTGGTTTAATTAGCTATGGTGACAATAAGTCAATGGCCAGTCTAACTTCTTCTGGTCTCCTGACTGGGAACAGTGAAGTACTGAGTCTGTGGCAGAACTAAGAGTCTATCTAGACATCCTAAAAGCCTTACAAGCCAGCAGCTTGGCTCACTCTTCCATGTGTACCAATCTGCTAAATGTCCCTATATGTGCTAATATTTTCAGTTACCACCTTCTAAAGCTTGAAATAACATATACATGGTTTTGTTCTAAACCCACATCTAACAGTCTGTGATCTGATAGTTTGAATCTTTTCTTGTATTCGTCTAAGCCTGCATTAATTTGCAGGGGAGGCACGATTCAATCTGAACCTTATTGATAAAACCAACTAATGGCTGGAATTTACATAGAAATAATACAGGCATCAAAAGCTATCCAGGAGTTTGAAGCATCAGAAATAATCACAGTGCATTGAATAAGATCATATGAATAATTCAAGAGCTTTAGCATCACAGTTTTGGATTCCTATAAGATCACTGTTCTCTTTTCCAGAATTGTAAGCTTAAAAAAAAATCATCACATCAATCCTGGTACATATATTTGGCTCATCTTAAAAAAACATTGCCCTCCTAGTAGCTCCTCATGATTGATAAGAGTAAATGTAGGTGTGTCAGGCCAAAACCAGTACTTAAAGAAGTAAGTTTCTAAAATATCTATTAACCCCAAGGCAGCAAAACCTCTGATGAGAAACAAAAAACAGGTATCACCCTTAATTTTTTTTTTTTTTTTAGTTTTAGTTTTAACAGTCTGCCCTAAATATTTCTGTCCTGCTCTACCGTTTACATGGGACAAGAGCAGAACACTGGGCTAGCCCTGGGCACTCTCTGGCTACTATAAATACCCTTTTTCAAACAACCTCGCACAATTCCTTTTCGAATGCAGCTTGAGTGGGAGCTGTGCCAAAATACTTACAGCAGTGATTGTGCCCAGGGCTCTGCACTACTCCTGCACTCACTGGCACGGTCCAAGCTGCTGTTCAATTGCGTCCTCTCCTTGGCCCACTTGATAAATGTGTCTGGGCAGAGCTAAGTTGTGGATTTCCCACTCCTGGAAGCGTCCAAGGACAATTTGGATGGGGCTTTGAGCAACCTGGTCTAGCGGAAGGTGCCCTTGACCACAGCAGAGAGTTGGATCTGGATGATCTTTAAGGTCCCTTCCAACACAAACCATTCTGTGATTCTATGACCTTTCTCACACCTGAATTTTTACATGGCTCTATTGGCTGTTTTTATTCTCTATTGCCCGTTTTTACTCTCTATTGCCCATTTTTACTCTCTGTTGCCCTTCCCTCAATGCTTCAGCCCCCATTTTCTCAGCACTCAGCAGGCTTGGCCTGCTTTGGCCCTTGCTCTGAGTGGAAAGGGTGGCCTGGATCGCAGGAATTAGCTGCCCCTGGAGAGGGGTAGAGGGCAGGCTCAGGTTTGAGCCCTGTCTCTAAATGTATTTATTATAAATGATACAGCAGGATCTTGTTTGAATAGACAATGGACAGGAAATTAACAGTTAAGGCTGAAACTCTAGTCCTTCATTCCTGTGATTAAAAGAAAACAGATATCATGCTGAAAGAGAAATACAATTTCAGCTTTCATGTAGCACTGTCCCTCAAACAGTGCTTCCCATCAGGCATTATTTCTCTGCAGAATTTAGCCATTAATTTCCTTCATTTAAAGTAAAAAATACCCACAGAATGTTATAAAACACTCTGTATTCCCAAATAGACAGTTCATAATGGCTCATCCTGAATATGCCATTCTGTCCCTCCACACAGATATTAAGTGGCTGAGATAAATCATGGCTTGGGGGTTTGCAGAGGCATCATGTCAGCGATAGCAATGGATTACAAACTTCCTCCTTTAGACAGCAAACACCCAATTACCAGCATCATCTTCCTTCATGCTCTGAATAGTGAAGGAGGGGTTGTCACCCGTAATTTTTCATTTCTCAGTAGATGGGGGCTGATATGGTAATGCATGTTGCAAACAAATGCATTGATATCCAAAGTCATTCATAAGCAAAATGCCACACTGCACAGCTCATGGGGTGAGAGCACGGAGCCTGCTCCATCTCTCCATCCCTGCAAAGTGTGGGCATGCAAGGGGAGGCCTGCAAATGCTGTGGATGTGTTTGCACCAGAAGCAAACTCAACACTTGTGATAAAAATATATTCTTCAACACAGCACATACAATGAACTGGTCTGGTTTCTAAGCTGTGCTGTCTGAGCAGGAGGTTGGACTAGAGACCTCCTGAGGTCCCTTCCAATCTGAATTAACCTATACAATGAAGGGAATAGCTTATATGTGGCAGCTGAAATCAGTCTTTACTGTTTGTTTTCTCCATAGCTCAAGCAAACAGTTCAGAAAAGTTAATTATACTGAGCAATAACAATTAAACATCAATTACTTAATGAGAAATTAAATGTTAGTTAGGAAATAGGGGTGTTGCCAAAAAGCTTTATGAGTCCATGGCATTTCTTTTTGGCCACATACAATAGCAGGGGTCTTTGAACAGTGACCCTGGTGAAAGCTCCTCTTCCAGGACAATAGAAGGGCAACACATGACAATACCTAAAGTGATGTGCTACCCTGAGGTTCTTGTCACAGTAGAGCTCACCAGCTCCTTACCACCTTTCTTTCAGGGAACGGTGCTGGAGTACTCAAGTCTTTACCTCTCTATGTGTCTTCTAGATCAGACCCATTACATTAAGCAGCTACAGGCTGCATCTGACCATCAGCCCTGTTTGGGCAGCCCTGCACACTCTCACCCAGTTCACAACACCACCAACCTGGATGAGTGGTTGTCACACTGGAGGCAGGGTTTTATTCAGAGGGACCTGAACAGGCTGGAGAAACAGGCTGATGGGAACCTTGTGGAGTTCAACCCAGTCCTGCCTCTGGGATGGGATAACCCTATACAGCAGTACAACATGGGGACAAACTGGTGCTGTAACTAGGGCTCTGAAATCTTCTTCTTTGGAAATAACCAAGATTTGACTGAGCAAGGCTTGAGCAACCTCAGCCTCTTTTGAGGACATTCCAGCTGAAAGCACAAGTCAGACAAGATATCTTCCAACCAAAATATTTCAGTGAATTCAACCCCTGACCTCCCCAAGAGCTCCAAGCATGGGAGAAGTCTCCTAACTGAAGCTCTTTCTTGCTGGGTGATGTTAAGATTTTCACTTCAAGCTTAAAAAATGTTCTTCAGAAACTTCCTAGCAATAAAACAAGAGAGAGCTATCTGGAAACAATAATTAAACATAAATGATTAAAAAAAGATCAATCCCACTTGCGAGCATTGAAATATGCCAGCTGCTAAATTACAGCATTGGCACAGACCTGGATGCCTGTGCCCGTTTTAAACAGTGCTTGATGAGAGCTGTGCAGAGAGCAGGCTGCCCGTGCTGGCCCTTGTCCTGTGAGCAGACCAGCATGTTTGAACCCTCAGTGACCAGAAGAACGTGGAAGGGAAACCCCCTTGACTTCGTGGGAACAGAAGGATGAGACAAGAGTTCATCAGCATGGCCTGGGCAATGGGATCACGACTTTAAACAGCCTCATGTGGCTAGAAGGGTCTGGAAATTCATCTTAAAGTTCTGCTTGGGGAAAGGTACCCAAAACTTAGGAAAAAGGGAATGCAGAGAAAATGGCATCTGGAAGAGAATGGCTAGCAGGTGGGCACATCTCTAATCACAGAATCACAGAATGGCTTGGGTTGGAAGAGACCTTGAAGATCATCCAGTTCCAAGCCCGCTATCCTGGGCAGGAACAACTTCCACTAGACCAGGTTGCTCAAAGCTCCATCCAACCTGGCCTTGAACATTTACAGCCACAACTGCTCTGGGTAACCTGTGCCAGTGCCTACATGCTGCAATTTTAACCTGTGTATTGGAAGTGAAGCCCACACTCAACTCCAGCAGCATCCAAACTACCTCTCCCAGCAGTTACCCTGATCCCATTTTTTGCTGCCCAGCAGAACTCTCCATTTTTTTTTTTTCAATATTAAGACACAGCATTGGCACGAATTCCCATGAAAAAACATAGGATAAAGCTGCAGATAGGAAGGAAGCAAGTATACACATACATTAGCCCCTGTGAATAGGGACTGAGCATATAAATTGACTGGATCTCTTACTCTACCTGCTTCCTTTGCAGGTTGAATCATTCTAGCATGAAGAAGAGCACTCAACAGGGTACAAGGCCTCATACAAGAGGGCTCCACTCTCAGTTAGGGCTCATGGCATGCTCTGTCTAATTGCTGAGGAAACAGCACAAGATTTTCGCACACCCATGCCACCAGCTGGAAACAAAGGAACAACAGGCATGTACAGCCCGTCCTTGGGAATCATCACAGGTCCCTTTCACCTTCACTTCCGCTCACAGGCGTGTATCAGGCTGCGTGTCATGTGCGTCTCCTGCTTTTGTTAGTCATTTCATTTGTAGGCGAGGGATCGCGTCTGTTGCTCCCTTAATTATGGAAAAGTTGTCTGTGCACAATTTAAACAAGCCCCCATTCTGCTCTTTATCAATATTGAACACGCTTCCTGTCTCTCCAGTGCTCCAGCTTGCAAGCCACACAACATTTGTTCATAGCTGCAGGCTATGTCAGCAAGACTTTGATAGAGCAACAAAAGAGTTCCCCGCTCAAACAAACAGTGCTGGTGAATTGACTGGAGAGGCGCAAACGCCGTCAGGATTGCAGCCGGCTGGAGCTGCACTGGCTCATTCTGGAAATGGGGGTTTTCAATATGTACACTGGATACTGTTACAGCACCTGCAACTCCCCTGGGAGGTGTTGCTGGTGCTCCCGCCCAACCTGGGATTTCAGCCATGAGTGAACATCCAGGCACGTATTGCAGCACTCAGGGAGGCTGGGGTGCTACTCTGTGAGATGCCATATGGATGTACAGGAGAGGAAAATCTCCCTTGCAATGGAGGGACACACACACACCAAGTACCTTGAAGGACTTGAAAGTCCTTCCTACTGTCCATAGGGAAATCAAGCTCTCATTTAGGTGTCTAATTTAGGCATGCAGAGCTCACTGCTGTCAATACTTCCAGGCAGTACTCACATCCCTTGAGGACAGGGCACCAGCCCTTGTGTTCAGCACGTGTTCCTTCTAGCCTTCCCATCCCTGGAAGGGGTTGGATGGGGTCAGGTTGGATGGGGCCTGAGCAACCTGGTCTAGCGGAAGGCATCCCTGTCCATGGCAGGCAGGTTGGAACTAAGTTAACTTTAAAGTCCATTTCAACGCAAACCATTCTGTGATTCTCCAGGCCTGTGGATACAACCAAGAGCAACCAGCAAGAAGAAACCCTGAGGATACCAAGCTAGCTGGTTACTGAGTGGTGACAAATGGTATCTTTTTGATCACAAGTGATGTATGCTGCTCTAAATTGTTGCAGTATATCAGCGGAGGAAGGTTGTCTGCTGACCTTGTTCTTGCAGCTTTGGTATTGGAAATGTAGAAATACTGGCATGCCTGGGAAAGCTGTGTGTGCCCCAACCATAGGCAAACTTGCTTAGGGTCTCCTACAAAGGCAATGGGCAGTTTTGCTTGCAGATCTTTGCCTCCTGCTTCCCGTCCCAGGAAAAGTGAATTCTCTAGCTCTGGTTCACATCCAGAGTAGATATTGCTTTAGAGGTTTGGGAGGTGCTTGATGGGATGTGGGCAATCACACCTCAAGGTCAGGCTCTGCCCCACAGTAGTGGGTACAACACACAAAGGAGCCCAGGGGAGACGTGGCTGACCAGGCTGGGCACTGCCAGCAGAGTACAGCAGCCACTGGTGACATCACAAACCAGCAGGGAGATTGCAAAAATGGAGGGGTTTGTGTCCCAGAGCCCCTGACACGTGTCTCTTCTTCCATGTCTCCACATGACATGCATGGTCTGAATGCCCAACCCAGACAGCTACAGCTGACAGTGCTATCATGCACGAAAATGCTAATACAGGAGAACCCAAACTCCACTTACCCATCTTTTTACATGGATAGATAATGATAGAACAGAGGGGAACAGTTTTAAACTAAAAGAGGAGAGTTTAGATCAGATGACAGGAAGAAATTCTTTCCTCAGAGGGTGGTGAGGCACTGGCACAGGTTGCCCAGAGGTGTTATGGGAGCCCCATCCCTGAAAGTGTTTAAGGCCAGGTTGGATGGGGCTTGGAGCAACCTGGTCTTGGAAGTTGTCCCTGACCATGGCAGGGACTTGGAACTGGATGATCTTTAAGGTTCCTTCCAACACAACCCATTCTATGACTTTATGATCTTCAGCAACAAAGGTGTAAAGTTTTTGATAGGTTTTATTATTTTGCTTCTCTCCAATTAGACAAACACTTGCAAACACGAGCTATTCACCAGCATCATTATGCACAGCAAGAAACACTGTGTTCATGCTTTGAGACAAAATCAGGCCTTTGCTGATTGCCAAATGCCAGGAAACATTAATGAATCTGTTTTCTTATAGAGGATAAATGCCATCAAATCTATCACATCATGGGTGAGGGCTTACCTTTCATTTGCATAATGACTAAAACAAACTTTTGAATCACGGGGGTAATAATTACTTGCAGTTTTAATGTGAGGATTGATTTGTTTTTGGTGGCTTTAATATCAGTTTTCATGTGATTGGTGATTTTGAACCCTTCTGTTCTGAGCTGTCCAGACTGACCTAATCATAACAAGGCTTTGAAGTTCAGTACCTTCTGAAATTGAAACTTTGCTGAAGTTCTCCTCCTGCACATACAGAAAAATCACAATTTGCTTTTTTAATCCCCAGCTGTCGCTGCTAAGTCTCATGACCATGAATGAGCAAGAAGAGAGGAAATAGAAGAGTCGTAGCCCACAAAAATGCTAGCAGGGTGTGACTGGTTTACTGCAGACACAATACTATAACTCAATATACAGAAGAAAAATTACACTGACCAGGACAATCCAAACAAATGTCACATCCCTGACAAGTTCTGGCACTTCAGTTTTAACTTACATCACTGGGACTTGTTGCCAGGTAAACTCCAAGTGTTAGAGCCTGAATATTAGTCAGAGCAAAGGTCCATCCAGAGCCCGGGGCCTTGTGACTTGCACGAGAAGAAGAGAATGTCACTCTTGGCCAAACCCCCAAGCTTCTGACAAACCAGGGGTTTAGCAACAGCTCCAGCAGGATGTGGCATCTGGACCCCTGTTTTATTTTGGTTGCCACTGTGTACTGGCCTCATCACAATTTGTCAAAGCCTTTTCTGAGTCCACCTTTGCTTTTGTAACAGCCTGTGCCAGGAGGGTCAAGTGACCTTAGTTATGTTCTGGGTTAAAACAACTTTGGTGAAATAATTTTGTAGCTTCTAATTCTTGCTTTGTGTAAAACCTCAGAGAGGACCTTCTTCCACAGCCATTACCAATTCCTGGACCTTTTCCAGTTCTGCTTGGTTCTCTTCAGAGAGTGTGGCCAGCTCTGCAGGAAGCATCGAAGCTGGGAGCATAAACTGCCTTCATACAAGAGAAAAATAAGGCTCATTTTACCTTGCCTGGAGGTGTTCAGAAGCATTTGCAGACACCTTCATATCAAGTACTTGAGGCCACAGGTGAGACTGCAGATGCAAAAGCTATAGGTTTATGTGGACTTTCAGCAACTCTGAGTCCAGATCTCCACTGCACCTCGAAGTATAGTGCCAGGGGCCAAGACAGACACAGTCCTAGGATTTAAAAAGCACAATCAGCATGTCAGGGCCCATGTGATTCCCACTGCCTGAGAGGGTCACCAAGGCACATCAGGCAGCACAGTTGCCCCCTCCTACTTCCCACCAGGCACGCATCCTCACTCCACCACAGCAGAGGGAGGAAAGGGGGAGATTTCTGCATCTCCAGAACCTCGTAGGCAGCTTTCTCTTTCAGGATGACCAGGATTGCTACATAAAAATGACCATATGAGAAATAAGTCATCAGAGCCATTTTCAACCAGACTGGGTAAGCAAGAAGCATGAATGAACACACCAATGCCAGCAGCTCAGCCACAACTCCAGGTCCCTGTACCCCTGGAGATGGGACAGGCACTGTTGCTGTTCCCGTGGGGAAAATACTACAGCAAGCTCTCTGCCAAGGGCTGATGCGAGCACAGCAAAAGCTGTGTGTGCACAACCCCAGCTCTGCAAGCACAAAACCGCAGAGAGAAAAATGGAAATGTTTAAGGTGGTGTAAGTAGCAACATGAATATGCAGGAAGCCTATAAATTCTTTTCAGGGTGCTTGCAGATTTCTCACGCAGGAAAGGTGAGGCAGGGAAGAGTGCTCTATAAGCTGCAGATAAGGACTTGACCGGGAGGCTTATTGATGGAAATGTGATAAGCAAGAACAAATGGTGGCACTGAAAAGATGCTCCCACTTCCAAAGAGTGAGCAGAAAAGAATGTTTAGCTGCCTTTGTAATCATGTGGTTTTTATTTCTAGCTGCAGCTGGGTATCACCTGGTGTCTCTCTCAGTTATGCAGAAATTGGGACCACTACAATAAGAGGTCCTTTCCCATGTGCAATTTTCAAGTGCCTGTGGGATGTTTTACTGCTCAGGTGAGAGCTAACACTTCCAAAGGCATGTAAGTCAGGTAGGAGTGCTTTCCTTTTCAGATATGACTTGGATCTCAGTCAGCAGGGTATTCAGACAGTTAACTTCTGGTAAAGCATTCAGCTTTCACAAATACTCACGAAAATCAAAGTAATACTTACGAAAATCAAAGTGGGATGATTAGAGAGGCAAAAAGATATCAAGAATCTTTCTGTATCAGGGTTTTAGGAATCTAAGTCCCAATGCTCTTCAGATTTGGCTCTAAAGATCCAAAAATTATTTCAAAAAATGGATCTCCAGACCATCACCATGGGCTCTCCTTCCCACTTGTACCACAGCAGCCAGGACTTTTTGACAGCCTCTCAGGACTCGCATCTCAGTGCCCTGAAACCCTACAATGGTATTTCCAGCAGGGCTGAGGGGAAGCAGGACATCTTGTCTCTTGGTTTATTCAGCAGTACTGGGACCTTCAGCTGTGGCTTCATCATCCTCCCTTTGCATCCAAATGCTTTTTAAAGACATGGCCAGGAATGAAGCAGAACTGGACTACCCCTAATGTTCAAACACCTTTATTTTACATTATCTGTCCATGTAGAAAAGTCCTTGAGCAGTGATTTTCTCTTTTCCTGTGATATCTTCCTGTGTTTTTTCCACAGGAGTGCAGTTTCTCTCAAAGACCACTTGGAAGATGACCTTTTGGCACAAAAGCGTGCGTGGGAGCATATGGCCAATCTTTATCTTGGCATGCTGAAGGGGTTAGCAGAGGTTGCTCCCAAACCAGGTCACTGCTGCTGCACACCTGCTACCCAGCTGGAGCTGCTCGTGCTGGATCCAGCACAGCTCCACAGTGCAGAAGGGGCCATCCCATGCACAGGGGACCACTGTGGAAAATTTAAAAGACCCCAGGCAACTTCTACCTCCCACTCCCTATCCTCTTATCTCAGTGCCTGCTCAATTTAACCAGACCTCCTGAAATTTAGGTTTGGAGTTCAGTGGGATGGCAACTTGCACTGTAGATGTCAATAGCACCAAGGGCATACTTTAGTGTTTAGCATTTCTGATTCAGCCTGGAAGTCCCTGGAAATGCCAGAGCATTGCATTGCTCCTATAAAGTGGAGTCAGCAGAGAGGGCTGCAGCTGTATGAAATACTGACACCACTCTGAAATGATATATCCCTGCAGTACCAGCCCTGCTCTGCAAACTGCAGTATCAGCCCCACAGCTGAGTCTTTCTAAAATGGTCATCAGATGACTCATGCAAGTTTCTTCTTCAGGAAAATAACAAATGGGGTGGGTGAATGCAATAAAGGCCAAAAAAGCCACAGAAGACACATCTTCTATAAAGCCTTGCAAATACAACTAAGCCCTGATAGATTATGGCAACACACCTGCCAGTGTAAGACTCTTGTACCATCTCTTGAGGCCTAATACAGATTATGGCTTAAAGTGTTACGTGCACTGAATGAGGTAAAGCACTCCTGAGGTCCTGGTGATCCTGATGACTTGAGAAAGCAGGGTTCACATCTCTAGAGGACCCCGCAGAAAGACATTTTTAGGCATTCAAGGAGCAGCAATTCCCTGACTCACAAAGGTGCAGTAGGATAAACAGTTATTGTATGGTCCAGCCTCCTTGGCTTCACTTCTGCAATGTAGCTGCATCAAAGACCACAAACAGGCTACATGAAGCACAGTGCACTGTGTCCCTGTGTCACCAGTAGACCTAGAGATATCCCACATCTTCTCTGCTCACTGTGTTGAAGCCTTTAGGAAGGAGACAAGGCTGCTTTGTTGACATGATACCACGGGATATAGAGCAGCCAACTTAAGTCAGGCCCTTGCTCCTGACTTGCCCCATAAGTAGGAGCACACTTGAGTTACATAAAGAGATAATCTGGACCCAAGTTTCTGTCCCTGCTGTCTACAGTTCCCATGTTCTTAGAAGAGCAGTTAGGTATGGCCTCCAGTGTTAATGGTCATATAAGTACTTGAGATTAGACAGTCATCACAGTTTTTCCCACTTAAAGGCAGCTCATTTTAGCAGCAATCTGCATATTAGTCTTACTTCTATTAAAGGCACTAAAAAAACACAAATCCCAACATCTTGAAACACCACTATCAAGACCAGTAAAACAGAAGACATTTAAGATACAGGTTAAGAATGAGGCAAGGCACCACTGGGAATGCAATATATGTATCAGCACTTAATACTTATCTAAGGTGAAACATGGCACTGTACAACCCTGCACAAACTCAACTGATGGGTTAAGGCTGGACTTGGACTGGAGGTAGATGAGCCAGTCCCAAGAATAGGCTGCCAAGGCTCTACTGCCTTCATGAATATTTCTGATATGGTGGCTTGGAGGAGACAAAGTGGAAGAGTTGTCTGCTAACCTGATGGTCTTTCTGCCTCAGCAGAGGGGCCAAGGACAGTCCGTCCTGCTGGTGCTGCTCAGTGAACCACCAGCAGGACTCTGCTCTGGGCTGTGCTTCTGATCTTCAGAGAAGCCAACAAAGCTCTGAGCAGATCCAGCCTGGTGAAGACATAATGGAAAAAAGGTCCCTATTTGGTTTGTGCTGGATTCTTCCCAACCACTCTGGATTCATTCTTAACACATTTGCTCTTCACAGCTAGTTGGTCAATCCTGAAAACAAGACAGAACTCTACAAGACATCCTTGGAGACTTGTTTTACTGCAACTTGTCCTATCACTGGCAATCACAACCATCCATACAGCAGAACACTGATGTAATTCACTATTTGGTTTCCAGCATTGGTGTCAAGTTTCTATCTACTGTTATATTGAATTAATCACATTTAGCTGCTTTTGAGATGCACCTGGAGACTGGTAGAATAAGCCCTCTATGCAAAATAAATATTATGCAAAACTTAATTGGAGACTGTTCAAATGAAACTCTGTGAACACAGAAAGAGAGATTTTGAAAATGTGATCAACTACAACTTACCTCTTAGGCAGATTTTCTCCAAATTTGTAGAATGAATTCCATAATACTTTGTTAGGCCAAGTTAACTACCCCACAAGCACTGGTGTGTGATTCCAGATGGAAACAACTGAGCAAAATAAGTGTGTAACTGTGCTTTTCAATGCCATGAAAAATCTAGAGGAAAGCCAAAGCGGACAGATTCCAAAATATTTTAAACAGGCAAAATCTTCAGTCCAGGTATCTGAGAAATTCATTGACGTTTAGAGCATGAATGACAACCTGAAAAACCATTGACACACCTAGGAGTTTGCGGCAACTTAACTAAGAGGGGATAATTGCTTTACAAGAAAAAAGGCACAAAAGTTTTATGACATTTTAAACTTTACTAAGCAATTTTGGGTAGGTAATTTTAAAGACCCATTCACTCCACTTTTAATAAGCTATAGCTGGGGTAAAAAGACAGCAATGGAATAGAGTGTCTTCATCTCACCAGACATCAACATCTGCAGTGTAGGTGTCTGGTCAGCCAGGACACTAAGAATGGGATGATGTGCTCTGACATGATGTGCTTTCATCGCTGTTGATCATAAAGGGAGTTTACATAGCTGGGAGCTACACCTACTACAAGTATGAGCAACTCCAGACTATGGCAGAAGTTAGGTAGTAGTTAGGTGGATTCAAAGACATTACAACTGCAACCTTTGGAATACTCTTTTCACTTATTAAAATGCTCCAACAGTACATGAAGAAAGCCAGGAAAAGGAGATTGTTTTATGGTCTGCAGGATTTGCTCATTTGAGTCATTCCTTCTTTAAAAATTAGCCTTTGCATCCTGCAGGAGTGTCTTGTATCTATTTCATCTAACCTATGACACAAGTCTTCCCGTTAGCAGGGAGAAGCAAGGAAGGGGTGCTTCACATTTCCAGTTGGTTCTGCTGGCCAGTCTTTATATGGGCTTTGCAGCACTGACAGATTCCTCCCAGCTGGAGGAATAACTTTAGGATATCCTGGCAGTCCTGCAACCATCTTGCACCAGGAAAGATATCTTCCATCCAGGGAGGTGAGCAAACTAGACAAGGAACAGTCAAACAGCCTGACAATTCAAAAGGACACAAACAGATATTGAATCAAGGAAAAGGATCACAACATTTCAAAGACAGATGTTCTGAGCAACACAGAAGTACAATGTTCCCATTATTGGGGATCTTTAGCACAACCATATCTGGGTTCAGGTTTGAAAACTTGCTATGAAATACAAAACCTTACTAATGCATAAGCTGTTTGTTGTACTTGGAGAACATCAACTCTTCCTCACTTCTCCCTTCCATTGGGAAGACTTATGGTTGCTGCTTTTCCTCTAAAATTCCTGCCACAGTGAAAAGCACAAAGCACCAACCGATCATGTGTTTCCATCAGAGACTGGCTGATCAATAGAAAACTCCCTCCCTATGTCTGCCATCCACAAGGTAGCTCCCGGGAGCAGGAAATTAGAGACATAAGGAAAAAGCAGTGGGAAGGAGAGTTTTCAGGTCTTTCCATGCCTTGTTGGCACACCCCATTTATAAGTAGCATTAATCTACAGCTAACTGCGAACAACTGAAGCACAAACTCTTAAACTGCAGGCAGCCACCCCTGGAAGAACTTGGACTCATTTGTAAAAAGAGATTTATTTCTTTTATTGTGATAGATCCAAACCACACTGAAAGATTCTGTTTCATTTTCACCAATCAAAGTTGGAATATTATTTTTTGCAGAAACTGCTTTTTCCATCAAAGAAATTTTCAACTGAACATTTCTGATTGGTTTTAAATTTGTTTTTAGCATCCCTTGTGAGTATTAGGGTAGGTTTCTGGATATACTCTGTTTATTTTATTTTCACTCTTAGAAGATATAAAATCTGATGCAGTTTGAAACTCCAGTAGTATTTTGATTGAATGCTGAGATTATAGCATTCAATAAATGCTACAAATCAAAAAATTATAGCTTCCAGAGACGGAATTGTTTAAACAAACTTTTCAAGGCTCCAGTGAATGCATCTCCAGGACTGGATTGAAATGTCAGAGGAGCAAAAACTAGTCGATTTTGTAATTCAAGGAGGACTTTTCACTCACATAAACTTAATGTAGCCCAGACAAACTTACAAAGCATTTAAACCATGCAACAATTTAAATATTCAGTTTAATAATCTGGTCGGTCTTAACTGCAATGCCTGGAAATGCAGTATTATACCTGGAAAGCATCTAACCAGGAATGTGGCACATCAAAGCACCATGATTTTCTCTTGCTCTTTTGGGACAGTCTTCAGACAGGGAGGTTTGAAAAAGATCACACACTGTAAAAACAGACATAGTTTTTTCTGATGTTGCTAATACTGTTCCACATGGTTTCAAGTATGAAAATATAATTGAATAAATGCTCATTTAATATCTCAGATTTGATTCTTCTAGTTGTAAAGTTGGGTTCGGTTATTGGATAAAAACTTGAACATTTTCAGGCAGGCCTAATAACAACCCACCAGGCATATTTGTACGTCAGATTTTGTTTTCACATCATGAGGCACTGATTAGACCTTGTCTTCCTGCACATGACGAAAGTTTGAGCAAGGTCTTTCTGTCCTGAGAGAATCTATCTCAAAGGAGGAATTACTGTGGAGGAATCCTGTGGCAGTCTTTGACACTGAAGCGATACCTGTTAAAAAAAACCCCCAAATTATTTCTTTTAAGAATTTTTACCCGAAAGCATTTCAGCAGTCTGGTTACAGGACAGCAGCATCAACAGCTGTCTTGGCACAAATGAAGGGTCAGGAAGAAGCAGCTGGAAGGAGGAAGGCATTTCTTAAAGCTTCCATCACAGCCAGGGCACTGTGGACAGATTCCTGGTCTTTACTCTCCTGAAGGTTTACAAACACACCCAGAGCTGACTTTGGGTACCTGATTTCCAGACAAAACTGTTGCAAGCAACACACAGCGCAGCTGGCAGGTAGCAGCACATGAACTCCACTAAAGCCACTGGCAGGCCAGGCAGGTTTAGATCAGTGTTAGTGGGATAAGGCACTGAACTCTATGTGCTTCCCTCGGCCACCACTGTCCCATCAAAACACCTCCCTCCTGGCACCAGTCTGCCTCCCATTTCTGTGGCTGCTGCTGCACCCAGAGTCACAGCATGCCACAACATCAAGTCCAGCATGGTGGAAAATCACTTTTCTCTACCACCCATCCAAGTTGTTTGGGACTTTCCAAGGGACGGTGCAGCATCTTGGCATATTTACCTTTCCCCTTTGAGGTTGGCATACCTTGCTGGCATCACCAGTAAATGAATACTCCCTTCATGCTTCTTTGTTTGACACTTTTACACTGCTAACAAGTTCAAACAGCATCCCATGACAGGGCTCGGGGTGTACAATCCAACCAGGCTAATGCTTGGCATGTCCATTCTGCCCATGTGCTGCTGGAGGTTGCTCTCTAAAGCCTTAGGGACACATCCTGCCTCTCTGTCACATACACTTGCTGTCCTTTGCTACACAGGATGAACAAGCCTGAAACCCTGCTATTCCAAATTCAGGTTCAGCCTCGTAGGGTGAGAGTTTCTCACCTGAAACCCTGCTGGATGCTGGACCCCTGCTGGCCTGAGTCTGGATGAACAGCACTTCCAGCAGTGCCACCATGTCTACAGATCAATCAGAGTTTAATTTAATTAATTTATATATATATATATATATAAACAAGAAAACAACTAAATTATTGACTGCAGCGATTCCAATCAGCTCACACTCCAAGCAAATGATCTGCTGTCACGTATCAGGCCCTTTTACCAGTGAGGGAAGCTGGAGCAAGGCCAAGAAAGTTACCTTGCCTGTGGCTCAAGTGAGAAAACATTTTGGGTTTGCAGCAAATGTCTTGGTTGTAGGTGAATGCAGTGAACAATTTCCCGGTGCAAAGCACTTATCTTAAAAGCAGAGCTTTGAGCACACGACATAAATCAGATCTCTGAATGCTTCTTATCCTTTACTTTTCTCAAATCCTGCTGGAGAGGTACAGAAAGCTCAAGTTACAGAGTAGAAGAGCTGCTGACCCACAGAAGAAATGAGCAATAACAACTGCCTGACCCCCTCAGCCACAACCTCCTCTCTGTGGCCGCTTGCTGTGACCCTCTGCAGAGGCCCAGGACCAGAGAAACCACAGCTTTGATGGGGTGATGAAAAGATCAACCCAGTTGATGTCTTTTTATAGTGTGAAGGTGGAAGAAAGCTCTTCTCATTGCACGATGCCTCAGCACCTCAGAAATTCGTTGTGGTTGCTGGGGAATGTGCAGAGAATCAGACACGAAGCCGCTGCTGGAGCAAAGTCACAGCATTTTACCCTGGTGATGAACTTTTCCTCTCATTTCCATTTTCATTGAAATATCAATTTGCATTTATTAAAAAGCTCTTGCCCTCCTCTCCAGGAAAAAAAAAAAAAGAAAGAAAAAAACACAACCACCCTGATCTAAAGAAAGAGATTGGTTTACATAAAATCCTATTAGTTTAGCTGATTGCTTCCAAAACATTTCTGAGAAAGCCTTCCATTACCATACAAATGGCGCTGGGCCTTTTGCAGGCTAACTGCTGGAAAGCGTAATGATTTGGGCAAATATTCATCAAGGCAGCTGCTTCATCAGCGGGCGTGAGCGTGAGCCTGCTGCACACCATTAAGGAGAAAACAAGAAATAGCTGATCTCCTCCGTGGAGGCAACAGCTACCCCAGCCTCAGCCACCGCCCCACATCCCTGCAGCAGCACCCCAAACACACACACAGCACACATGTGGTGGAGCCTTTGGGTCCATGAAAAACGAGGAGGAGGAGGAGAAAGAGGAGGACAGAGATGATGGGGGAACTGGGGAGAGCAGAAGGCAGCCCAGAGTGAATGAGTGTGGGGATCACATGCTGGAAAAGAGCAGTGAGGACCGTGCCCATCACCCTGGCTGAGAGTTGCTTTCCTCCCCGGTGTCATCATTTTCCCCTCCTCACTGGAATCTCACTGGGATCTCACCATGAGATCCCACAAGAACTTCCTGGCCCATGAAGCCAAGAGAGGCAACAATGCCAGAGGTTTCCTGATGTTCTGAGCAACCTCACTTAGTTGAAGATGTCCCTCCTCACTGCAGGGGGATTGGACTAGATGGCCTTTAAAGGTCCCTTCCAACCCAACCCATTCTTTGATTCTATGATCCCTGAGGCACAGCTCGCTGGTCACTTATTTGGGATTGCAGGGTGCAACCTGGGTGATAGAAAAATAGCCAGGAGTGAGGAGGTCACCTTGGTGGCTGGGCATTGTGGTGGTCAGGAGGGTTTGTAAAAGGGATACTCACCTTTGCAGAGTCTGCAAAGATTTTGCCAAGTCAGGGCTTTTGAGTGACTGATACAGTCCCCTGTTGTCATGTGGATGATGCCTGACCCTTTCCTGTAAAGATAAAGCATTTCTTAAATACTCCCCAGAGGTGCTTTTGTGAATCAGACAGCCATGTGAATGAGGCAAGGATCCAGATCCAAAACATCATCACAAATTTGGTCAAGATCCCAAATCTGGGAAGTGTCTGAACAGAGCTTGTTTTTGTACTTTAACAAGAATCATTGCAATCACCTCCGAGAGAACAAATATCTCATTAATCGCAGTCATGGGATGCAGCAACAACCTCAGTAACTACTGTAATGCAGAAAGCCACAAATAGCCTCATTGGCCTTTAAGAAAAAAAATGTGTAGGGGGGGAAATATCAGTGAGAACTAAAGATGCAGCATGAGAGAGCAGTAAAAACTTAAACATTCAGCAGCTATTCCACATAACATTTATAGGCAATTTCCTGTTCTAATAAGCCAAAATGAAAAAAAAAATAGAAGAGCTATGGTACCAAGGAGATATCATCAACCATTGCTGAAAATAAAATAAAACATCAAATCCCTGGGACTTTTCATCAAGGGGATGATGAAGGGAACACAGCCAGTCCTAAGGCTGTGTCTCAACTTCCCTGAGAGCACTTGCCAATCTCACACCACTGACTCCAGGCAACTGAACTCTAATTATCCTGTCTGGGTCTGACCAGCACTGGTAACTGGAGGGTCCCCACTCCCAGCCTGTTTTAGGAGCTCTGTGTGGAAACAAAATTCCCAGGGAGATTGTGAGGTGCTCCTCCACTTCAAGCATCCCAGCAACCAGTGATGCAACACAGGCTGGGCTGTTAAGGAAAGCCCCCCAATAGGCAGTGGAGGTGTGTGTTTTAAAACAGGCACCCAGTCAACTCAGCAGTTGACTGCTGAATTTCCCATTCTGGGAAATTTTCCTAAAGACACCTTTCTCCTCATTTTATAGTTTTCTGAAGACTTAACACATCATTTGAGTGTCAAAATGGCACCAGATCTGAGCATGCACCCTCCTGCTTTTGTGACTGAGGTGACAAAGCATAGAGAGACCATCCAACAAAAGAGACTTACTCACATCTGGCCTTAATCCTGACTTGCAGAGGAAGCTGGAGGGATGGATGTGTTGAGGGACAGCCCTGGTGAACTGATTGTGTCTGCCCCTGTGTTTATGCTGTTCAAGGTAATGAAACAGTTCAACCTGGCACAAGCAACACCAGCAGCAACCTCCTCGCGTGCTCACGGCCACGGTGGGACAGCACAACACCCATGGCAGGTCAGTGGCTGTTCTGATCACTGACCCTGCTTGAGTGGGGAGGACGGACCAGGTGACCCACTGTGGTCCCTCCCAACCTGACCCATTCTGTGATTCTGTGAGCTCAGCTTTCTGGGAACACAGGACTTGGAATAACCAACCAGGCTGAGCACAGGGGCACATCTCAGACCTGACACTGAAGATCGGTAGATGCAGAGGGACTACCATAAACCCAGCCTCCTTTGCCTGCCTGCTCCCAGCCTGGGGGTGTGAACAAGGAGCAGCAGGCAGACAGCAGACAAAATAACTTTCTCCCTCCCTGCACTTCCAGCCCTGTCCATGATTTTCCAGCTGCAGCCTGTCCCTGATGCCATGAGAAAAGTAGAGGGGAGCCAAAGGGAAAAACAAAAAAGCCCTTTCTGAAGACATCGGGCCAGTTGTACACTGGGAGGGAAAACCCTTGCTGATTCGAGCCCCCTTCCCATCTGCTCCATGGAGGTGACTGGCCGAGGCAGCGGAGCGTGAGATTTGATTATAATTATTGTCTTAATGCAGAGCTGAAATTGTTCCGAGCACATGGAGCTTCTGGGAATAGGCAAGCATCCAAAATAATCTTTGGGCTGCAAACTCAGTGACGAAGAGATGGCATAAACCGACAGACATCACAAAACCCTTTGGAGTCTACTTCCCATCGAGCAGGGTTGTCCCTGTCAGTCTGCAATTTCACCTCCAGACAGCTCCCACTTTCCTGCCGGCCTTGGCAGACATGTTGTTTTTCAACAAGGAAAAAATACGTATATCCAGGGACCATAAACCAGCCCAACCCAATTAAATCAAACCCAGTGGCTGCCGGGCTGTGCTTCTCTCCACAGTCAATTCCGATCCCGTGCCTGCAGTGCAAAATCGGTGACATTATGGACTCCAGCAACACAATTAGGACCAAAGCCCAGATCTATAAAGGTATTTAGATGCCTAAGTGGCAGCTGGACGTCTAAATATCTTCATGGAGTGACACAAAGTTCTTGGGGCAGAAGTAGAGTTTTTTTACGGTGGAGAAATTAGTGCTATTCCCATGTATATTCCTGAGAACTCCTATATGACTCTGCACTGAGCAACACCTGCAGCTCAGGTTGTGAGAAGCCAGATGCAGGGGGGCCACAGCGCCTTCCCTGGCCACTCCTTTCCCTCTCACACTCCAGAAGTTGGAAGCATTTACTACTCCCCTGCTTCTCATTAAATAAACTCAACTTCCTGGAGGCCGTGCAAAGCTTTCAGCAATCAGCAGCACACGGCAAATTAGAACTAACACATTTGCTGGCCGGAATGTATCATGTTGTACATCCTTGGGAAAGAGGTCTGCAGCAGTCCACGTCATGAGTGGATGGTTTTTTGCATGCTGGGTGGTTCCTAGTGGTACAGCAGAGCTTGGTGGGCACCGGGGGGATTTTACACAATAATTGGTCAGTGTGCATAAGTTTGGGAGTTTGGCTGCTGGCAGCAGTGAAGCAGGATTTGGCCACTCCCTTGAGTCTTACTAATACCCAGATACTGCAAAGGAATCTAAATGGCTTATGATATTCCAGGTGTGTAGGGTAGGAGATCACATAAAGTTGATCCAGGAGAATTAGTATTTCTTCTGGCTGTTACAATTCTAACTCCTCGAGGAGTTATTTCACTGTAGCATCTGCAAAATGAGCTATGAAGTTCCTATTGTGCTGACTTGGCTATGGGTACCCCTGCAAAGGAAATTCACTTAAAACACCCTTCAGAGCAATTCAAAGTTGGAATGGACAAGGATAATCTGCAAGCAGGTTGTGCGGTCACCACTCTGAGTTTTGAATGACAGTCCCTCTCAATGTCTCAATGTTAAAGGTTTCTTTTTCTGACTCTCCATTAATGCATGGTTGTATTTCCCTCTTCCAGCATGCTCCTTCTGAATCACATTTCCTCCTGATATTTGGAAGAGCAAGCAGCAATAACAAGTGTGAAACCCCTGTGGCCTCGCCAAGTGTGAACCAGCCTCCCTGCTGGGAAAGGTTCTAGGAAAGGACATTTTGGACAATAGGAGCAGGCGCTGCCAATATTCTGTTCTAATCTTTTTTGTCAAGTGCAACGTGTTTTTGTTAATTTTACTGCTGTGGCAGACCTGTGAGCCCTGCCTGCTGTGCCCAGGCTCCTCTGCCAGCCATCCCACGCCGCGCTGATTCACTTAACCCCTGGGTTCTTGCACATCTCTATTACTCCGAGTGGTTGGAGAAAGCCCTGTCCACTGATTATAAATGCTGAATAGCTTAAAGGTATTTTATATATGATTAAGCACTTTATAAGTCTGTTCATGCAAGCATCAGGCCAAATTTCCTCATTCTGTAGGCACACGAATATATTTTTTGCTTAGTGCGATAAAACCATTTGTATTCATCTCTACTGATTCCACTATTGTTTTCCCTTGCTCAGCAAGATGTATATTACAGTCTGTTTAATTGTGTGTTTGATCTTTACTACTTAACCAGCTCTATTTATCATTACAATGCATCAGTACATTATAAAGCTTTCAGGCACATTTATCAACATAACAAAGCTCCCACAGCCGAAGAGTCCTCCAGGGAAATAAAGCAACAACAACAACAAATACTTCAATGCAATTCACTTAACAGTACAAATATTTGTAATTACAAAAATCTTTAAGAGTGCTTCTTCCATAAATGGCGTGTTTTACTTAAAATTGCTTTCATAATGTGACAGTGCCTCCAATTTATGCAGCTGATGGGTTCTTCAAATTAAAGAAAGCAAGGCCAAATTAACTGCTTTTTTATACATTCCCTTTTGCTAATGTGAAGGAAGAACTCAAGTTCACTGATGTGCTATTGAAAATTTGGTTACCCCTAATAAAAAGCAAACATTTAAAAAACACTAGTGCGTGATTAATAACTGCTATAAATACATTACAGCATGAATGCAGTGTTACAGATAGCTGCAACCATGTGGGAACTAAGTCTACAACAATCAATTAACTATTGATTGTAATGCCTGTAAATCATTGATTAACCCTTTATAAAATAACAAATACATTACCCTTGATGTAAACTGGGACCAGCAGGTTATATTACATTGCTATTTATGTTTCTCATGTCCATCAAAGACAAATACATGTTGTCAATCCAGTGTAATTCCAGCACCATTTTTATATATTTAGCATACTTAGAAAATCTGTTGTTACTTCATTAGAAGGTTTGGGGTTTTGGTTTGGTTTGGTTTGGGTTTTTTTTGCTTTTGCCTTGTAGGAAATTATTGCAAACTGAAGGACATCCCATGAAGTCAGTGCACATAAACCAGCTGAAAACTGTCATCTCACAGGAAGGGCCTGGGGATATTTGTTTTCTCTTATTTGCAGTGAGTTATACTCTGATTCTCTGTAGAAAGGGCCTGACTGGGCACTGTAGCTCTGCTCTCTGCTGTGGAACATCGAAGCAGGATGTGGTAACACTGGGCCTGACCTGAGCAGGCAGCCAAGGGGCCGTGGCGGCAGCCTCAGCTGAGCTCTGGGCACCCTGTGACTTCTCTTCAGAAATCAGGGTAGTGCCCAGCAGAGCTCTTTGGGCCTCCAGCTATCCTTCCACCGACCATGAAGTCTCCTGCCTCCCAGATATGGGCAATGGGAGACTCACCTTCACCTGATGGATCACAGCATTAAAGTAGCCACAACTCTTTGAAGCCACAAGAACTAAAGGTGAATCTATGAATACAAATCTTCAAATATCAGCACTAATATTCTGAAGGCAAGTACTCAACAGTTAGCAAAGTCCAGCCTTGGGATACTTTGTGAAAGCTCAGTGTGGCCACATGAACATCATGGTGCTGAAGTGACAAGCACCATGCTGCATTTTCCATTGCACTGTATAGAGTCTTCCATTCAGAAATCCAATAGCCTTCCATTCTTAATAAATGACTGGTCAAAAATCTGTTTCACATCTACCTTTTCTCCTTAGACCTGATCTATTGGCACTATTATTGTGCCTAATTTTAACATGTTTACTTTAATGTCCCGTCTGTCAGAGAAATGGAGAAGCAGAAGAAATCAAATACTGCTCATGTTTCTCATGGTTCTGGAACAGGAGGTTCCCACCACATTCCAAAACACGCTATTTCAGATCCCTGCTTTGGGGCAAAACAAATTCTCTGCTTTTCCAAGTGAAACTTTTGCCAAAGGAGATGGAGTGAATCTGCCACTGAAGCCTTCCCAGGACCCAGGTGTGCAGTGGATGAGTTTCACATCCCAGCATCTGTGAAGATGTACCACTACCCAAAACCAGGTAT
Organism: Neopelma chrysocephalum; assembly: GCF_003984885.1. NCBI lineage: Eukaryota > Metazoa > Chordata > Aves > Passeriformes > Pipridae > Neopelma > Neopelma chrysocephalum. The sequence goes on along the minus strand of NW_020897804.1, from coordinate 2,373,790 downwards.
GATCAGCAGAGCAGAGAGGGACACAGCTGCAAACAGTATTGTCAGGGAACAGGACAACAAGGGCAGGACAGGCTTGGATGTGTGAGAGTTGACTGAAGGGAGCCAGCCAAAAGCGCTGCTGTCATCACACAGAGGGAACTGGAAACTTCCCCGCGAGGGCCCCCAAAAGCTATTGAGAAAACAAAAAAATACACCATGATGGAAATCTGTAACTTGAGACATTTCCAGCAGGCAAAAGCTCAAGGATGTATTCCACAGAGGACAAAATTTCATGGAGTCAAGATAACAAACAGCATAATCTATGCCCAGGCTTCAGAAAATGCCAAGGGTGTCTGTTTGCCCTCTGTTTGGTTTTTTGGGTCTTTTTTCATGTTTGTGCCTCTAAAGTCTTTGGAGAAGGAATTATCTTCAAATATTTATTTATCTGTTTATAAATAGAAGAAAGCATTTACAGAATCTCTGTCCTGAAAAGGTCCCATCTGTAATTTAAGAAGGGAAATGACACCTGAACTGTGATTAACAGCTGAGCCTGTACGGACACAGCTTTACATCAGTCTCACCAGGTTGTTTAACACGTTATCCTCTTCAGACTCTGGGATATGAAGGCAAAACCTCTTGCCAAAATGCTCTGTGAAGGCTTAAACCTTGAATGACCGGAACAGGAATAAGAGCGGGAGAATTTACAGACTTTCGAAGGGAAGATGCTGCGTGCACAGTATCTAAACATGCCAAAATAGCTTATAAAAAAAATATTTATAGGGGCAGCTTAGAGCAGCGGCAGGGAGAGCCCAGCCCGCTGTTTTCCCGGGGGTTTCACATGTCGTTTCGATGCACAAAGTGCATTTTGCCACCTAGTGGCTATCGCGGAGGGACCTCCGGCGTCCTGTGCCTTTGTCACCCGCAGCGGCCATCAGCTCCCAGGTCTCGGAGGGAAACAGCAGAAGGCGTGAGGAGAAATTAAAAAAATAAAGCATATATAAAAGTCAGGGCCCGGATCACCCGGAGTTCTGAAATTTAGCAGAGCAAAGCTCTCGTGCCGCAGCACCCGGGTGCTGCCGAGCCAGGATACGACCCTGGCGGGAAACAGAGAGCACAAAGGAATTCTGAGAAGGGAATTTGAGAAAACAACAGCTCAGCATCTGACTTCGCTCCCACTGCAAAATGCAGGGGCTGGCATGGAACGAGCTTAGATCATCCATCTCGCCGAAGCCAAAGGTTTGGGTCGGTATGGCAGCAGCTGCCGCTCGGCACCTCCACGAGCTCAGGGTTGTCGGATGGGAAAGCACATTATTACATTGCATTCTTCTAATATATTTTCATATTTTTAACTTGCTGCAAAGGTCAGACTGCCACTGCTATCCCCTGACACCTTCAACCAGGCAAAGGCTACAGTAGGCTGAGCAGACACGGCAATTCTGGAAGTCCAGACCCCTGGAATGAACAATCTAAAAAAGCATTAACCCCCCCCCCCAACATATTACAAACAACGAAACATTGCCCTTTCTGCCCAGGAATCTATGTCCCCTAAGGGAGTTCAGAGGCTGATGGAGCTGAGCCTAAGCATCTGTTTAAGAGCACTTCCAACATTTGGAGTTTTAAACTTCACAGTAATAGATATTGGGGGTGAATTATCAGATGTGGATTATCAAAGCAGTTTTTCAAAAACAGCACCACAGGTTGGAGAAGTTTCATCCTTCTGTGCCCTCTGGGGAGGGATCATCAGTGTCCTGCATGTATCTGGAGAGACAGGGGACAAGGAGCAGTACACAGAAGTACCTCTTCTGGATGGCATTTCATTTCTGCTGTATGCACCTCCTAAGTAGTGAAGCCACTTTGAAACTAGAAAATCAGAGTCCTTGCCATGAGAAGTTTACAGCAGACACACTCAGATCTGCAGAGACTGTCCCCCAGTTTGCTCCACTGTAATCTCAGACACTTAATTTGAAAGACTCCACACATTACGAGCTATTCCTCTTGAGATTTCACTCAGGTCACCAAAGACAAGCAGAAGACAGAGCCCAGACAGATGAATCTAGATTTAAGAACAGCCACCACCTAATGCCTTTTCAAAGGAAAACTGTGGTGTCTCCTCAGTTCTGAACTCACAGCTGTGCCACAGAAACACCACAAACTATTGGGAGTCACTGGCAGCTCTACTGACAATTAATTGCAGAGGAAAACTAAAGTGCTTTGGGGATCACTGCTATATCAGAACCCTCATCCTACTTCCAGCACAGTTGGATATAACACATGAAGAGAGTTCTCCAAATGGTGAGGTTCAGTCCCAGACCCAGTGTTGCTGGAAAAGACATTCACTGGAATGACACATTTTGCTCCAAGTGGGATGTGTGCCACAATCCAAGGGGTCACAATTTAAAATTGCTCTTTCAACAGACTTAAGATTTTTATTTTCCTGTAAAACAGGAAAATATTTAATAAGCTACTAGTTACATGATATAAACTGTGCCTTTATCCTTTGAATTTACAGAGGTTGAAAACCTCTAAAATGAGCTTTGAGCCACAGTAGAGGTTTGCACCTCTTACCTGTGCTTCTTGCAATATGAGGGCTGTATCCTGACCTTAAAATGGCTGGTGTGCAGGAGGAAAAGAAAAAAGAAAATGAAAACTACAGCTATTCAGAGTATGAATTCTTGAAAACCTCATTTCAGCCACCCATTTCAAAAGATAGGCACCCTACTTCATGCCTGGAATGGAAAGTGATGGCCTTGGAGTTAATTAAAAAGGGCTGCAACTTAAGAGACAAAAATCTATCACCATAAGTTCATCATATGATAACATTTCACATACATTGGGCCTTGAAAAAACATGAGCAAGCAAACAGCAAAATGACCAAAAACTCGTATCAAAAAGAAGCTGGAAATCCCCCTGATTCCATTTTCAACACGGAAACTACGGGTGCTGATAACAGCAAATGTGTTACTGGAAAATACCAACAGCAGATTTTCTTTCTGTTGTGGTTTCAGAACAGTAAAATACAGCACAGACTTAACTTTACTTGAGGGCTTAACAGAAATCCTACTGAACAGCAACGGAGACTTAAAAGGGATTTACTCTGGTGCTTTTAGGTGTGCTGAGGACCAAGCTCTGCTGCTCGCTGAGTTCCCAGGGAGGGGGATTCACTGTGGAGCCAACAGCTGTGGTGGAGGCAACTGGCTTGAGAATTCAATCCATTGCATCGGGTGGGACACTTTGAAAATGGCTGCAGGGGTTTGGAAACACAAGTCTGAGATGTCACCTCGTCAGATTTATTTTTAGATGTTGATTTGCTGCCCTAACTCTTAGGGTTTATCTAAGAAGCCAGCCCCATAAGCTTTTCCTAAACTCTACAAGGACTCTGCTTTCACAGCACAGACAAATAAACAGCACTGTCACAGCGACACATAATTGTCTGCTTCTAATACATCAAACTTGACACATAACAAAAGGTTCTTGTGGCAATTTAAGCTATAACCTTGCTCCTTTTTATTACTTTAAATCTTTGCAACTCAAAACATATTCAAGTATTTAATTTTGGGGTTTTTTAAACTTCCTTAGTTCATTTCTTGAGTCGATCATTAACACTTCCAACAAGCAACTGCTTATGCTTTTTAGGCAGCACATGAAAGAAGGGGGATAGATATGCAGATAAACACTGTGCAAGCAACAAATATCTTCAAGGGATTGGCACAGTCAGAGAATGACCCACATCACCCTGGGCATGTCCCAAATGCCTCTAATCATCCCAAGGACATACTTTTGTCTGTTTATGGTGGCCTTGACGTTGCCACAACCTCCCCCAAAACAAACAGTGCTCCTTCAAGAAAACGCTCCTTAACAGCTCTGAGCAGAAATGTAAAGGCAAAGAAAAGTGCTGAGACCAGATTTGAAGAGCCTTCATTGTTTCTGTAGTGCAGAAAACATAGGAAGAAAATTCCAGATGAGGAACTGCATTAAAAAAAAACACCAACTGGGTGATCCCAAACCCCAAACTGGATATAAAAAATTGAACACGGGACATGGGTTTAGCAAGGTTGTGTGCAAGGAGGTCAGCCAAGGAGAGCTGAAAAGCTGAACAGCTGGTCTGTGTTGAGCTGAAACTCACAGATGGAAAGTAGAACCGATCAAAGGACTTTTCTCCTAAAAAAGAGGAGAATTCTAGAGGTAACAGTCCAGGTCTCCTGAATGCTAGAAAGAAACAAGGAAGAAAGAGAGGAGGCAGACACTGAGGGTCAAAGAGACTGATATGAGGTATGAGACCCAGACAGGGTCCATCCTGCAAGAGGCAGACACACAAAGGATGCAGGTGGTGGGATGAAAGAGAGCACTCAGACTGAGAGCAGGACCACTGCATTGAGCATCTACTCAGAAGACAACAGCTGAAAGCCTGAGATCAGAAATCCTGTAATTTCATCTGCAGAAGTTAACCATACTGGACTATGTGATTCCAAAGGGCAAAAGTAAAGAGCCACAAAAGAAAGGATGTACAGTGCATTGAAAGAAACTGGAAAAGAAAACAGATGAATAACACAGTTCAGTCTTCCTGGAAGATGTGTCACTGACCTCAGTACAAAGGCAAATTGGCTAAAATGTGACATGCTCACTAAATTCAAGTCAGCCTACATGACCTCATGTTCAACAAGAAACAATAACTGGAATTTGGAGGCAGGGAAAGCCAAATTAAATAAAGCCGTTTAAAAATTACAGTGACTGATATCCCCCATTTAAACAAACTATTAAAGAAAATAGCAAAAATCCCCATCAGTTGACATTTTGATATAAATACTAGAAATCTTTCTGAAAGATTTACTCTAGTCAAAACACGGTATCAGGTTTAATGAAGACACATCACATTTAACAGCTTTACAAAGTGGTCAGACAAAATGATCTAATATTACTTTCTGCCCTTAAAACCAATGACACCTCCCTCCCCTCCTCCCTTTTTTCTTTTTCCAGTTTACAAAAGGTAGAAAGGTTGGAGTGAACTGAATAAAGGAAGTACTGGCAGTGCTGCATTCTCCTTCAAGCAGAACCACAGGCACTACTGAAGCATCCACTAAAATTAAAGGAGAAAACCCTTTGGTCTGAGGCACGGAGCAAGCTGGGAACAGCCAGACTGCAGCAGTCATGGTCATTTGGACAGCCAGCCTTAATCATTTGAGGTGCAAATTGGACAAGAAAATAAGATCTTTTCTCAAAAAAATCCCCACTAAAGGAAAAAGCCTGGAGGCTTGTTAAAAAGGAAGCTGAAGTGTTTTATCCTGAATGGAAAAAGCCTCTAGTTGTTGGTTTGGTAGCAATCTTGTATGACCTTTAAACACTGTTCTCACAGTTTGCATTGTAAAAACAAAGTTATAGTAAAAAAAAAGGACCCAAACACAAAACCAACACCCTCAGGACCAAGTCCCAGTAACTCCCAACTGCAAACCTATCCCAGGACTCCCTGCTGAAAGAAATCTCTTCCTAACCCTATTTAAGCCTGTCTGTTCATATACAAGATTTCTTTAAACTTTTCTCCTTCCTCCACAGCATTTGCTATTTACAGTTATTTCCCCAGCTCTGCCTTCACTTCAAGCTGGAAAAGCCAAGTAACTCTGATTTCCTCTCACAGAAGCCCTACACACCATGGGTCATTTTGAGAGCCCATCTCTGCTGTGACTTCAGCTCGAGCTCAACTCTTGAAGATGCCTGACCAAAGTTACACAGCAAATGCTCCAGCTCCCGCGTAGCATCTCTAATTCGTTCTCAGACCTACCAGAGACCATGCCAGATGCATCTGCCACCACGCTGCTTCCTCCCAGAGCAGCAACCCATTAGTTCTACCATGGAAACACACTCACGGATCCTTTTTCTGACAAATTTTTCTTTGACTTGCAACTACTTCACTTTGCATTTGCACAACTGGCATCTTTCTGCCCACTCTTTGATACCATCTTGTGCAGGCTCCAGAGCCTCCTGCCATCCCACAGCCTTTCAGCCAGCAGCAGTTTTGGCACACTTGGCCTCCTTGGCCAAGACTCCTAATTCAAATAACGCCTCCAAAAGAAAATCACGTTCAAGGCAGGCACTTCGATTAACCTCCTCTTTCACCTTTCAGCACTGCCTCAGATCATCCATGGCCTCTGCTGCCATTGCCTCCACCACTTTTGTGTTTTCCCACTAACTGCACCTTCTTCTGTCTAAACTTTATTTAGAACATCCTTTACCAGACAGAGGAAATCTAATCACATTTCCACTACCTAGCAAAAGCAGTCATAAAAGATAGAAGGTTACTCCAGCATAGCGGCCTTTGTTTATTGTGGGATGCTTTTTCAATTAGTCATTTACTCCAAGTTTGGGTTTTTTATTAGACTTATTTTTTCTAAATTTAGCTTTTCAGACCATAACCCAGAAGTCAGTACCCATCAATATTGTCATTCCCTAGATGGCTTTCCTTTCTGAAGCAGGAAACCGGATTACTCTCCATCAGTCAGACCAACAGATAAGTCTCAAACAGTAGCATAAAAATATTAAAACACGTTACCACCGCAGTGGCAATGCCCTGTCAGACCCGTAAGCGCAGGATTTTGGGCTCAAATCCTGAAAACGTTTGTGCCAATGGCTCAAAAGCTCCAGAACTGAGTCCAAGAAAGGCACACAATAAATACCAGCACCTTCATTTCTAGTTCATCAATGTATTGATCCACTAGAAACAAAGCTGACTTACATAAGCCGTGTCCAAACTGATGCAAGGAAAAAACAAACCCTCTTGGTTTTCCTTGGGAGATTTGCTTGCAAATGTGACTGCCAGTGATTCTTTGCAGCCAGATGTTAAAGGTTTGTTTTACATATGTTAAAGAAGCAATTTCAGCCTGACAAAGCTAACCCTAACCCTAAAATATGAATTGCCATTGAAATATGAAATCCCACTTCAACAGCAGGGGACTTCATTTGTTTTTTTGCAACAAAGCTCTCAGAAGTGTCTTTGCTGGAAAAGCTTGCAGTGTTAGGGCTGTTTTGTGTTTTGTTTCATGGAGGGAATAGAAATGGCTTTACCATTTCTTCTTACTTCATCAAGTAAGCTGCAATGGATGACATTTTTAGCTCTAAATGTTCAAGGCAAAAACCTGCCACTCTTCCACGGAGACAAAATTTCACTTCCTATAGTGCTCCTTGGGTACAGACCTTCAAATTTTAGTCTTTCTTAATTCGCAGCCTGCTACCAATTCCCTAAGAGAGGTGGAGGCAGCTTGGTAGACTTGCAGGAATGGGGGAAAGTAACTTTTCACAAAACCCATAAAACCAGCTCACCAATCTTATGGGCCCTGTTATTAGTTCAGATTTATAGTGAACAAACAGACAAGACACCACTGAGGAGGTTCATGTCCGGGTTCACTTTTGCCCACCATGGATTTCCTTCCTGTAGCAGCTAAACTGTTCTATCTCGTTTTTTTAAACTGTGCAGGGATGAAGGACATCTTATCCAGGAGCACAGGAAAGGCCAAAACAGCATCCAGCTGAAATCCAACCTGCCTTGAACACACTTCTGCCTGTGCTCAGGGAAACAAACTCCTTCAATATAGCAAATACAATTACATCCTGCTGCACACTTCCATCATCACAAAAGCAAATAAAACAATGGACACTTCTCATGTTGGACTTCGGCAAAAGACATTTATTATTATTATTATTATTGTTGTTGTGTTGCTGTTGTACCTCCTCTGCTCTGCCCACAGTGGTGGCATAAATGCTGTTACCATATTGTAGCTGATGATGCCGGTGTACAAATCAAAATCCATCTTAATTTCAAACTCCATTAGAAACACAGGAAAAAAGATCAACATTTACGAAATGTAAAGGGAAAAATGGTATGGAAAGAATTCTTTTTTTTTTTATTTTTCAAGCTTCCAAGACAGTATTACAAACAACAGAGAGCAAAGTAAAGCTAGAAATGAAATACTTGACAGCATCTGTTTAAAAATTACAGCTAAGAAACCTAATAAAAGTTGAATAAACAGTTACTAGAAATAAAAATTTTTACACATATGATAGTTGTCTGGGATTTTTATTTCTTCAAAATAATTCATACAAATGGTTACAGTCACAAACATGATTTTAACCAAAAATATTGCTAGCCTACCACATTACCAGGAAGGAATCAATGTAGGCAATGAAATGCTGCTACTTTTCAGTAGTCTAGTGCCTTTTCCAGATACCACCAATAATATATACTTTAACTGGTGACAAAAAGCACAACGCTCGTTTATACAAAACCTTTTTTTTTTCCTCAAAATCTCTTTGCAAGGTTGTCTTCATTTTGAAATAAGGGAATTCATGCCAAAATTAGGAGAAACTGTTTTTTCTTTTGTTTACTAAATTATTCTAAAAAATAAGACAAGCAGGTAGAAAAAACAATGCACTGTGTGGCGTAGAAAGAAAAATGGGAAAAATTCATTGTCCTGAGAAGTTTGCCAACTGCCTCATTTTTGGGCATGTCTTAAAATATAAAAGAAAGGATTTTTAATCTCAAAATTGGTTTGTTGAATGCCTCCCTTATGTTTTTCCTTGTTGACAGCTAAGCAAACAAACCCTTTTTAATGTTCTAAAAACTGTACACAGACAAGTACATTCATGATATAATTAACTACTAACTTCTCTTGCTTAACAAAGAACCCATAGGACACAGAAACAGTGAATCAGTCCACTGGACAGGGACAAACTACAATTTATACGGAGGAAAAAAATGTTTCCAAATCTTCTTTTTTTGTCTCCCACCTTTTCCTTTTATACTGTATATTGGACCAGTTTCTAAAACAATAATCGTCTCCTCCTGTAAGTTCATGGTTTTGCCTTTAATCAAAATCCAGGGTTTTGTTTTTCCGCACGCTGAAGTTGAGATCTCCGATGCTGGGAATGCTGTTCTCGTAGGCTACAATTGGTCGCTTGGGTGGTCTCTATCAGCTTCTGGTTTGACAGTTTGGCCGGGGGAAGGAGCGTGGGGCGGGTGGGCTACAGCAGGGAGGCCGTGTGATAAAGACATGGGGTTGGGGACTATTCCTTCTACTGCTGCAGGTATGCCAGTGGAAGCCACGCTTACAACGCCCGGGGGATACCTGCTGGGAGGAGAGAACAGGAGCACGCATTAAAACCATGAGGTGACCCACCAGAAAGCCCACCCTGCCTCCTCCTAGAGCTACAGAGACGCTTCTTTTGTTTTCAGAGCAGCTACAAAGAGAGGGACTTAAGCTCCAGATGAGATGCCATATGCAGATGCTAATAAACAAAGCAGGAAATGCTGTATTTTACCCAAATAAGAAATAAAGGTTTGCTAGATTGTTTCTTCAGATTTAAGTGTGAGTGACAGCACAGCAAAGGAAAAAAACCTGGAAGTATTGCTCCTCTCAAAGCATAACCTCAATCAGAAGTAATTCTGGTCGAGTCTGTGCAATATCTGTTCTCTATGACTTTTCTTCAAGTTGACCTTAGGGTTTTTTTGTTCCTCTTTCATTCTCAAGGTTTAAATTTTCATTGTTGTGGTTTGAAAAAGTATTTCTTTATACTACTTTTGCAGTCCTAACTTTGTGATGGCAACCCCAAAAAAGCAATTATACTCCCACACTCCTCAGATGATATTCAGATGCCTATTGAATCTGAGTAATGTTTTCAGCATAAAACTTGCCACTGCACTTCTCTGAAAGAGAATCAGTCCTAGTCACATGGAGGACAGGTGCTTTAGGTGCACTGCAAGAAAGAGATGCAAACAAAAAAACTGTGGATGGTTTTAAAGATTTCTTACTCTATCTGGAAAAACACCGAGACTGAAATATTTTATGAATTCAACAAAAAAATCGCTCTCTGATTCAGCTTGATTTTATGATGGATCTGACATCATCAGGTTAAAAAAAACTCTTGCAAATCTACTGCCTCAATCCAAAAGTTCAGATGTAATTGGTGAACACTGGCATTTCAAAGTGCTGCATATAAACAACAGCTACACGTGAATTTAATAAAAATTTGTTTTCTTTTTAGTCAAATACCTCAATACCTATTTGCAAGTTATGTCACACTGGACACTTAACATTGACCCTTTGCCTCCCTTCCTCATCACAAAGCTGCACACCCATCCCTTCTTCCCTCCTGATGATTGTTCTGCTCATCCTAAAGGGAGCGTTATCCATTTGAAAGTCCAAGTACACAAACCTACCACTCACAGCACCTTTTGCTACACAAGTATTTACTCAGGGCTGCATGGGAGAAAAGGCCCTTGTAGGCTTGTCAAGCTTTTTCAAATATCATGTTATTCTGCTGTTGATTTTCACCTGATAAGAGTTTAACGCTGAATTTTGCCCCATTTCTGCAGCATCTTTTCTAAGGCAATAGATGTTTGTGCTGCTCATCCTGAATTCCCCTCAAACTGACAGAAAATTAGTGCAGAACTTACACCAAAGTCAGAGGAGGAAAAAAGCTGGATGCAAGCACATTTACTTGTTCTTTTTGATTCCACCACAGAAACCACCATGGGAAGTGCTTTTTGCAAACACTGTGCCAAAGGGGCTCAGCATGGCTATCCAACATGGCACAGGGACAACGAGGACACCACACACTGCTCTGGTCATCCTGGGAAAGTTTCACAGAAGGCTGACTACAATCTGGGATGGATAACCAGGATGTGACAGATCACACCACCTGTAGGCCAGATAACTTTGTTCCCAATTGTACACATATTTACAGGGCTTCCTATGCTAATTCCTTCTCCAGAGAGGTTCCTTAGAATTAATTTGCAGTTGCTAATGGAATTAGTTGCTTGTTTCAGTAACTCCATTTGAATCTTATTAATCAAATTTGCTTCAATTCCTATGAAAACTGTCAGACAGGGTATTGTTTTACTTGCTCTAATTTAATTTTGAAACAGCTTATCTGTTACTCTAGGTGCTTTGCAAAACACAACATGACATAAACTTCCATTTAGAAGTCCTACACAGCAGCTGTTCCCAACATAACCTCTACTTTCTAAAAACATATTCCCTGAGCTTCAACACGCTGGAGCTGGGAACAATCAAGGAGAATGCAAATTCTGCAATTGCATCTTCCTCAGGAAGAAAAGCCAGAGCCTCCCCTCGTGAAAATGGACAGTGCTGAATCAGGAGCATTAGCAGTTACCTCATGAGCACACTAAGCAGTTCAAACTACACAGTCTGTATATGAAATTTCCCCTTGGACACCAAGTTATGATAGGCAGGACTCCACCTGCCAGCACCTCTCCTCAGGTACAGGTTTCCTCCAGATTTTCAGTAATGCCAGGAGGCCCTACAATTGTTTGTGGCAGCAGCCAAAATACAGAAAACATATTGCTCTACAGAAACTGTATTTTACTTGACAACTCCTAGCTCTACCTTGCCATTCTCTTCTTGTAATTTTTGTCTCTTTTCAATTTAATCATCAGTGTTGTTCAAATCCTATCTCTGAAAGGAAGGCAAAAACTCAACAGCCTCTACCCACGAGCATTTCTATTCTATATAACCTTCCCTTTTGTTGCTATTTAATGCTTTTCTATTCTTAACTAGAAAATATACTCCCTCCAGCACTTCATGAAGTTTCTCCTATTTTCCTCCTCTGGTAGCAAGAAGATATTTTCCAGATAAAATGTTCACTGAATTAAATTTTTGTAAAAGCAGAAGCAAGAGATCAATTACACCTCCTCTGTTACTTCAGAGTGTTCCTTCCCCTTCCCCCAACGTAGCCTTAATTTAGGAAGAAAGATACATTGTAATTCTTAGTTACAATGAAAGGCAACTTTAATTTCTATGTTAATCCACTGTATTTTTCAAAGTGCAGAAGCACCTTGAACTATGTGAAGCTCTGTTTGAGAAACTGAGTCTCTCCCAGAAGAGGTTAAAAATTTAAGTGCATGCTGTTATCATGCATTACAGAGTCTGAAAATCACCAGTGAAGTCCCTCAACACGAAAAAACTCCTGAATTACCAAAATCCAGCTCTTCTCATCCAAGTACCTCTTCAGTATTCATAGATACTATTCACAGAATGGTTTTGGTTGGAAGGGACCTTAAAGATCATCCAATTCCAACCCACTGCCACGGGCAGGGACACCTTCCTCTAGACCAGGTTGCTGAGACCCTCACCCAGCCTTCTCATCTCCTACCTGTTAGAAGGCAGGAAGATATGTCAACATGTCTATAAATGGTACAATCACTGTTTACTGGTTGTTAAATTTCACTTTGCCCATGACCTGCCTGCTCTGTGACACAGGAGATGGCAGGGGGTTATTTAACAGGCAGCTCGGTAACAAATACCCAGTAATAACACAAGACCGGGGTATATTATGCTGCTTCACCAAGACCACCACAAGTAATTCCTTCTCTGGAATATTGTGAATCTTTACTCATGGGACAGTTCCTGTTGGCATGACCTTTTGTGCTGATAGGGCAGCTTGCATTTTGCACAGTAAATGGTTTTGTTTTCCACAGAATATGGGGATATTCAGATCTAGATTATATTCAGCTGACGAATGCTCAATGCTCTTGGCTTGGGTTAACATCTGATAATTTGAGAGTTCTGTCCTACATCAAAATACAAGTAAATGATATAACCAGAATAAAACAGCCTCGTTAGCTTAGTTCACCGAAAGAGCTATTTGCATTTTTTAACATATAAATTATTATCCCAGGTCTTATCTTCTAATGCAATTACATGACTACAATACAGTTATTAGCACATCTGAAACTTCATACTGCCTTGTGAAAGACTCCAGAACTCACTTAGCTGAACATAATCTTGAATTGCAAAGAAAAGATGGAAAAATTTGGTTTAAACAATCAATTCAAACACTGTACTTAATCCAGGTAGGAATTAAGCATCAGCAAACACTGCTATTGAAACCAATTTCTTCATAAAACCTGAGCTTCAAGTGCTGCATATTTTGTACTACACATAATAACTGCCTTCACCCACATTCAAACACTATTCTATCACCTCTCCAAAAAGAAGCTTTTAATATTTATTGTATAACTGTTAACTTCTGCCTCAAAATTCCCAAAATGAGTTCTATTTTGTGTTTGAAAGTAATTGTGAAGTCAGAATTTTACAATGAATTTTCTTTATTGAAAAAACTGACTGAAACAATGTCTTAAAAAGTCATTCAGTCCTGTGTTTATCCTGCTTAAATTGAATACATATGGTCTTTACCTTGTAAATCATTAACTCCCAAAACATTCCTAAGTTAAAATTAATTTCTGGCTGTGAAGCCTGCTTCTGCTGGACTTGTGACCCCCAAAATGAGAACAAAACCCTGCATTTTATTTGGGCATGGAACCCTGTTCTTAACTGCCATGACAGGGTTGGAGTTATTACCCCCAGTCTAGCAACACCTGCCTTTAAGCCCCAATTACACTCAGCCATACCCTCACTCCTCCAAACTGGAGTCAGTGAAACCACAGGCTCTGTGGAGGAGAACACAAGTGCCTGAACTCCTCATTTAAGCAAATAAAAACACACTTCTTCAGATATTTGGGGCTATGGGTACTTTTTCCAAAAATAAAAAATCTTCATGTTACATGTTACATGTAACCAAATCCAAGTTATTCTTTTCCTATAGTGCACTTATGGCTACTGACAAAGGGATTATGGCAGAGGGTGGTGACACTCCCCCATCACCTCTCCATCATTTTCTGATGAGACTGTTCCAAGTCACTGGGACAGAAGAGCTTTGCTTCATTTCTCAGCTGTGCACAGCTGGGTTCCCATATGGAGTAAGTAACACAAAACCAGGGATCCCCTCCCTATCAAAAGCACGGGGTAGTGCTCCTAAAGAAGGGCAAAGATAAGGTGGCTGAATGAATAAGGACAGGGTAAAAATTAGGATAAAGAGGTATGGAAAAATAACAAAAGGACTGCACTGTCCCTTCCCTCAAGGCATCAAGGGAAGCATCTGTTTGTAGCTTTCTCAGCCACTTTCATCCTACTTATGTGTAAATACCATACTGGAAGATTAAAAAACTGCAGATGTTTTTCATAAATAAAAACTGTCTGAAGCTGGCTACTAGGAAAAATCTGTTGCTAGAACAGCTGCTAGGGATAAAGGACAGAGAGAGACTCAAGCAAACAAAGTAACTAAGGAATGTGCATATTCGATGTAAAAAATTGCCCCTTTCTATTAATTATTAAGACCTGCTTTCACAGTTGACTGAGAATAGATAGATCAAGTCTCTCAAATGCTTCTGCTTAAAAATTAAACATATAATTTAGAAAACGCTATTTTAAACATATTTTCATAATCACCACAGGCTGTTTCACTGTTTTCAATACTGAGTTACTCTTGTGTCTGGAGGCCACAAACCAGCATAAGAATAGTTTATTACTGGAAGTCTATCTGCAAGCTACTGCTGCATCATTACCTTCAGCAATAAGAAACATAAATTTCCACTGCTCTCACCAGAGATGACCAGAATTGTTTTACTTGAATATACAAACAAATGTGTATAGTTCATATATACTAACCAAACAAAAGAGATTATAAGAGGAATCATATTTACACAGCATGACTGACTTCAACCAGCAAAACAAGATTATTCCCCTGAATGCAACAATTATGAAAACAATACAGCTGGTGTCTAATCCAAACCCACTTCATTTATTAATAGGAAGGTCTTCTATCTATTCTTGAATACCTACAACTGAATTAAGGAGGTATTTCTACTGCATCTTCAGCACTCTTACCTGTATGCAGCACCATTAAGCTCTGGATGAACCACTCCAGGATCCATGCTGGCCCAATGCGTAGCTGCAGTCAAATGATCTTTGTTAACACAGTTTTTCAGACTGTCTGGAATACGACCTAGGATGAAGTGAGGGAGAGGAAGTAAATATACACAGAAATTGTAGGCCTTATGCTCTTAATGTGTTTATGTTAAAAATAGTCAAAAATATTAGCAGATTTAAATAAATAAGTAAAATTACACTGAGAGCTTGGTTTTGATCTTCATTGTTTCTCCTTTGCCTGGGACTTAATAATGGCCAAAATACTCTGCATAATATTGATTTCTCTGTCTCTCTTTGTGTCTTGCAAACAGGGTCTCAATAAAACTCAAATCCACAAAATTCATGCTTTCCATGAAGCTGTAACTTGAATATAGAGTGCGACTACCACTCAAATTCAATAATGCACCCTCCTGCTCTGAGTCTTTAACACCACTTTCCTTTTTTTCCCGCCATTTGTAACAGCAGTAAAAACACTTACGGAAGAATGTAGGATTCTGAATGGAATTCTGCCATAAACCTGCATATGACACCCTGTCCTCCTGATCTTCCCCTTAATTAACTCAACTGCTCTTCACAATTATTTACTATAATGTATTAACCCTCAGCCATCCCTTTCATTCCTATGAAAAATGGAAATACACAAGAATTTCTCTTCTTCATTTCTTCAAAACCTTTGCTTAACCTCTGAAGTATAGCTGAAGTTTTAATCAACCTGATTCAGCACATAACTGGACAACTCTCTCTGTCTTCTGCAGAACTATCTCCACCCCTGCAACAAATGACATGAACAGATATAACACGTTTTGTTCATGGCAATATGAATATTTCCACCTATTTCAACGGGAGGAAGATCAATTGGAGCCGGTGTTTTTTCTGACAGCTGTTTTAATGTATCTTTTCTGAAGTTCAATCTTACTGTGCATTTGCACAAACAGGGGTAGAAAGAAGTAAGTTTGGGTCCACCCCTGCTACTGTTGGTAATGGTACTCCAGAAACACTTTCAAAAAATGACCATGCTCCATCATTAAAGAATTCAGGCTTTTGTCTTCAGCTTCCTATTGGAAATTTGATTAAGGACTTCACTACTCTTTGCCTGCTCTTTCTATCCATCAGCCTGGCCACAAAGAGGTGGTAAAAAAGCCTGTCACAAAATTGCCTTTCGTGTAGTGGATACCATCAAGTACTTGTTACTCCATGACTTGCACTGACATCACAAAACTTGTCACATCTCCTGTGCACAAGCTGAAAAGGTTCTTTTTTTCTCAGTATCAGACAAGATGAGGTACATGCCCCATTATGGGTAGATTCCTACCATTCTCCTGATTAGAAATCATGTTCTAAATGTAGCTGAAATACACATCCGTCTCAACTTCTGCCAAAACTGTCCACTAATTTAAACAGTATCTTTCTTCTTCTGATGTTAATCCTTCTTAATCATGTCTTCCTTTTTGCCCCTCTCATTCTTCACTTTGCTAACTTCTGTAAGCATGTTCTACTAGTTCTCCCCTTTAAAAGCAGTATTTGTTTATTTTAAACTTTCGTTTGCCATGCTCACCTTCCCCGTACTTCCACTACTGTTTTCAGTGGTCCTCTTTATTTCATACTTGGAATGCTTTCAAGTTTAAAAAGATATTTAAAGATATTTAATCTCTGCTTATTAATTTTATTTTATACATCACAACACCATTGATCTTTTGACAACAGCACAACCACTTAATGTCTTTATTGTCAGATGGTAGCCACAGTCTACATTCCTACTGAGCACCTTTTTCCAATTATTTTCCCTCTCTACACCCCCTCTCTGCTGTGTTCCCCTATGGCTTTCACATATCCATCTTTATTTCACATATCCTGTATCTTTCCTACATGTTTCACAGCAATTCAATGTCGTTCTCACCTCCCCAACACTGGTCTCTGTTTGATCTTACTACAAACCATATGCAAACACTGAAGTGCTGACAGCCCTGACACAAATCAGTGATACAGATCACTAAGAGCACAATCACACACTTTAAGGAATCCTGGGTTTGCCCTCCTAGGCACCTATGTTTGGGCTACTGCACAAATTTAACATAAAATTAGCTCTGGATAGCTCTTATTTAGTTTTCAGACCGTAGCCTATTAATGCTTATTTGCACATTAATCCTCCCTCAAGCAGGTATCGGATTATGGTTCATGCAACCTCTCCCAGAGTTATCTGGGAGCAGGGAACAGTTATACAACACCCTGACAAACAAATGTACTACTGGAGTACTGGCACAAGGATCAATTCCAGCAAAGGGATGGTCAGGCTCTTTAGGTCACCTCTAAAACAGAGAGAAATAGTCCGGTAAAGGACAATTCAGATCAGGAGTTTAAGAGGGGCCTCTAATTAGGATCCAGGAGAATCTTCTTTCTGCCCAAGCTATAAATGAAACTAAATTGCCCAGCCTCTCTAGGCACAAGCCAGAGGGAAGGCTACTGCCAGTGCTTTTTGTATAGCAGAGCAATGTGTTGGCACTGAGCTACTCTCAAGGTGACACAGATGGCCCTGCATGTCTGCAGAGCATTCAGACTGTATCGCCAAGGGGGAAACAGCAAAGTCCAACTAAAGAGAAAACATTAGTGCTTAATGAATCATTTTCCAGTATGAAAATCCTTCCTTTTATTTTAGGCTACAAGGGATTCAAACCAATGCCAAATGGCTCAGTCTTCTCATTTTATTTATTAGCAGTGCATGTTAGAGACATAACTGTTTTCTCTTATGTGAGCAGTTTACAATTACATGGTAGTTATATAACAAAGACGCTTTGCCCTTTAAAATGCCAGGCTTCTTTAGCAATGCTTTAAAGAGAGGAACATCTAAAATAGAATAACCTCCCAACAAAATACTTTGACGTAGAGAATCAGAACTGTTCCTGCCAAGTATAAGGGGGAATACACGAAAAGCTAAGAAAGACACCAGCAATACCAGGATGCCTTGCAGTCAACACTTACATGCAACAAAGAAGAAAGGCAGCAGATTTTTCACATTTAAATACATTTCTCTTATAGGAAAAAAGCACTTACTTTGAAGTGCCTGCCTTCCTTTGTAATTGCAAAGAACCTCCAAAACAACCTGTTCCAGTTCTGAGAACAGACTTAGTGGGCATTTGCTCATTTCTGTGTTCCAAATACTAGAAACGGCAAACAAAACCTAAGGCTGGTTCTTTTCAGCATCTTCCAAGACTGAAGAAAAAAAGGTTTGTTAAGAAGAACGAGGCAGGGAAGGAGCCAATAAGGTGAGTCAGTACCTGTGATCGCCCTCCGGATCTCTCGTGCTGCTTCCTCCCGCATCTCAATTGAGGCTTGTTCACTATACCAGGCTGCATGTGGGGTACAGATCAGGTTTGGTGCATCCTTCAAGGGGCCCTGACTAAAGCTAAATGAAGATTTAAAACAAGATCAAATGACAAAAAATATTGGGGGGGGGGGGGGAGGAAGGGGGGGGAATCCAGATGGATTTGTACATACACAGATTAATTTTTACAACAGAAAAGAATTGCATTTCTATTCTTCGGTGGGTTTAATTCTGTCAGTTAATTTAATACACTACTCATGGTATAAATAAGCAACAATCACCTTTTATAGACTCAAAGGGTAGAACCTAAGCATAGCAGCAACATTAGCTTCTGTCCAATGCACTTATTGTAACTACAGCCACTGCCACTCCAGTTCTGGGGCAGAAATGCATAAAGCAAAACCCAAATTAAATCAGGATGCCATTCCATTTGTCCAGTTCATCACAATTTTACTGCATTAGCCAAGAAAGCTCTGTTCTTTCAGTCAATGTGACATTCAGTTTTTTTAATAAAAAAATCTTACAATTATTTCCAAATCAGAAGTGTGACCATAAGCACACAAGTTTTTTTGATAATTCAGTTGTTATTTTTCCATTATTTCTAACTAATATTTTTCTTTCACCACAGAAAGAAGGAAATTTACTTTTCAGATTGATTTTCAGGGAAGGCAATGAATCTGTGTAAAAGTGTTATCACAGATACAGAGTAAAGAAACTGAAAATAATGGAAACTTGCTCCTCCTATTTATTTCCAGCTTTAATAATCTTGCAGTCAACTGTAACAACGGGAGAACAAATACTTTAAGACAAAAGCGTGCTTTCAGAGTTGGTCATAATTCAAAAAAGAGATAGATTTCATCTGTAGTTCAATAAACATCAAAATATTTGGCAAAACTCTTGAATAAAGAGTTGCATGCTGCGATCAGATAGACATGCAGCACTGAAGCCAAAGGAAATTGTGGCTGTAATCCTGCAACTGAATCTCTGCAGATGGCATCTCCATGCAGTAAATGGGGCTTCCTAGAGGTGCAACGGGCTGCTCGTGCAGATCTGAGAGCGGGATTGGGAAGAATGTATGGAGCTGGAAGTCCCTTGAGCTGCTAAGACTCTGGCTTTGCACAGCACTACTGCATTGTAATGACTACATTTAGGAGTAAATGAATGCAGAGTATGCATAAATAAAATTAAATATTTGTGATGTGGCATTGTGCCTCAGTAGATATAAAAATTCTGACTGAAGGGACACTATTCTAATTTTTCAAAGCTACTATTCCCCAGCCCCAAGCTGGTCTGAGAGATACTGTCCTCTCTCCAGTCTTTACAACCTGCCCTGTATCTGCTTCTCTTCAAAAACTTTTGTGGATTGTTCCAGTTAAAATTAACATTTCTCCCTGTCCAGACTGAAAAAGGCTTGTCACATAAAAGGACTAAGCTACAGCAGCCTATCCTCAAGGACATATGAATAGGCTCATTTCTGATTAGGAGAGCAGATATCGCAGTGCCAGTGCCACTTAAGGGAGTGGTACATTTCTGCTTTAAAACACTGGACTTCTGAGTCATTCAGAAAGTCTGGCTTGTGCTATTAGCCCTGCTACTGACAGCAGAGTTACTACTCCCCTGAATAAAGGGTAAAGCGAAACACAACCTGCACTCTGACAGCCTTCCTTAACTTTTTTTTTTTACAACCTATTACATTTATGGTTTTCCTGCAGAGGCAATCTGGACAAAAATATGTCTTTTCCTTCAGAAAGGTGTCATAAAGCAGTTATTTCTCACACCACATCTCAACTCTTTGCCTTTGAAGAACTCTGTTCAGACATCAATATTAGTTGCCTCCAGAGCTGCATCAATGACAAAGGTGCACTCCCTTCAGAGTCACAGCCAAAGCCATGCCCAGGACTTGAACCAAAGCCCCTGCTGCTTCTACTAAATAAACCCACTGATTTTTATTTTTTTTTAAAGGAATTAAATCTTGGATGTGGCTTTTTTCACTTCTGGCCACATACACAAGCTCCATCTACATTTGCATTAGTCCAGTGCTGCACAGAGTCATGTTGCTTTGCTAAGGAGTCTTTAGCTACCAAATGAACGGAAAACTCAGTTTACTTGTTGCTGTTGATTGTATCATGCACTAAGACTTAAAAATAAGAAAGTGAACAAAATAAAAAGAAAAGAAAAGGAAAAGCACCTGAATGGTTCTGACTCATGTACATCTAAGGCTGCCCCTCGTATCCTTCCTTCCTTCAGGGCCTGTGCAAGTGCTTTTTCGTCTACTAACCCACCTCGAGCTGTGTTGACCAGGAAAGCCCCTTGTCTCATCTAGGGAAAGTTAAAAACAAGAATGATGAAATAAAAATAAATGAAATAAAATCGTTGTGGCATTATTTTTTACTCAAAAGAAGCATCCATTACAACAAAGGCTATTCAGCTGGTTTAAACTGTAACACAGTTGTCTTCCCTTTCCATTGGAAAGTACCACAAAATGTGATGCTTCTAACATAAAATGCTATTTCACAGCACTTAATAACCTTTTGTTTCTTGTAAGTAGTGCCTTTTAATAGAAGCGTTGTTTCAGATATTGTGCAGTAACATGATCAAAAGATACAACTGTGCATATGAGAGTGACAGATCATTTTATGCCTTTTTCTTTCACTGTGAAATTGCATGAGACAGAAACTACAGCACATTCTTAAACAAATTCATACTTTGTGGCTTTCAACTATCACACAAATAAAAGCCTACATGATTTTTTCAGAAAAAATCAATGCTTTTGGATTTTCAAACACTTTTCCCTTTA
This sequence comes from Neopelma chrysocephalum, assembly GCF_003984885.1. Lineage (NCBI taxonomy): Eukaryota > Metazoa > Chordata > Aves > Passeriformes > Pipridae > Neopelma > Neopelma chrysocephalum. Next base: position 2,352,924 of record NW_020897804.1, on the reverse strand, counting down.
GTTGCCAAAACACAGTAGATGTATGTATTATTTATTTTTGTTACTTCAGCTTCCTCCTCCCCTGTGAGACTTTTCAAATAAAGGCCTAAAGAATTCTTCTATTATTCAATTAAAAGGCATGAAAATGAATTTGGTTGAGAACGCTGTGTGCCCAGGAGAGAAGCTGTGCTGTGCATTGTGCAGATTAGCATTGTAGATGACACTGCTTGGGGAGAACTACAAGAATTTACACCACAATATATCCACAACTTGAAAATAAAGTGGTAGCTTAAATAAGAGAGATGGTACAGAAAAAAACAAACTGCTACATCCTGCTTCCAGCCACCCTAATACTTCATCTTTTACCAGATGTCTCAAACACTTCAGTGCATGAAGGTAAAGGGTATGAAGAGCAGGAACCATGGTGAAGATGAATGATAAAAATCTCGTTTTGTACTGACTCCGTCTCTCACCATACGAATAAGAAAACCCCAACATTTTGACACCAACTTGAAACCTACACATCAAACTAAACCTTATGTAAATGGATCCTAACGCTGAAAGACTGATTCGAAATGCCAAATTCATGAACAACAAGGAGGTTTGGATGACAGTCAGCTACGAGGATTTTTTTTGTTTTTACGAGATCGTAGGGAGTATAATATACATATGCTTGCAGTATTTTATAAGGAAAAACCCCACCACATTTTACTGGCCAACTCTCTAGGTTTAGTGTGGCCCTGCCTCTTTCTATTTGCAGATTCCTGGGACAACAGGGAACCATCCATTGGTGTGTACAGCAAAACCAAACTCCACTTACAAGAGCAAAACTAAAGAATGCTTCTCTCAGTTTTATGTAATTAACTTGGGAATTAGAACAGTAAAGAAACGGGGTCAAGATCTTGAGTTGGTCTATTAACAACATGACATTCCTTATGGGAATTACCACTGTATGTCCAATACTTGGACCAACTGTGAGAATTATTATCAAAACTAGCACAGGTGGGCTCAAAGAGACAATCACACCTGGTATGTCATATCGGCTCATGGGAGCTCATACACCCTTCCCATCTCTGTGCAAAGGGGTAACTTGAGTTTAAAGTACAGCTTGGTGAATTTATATGCCCTCTGAAGGACTTGAACATTTTCACTGAAGTGAGCCTAGATAAAATCTTCTGTCCGATCTGTCCAACAACCTTGCTTCAGTTTTCATTTTAGGGCTATTTACAAAACTCTAAAACTAGTACTAAGACAAGTTCAAATCAAACAGAATATGGCTGCATAAATGCATTCTAGTGGGAATGAATTAAGTGACTCATGATAAACTGCCAGGGTGGATGCAGCTGGAGATGATCTTTAACAATGGGTGGAAGCTTGAAAGAGCTTCACAGCTAGAACTGCTGACAGCTGTTAAATTTACCTACACTAAACCTGCACAGCTGCTTTAAAATTTATTGTGTTTAAACTGCAGTGTCGTCTTCTCAAATTCGTAACACTAAAAGATGACCTCAGCTTCTCTTAAGAGCACCTGATTATCAGAGGTTCAATGAAACACTCTTCTGTGCGCTACTCTGGGACTACAAGGACAAGCAGGATGGCTAGGCAGAATACCGACTAATTCAAGAGAAAAGCTACTGAAAGACTGACACCAAATATTCAAACACATTTAAGGTTATGTAATTTCAGATTCTAAACAAAATTCAGGGTGAGACTTCAGCGAAATGAGATGCACCACACTTCTCTGTATGTAGCTTAAAAATTGGTTATTACATGAACATGCAATATGGGACAGAAGTGGCATGCAATGCTCTCTAGAAGTTTTAGGCCAATTCTAACATCTGTCTGCCTAAATCATGATCAGGAGACACAAACTAAGTAGTCAGAGGTGTTACAATTTTATGGTTTTCACATCCGCTTTTACTGTACAGACTGCTTCACCCAAACTCTTATACAAAGCAAAAACTATCTTCTAATATTTTAATCCTTGCTTTGATCATGAAAGGAAACAAACGGCAGGATAGATGTTTGCAATATACTTTCCAGTGCAGATTTTATTACAGGCATTTCATTTCAGATGGTATTACTCAGTTTTAACATGCTTCTCTTTGTTTGTTTCTCTGAATAATGCACTAAGCCTTCTCCAAAGCTTGACACATTTAGCCACCTCCACTCAAAAACTTCCTGTGATAAACTGGCCCTAGTTTCACATCTGCTGTATAATGAGTGACCACTGCTCAGTGGTCCCACTGAATTCAGTGTGATTCTGTTTGGGTCCAGATGTCTGCTTGCAAAGACATCTAACCATGTAATAACCACTGCATGTACACAGGCACACAACAAAAGGAAATGTTCCGGGCAGGGTGACAGAGCTCTGTTCTCTTAGAGGTTTCATTTTAAGCTTCTTAATTTTTTCGAGTTTTAAATCCCAAATCCTGATTTTATGTTGGGATGGATTTGCAAAATCCTTAAACTCTCAAATCAAGAAGTATGTTATATGTCCGTTTTCTGCCACAATCCTACATGACTGTGGAACATGTTCAGTAAGTATTTCAGTTCTAAAGTTCAGGAGTAGTGGGTGCAAACTATTTCTCAGAAGACAAGCAATGATTTTACTTCAAAAGAATGCTACTGTCATTGTTACCGTTGTTACCAACACATACCACATTCTCTACATGAAGAACAGCAAAATCAACTATTCTATCTTGGGGTTTCTTCCCTGAACACTGTCTCCATTCTTACATCTCAGCATCGTATTTCTCGCTGTCACCTACACTGAGATCAGAGTCAGAAGCCAAACATTTAATGAAAAAACTTACTATCAAATTAGTCAATAACAGCACTTACTGTACCCAGATTTTGAAATTATTTTAATATTATCTAAAACTTTGGGGAGAGGATAGTACTAATTCCAAGAAACATTATTTTTCCCAGTAACACAATGCTGTAAATGAGCTCCATCCATGAAGTGCTCTGCGAGCATCGGGACTGAGCACAGGGGGGAGCCATTTAGTCATAATCCTTAAATTGCATGAAAGAACTCAAACGGAGGAACAAGAGTGAAAGGCAGAATTGCTACCTGAAAATACACATGTAAAGGAAGTAGCTACTCCAAGACATAGGAAAAGTACTTTTACATCAAGGCCACTTTATTTAATCTGAACGACATTAAGAAGAGCAAATTATTTCCGCAAATGCAATGTTACCGAGCCAAAAAGACAGTAAAGGCAACAATACATAAGCCACCAGCTATTTCCTAATCAACTATAAACCTGTATGATTACAAAAGCAGCAAAAGGGAAAGAAATTTCTTTCAAATGAGAATCTACCTATTTACAAAAATAAATGCTACACAGAGTTGGCAACCAGCACCGGTGTGGAGGGTGCCCACCGAGATTATTACCTGCTTTATGGTGAAGTCATTAATAAGATGATGATTGTGTTCATTCAAGTTGCAGTGCAGGGTAACACAGTCACTGTGGAACAGCAGGTCCTGCAAAGTGCTCACCCGCTGCAGTCCCAGAGCACGCTCCATGCCATCCGAGAGGTATGGGTCATAGAAAATCACACTGAAGCCAAAGGCTTTGGCACGTAGTGCTACTGCTTGCCCAACACGCCCTAGAACAAGACAAACACGCAATGAGAACAGATGTGGAGCAGCTGGTGCGAGGTAGTCTCCTCCTTCCTAATGGGAACGCTTGTATCAAACTATAACGCTTTGTACAGCAAGTGGAAGAGCAGAAGACAGAGGCAGCTCCCACCCCACTCAAAATCATCACTAAGATCAGAAATGATACATCTGGACTGTTTCACACTGCCTTGTTTGAAACAAAGCAGGAGGTTTGCACCTTTTGTAACCAGATATCTGAAATGCCAGAAGATGTCACGTAATCTGCAATAATCTGTGTAATACAAGGCTTGCCTGCTGGGCCTGTTTATGGCAAAACACCACTGCCTGTGAACACATCCTGCCAAGGACTTAGTCTTACCCATGTCAAACCAGCTGGCTTTAATAAAAAGCTATAAAATTAATCCACAAAAATGGATGCAACGAAAGATAATTTGTTTAATCTGAAGCGCAACCATTCTCAATGCAGGGAATCGCCTTTCTGAACTAGTATTTTCTTTCATTTTGAGCAACACCCTTCCAGCATTAAAATGCCTACAAGAATCCTGTCATTGAAGGCTTTAAAATAAATTTTATTCAGCTACCTAAATGATAAATAAACACAATTCATCATATGGTATTGGTTAAGAAGAGCGCTGCCTCACTTGGTATTCACATTGACCTTTGCCTTTCTGTTCCACTTTCCTTACTGCCAAATTTCAAGAGATGTGCCCAAAACTGCTGTATGGGCATGACTCCATGCCACATGTATCAGAGGGTGTGTTATTTCCCTTTGACACACTACCAGTAAAACACAGAGAACAAAACTGAGTGAGTACATCTGATGAGTTACAGGTATTTTGAAGAGTGAGAACTAACACACTTTTCAACTTAGAAGCCTACACATTAAATACTCATGTTAGAGTATTACAAATGTTGGATAAAGATGTTTCAAAGCATCACTTGATAAAGTATAATAATAATAGTGTCTCATTTGAAAAAGAAAACTAAAAAAAGTCGACAAGTTTTCTTTTGTACATCTGAGTTTGTTCAAAAAAGCATCAAATTAACCCAGGGAAATCCCATCTCTTCCCAATTGTGCTTGAAGGGATTTCCCTCTGCTTTTCAGTTCCTCTTTGAATAAACTTGAGAAGTCACAGGAAGAAAGGGGTTTTGTTGATCATTTAACCTGAATACAGCAATTCTGTAGTGCTTAGTGACAGATGTGCTTGGAATATTAAACAGTATGTCAACCTGATAGGGGCTGTTTGCCTTTCTTTGGGGACAGCAAGTTAAAATACTCCTCAAAATCTTTTATTTCAATACTTGCATGCACATTATTTATTTGCTTTCCAAGCTGGTTTTGTAAATTTGAAATAGAAAATTTTCAGCACAAACACTGTATTATTTTCAAATTTTGGCATGTTCACAGCTCAAGGAATCAGTCACACAACTGTAAACACTTTTTATTTTTTTTAACAAAGCAAATAGCTGTTACTCCAGCTCCATTCATTTTCACATGCAACATTCTGTCATCTGCTCTTTCTTACACTCTTTACAACACTAATACCTGAGGGGATTCATGACAGTGAAATCTCTCACAACAGACTCTCCAGTTAAAGCCACGCTCCCCATTCACTGCAACCAGGCCAATAAACCAAAACCTTCTTCAATGGGCACAGAAGTTTCCTTCTAGAACACTTGGGAATCATGCCTGTACTTCTAACGAGAATTGTCCTATTACAATCATTTTAAGGGATAAAACTCTTCTGCAACTGACAATCCATATTTAGTCTCAGTCATTACACACACACAGAGATGGACACACATAATTTGCCGATTCCTTTCTAAACTAAAATCCAAAAACCACAAAACCTATAATGCTTTCTAAACTTTCCAAAAAAAAGTTGTTAAGTAGAAGACTCTCCTGGGCACGAGGGGTGGCTCAAAACCTACCTCAGCACCTCACAGGCAATACAGCACACAAATCATCCCACCTTCGGGACAACTCTATGTTAAGAGCATACAGAATTGTTATGAATGTGCATGGCTGCTTCCAGGGAGGGCAAAATCCTAACTTCAAAACATTGAGTGAACTTCTGTGGTGTGAGAAGAATGTAGAAAATGCATGTTGCGTACAATTGCAAAAAAAAAGCAGAAAGCAACAAAAGCCTATTTTAGAAATCAGAGATTTATATAAAGTTCTAGCAAGGTTCATGCATCATTTGAAAAGAGAGACTCAAAAACACCTGAGTCTCCTATTACGCCCATTCACTCCCCCACAAGTCTCACAACTTCCCCCAAGTGTCCCAATTTGTAGGTGTCTCTGACCTTGACTCTGCCAATGACCTGAGTGTGACAGTACAGCAGCTGCAGTTGTCAGTGACCCTGCTCAGCCCCTGGGCAATGAACACTCCTCCTGTGCTGGTACTACAAAGTTTTATAGAACAACCTTGATACCATGGAAACACTGATGACCTGCCTGAAGGCTTCTGTGGAAAGGAAAAGTGCTTTCACTTAGCAGCTCTTCCCTGCCTATGCAACAGTCATAGAGAATATGGTTGATTTTTCCTACTTCTTGGAGAACTCTGCAATGTGGACGGTAATACCACGCAAATCTTAAGCCTTATTGTCTTATAATGCAGGTTAGTAATTAGGCTAATATCTAGGTAGGACTGTGGGACTGTTGAGAAAATACAGCACGTGAGGAAAGACAAACTGAGTGACGAGATTCACTATGATGTGGAGACAAACTTATTTGGAAGAATTTCACCTTTCTCGAGTGAGGAAATGCATTAGCTATTAGTCATCAGCATTTGTCACTGCGAAGGAAAGGGGAAGGGAGTGTGACTTCATTGCTATAAAATTATTATTAGAGCAGAACCAGGTCCACCTATCCATTCAATTACTTACATGCTGCTGATCATAAATATTCTTTCTTCAAAAAAAATCCTATATGTCTAAATATAAGGTGGAAAGGTGGCTTTTTTCTTTTTAAATGCAGGGCTTACTAACAACACTTGTGATGCATCACTTGAAATATAGGACACTGGATAGTAACAAAGATTAAAAGTGACAAAGACAGCTGTTTAATGATGTGATATTATTATATAGGTAATGCTCAAAGAATCCCACACTTCACAAAACCAGAAAGAAACAGAGGCTGTGCCCTAAGGAGCTCAGGGTCTAACCAAACACCACAACAATGACGGATGGGATCCAACAGGCACGTGGAGGAGGCATTATGCTGTTGAGTCTCTGCTTATCTTCAAGCTCAATACAAGAAGAGGATGAGAGATGGGGTTAACTTTAAAGGAAGAGCACAAAGTAATAGGATTAAGCAGAATAGACCAAGTGTCAAAGCAGGAATATGCATGAGAGAAGGCAAAGAAAAGAGAGTGGGTGATGGAAAGAAGGCAAGTGAGTCACGAAACTTGGCTAGACCAGTGGATAAGTGAGAAGCTGAAACTTCGGAGGGAATGACATAGTCATTCCCTAGCACAGAGATAGGCAAGAGCTAGGGTGTTTCTCTTTGGCAGAACAAGAGAAAAGCCCAGGAACAGATGCAAAGAAGGCCTGGAGCTAGCTGTTGCAGCAGCAAAGTGATAAATTTAAACAACCCACTGCTGAAGAGACCACAAGTTTTGGACAAGAACAGAGAAACACAGCTGTGGTTGAGAGGAGATGATCTCAGACACACGTTAACAAGAAAGGACAGAAACTGCGACACTACACAGAACTACAGAAAAGGACTTGGTAACAGATGATGAGAACTGTTTATTTTGTGTGTAATACATTCATTTCACAGCATCTGAGTGGATCATCACTTCTGACACTGACATGTTAAAATAATAAAATAATAAATTGAGGCGAAACTCCAGACGCAGGAAGAGGTCACTAGTAAAGCAACACAACCTAAGGACAACAGTCTTTTGAAGTTTTTTGGTTGTAAATATGTTTTAGTCGGAAACTAGAGACAAGTAGCCTCTTGCAGGGATCTGTACTAGAAAAGGGAGTACCTCACAGCCTAAGTGTCTGAAGTGCTCACACAGAAACTCAAGTACAGCCACCAGTAGCACAGTCTACATTTTAACGCTTCATTAACACAGAGCTACATAGGGGTTTGTTAGAATAGCTCAGAATCAAAGTGTTGTGCTTAGTTGCATCCATGCAACAAGAAGGAAGAGTGGAAGTTGCCAAAAGTGACTTTACAGCTTAATTTTCTTTGAAATTGTGAATATTCTATTGTAGGAAAAGATCATCATGGCTAGGCTTCGCGAACGAAGATTTGGGAAGGGCTCTACCCATTTTTCATGCAAGCGCGTTGGTGGCTAAAAAGGCCAATACGAGAAAGGCAAGTCCGGTTGCAAAAGACACAGCAGAAAGACTCCTTAGATGGTATATTCTGCAAGGTTCGATTCTTTCTGCGTTGTCTTTTCTCCTCAAGAGTGATCCTGCGTGCCTTCTCAAAAGCATCAGCAGCGTTATAAATGGTCTGTCTCCAGGCCTCCCGATTAGAGGCCAGAGGGGAAAAGATACAGGAACAACAAAAGACTAGAGACAATGACTGGTTAATAACTGCAACAGATATGAGCCTTTAAAATCAGATTCTGCTGGGTTTTTTTAATACACCATGCACATGAGAGGTTTGCTTTTTAAAACTAAAACCAAAACCTAGCATTCTGTAAAGCTCTATGCACATATCAGCAAGGTGATTATCCATTTGTTTCTCTATACTTTTCAGTCATTCACAACAAAACCAACACACTACATTCACTTAAAGAAGTCAATGATGAAAGACTTTTTCTAATCTCAAGTCTAAATTTGTTCAGTGGAAAAAAAAAAAATCCAATGACAATAGGACAGACATTTCCAGCATATATTCATGTGAGATACACAGCATGTGAGCCAAAAGCTTAAGTTCCAAAAGCTAGGTATGCATTTCCATTTTGGAAACACTGCAGGCAACTGTCTATTACTTATGTACAGATGCTGTGACTGTGAGTGCAATAATCATTGTGTGTTTAAATGAGATGCATAATTACATGAGAATAGATTTGAGAAAGCAACTTCATGACTAACTTCTTGACAGTCATATTTTAAAGGCAATTCTTTGATTGTGAAGATGGTTTTGGTGTATTGCATACTCAAATGAGTACTATGTAATGAATGCCAGGCTATTTTCAGCTTCTGAAAGTAAGAGTTCGTGGCTTGAGTTACTTGACAGCAGAGTGTAACTGGAACAGTCATTTAAGTATGATGCTTTGTTGGCAAAATCATATTATTAACTCCTGTGGATGAATAGCATAGCAATTGCATCCACAGTGTATCAGATCTGTGTTAAGACTAGCACATGACTGAATAATTTTTATATAGAAACTGACTTCCTTGTTTTTCTTCTCTACTTGTGTAACAGACAGTAATTAATTCATCTCAAGCAAGCCTGTCCATCTGTTGGATGCTGAAACACATTTAGGGCCACTCAGAGAGGTAAGTAGGTGATTTTATTAGGCCTGGAAACATTTCAAAGTTTCTTGCATATATTTTTCCTCTCATTAGAGCTGAAATACAATTTCAGATGCAGCTCAACAAAATGCACAAACTAACTGCTCTGCAGGCTGTTACTGCAGAGAAGACTTTTCAGTTATGTAAAAAACAGTAAAAGGATAGAAGGCCAAACAGAACCAGATGTTACAATGGATAAGGAATAAAACATACACATAGGACACTGGGTTGAAGTAGTGGGAAAAGGGAAGTGATGATGTCTCCTCTTACAACCAGTGTGCCTGACACCAGGCAATATGGCAACAGAAAGATGTACAGAAACTCAAAAGAATTGAGAGAATATCAGCAACAAAATCAGTTTTCTGAGGAAAATTATTATGTCTAAAGGGAAAACATCTGAAATATATAAACACCAGGAAACAAGAGGGATTATACACAATGTGTGACACAGAGTGGATGAAAGGGTCCCATTTTTATAGCTCAAATCTTTGTAAGTGAAGAGTATTAAACCACCTGTCAAGACAACGTACCTAATCCAATAATGCCCAGGGTCTCCCCTCTGATCCTGGCAGCTCCAGAGGCCACTTCCCGAATCTGTTCAACGCTCTGTACTCTCGTGCCTTCCCGCAGAGCCTGGTGGAGCCAGGTGGTTCTCCTGTACAGGTTCAGAATGTGGCACATGGTAGAATCTGCCGTTTCTTCTACGGAGGCGGCTGGCACGTTACACACTGCAATCCCTGCAAACAGTGGGAGAGAGCACACCAGTTGCCAAACATTCTTACTTTTTTCCCATTTCACAGCAGTTTAGGAGTATGATGTGTAAAACTACAGATATTTCAACATGTCTTGCACAAATACTAAGTTTCTGACCATAAAGGCAGACAGAATACCTGATGTAATAGTTGATAAATATGTGCTAACTTATTTTTCTGATTTTTTAACTACTACTGCATTTTTATTTATTGCAAACTAAGGCAAATAGTAAACAGACCACTGAAGTCACAAAAGGAGAGTACTGAAGACGTCAAGATAGTTTAGAACCTGAGTCTTGGTAAGCGTTTTACAATTCCACTGAGCTTGGTGTTCTGAATAGCAAAGAGGAATCTGCCTTGCTTTCAATAGTGTGGTTAATGATCATTGCTTAGGTTTAATTGTGACTTGGCTTTTTCCTACTGAGCAGATAGGCTCCCAAAAGCTATCTATGCAAGTTACAAAAAGGATAAAATAATTTATAATGACAACAACTCTTAGAAAGCCCTCACAGGATGACTATGAGTAATTCCAAATCATGTATGGGTAATCATGACACAGGGAGGGACAATCTGTTATGTGTTGCACATGGGTTTGTAGAATTACAACAAACAGAATCCCAGTCCTTTCCTGGTCCCTCAGATTAAAGAGAAAACCCACCTAATTGTCAACAGGGAAATGCAAAATCTGCTTCTGCATGGCATGCAAAGGTAATGCCAAATTAAGTCCATGTTGCTATCAACTGTAAAGTTACTGCTTGAAACAGGCTTAAAATCAAGCAGCTGAAAGAGTGTTACAGATTTCCACAGAAAACTGGAAGGTGGATTGATTCAAGACTCACAATAAGCCTTTTTTACTTCAAAAAAAACAGATGAGGCAACGAGTGATTGTAATTGTATCCAAGTTACCCCATTCTGCTTTTTACCTTCTAGTACTCAATACACAGCAGTTAAGCAAAATGTTTGCTTGGAAAAATGTGTGTCCTTTTTGACTTGTCTCTCTTTGGTCTATGTACTGCATGTTCTCTCTCTAATCATCAGCTCCCACAAATGTTTGTCTCTCAGTTCTGCTGACTGAGACAACAAATAGCACACAGTATAATTTCATGGTGGAGAAAAAAAAAAGTGTTTTGTATCCTAAAAACACCCTGTTTTCACTGTTTGGGTTTTTACATAACTAAATATTCAGTAAGTGCTCAGCTAATGCCAGTGTATCTTATGAAGCAAGGAAGAAGAAACATTCTCTTCAATAATAGCAATAACAATAATATAATAAGCTCATACCATATTTATCTACATTTTACATTCAAATGCCTTTACTCTGCTGCCCATAACTTATTTTACAGCTTTCTCTACATCGATAAAAAGCACCACGAGGAACCTGCAGAACTATTTTCTTTCCTCTTCTGTGGAGATGATCATGTCTGCTGAGTCACTGCCCTTAAACTTACAAAAAGATATACCAGTATCACATGCTGGAATATTAATCCTGGTATCCTGCAATCATCAATGGTAGCAGGAAACTCACACTTTTTCAAAATGTGGAAAAAAGCCGAGGGAAAAAGGTAAAAGTCTGAAAAATAACATCCCTCTAAGTACATCATAATAAACAGCTGCATTTGTTTATACAAAAAGCCTTTTTCTTAGAAGTAAAAATGCAGGTTTTAGATGGCAAAGGAAATTTAATAAGTGTGCCTCCTAAAAGCTGGCATCAACCAAATAATGCTTTAAAAGGAGCTTAAGGAGTTATATGATGTATTTGGGAAGAGAAATAACATACCTTTCTCCCTAACAGGTTTCCTCATGAAACTGAGGGAACAAAAATCAGGTAATTTCTCTCCTGAACTGCAGGAACTTCTTTTTCCAAATTTTTCTCCAACTTTGAAAGGCAGAGACATTGTGAACCACAAAAAGCAGCAAGAGAGAGTGAAGGGGATGAAGAGACATTTCACATAGTACACTCTCATCTCATATCCATCTATCTATGCTCCCTTCCCTTTCTCCTTTTCTCACTGTTCTCAGTGATTTTGTACACAGATTTGATACTGAAAAATGCAGGAGTCAACAGGCATTACCTTCACTCCCACTTCACATGAATTCAGCTACACCCACAACTTCTACAGATTTTCTAGTCAACAATTAATAAAGTGAAGAAAAAGCAGATTTTATCCAAGAAACACGTTTTCATGCTTTTTAAGATAAAACTGCTAATATAAAAATAATGCTTAATAGGAAAAGCTGGTAACAACCCCATGTGCCAGCTGTGTGAAAAATAACTCAAGAAGTTACTGTGTAAGTTCAGGACTGTGTCAGATCTGTGGTCTAACTCTACATTTCAAAAGTGAATCAAAGCTTTTTATAAACAGCAGTTCACTCTCCCATTACCTCCTTGAGATGTGTATTATGTGCATTGGTTCAACAAATGGAAATTTTTCCCAGTAGTGGTTTGTATTTCATTGCAACCATTTCACCCAAACTATTAAAACCAGAGATTTTAATTTCACTCTGTAATCCTTCCAGCATTTACTGGCTTTGGACGGAGTGGACAATCCTATTTTGTAAATACTGGGATGCACAAACAGGTTGGATCCTAACTGTATAAATCAGTCTAATCACAACACAGGACCTGAATGATAGGGAATGTGGCCATTTAGCATTGCATATGAATGAGAATTTCCCAAATCTGCTGTACTCTGGCTTGAAGAACTATGTGGCTGCATTTAAGTTATAAGATTGGGTTACAATCCAGCAGAGAGACTTGCAGAAGAAACAGACAACAAACCTGCAAAGATCTTCCTCTTGCCAGGAATTTTCTCCACAAATCAGACTCCTGATGTTCTCCACTTTTTCCACTCCTGACTGGCCAGAGCCTTTGATCTGTACTTGGGTTTTGGCTTTTGATCTGGGATTTTACCCGAGGCCAATCTCTACAGAGATAGATGTTTTCTGGGTCTCACAACACGTGCCTGACTGGGGCACTACTTACAACAGGCAGAACACAGCCTTGCACACTCTCAGACCTGACCTGTTCTTTATAAACCCAACAAGGAGTGGCTGGGTTCTCTCTGCTGTGCAAACTACACGGCCATCAGAACAGGTGAGTATTTTACCATCATTAGCTGATAAACAGGCCACACTACAGCTCCTCACTACACCAGTGGGGTTATTGCTAGGACTAAGCACTGCCACAAATGTTTCTAAGATCTTCCCAGAGTATAATGGGAAATATACTTGGTCACCTCAATCTTGGCAAAAACCTGAAGAAAATCTTTACTCCAAGTGGTAGGTTTACCTGTAGGCTACAGGTAAGAGATAGCTTAACCTAAAGTAAGAAAAGTACAAATCAGACTGTTGCTTTTGTTACAGTGAAACATTAAGCACCATCTCTTTTCATAGTTGCAGTAGCTGAATTTATTCTGAAGCAGCAACAACTGATTCTCCTCTAAAATCGGTATTTCTATTTTATGGAGTGGTTTAGTACTAAATCTCATGCATCATAAATAAGTCTCAGACAGTTGATAATGATCTCATTTTTTATTCAACCAGAAGTAGTACGCCACAGTGATGGAATTATATTTTGTAATTGGATTACAGCAGTAGTAGTTAAAATATACAATTGGGGTGAAAAAGAAAGAGATGAAAAATTATGGCCTTACTCCTTGGGTTTATATAGAGCAGGCAGATTGTCATCCTGTCACAAAGCTGTTAATATTATCACTTAATTAACTAATGCTAGTATTTCCATAATGAGTTTTAAACAGTCTGATGAGAAAATTATACAGCTTACATATGATGCTGGTATAAAACACACAGAAAACATTAATGTAAAGATTTAGATGCTATCGGGTTTCTGGAGGCAAGTGTAAGATGAGAAATAAAGTCTATAACAGTCATACCTAAATCTCCAGCAGATTTGATGTCAATATTATCAAAACCACTGCCAATTCGGACAATTATTCGAAGTGCTTTAAATTTCTCCAGGTCTTCTCGAGTTAAAGTGATAGTGTGATACATCAGTGCACCCACTGCTTCATTTAGTACCTACAAATAAAACAAGAAAAAATACTTATTTCATTTTTTTTCTTTCATAACTTAATCACATATACATAGTTTCAGGTATAAAAAGACTGTAAAAGCATTAAATCCAGTTTTGTTTTGTTTGTTAGAGGTTATTTCTCTAAATATCTTTCAGACTCCTGGTAAGTCTTTTTCATCTGATGTCTCCTTTCTAGCACGATGGGATCAGCTTTGGAAGAACTAAGTGGCCTGTATTCTGCTCTTATTAAGAGGGAAAACTCTTCTCATTCCACAGGATATGCTCTGCTATACCAGGCCTTACATACAAGTGCCACTGGACTGCATCTGCACACTCAGATGAAGCACAACACGGGAGCAAACAGTCCCTGCAAACAGTAAGTATTTTATGCTCAGGCAGCTGACATTCAGCTCTGAATGCAGTTACAGAGCAGTATCTCTTTACCACACACACACAGGGGCTACAGGTATTCACTGAGCTATTAAACCACTTGATACCTGAATAGAAAACATTCAGTGATCATTACAAACCCCTTCCTCAACAGAGACTGAAATCTGTCCATTAATATGTAAGAACAAAAGCATTTGCCCCTCAGTTTACTGATACTGCAACCAAGCTCTCACTGAAGGAAAACTGGATGTCATATGATTTGGTATTAACTGAGATACCAAAGCTGACATTATCCAGAAAAAAATCCAAAACTTCTGAGAAACAAGAAATTGCAACAAAGAAAAAATGTTGCAAAGAGACCACCAAAAAAGCAAAAATAAATGATATTCAGACCCTGAGACGTTAAGTTAGGTTAGAGTGCATCTAACTTACTCAAGAGCGCTCAAGAGAAAGGGGTGTGGAGAAGGGGATGGGAGCCACACATGCCCAGCAGTTTCAACTGTTTTCACTGCATCCTACACAGCTGATACAAGTTTATTTTTCAGAAAGCAGAGAATATTTTCCTCTTTATATGCAAACTGGGGGATTTCACTTCTTCAAAACACCTCTCTCTGCTTCTACCTTCAATGCATGAGCTAATATCCTAATCATTCTACGAGACACAAAACATGCACAAATCATTTCAGTAGCTAAGCCAGCTGTAATGACTTCAAGAGATTCCTATGACACACTTCACAGGAAAGTTCTGCAGAGGCTCTAAATTTCTCATTCAATAGACTTTTAGGTCTGGTACATGTACAGATTCTGTCATCTGAATTATTTCTGCTCATATGAGCATTTCCTAGTGTACTGCAAGGTCAGCAACAATAATCAACGTCAACACACATACTTTTAAAAACACTATTGCAGCAAAACAGTCTTGCACTCAGAGGATTACAACTGTTGGAACTCAAGATCTGCAGCAGTAATGTTTGAAATTAAAATCTACAAAGAAAAAATTTTTAAAGAAATACCAAACTCCATAAAAATGAAAGAAAAGCACTTCTTACTGAATACTTCACAAAATTATTTATGCTATTTCGACATGTGTTTCTGGACTGGGAACCTCAGTTCTACGTCAGATAAAGGCCAGAATCCTTTGAGCAGAATTTGCATTTACTAGTTAGAGTAAGAACTGCAAAAAAAATTACAAATTACACATCCTTAAAGAACGCAGCTACAACATAATTCAAAGACCAGCTGTAGGCTCTGATCTTATGAAACGATTACACACACAGAGAACTCCTTGATTTTAATGTTACAGTTAAGTCCTTTGCAGATTACATCTATCAGTCCCCAATCAAAAAGACTGCATTCATCAGGATGTGCTACCTTATTACAGGGTTAATAAAAACCTAAAACAGTTTATTGGTTTTGCTTCTCCAGTGACACTACAGTTGGCATGGACCAAGCCAAAGGTCATGTCTGAGGCAGCCTGCACAAGAAAAAGTCTCTCTCAGAACCTGAATGCCCACCTAAAATGACCTTAGGTTATTTTTGGTCCAAACAGAGCCTAAAAAAAGTTGTTAAAAAATCTCCCAGTTTCAGTGATAGGGAAATTTCTTCAAACTCAGTTGCAGCACCTGTTACTTCAAGCCTCAAGGTCCTCGAGTTCTTCATGATATTCTGGTTGTCTCCAATGAGCCATGTCCTCTATTCTGTGTTGTATCACATATACTTTCCCCTGCCCCTCCAAGGTTGCTCTGGATGGCTGTGCTGCAACATCCTCTGTGTAGTTGTAAGATAAACAAAACCTGAAGAAGCTTAGAACTTTTGAGGACACCCCTAAGGCTCTTGTGACAGCCACACCCTCCTCTCCCAGACTGGAAAAGGCCAGTGGTGTGTTTTGTGGGTACAGAGCTGTCACTGCTTTAAGGACTGCATTTATCAGGGCTAAAAGACAGCTGAAGCAGCTCAGACATTTATGTTTTAAAATCAGAGTGTTTCATTGGGGAAGCAGCTTTTCACTTCATAATCATGCATATTTTATTAACTCAGCCAGTCAAGACCATCATTTGGACTCTAAGAGCACCAGTCTGGACCCATCACACCACATTTTTGGGACCGTCTAGGTTATGGCTTGGCACTTGGAGGAGACAGAAAAGTATTAGAAAGCTTGGGAATGTGCTCAATAAAGGAAAAATATTTCCTAGCTATGGCTTAATGCTGGCACTTTCCATTTCCACAGGCGGTTATTTACCCATCATATGGGATATGGAACAAACAGATGCAAATGACAAACCCTTTAGAATTTCTTTTTGGTGACTGAGTCTCTCCTATGATTATGGACTAGTTAGCAAGGAAATCCACTGCAGCAAATATAATACTCTGCAAGTGTGTATTGCATCACATTAATTTGATAATTTAATTATGTTACTGCTTTTTGCAACTGGCAAAAATGCTGAAAAGGCAGAAAATAATACCAGAAAATGTGAAGTTAGAAACAATCAGATTGGTGAATGTTAATAATGCCACTTAGAGACTAAAACAATAGTGAAAGTTTCCGTATTTTGGAATTATTTGCATAAATTGTATTTTCAGTCATTACATATATTAAATGCACACAAGGAATTTTGACAAGCTCGGCAATATATAAAAACAAAACTTGGCCTAAATCTGAATATAAAACACAAAACTTAAATCCAGCACAAATGTCAAGAGTTCCAGAAAATTAAATAATCTTTAGAAAAAATAACTGCATAGGGGCAATTTACTGATAATTTAACAGAAGTACTCCCAGTGGTGGATGGATGAGAGAAACAGGGAGTAGAGGGTTTTTTCATTCATTTTCTGTAACAAACGATGGAAAAAACTTTTACCAAGTTCTAGTACAATTTCATTACAAAGATATCGACTTGTGTCACTTTGAGTGAGATAACAATCCAGGCAAAAATTCCAGATCAGCCCAAGTATGCCAGACAACACTCTCATGATCACTCACAAGGAAATGCAGGGGGCAAAACCTGAGAGAGAACAAGCAGAGTCAGCTGTGCTCCTCCAACAGCCACTGCTGCTTTTATCACACTGCAACTGTGCTCTTTGGGAAGACAAGATCAGAGACAAAAGCTGAAACACAGGACATAAGTTACTTTTGTAATCAAATAATTACGTAGCTGATCTGCCCCATTTCTGTGCCTTCTGACTTCCTTCCAGGTAAAGCTACAGCTGGTTGAAAGCCCCTTCCAGAGTCTCTTCCACGAGGTGACAGCCTCTCCAATCTCAATGGCTTGGACAGGTCTTTCTGCTGTTCTTCAACCCCAAAATGACTACTCTGCTTTCACAACATGCCAGGTCCCCAAGGCTCTTAGGGAACAGATGACACTGCAGTAGGAGACATTTCTATTTCCAAGAATTTAACAAATCCTGAGTACTGATTACCAAAGGCTGAAATCCTTTTTAAACATCTTCCTATCTAATTTTTTCCACCTTCTTTCAGCACCAGACTGTTTTAGCCATCATGCAAAATATCACATGGTCACCACTGCAACACACATGCCTCATTATCTGGGGAAGAACTCTTAGTATCTTGTTTACTTTTACAAAAAAAGTAACATATTGTAACATGCTAAGAATCAAACAGCAAGGCCTCTTTCTTTGAGTATCTAAAAACATTTCTAGATTTGACTATGAGAGACTGATTTCAGAAGCTTGTGGATCAAACCTAGAGCACAGAAACTAACAGTACATAAAATGCCAAAGTACTTCAACACAGAGACAGAAAATATCTATAAATTACATATTGACTATGATAAGGTATCATAATTGTAAAAATCAACTTCCAGAAAGATCATCACTAGAAAGTGCTATATTTCATCTGGTTCTAGAAACTACAGGGTATTGCATTTCTTGGAGTTTGATGTGTCATCTCCCAAAAAAAAACCCCACGTTCCAGTGTCACCAACAGACTTGAGGTATTTTGCACATTTGGGTGGAAAAAAATGTACTTTACCAAAACTGAGTAGGTCTTGCCTTATTTAACTTGCAAAAAGCAGCTGCACATTGAATTTGTAACCAGTAGTCTGTCACGCAGGGAAGGCTGCAGAGACTTGTAGCTGCTCTCAAAGCCTCACTACAGCATTGCCAAGGGCCCATGTGAAACTAACAGCATTCAAAGTAAAAAGAAAAGCCAGTATGCTCCAGGGGTATTTAGGAGCTCTGCAGAACTCTGCTGGATTGTGCTGCTTTATACAAGTTCCTGCTTCTCTTTAGGAGACTCTCAGCTCCCTGTTAGGTTCCTATGATGCATGGTGCTGTCAGTAACCCACCCATTCCATGTGCACTTTATTCAGCCAGGATACTGCCTAGTGAGAAACCTAAATACTAATACTTAAGTTTGTACTGTACATAAATACAAGGATAAATATTTTACACAAACATAAAAGAAATTTACCTGCAGGCTCCTAAAAACACACTCTCTCTAAAAACCTATATATCCATACACTGCATAAACTACATATATACACACAAGACATGTATATATGATAGTGTATTTCTAGCCTTCTAAAAATAAATTATTAAGAGTATATACATACAAATACACATACAACTACAAAATAACCTGCAGAGCCTACAGCAAGCTTCCTTTTAAATACTATACTGAAGTCAGTCTTTCAAAGCCAGGATTTACTGACCATCACATGCAGTTTAATGACAGAAGTCAATTTGAGAATATAGACTCTGAAAACAATTTTACTAAATAAAAGGTTTTAATGAAAAATCTTTAACAGGACTTCTGTGTGTTAACTTGTGTATTAATAAGGGTGAATTGTGTTCCAATTCAGTTCAAGGCTATCAGACACTATGATGGGTTGAACATCTATGCCAAAGGATCACTATGTCGTGTCAGTCACTGATGACAACACATCATCCCACAGAAACCTCTGTCAAAAACCCTCTTAGTAAGCAACAGCAACATTCAAGCCTCAGTGACTCTGAGAAAAACCTGGTAATGGGAAATGAAAGTAAATGTTAGTTGATAACTGACTGTATTACTCAAATCTGCCTGAAAGGTTGATGTGTGCGGCCTGCTGGGGACAGCAGCACCTCCACTCTGCTTTTTAAAGGGTGTTAGTTCAGAGGAGACACTGGCACCCTGTCCCTTCCTGTGATGCTGCTCGTGACCTGTAGCACTGCCACTGCAAATTCCAAGAGATGGTGGCAGAAGGGCACTGAATGCCACCCCTGGTTTTGTACATATCCTTACTGTCATTGCTGCAGGGTAACTATTTTGTATAATGAGGTGTAACTTAGGGTTTCCTTCTGTTAATGTTTTCAAAGTCTTTCATAAGGAATCTGATCCAAGGCTCATTCAATAAATTTACAAGGCTTTGGATCCCCTCCGAGGTGACAATTTACTCCCAAGTATACATTACTGTTTAGAACAAGGCTGCTTCCTTTCAATCTGTGTTCTTTGAGAATTTAAATTTGATGGAAAACTAGAATGCTGCAACTGCATCATGAATATAAACAGCACTGATGGTGTAAACACAAGATTGCAGCTTTACTTCTAAACAAAGAATTGGAAGTTGAAAAAATTATCTCACTTAACCATTGCTGTAACAGGGACAAATCAAAGAGCTGAACAACACCATAATTCCCAATTTGTTTGTACCAGTTTCAAAACATCTGTTGCTTTTCGGCTCTTCTTTGAAATGGTCTTAGATAAAACTGTCATCAGTGGAACTGTTTCTACATTTAATTCCTACGTAAAAGTGTGATTGAAAAACTTCAAGTCCTTCACTGGTGAACAGGGAGTAGAGCTTTCAATTTTTTCTAACTTAAAACTAAAAATTTGGAAATGTAGTATCACATTGAAGATGACTTTATTTTGTATTCATAAAACAGGATCAAGGGATCTGACACATTCTACCTCAATCACTGCTAAGGCTGAGGCACAGGTTTACCAGACTGTTTTCCCACTTCCACCCAGGAAGACTATTCTCCTCAGTGTTCTGGTGAACTGGGTATCTGCTTGAAGCTGTAAATCCAGTCAAACACACACATTTTTTTTCTTCTACCTGATGTAGGAAATCACATAATTACAGAAAAAAAGACTGAGAAAATGTACTCAGCTTCAAACAAACTTGACTTCTTTCCAGGCTATATATTTTGCTTTAAAGACCATTTCTAATCAGTTGTGCTTCCTGTCTTTTCATCTGGGTTTGCAAGAATCATTATTTCCCCTCTGCTTGGTCGAGATGTCCATTACCAGCTCTTGCACAGTTTGTTTACATTCAGCCCTCTGGATCTACACAGCACTTCCATGTTACAGAACACACAGCAAAGGTCAGGAAGCCCAAAGAGCAAAGAACTTGATCTCAAAAAAAAATTCAGCAACACAAAGATCTCAAGGGTGTGCTTGAGTCTGTCTTGCCTTCAAAGGTACAGAAGTGGAAAGGAGCAGCAATATTGTAGAAATCAGGAGTGCTGGGGAGGATGCCAAGGAGGCAAGAAAAGCAGCAAACTGTGTGAATGGCACTGAAAGGAAAAGGAACTAGGAGAAAACGGGGACAGACAACAGAGCATGAGATAGAGAAAAAACAAAGTTGTCCTGGAACGAGGATGGAAGCAAGCTAAGTAGTTTTAAATATTTTTTTTGGATGAGCAACTGTGTTTTTGGCAGAACAAACCAAAACACCACATACACTTGGACACAGTGTTAGATGGTTACTGAGAAAACTTACTTACACATCATTAATTGTAAAATAAAAAACAGTTTAAGTGCAGTGAGTAACTTTTATCAACAGTAATGCAATCTCTAATAAGAAAGAAATTTGAACACTGAAATCTTAAAATGATTTTTACCCTAAATGACAGAAGTTTCCTGATAGGATGCAATGAACCCAGTTCCCAGTTATCCCATGATACAGTTTGGCAAACGTAATGCTCAACTTCACACAGTCATATGCAATATCTACAAAAAAACAGAACTTAGGGGTTAAGGGATAAACACATCTATTGCAGCCTTTAAGACTGGCTTGAAAACAAACTGCTTTTTCTAGGGAGAATGGGAAAACAACAAACCAACCAAAAAACCAATAAAACCTTAAGCATTACTAATTTCTGAAGAAGTGTAGTAAGTGTCCTCTAAGTACAGGGTTATTTCAAAACCTTGGATCACTCTTAGTAAATGTCAGTATTCACTTAAGCACTGGCAGCTTGATTTTCAAAAGGAAGGAAACATATCTTCACCATCCAAGTTGCCTTCCAATGCAGCAGAACAGGGAATGAATGCTTTGACCTGAGATGAAACAGAGTTCTAATACATTTTATTATTTACCTGTGACTTTAAACCAGTTACTTAATTTCCATACTTTAATCTCCTCAGCCATAAAAAGTGATGGAAAAACGAACTCTTGACATAAGGGAGCTGCTACAGAACTGCAATTTGGGCATTACCCAGTTTGGAGGAAAACTTTCTTTACTCAGCACACGTAATAAGGTATAACAGTATTTGGTAACATCCTGCTTTTGTCTTTGCATACAAATGGTATTCAAATCCTCATTTCTCCTCCTTCTTTCTGTATGTGTGAAAATCTCTCAGCCTCCTTGCTCCTCTACGAAAAAAGTATCTAGCTTGTGCTTTGCTGTCTCACAAACTGCTACAAATCCCCTTTTCACTATTTCCTCAATATACCAAAAAGACAGTATTTTAAACCAATCCCGTCACTGAAACCTTCCCATGACTAGTAGAAATACCTTCTCCAGGTTCTAAAATGTTCATTCCTCAAATGCCAAGACCTCACACCCTGGTGATCAAGGTTCCACAACTCCACAAGCTGAGTTTATACCGGTTCTTACCCTCTGAGCCATCCTTTGCAGTCTTTCACTCCTTTCCTCCCCAAGTGATTCTCAGTTCATGTCTTTCCCCCTCCCCCATTACATTAATCTACAGTCACCCATCTAGGAGTATCAAACAATGTCAATCACCTCTTTCAAACCCCATCCTAAACCTCCCAGTCTCTGGCCTGCCTCTTGCAACTTCAGACTAAGTGTATCTGTATCTGCTACCCTATGGATTCAGTAGCTCTTCTTGAAGACATGAAATATGAAATAAAAAATAAATTTCACCTTCTGCTTTCAGCAAGCTCTTGTCAACACTAAACCTTCTCCTGATTTTCAGTCATCTCGTCTTTCACAATGGGGAACAGCCTTTTGCAAATTAACATCCATTATCAAAATCTGTATTTTAATTAACAGGACAGCATCATTTAGCAGGGCCAGGAATTTGCATTCATAAATACACAAACATTTTACATACTGCTTTAAATATGCAACTTTTCATTTTAAAACTTTCTGTGAAAACAGTTTTATATTCAGTAAAGCACCGCTCCCAAATAAGGTATTATACAAACAGTACTAAAATACAGATATTTCTCTAATATAACTCTAAAGATAGTTGAAAAACAGCCATTTTTTACTGCAGATGAACAGTGAACACTTTTCAAACAGAAGTGAACAGTGCTCAACACTTCATAAAACTGATCTCTCAGTCTACGTTAAAGTAATACAACACTGTGATAATGAACTAAGGTTTGTGATTTTTGTTGCAGAAATTTACTACCTGGCAGAACAATGGCACTCTGAAAACCCAAATGTTTTAGGACTGCCTCATCCTCTAGAAAAATGAAAATCTTATTATGGCAATGTACTGATAATTGGAGAAAATATTGCTGATGCATTACTGAGCTCACTGAGAACAAACTTTTTTTGTACAATAAAAAGCAAAGGACGCGAGCTTCAGTATAATCCCCTCAAATAAAACACTCTTGTGAAGATCAGCAACAGATTACCTGTGTCACTCACCAGATATTAAAGTGCTTTTCCAAAGCTACAATTTGAGAGACACACACTGACTTCCATTCTCAGGATCTGAAAAGTTCATTTACTACACTGATAACAGAAGATCCCCAGTGTTTCCATGCCTGGCATTTATGGCACACAGGAATTCCCCAGTTTTGATGCACCAGAAGTGAATGATGTTGACTGCAGTAAGCAAAGCATAAAACTATACAGGTGGTGCAGCTGCCAATCTTACAGTGCTCACGTGAAGAGGAGACTGCTGTTATCTACTAATAAATGTGGAAGAGCATTTATATTACTTATTCTCCAAGTGTAATTCAGTCCTTCTAAATGAAATCCAGCTGTTTCATGTATTAAACTTCTGACAGTGGTGTGAGATAGGAAAACAGTAAAATGAAAGCAACTTTTCAACATGACTAAAAAGAAACATGCAGAAATAAGGCATTCCAGCACATTTTAATTCTTGATATATGATAAGAGGGAATTGAGAAAAAAAATCTTAGGTTGAATATTTCTCTCAATTAAAAAACTGAAATATAGTCTTTAACCCTATAAAATAAGCTTTATTTAATCTTTATAAAAATCTCTGCAGCTCCAATTGTGAATGAAGACTGAGAAGTTTTCACTTCCTTGCATGTGTTCTCAAGTTAGGTTCTCATTCACTGCATTTTCCACATAAATTTTGAGTTAGCATTTGTTTTGAAACTCTTCTGCAGTGACCATTCTCAGTGCACAAGGCTGCTTAACCCAACCTGCACAATATCTTGGCTAAACAAAGAAATTAGAATGTCCCCCACACAGACAATCCAATACTGAGATTTGTCTTTCCAGACAAAGGCTGAGTAACAGAAATGTTTCCAAGGAGCATTTCAAAATACCACGCAATAATATTTTTCCCAGAAGCAACTCTCTCTATGAAACTAATTCAGTGGGTAATCATACAGACAACATCCAGCCAAAGATGCACTACACAAAAGCAATACTTCAGCATACAGACATTTGAATCTTTGTTTCACCATCATATTTCATGACCTATTGGAAATGACCATCAACTCACTCACTGAGGTGATCAGCCAGTAACTAAAATGCAACAGCTGAACACGATGTCAGAGCTGGCACAACACTGGATCTGATCCGAAATCATTAAAATATTTCCATTTTTCCCAAACATCTCAATTACACCTCTGGAATGTTACCTTTTCGTGAATTTCTTGTGTGGACTGAGCATCACAAAATGCCACTGTGGCTACATCCTTCAGAATAGGCATTTCTACTGTACAATCCCTGCCATCCAGCAACGCTACCAAGGGGCGCGGGTGCATGGGCCCGTTCATGATCGGAGGTCGAATGCCTGCAAGGAAACACAGAACACTTGTTATTCAAGCCATGCAAATGCAATTAAAAATTAGGTTATAGCTACTCTGTTTATTCTGATGGCAGAAAAAGATTTCAAGGACTGAAGCTAATAAAACAGGAACGAGTTTACACTCAGCAGTCAACCAAACACGGAAGACGTAAGGAAAAAAATTCCATGGAGGTTCAGGAGGCTGAACAACGAAAGATGGATAAAACCACTAAGGGAATAGTATATTTGTTTTTTAAAGATACATCCTTACTGCACTATTAAGAAGTGTCTGTGCTATCTTATCCATGTTTTGATTGGATTCCACACCTTTGTGAGCTCTAGACAGAGTGAGAAATATCTTGTCCAGGCTTGCAAGAGTGTAGCTTATGGAATATCATGAGCAACTCAGTGAGGATTTGAGAGTTCAATTTACATATATAATGATGATTCTGCTGAGACTAAAATGTAACTGAAAAAAGCCTACAACAGCAAAATGTTGCATTTACTGAGGATCCAGTGTCCAAGTTTACAGGCTAATTACTGATCTATGTAGGTCTGCTTAGACTTAAAAAATTTTACAGAATAGTTCTATATAGCTTAGTCAAACACATCATACTTAATCCACTATTGAAAACTCTTATAAAACATGAACAAAAGGTCTCTCCCTAAACCAACATCATGCTTGGAACACTGTGGAGTGACAAAGAAATTCACATTAAGTATCTGGGGGCAGAAAAATCAGTCCGAACTGCAGACTTCATTTACATCCTCTTTACAGAGTTTTGAAATGAAAAGTAATCCTTAAGATAGTTAGAGAGCATCTTTTTAACAGTGTAGATGGGATAAACACACAACAGTACTCAGCAGAATAATATTAAACCGGGAATAATATTAAACCATTACATTTACACAAAAGTAGTTAAGCGTGGGTGGAAAAAAAAAAAAAAAGACTTCCTGAAGAGATAAGGAAAAACAAGACCAAAAGTACATGGTTTTTTTTTTCCTCTTTTAAAATAAGAAGTTTTAAACACTGCAAAGTGAAGCGGGCTAGATCTTTCTTATATGCAAATACCACCATATTTTTGTCGCAATGTGAATTTTAAAACATTGCATATTTCCTTGATAATCCAAGTCAGTCCAACACCAATGCAAATGACGGAAGTCCCCCGGTTAACTTCTACAAGCAGTCCCTGCATCTTAAGTCCCAGACTGGGTCAGAAAGCAAGCCCTGAAAGACTGGTATATGCATTTTAAGCAGATGGAAAATTATTAGAATCCCAGCTGTACAAGGCATCTCATGAAGAAAAACAGCTGCTGAGAAGAGATTTTCACAAGTCAACAGAAGCAGCCTATTACTCCCCCACTGGGACCAGGCTCAGGTCTGGGCTGAAGGAGACTCCTGCCCTCACAGTCCAGCCTCAACCCATAAACTCCATGTCCAGCCCTAACCAAGTTGGGATGATAGTCCAGCCCTACTACAATCTGGTATTTAAGTTCCTCAGGCATAAAAACTTTGTAAAGAAGACAAAATAAGAGTCACTACATTTGGCTCTTTCCTGTTCTAGTCACAGTGTCTCCCAACATCTGCTGATGCCGATGGACTGACCCTGCAGTGCTCTCACCATAGCACAGAGGCACTGAGATGTGAAAAGTACTCACCAGCAAAGTTTTCCATGAGTACAACACCCATGAAAACTATGCTCTGTTGTAAAAACACCCACTCCTAACCTCTACCGTGATAGACATGCTTAGAAATGCTTCTGGTACATGTATCCTTTCAGTAACATCCAGCCACCAAAATTAGATGGGAGCCTTTCAAATATAACATGAAAACTGCACATCCTTTTAACTTACTATCGATACCTGTTTGAACCAGAAATGGCCACATAAGCCTCATACAGTCATTTTTAGTATACAAACTAATACACATTAGTAATGCAGTACACATCAGGAACACAATATGAATATACAACAAAGCTACGTAGTTACCCAGAGAACAATTACTATCCTTTAATGGGAACTTAATTATAAAAATCCGCATTGAATTTACTTTAAAAAAACCCTAAGATAAAGCATGTTATAGATTTGCTCATGTTTCTTTCAAAGCAGTATATGTAATAGCATTACCTAAAATGCAATTAAGTGTTGAAACAAATGTAAAAATGACACTGCAAGTCCCATTCATTTTGCTTAAAGTAACTGTGCTCACTTAAGAGCTGAAATGTTATGGTCATTGTCTTGTCAGTACAGTAAAGTAAGAACTTCAATGACGAGTCTGAATGCTAGTTAAAATAAAAAAAATTCAGAACTTTTGATACTGAAGTCGTTGCAGATGAATGAGGAAAAATATGGCACAGAGCTACAAAAATATGGCATAGAGTTACAACTAAAGCACGTTCAGTCCAAACAGAAAAAAGATGAGATTAAAAACTCTCACTTCTAAGAAACACTTTTCTTACTAGAGCTATCTCAGAAATAAATACAACAGCACAAAAACCAGCTCTTTCAGACAATGATTTCTCTAAAACACACAAAGGTGTGGTCTGGTTTTCCCCTCACACCAGCGTATCTGAAGATTTCAGCCAAGTTACCTGTGTAACATCAGTGCTAAGGGGAATGCCAGACCGAGCCCTAAAGCACAGAAACAGAAGTCAAAATACAACTAGAAGGACAAACCCTCCCTGAGAGACTTTTTTTTAAGAGTCCCCAGAATTCAAATACACCCAGTGACCTTGACCACAATAACCCTACAAACCTTTGCTTGCCAAAATCCTTTCTGAACTTCAGCAGAGACTTCCTGTTGCACAATCCTTCTGCCTAAATATCCTGTCCCTGAATCGCAGGCAATAACACTTAAGTAAACTCACAGGAACTTCATCACAGGGGCAGCCACTATTTAAGGTTCACATTCGGAGAGACGCAGCTTCACTGTGAATAAGAACCTTCTGAACAAACCCCTTCCTCTTCCGCCACTTAGGTATGTTCTGCCCATCTCTTATCTAGAAATGTCATCCTGCACCATGCCTTTGGCTTTGTAGCAGACCCTCGGAGAGGCAGGAGGAAGCAATGTGTATTTAAGAGCAGTATTTTCCATGCCTGCATTTACAGTAAATCATGCAACTCTGTGCCAGAGAGAAATAACTGTAAAGCGGTCAAAAGTGACATTCAACACCACAAATGTGAAACTAATTTAAACAAATAATTTCACTTAGCAGGCTTATTTAAGGATATGGCATTGCATTTCACATTACACAGATAACAAAAATTATACCATCCACCCCCACATCCTATAATCTTTCATTATGGGAAAACAATCTCAATTTATCCTAACTCAAGACTTTCAGGAACCCCTACCAACCTGACATTTCTTAATCTGAGCTTGATTTCCAGGGTCATGAATTCGATTTCTCAATGCTTTACAATCTTCAGTATTCTGAGGCAAAATAGCAGCCTGTCATTCCATCCTCATTTCCATGTCTTTAATTTTTCTTGCAGCCTCCTGTAATCTTGAACCAAAGCTTTTAAACTTCTTATCCACTGCAACCTCTGTAGCCTGGATGGCGTTCAAATTTTTACTAAAAATTAAACACAAACAATACATTAAAACAACATTAAGGGTCTGACTCGTGCTCACAGAAGGCAGGAAACTCCAAGTTTAAAGCTTCTCACTGCATCTGTACCCTTCCCCCTTTGGCTGCTGGCTTTCCACCACACCTGCTGTGCTGCCACAGGCCATTAACATACCAGGGAAAGCAGCAGAGTGTTAAGGCACACAGGGCACCTTGCTCAGGACAGCAGGTGTATCGTACATACACGTACCTGAACAGTCGGCACCGCTCCTGCGGCCAAGGCTTTGCCTGGGTGAGCAGGGATCCAGGGATAGTGTGTGATATCCAACATCCCCCCCACCTGTGCTGGAGGGCCAAGTGCTCCAGTGAGTACCAGAGATGGAGTGAGAAGCCTTAACTCTGATCTTGCTGGTTTTGCTGGGTCTAAGTCAGGCCCTTAAGGTTATCTAAATGTATTTATGCAAAAAACCTGAAGTTTTCCCGACAGTTCTAATCCAGCTATTACTCTGGGGTTTCTGCCCACTCCTCCCCGACAATATGGAAATAATCTGGTGGTGAAGCTCTTGCCCCAGTAACAGCTACTGTGCCAGTGAGTGCTGGAATTTTTCTAAATTAATACCAGGTATGAGGTGCACAGACAGACAGAGGAGCTCTCCGTATGCAGCAGTTATTCACCATGTGAATAACTAACAGCAGAGTACCCTTGCACAGCTGCAGTCTGGACCAGCTCTCTTGGAAAGAAAAACCTATCAAAACCTCAGTCTAGTCCAGCTTTTATGAAAAAAAAAACAAAACAACAAAATTTGGAGATTGAAAAAATCAGTTTTCAGCTGCAGAACCCGAGAGGAGGAGGTCAGCCCTATGCGCAAGCACTTCAAGTGACTGTGGGTCCCACAAACAAGAGGATTAATCAACTCACTGTCCAGGTTTGCAGCCAAAACAAGAGAGGAAGGGCTGTGAGCTATCCTACATCTATACCTCTGGCACCATGAGGACTTACAAACGATCAGACCGACCTCAGAACAACATGTAGTTTTTTAAGATAGAGAGAAAAGGAGCTACCTAAGCAGGGTAGTGTCCTCACCGCTCCCAAATCCAACCTGTACCTCCCATTGCTCCTGAAGCAAAGGTGAATTATTTGTGCTACACTCCAAGGGGGATGAGACGAAGCCAATGTCATTAGGCATACTCACAACTGGAGGGTAAGAAAGCTCTCTAGGCTCTAACAGCCTGACATACTCTAGGCTGTTAAAATGTATTTTAAAGCTTTTGTAAAACAATCTTTCATGTTGCGAACTGACAGTAACTGCAGTGATCACTGCACAAATAACTGAAGCTGCCACCGCTTCCTGACATTGGAAAACATACCAAAATGCAACAAGCAAAGCTATTAGGATAAATGATGATTAACAATGTCATTTTCACATTTTTCTGCTGCTGATTAATGGAACATCATTAGGATCAGGAATGTCTCATATAAGGCATACATGTTAACTTAACTAAAGGACATTGTCAGGTTTGTAGGCCCAAAATTTGACCTACCTTTCATTTTCTTAAATCTGTTTGCAAAGTCCATGTAATTCTTTAAATGTGTTTTTCTTTTTTCAAAACAAATGCTTCAATTCTTTTTTCTGAAAAATACATCAATGCCAAAAAGGACAACACTTATCAGTAACCCTATAATGACAAACCAACAGGCACACGAAATGGAGGAGAGCAGCCTGGCAAAGGAGAGTTGTCACATCTCTGGGGATTCTTACAAGTGCAAAGATTTAATAAGCAGGAAAAATCCCTTGACAATGTCCTTTTCAAAGAATTTGTGTTACAAAACTTTCTTTATACACTGTAAAACGTCAAAGTGATTTACGTTTTTAACAAAATGCAAACTACTGAAAAATCTAATCAATATTTACAAAAACAAGAGCCAAAAAATGACAGGTTGGATGTTCAACTGATTTACAGTCTTGCACATGTAACATGAGACTAATCCCCTGTGGCATTTACCTTTACTTTATATTCTTACCTAGGTGTAAATTCAGTGAGAGCTGTCATTTATTTACCATAAACCCTCAAAAAAATTTGCATGTTTTTCAAAACTAAATGCTAATATTAATTCAAGTAAAGAACAAGTTGTCAAAACAAACAAAAAATATCCTCCTCATAACATGAACACAGAAGCTGTTATGAATTAGGTTTGCCAATATGCACTATTAAAATTCCTAGAAACATCATACTTCAAAAACATATTTTAAGGTTCCTGCCCTATCATGCATTTTTATACTTTGGACTTTGTTTTGAGAGATCACTGTTTTGTGCACCATGAACTCAAGTGACATTAAGATTCAAGGCAGGTCAAAACTCTAAGAGCAAAGAATTAGAAATAAATTTTAAAATACAACACAGGTACAAGGATCAGTAAAATGAATGCAAGGAAAAAAAGGGCACTTACCAGCCTTCAGTATTTTGATATTCAGCATATTTAGATGCTGAATATGCAACACAAAAATCTCCTGATTCCACCAGAATCTGAGCCAACATTTTTTGCTGCTGCCTTCAAGACAAGCAGGATGCAAACTCCCATGATTTGGGATGTGGGACTGGAGGGGAGCACAGGGGAGAATATTCTTAAATACAGAATGCCAACAAGGGGCATACACAGAAAAGTGACGGCCACCCTTGGACGACTGAATTACTTAGCAGATTAAATTTAATTTCCTTCTTTTCTCAACTCATTTAACGCTTCTAGGTTTCCTAAAATTTTTAGGAACCGGCTGCAAGGCTTAATAAAATTTATAGGAACAATCCCAAACTGATTTTCAAAGGAACAAGATCTGGATTTCACAGTATAAATGCAAGAGAAAACTGAGTATAAACTTCACTTGAAGCACATGTTCAGTCCCTGTGGAAGTCCCCAGGGCTCAGAGGTTAAGGCTGAGCACACTGAAACTTTACTGGAAGAGCAGAGCACACGAACACTGTTGGCGCCTATGCTTTTTATTTACCCAAACTCAGTAAAAACAAGTCATCTTCCTTCTTTTCTTTTCAATTTGCAAGAGACCAAGAAAAATACAAGTGGTTTCCTGTGCTATGTTGACCCACTGATGTGCAGAGCAGTCACACCCGGTTGTATCCTCCCGGTAACTGTGCAGGTTGAAACGCACCCAGCGCTCCACAGGACACTCACAGCTCACGCCCTCACACAAATGTAAAACCAACACCACTGGGTAATTACCACCCCGGCCCACAGACTTTAATGGCACTTGGATTTCTGCACACATCTCATCATTATTTCACTACCTGTGAGAAATGAAGCTGGGTACCCAAGCAATCACTACAGCAG
Organism: Neopelma chrysocephalum; assembly: GCF_003984885.1. Classification (NCBI taxonomy): domain Eukaryota; kingdom Metazoa; phylum Chordata; class Aves; order Passeriformes; family Pipridae; genus Neopelma; species Neopelma chrysocephalum. Next base: position 2,321,566 of record NW_020897804.1, on the reverse strand, counting down.
AAAACACAAAGGCCTCAACACTGTGTTTGGAGACAATGCTCTTACTTGAGTTTCCCTTTTGGTACAATCAAAACACAGAATGACCCAATGATTTCTATTTAGAAAAATTCCACACTTCCCTGCTGTTACTGGAACCCGAATCACGGTTCCTCATTACTTTTCCACACTCACGCAGCAGGCAAACTTGCCATTCTTAGACATTATTCTGACAACCACGAGGATATGGGTTTCTGTTTTGTTTTTTAAATAGTGTTCCCTAACCAGTCTTTTTTAAACATCTAGTAATTTTGCTGTTATTTGTCCAACATCTGTCAGTGTCCATGCAAAATCCTAAGTGCCTGCCAGGGTACAATAAAACAAAAGGTCCCACAAGGCACATCTTGAAAGCCTGTGATCAGAAATAAAGGTCCAATAAGGGGAAACAAAATCATCTGGCAACATTTTCTATTACTACACATGTACTTCAAACTTCCACGAGAAAACTGGAAGTATTTCACATCTGTCAAAAAATTACTCAAATTACATATTTGGAGCATGCTGTAATGATATGCCTAATCTTAACTAATACTTTTCAAAATAAGATTGAAAACAATATGAATCACACCTATTTAATGTCAAATAAACAAGCAGTAACAGCATCATGAGCTGTGGTAAAATGTGTTAATTTTCTATCACCATTTACAAAGCAAAACAAATTACGATATTCAGTAACAACTATATCAAGCACCAAAACCAGAAAGTCTAAGTATCTGCAATAAAACATACACAAAAACCAATGTTGCAGAAGTGCTGCTTTCAAGTATCACATACATGAAAGCAAACTCCAGAGAAAAGCAAAACATTTTTAAGGACTGAGCTTTCCCTGGATACGCAGCATCTTAGTGCCTCTCCACAGTGAATATTACACCGTTTCAAATATTTTTAGCTTTATTAAGTAATAAGGAAGGGGGGGGGAGATAAATAAATGAGCAATGGTGGAGCTGCCCTAGCTGAGTTCACTCCTATCAATCCCAGCTTCAGAGAAAATTCTGGCTAAGGCTGCCAGCTTCTGTTACTTATTCCATGAGTTTTATGGTGACTGTGGAATGCCCCTGCCCACACACGCTGTGGCAAAAGCCACAAACTATTTGGTAACTTACAGGAATCGCTGCAGGGAAGCTGGGGACAGTCCCTACAAATAAAGAATCAACGAACTTGAGAATTCTGACCCTCAGCAACCACGTTTGCCATGACTATGGACATCAATTTCCCAGTTATTGATGGGGCAGCTTCTCCAAAATAAAGAACTGAAGGCATGAATCAAGTCTTCATCACAAATGTTCCCAGAGCTCACCATATGCTGGGTGTGTATCAGAATATGCCTCCACTTTCATCCTCTCCCAGGACAACCACGGAGAAGGCTGATGATGGCAACTGGGGGGTAAGCCACCCTAACACACTCCCAAACTCTAGTTTAAAATAAAACTGAGCTTATATTTCAGACCATAAATTTTATAGGTTGGTGGGTGTGACTTAAAAAAAAGGGGGGGGGGGCAGAAAATTCCTGCTGGTAGTAACTGGAAAAACAATCTGCTTCAACAATTGCACTAGGAGCAGAATGATTAACTCCCCGAGCCATTCCAGTAACAATACAGATCATGCCAAGACTTACTAAAACACTTTCCACGGAAGAAGCGGGACTGGAGATTTTCAGGACAACATTTAGAATAAATAACACAAGCCTAGAATGGGTTGGCAAAACAGGGCTGTGCTGCACATGAAGGGAAGTACATCAGTGGCCTGTCCCCTCGCTCCTTTAGCCATGGATTGAGCACAAAGCTTGGAAGCATTGCTTTCTCCCTTTAAATCAAGTTATCAGAACTGCCATCTTGGCTGTGATTTGGATAAAAGCTGAACAGCCACATAATGTTAATTTAAAATGCAACTCCCCTAAGGAATGACTCTTGATGTGCCTGTAAAATATGATGTATTTGAACTATGTAGGAAAAAAGAAGAAAACAGTAATTTGCTCCTCCAAAAACATTGCTCTTACAGCCAGTTATTTTGTTCCAGTAGGTTTGGGTTTTTTTGTTTGCTTTGTTTTAAACCACTGCCTGAGCTGCAAATATGCTTTGGGATAAAATACCACTTTTTAGCATTGTCAGTGCAACCACTTTCAGAGTATTAATTTCACATTATGTTTTAAAGACACTGACAAGTATTTATTACAACATAAAATTTCCGAATGTAGCCTGCACTAATGGCTACTCTCTCTCTCTGTGCTTCTTTTCTCATATTTGAGATGCTGTACAGGATTCTGTCTCCAAGAAAGAAACCCAATAACCTGAGCGGAGCCAACATCAAAGGCTTCCTTTATTCTGATCCTAAACACCAAAAGCAATTTCTCTAACAGCACACCTGTACTTTGACCCAAGAACGTTAAACTATTACCTGAGACACTCCTTATTTTCCTTATCAAAAAGTCTGAAGATAAGCAAGTGTGGGGCCTTGGATAATGAAATTAGTTTCACAAGATTTAATTTTTTTTTTTTTTTTTTTGAGGTCAGTAGAACACGCTCAAATGACCCTAAAAATAACAGTATGGAAATATTGTACACATTGAACACTGACATCTCCATTTTCTTCGTAACTCCTGAAACTTTTTTTTTTGTATTTTGGGAAAGCAGCAAATGTGATTCACCATCCTCTCAGCTGAACATCATGATGCTGTATGTGTCAGCAATCCTTACAGTGAAACAAAAACAACAAAAAACCTGTGATTCTTGTTTAGGGATGGGAAGAAGGGAGGAGAGCTGGAAACTTCCTTTACGACAGACAGCTAAAAAACTTTTTAAAAACCAGACAAATATATATATATATACATATATATAATCTAGACTTTCAAGATCAGCATAATTAAAACAGGTCAATTCAAGACAGCATTAAGGTTTCTCGTAAACGAGGATAATAAAATCCCTCAAGTTACACTTCATTATGTTCTTCTGAAAACCAAAGCAACTCTGACAAACACTGAACCTCTGCAATGGGGTCCTCAAAGCTCTTTTTTTTCTCTTCCTTTCTGGTTCCTCCCACAGCCACTGACCTCTGCTGTTCTCTGTCAATATTAAGAAAATGGATGATGATGATTACAAACTAGAGAACAGTGCTGTTGTAAAATGAGAGAATTTGAAGCATAATGAAATCAAAGTCCTGCACCTCCCATCCAAGGTCCTCTGCAGCTGAATCAAGCTTAAATAAACAGTTTTTTCTGAAAAGATATTCATTTTGAAGGTAAGCAAACAGGATGTATAAAAATGACAAGCTCACTGAGTATGGGCCAGTAACAACAGTTCAAGTGCCAAATAAAACAGGCAGTTTAAGGCAAAATTTATATTATCATGTTACATTTAATCATAATATAACCAAAGTGTATGATGTAAGTGAGCTGTTCTACTGAGCTTTTCTTCAAGTAGAGATTTGAGTTTCAATTACAAAGGCTCTGGTCCCAACATCACAGTCAGAGCTGTACTGAAAAACAGAGTTAAAATTGGGAGTCATTCCCATGACTTGATGAGAGAAGCAAAATATTTCTTCCCACACATACCACATGCTAAAGGGGTTTAGGGTAGGTTTTTGAACATTTTGAGATGCTTTCCACTGAACTAGTGAAAAGTCAGAAGTGTTTAAAAATGACCCATATTTGCATTTTTTTCACTAGGCTTTATAGTTTCTTTTAGTCTCTGCAGTTTAAGCATTTTCAACTTGAAAAGGATCTATTCACATGCATTAAAATGCTTTGCAGATAATTATAAATTTTTCAGGGCACAAATCACGTTCTATCTCTGTAAATTGCATAAAACATTTATCGGTGCTAAAAACATCCGTTGCAGGAAAATATTATAAAAGGAATTATTGAAGCCACTATTAAGAGTTACAGAACCTTAAAGCAAAAGGGGACCAGGGTACCCTTCACTCTTCACACAGATTTCTTGCCAGGTTATCTCTCTGACTGTGCATTCTTGGTGGGATCGAGTGCCGTTCTTTGGAAAATGAATTCACTACTCCATTTCCCCGTAAATTAAGGTAGGATGTTGTTTTGTAGTTTTATTCCAGCCTTTTCTGTGCATGTTTTAGCTTAAAAACATCAACTCGCTCCAGCTCCCGTGTCCTCCAATCTGCAGGCAGAGGCACTTGCAGAATCTGCCCACGGCACGTCTGTGCGTCACACAAATGCCATCTCCCCCTCTCCCAGTGACAGCCTTCAACTCGTGCAGCGCCACAGCTCGTGAAAAACGGACAGTTACAAAAAATTGAAACAAAATATAGACTGAAAACAGCCTGAGAAGCAATTACAATGCTCTGGTTTACGCTCGATTAGACGCTCGATTTTACTCGATTAGTAAAAAATTTCGAAATAAAGAAAGAAACCTCACTCCATGATTTTTCTACATTTTGTGAAACTACAAGCAGGAGGGATGTCAGTAGCAGGATAAACAGCAGCACACTGAAAGGCTGCAGGAGCAGTGTTTCTGAAAGAAGACAGGAAACACTCAAATTACCTGGAATTTTATCATTCTAAGATAATCAAACAATCACAGAGCACATGTAAAGCAAGCTCAAAGCATATCTTGAAACTCATTCTGTTGTTCAGAAAATTGACATGGCACAGAGAAAGACATTGGAAAATAAGTCTGATTCCTACCGCCTGTGATTTCTGAAAAACTGGGAGAGAATGACAGCTCAGTCCTTGCCCAGTGCAATACAACAGCTATCAGAGAACTCCCAGAAACCATTATGACTATTTTCCAGAACATCATGGGAGAACATGAAGCTCATCCCTTGCACTTGGGATTGAGACATGACAGAGTAACAGGTCTCCATAACACATTATTTTCCCTATTTTCTGAATGTAAGGCAAACCAAACCAGTGCAGGTGTATCACTGCAAAAGTAGAAAACTAAGTTACACTTCTGCTCCCTAACTTTGGTTACTGCCACTCTCTTTTGGCTTATTAGGTTCTTTGACAACACAACTGTTATTTCAGAGGAAACTGTAGCTCTTAAAATGTTTTCTTTAGATCAATCCTTTCATTCTTTCTGCCCCTCCTCAGTCAGGACTATCAATCCCAGTTACAAAAGGAAGAGGAAAAACAAGTGCTGAAAAGAACAAATGAAATCTAAAAAATAACTCTCTGTGGTGAAAATTGTACATCCACGAGTAGCCCAGATGAGGGTCATTTATTAGGTCTGCACTGAAAACCAGGTTAAAATAAAGTACATATAAACAGTGAATAAGCAGGTGTTGGTCAATGAGCTAAATGCTTTAAGAGGAAACTCCACCTGTGCTTTCTCATTTTTTCTGAAAAATAATTAATTAGCATTATTTCCTTATACAATCTACACCACACAATACATTGTGAAATGTGACCCTCGGGGGCTCAGATAAAACACTCAGAACTATATATTCCTTAAAGCACGTTCAATACGTCATATAAAGATAATTAAACTGTGATGTCAAAAATATTTAAAGGACAACAAAATTAGTAGCTTAATTCTCTGGGAGGTCTGACAACAACCCACAGCAGAGTATGGGAGAGCTTCCCATCATAAGGGAAGCCTTTGATTTCAGTGAGTAGTCTACCCAATCTGTGGAAAAATTAATTCAAGAAGGACACCAACCACATAAAACAATCTGGTTAAAGAATTAAAAATATGTAGAAAGAGGCTGTACTTGTTACTGGGTATTTCGTTCCAGAGAGAACATGAAAGAAGAGATCAATCTAAGCCAGAAAAGTGAAAATTCAGCATGGGGATTAAGTCAATTAATAGTGGGAGTTTTATCCTCAAGGTGGTTCTCACTGCTGCCCTTCCAGGACCAGGAATGCCATTAGGCACTTCAGGGAAGGCTGGGGAGGGAAGAAGTAGTTCAGTGCATCTTCTCTCCACTTACTCTGCAAGTACATCAAGAAGATGAAAGGGTGGGACCCATTTATTTTTCACTCTTCTCTGTCAACAGACCCATTTGTTTACAAGAGAACGAGGGTGGGGGTAGATGGGAGAAATGGTTTTATTCTGCATGATAAGATATTGTCACACAGGAAGCGGCAAGGCCCAACTTTCTACAGCTGCATCATGGTGAGTGAAAATCTGATCTGGAAACTGCCCTAAAAAGCCCTTGTCTGCTGTAATAAACTCTATTTCTGAACCTCTGAGAAAACCACTTGCAAGTAACTACAAGGAAGCTCTGAACAGTTTCAGTAGAAGAGTTTGGCACAAAACAAGATATTTCTTCTCCACCAAAGGTTTTAAATAGTAAATGTGAAAATGTGGGGGGGGTTACACCTATAGGGATTTGTTTGTTTCATTTTATAGTTAATTTTTTTTAACTGTCCAGAGGGAGTGAGCCATATGGTTGCTGAGTAATACCATGAAATTCATAACACAAGACTAGTGGCATGAACAAAGTATTTCTAATCTGCAGATCTGTAGTTCTTTTACTGAAATTTGCCAAATCCTGCATAGACTTATGCTTTCTAAATTGAACAGTGTGTACTTTTAACTTAAGAAATAAAGAAAAAGCAGTGCAGTACTACACCCAAAGAGGCCAGATGAACTGCTTGTTTATTAAATATGTAAAATGGAGTTATGAGCAGTATCAATTGAATTTGTTTGTTCTGCACACTCTCTATCAAATGGTTAGTGAAACAAAGTGTCTGAAGCCCGGAGCGGGATGGAGAAGTCTGTGCCAAAGTAAATGAACTCAAATCTTATTTTTATTCTGCATCTCCAGTCTGTATAAAGCTCTTCAGACAATGGTCTGTAGCTGTTAGGAATGAGACTGAATCTCATCCTCAAGAACTCAAAAGCAACTACACTGAAGACAGTCTGCTTACAGCAGGTCTTAGTTATCTACACTTAAAAGGGTATTTATTCAGATACAGTTTCAAATCTTTAGAAATGTGAACAAACACTAATAGTCTAACTGTTCTTCATGAGGATAGCACTTCTAGTTTCTCTCCAAGCAGCAGTCGCTGCTGCAGACCATCACATCCCCACGAATGCTGCTGCAATAACTGTAAGAGCAGCTCAGAAGTTGATTTTTGACAGTATCGAGGTATTTCAGAAACTTCAGACTCCTCTTACTAAAATCACAAAATATCTATGAAAGCATTCCCCTACTTTCGGCAGTACTGATCAAAGCAAATCTCCAACCTTTTCCCAGGGAAATGCAGCAAACCCCTAAAAGAAAATAGGCCATTCTTCCACTCAAAAAAAAAAGGGAGGGGTAATGTCACTAAATACGTTTAAAAAAAAAAATTGAGTGTTGTGATTTTGCACTGTTGAGAAGTATCACATGCCTTCTAGGCTTAAATAAAGATTTTGTGTTAGTCTTTGTTTCACTGATTCTGTCAAGTTATATGTATAAAACCAATTTTTATATGAAGTACTGTCTTCATAATACAGTGCACGCGATGGAGTAATTATTTTTCTTCCTCTGTTAAAAGAAGGAGTACATTTTCCTCTATAAGACAGAAGGAAAGATAATTTACTTTGCATCAGAAAGCATGCAAGTATTAATGATGGGGAATGATGAAGAACATAAATGGCTTCTATTTTCACATTCAAAAACAAGTACCTGCAAATTAATGCTAAAAGCAACTGGCCTATAAGGGAGCCATGTTTCCATGCCAACTGATCACAGAAAGACATAATCCAACAAAAAATGAATAACCTACAAAAACAAGAAAATAAAAAGCAAGTAGAAGTGCTGGAAATCAAGATCCTGACCATACCCAACTATTTTACAAGAATAGCAAAGAATACAACAAAGGATGCAATTTAAGACATGAATGGTGTACAGCTAATGACACTTCATCATTACAATACTTCTAAAAGCTGTCAGTCTCTAGTCAAGAAAAACAGGATACAGAACACCTCTATTAAAGAGGAGGGAACACTTGTACAATTCTCACGGAGGTTTCACAGTTGGTTGACATGAAAGTGCCAAGTGCACACTGTGCACATCTTTCATCAGGATTTTATTTTTTGTCTTTAAGAAGGTCTTGCTTTGTTCCTCGTTCACAGAGTTGTTCTGGGGTTCTGCAGTCGGTCAGCAGAGCTGGCTGCAGAGTGAGGCTGTCGCTATCTGAGTGTTCCTTGCAAAATCAAGCCCATTAGGAATGAGCAGATATGGATCTGCACACAAGCAGCTCACAGGACAACGTGCACAGATCTAACCTAATTAATATTTATATATATTTGATAATCTGTTCTAATTAATATTTTCTATGTGTATGAGTGAATTCGACTTCACAACAGATAAAAGCATGCTACCACTAACAACTGGTTTTTTACTACAGCAAAAAACTAAGTTAGAAGTTCACAGATAAAGTCATGGGATATACAGTCCACACATATATGCAGTTGTATGGGGAAAAATCAGACTTAAGCAAGACAGCTTAGAAATACTGAACAGATGAGAATGCTACAGATCTAAATATAGCAGGTTCCAAGATACTGACACACAATAAAACCAGCAGTTTGAGTATATGTTCCTTAAAACCTCAAGAAATAAATAACCCCCAACTAATAGGCTCATAAACCCTGTATTCCAAACTAATACAAACTGAAGACTAAATTTATGTATATTAGTATGTCTTTATCAAGGAAGCAACAATGCTTTTCTTCCAATTTAGTTCTTAAAAACATATTCAAAGTCGTTAGAGGTTTGAAACTGATGAAAAATTATGTCATAGAACGGGAAGCTGGAAATCCCACCATTAACGAGAAATGCACAATTAATTTCAGTGCATTTGAATTTTACTGTTTTTTCACATTCCTCATGAGAACAGAAAAACGAGAGCTTGTATCCACCCTACTGAATGTAAACACAGATTACATGACAATGGGCCTATACACTGCATGGAAAAATGCAAAGTTTACATTAAATGATTTTTAGTTTCATTTACTACCCTCAGTCTGTGTAGGAACCTCAGTGACATGAGTGGATAAAAGAAAATAGTTATGCAGCCATGTTCCTGCTTATCTAGACAGCACGAAAGATTAAGGGTTTCATTTCACCAGACCTTCTTCCTCTGTCTATTCAGAAGTTACTAAGAAATGACTTTTTAGATGTAAGTTCCTTGCTGACCTTTTAAACAGGCAATGATAACAAAAAACCATCCATTTTCTAGGGAAAGCTTTACCATTTAAAGGCAAAAAGTAAATATATTCTAGTAGAAAAGACCTAAGCTGAAAAGTTCTTAAGTCACCAAGATGATTCTATTTTTTTTAACAAGAGCAATGTTTATGTCACAGCCCAAGACAACTGCACAGCAAACATTTAGCATCTCTGAAATTCTCTATGCCTCTGACTACCTTTCGTCACCCTCTCTTTAAGGCTGGACACTGCCAACTGACCCAGCATTTCTGCAACTCTTCCAAAAGCCAAAAAAAATGGTTATTCATCTGTGTGGAGAGGCCATGATTTCTGCATATTTCTTCATGTATAAACTATTACTTTCAGGCAATACACACTAAATTCCTGTCTGGGATCCTAAAAAAAAAAACTAATACAAAAAATGTACACATACACTCAAGACACGCTTAAGACTATTCCTAATTGATAAAACTCTGTATGTAAAGTCATGCACTTCACAATAACCTTTGTGGTATGTGACCTCTTCAGCAACTCCTAAAGTACAAAGATATGAATTCCAACAGGGAAAAATGTATTTTGATAAATCCCTATCTATCTTAAATATTATAAAAATTACCCCTGCTCAGAGCAACAGCAGCAAGTGAAAGCTGTCTGACAGTACCTGCACTCCCAGCTCCACGCTTCCCTGACAATTAATTCCTGCTATGTTTTGGAAGGACCAGGGGTGGGCAAAGCCGAGTAAGATGAAAGGTCAGTTCAGCTTCTCAGACCTTTACCTCTTTTCATCTATTGTCAAAGAGTCTCTTCTGTTCTACAAACACCTTTCTATTTTTTGGAACCTTCTGAGAGTCAGTTTTCTACTGGTGACATCGTTTCACTAGCATGTATGAAATCATCCACAGAGCACATGGATTTTTCACATAGCACTGCCCTGGGCAAGATCCTAAATGGTTGAACAGAAAACTCCATGTTATTTAAATATGAAGAGGAGAACAATAATGAAGTAAAGAAAAAATAAATCATTCTCAAAAGAGCAACAACTAGGAGGGAAACCAGCAACAATTTCATGTTCGGCAACACTTCTTAGCCTTGGCCAGCACAGTCTGTTTATATAAATGGAAGAAAGAATGCTGCCCTGAACCTGCCCATTATCCCACAGAAAAGGTATTGTGGGAATGCTAACTTTCACCTGGCTAACTTCCAGAAGCCAGCAGGAAAAAACGCCCTCTTAAAATTTTAGTCAACTGAAGAATACTCCACATTTTTCACATTTTCCAATTATTCCAAGTTATGTATAAACTAACATAGGCCTTGAACTAAATCCATATAAAATGGTCATAACAAGATGATGGACTACTCTGCAAAAGAATGAACCAAGGAGTCTCGCATCCAACCGGAACAGCCAGTACCATATTTCACAATCCATGGCAGCTCTGCAGAAAGCAGGCACATTTCTAAAATAGCAGAAATGTTTGCAGTGCCGCTAGGAGCACTTGCTGGACAATATGAGTAGGAATTAAAAAAAAGTGCCATCCCAATTTCAGGAATGCAGCCCAATGCTGTGATGTTGAGCTGCAACCACATGATAAAGATATTGTTTGAAGCCTGCATTCTGTCATACAACTAAAAAGAGAGAAATGCATCTTGCTGTGCATCTAATATCTGCATGGGCCCCACAACTGAAATCACAACACAGAATCATACCATTTTTTAGGTTGGAAAAGACCAGCACTGCCAAGATCACCACTAAACCATGTCCCCAGGTGCCACATCTTATAAAAGACATATAAGTCTTTTAAATATCTCCAAGGACAGTGACTCAACCACTGCCCTGGGCAGCCTGTTCCAGTGCCTGAAAACCCTTTCTATGAAGAAATTCCTCCTAATATCCAATTGAAACCTCCCTGGCGCAACTTGAGGCCATTTCCTCTTGTCCTGTCACTTGTTACATGGGAGAAGAGACTGACCCACACAACCTCCCATCAGGGAGTTGTGGAGACAAAAAAGGTCTCCCCTGAGCCTCCTTTTCTCCAGGCTGAACAACTGGACACACTCCAGCACCTCAATGTCCTTCTTGCTGTGAGGGGCCCAAAACTGAACACAGGATTAGAGGTGCAGCCTCATCAGTGCCCAGTACAGAGGGACAATCACTGTCCTGTCCCACTGGTCACACTATTCCTGACACAGGCCAGGATGCCATTGTCCTTCTTGGCCACCTGGGCACACGCTGGCTCATGTTAAGCCACTATTGACCAGCACCCTCAGGTCCTTTTCCACTGGACAGTTTTCCAGCCACTCTGCCCCCAGCCTGTAGCTCTGCATGGCGTTGTTGCAATCCAAGGGCAAGACCCAGCACTTGGCTTTGTTGAACCTCAGACCACTGGCCTCAGCCCATCTTTCCAGCCTGTCCAGACCACTCTGCAGAGCCTTCCTGCCCTCCAGCAGATCAACACTCCCACCCAATTTGGTGTCATCTGAGAAGTTGCTAAGGGTGTCCTTGATCGTCTTGTCCAGATCATGGATAAAGATATTAAACAGAACTGGAGAGAGCCATGTACAGCAACTGTGTGGACTTGAGAAGACCCCAATACAAAATGAGCAAAAATCCCCTCTCTGTTTTAAACAGACGGCATTTTTCTTGCTCTTTTCCATCTGGCACTTCAAGTAGCTGTCTTTACTTAACAGTCATCTTGAAGTTTTTAATAAGTCGCACAATGTGCAAACTCAAACTGAAAGAAATTATCCCTTTCTCCTTCTCTTCCAAAGTTCAACCGTTAAGTAAAAATAGCTCGCAATCACATCTCTGTATCTCAGCAGGAGCAAGAGTGCTCAGTGCCAACACACCATCCCCATATTTCAGGGCACAGCACTTGAAGCTGCAGTCTCCTCACTTACCAGCACTTTGCCGTTCGTTTGTGTGCACGTCCTGTCAAGCTAATTGGTGAAATACAACCTCCCGATTCAAATATACAGGAGGGTTTGGGGTTTTTTTACTGTTTAAAGAGGAAGAGCTTTAATGGTGGAAATTACATTTTTAATTTGGAAAAAGCAAGCCCTTCCATCACAGCGGAATATTTTGCACGGCGCTGCGTTCAGTCAAGCCACAGGTTGCCTTTTTAATAAGTGCATTTACCTTAATCCAGCTCACAACTGGAAGCTTGCTGCCTCCCAAACTGTTTCCCTGTGATAAAACAAAGCACAAACAAGATCTACCAAGCACCTACTCGGAGCACCATTAACTACAGAATCCTATTCCTAATTTGGTGCCATTTCCCACAGATCCCAGAGTGTTTTCCCAGGTAAGCTCATCATCACTGCGTGCACTGAATGCAGGGTGGGACCGGGCATAGACAAATTTGGTGAGTTATCCCAGGTCACTTCTGAGGCTTCTCACAAGTGTCAGAGAACCACCGTGACTATGTGGGTCGTTCCACAGCCACCTGGGACATCTGCCAGCATTGCCATCTCTGCTCCCCTGTATCTTCCAATTCTCCTGTAAAAAATTAGACCAAATTTGCCCTGAAAGTCAGATCCTTGCACTTCACTTGACTTCAGCACTCACCCAAGATTTTTAGTAATAAGAAACTTCTTCTATAAGCAAAGAAAACAAACAAAAAGACTTTAAGAAGGTGATTCAGTTTTCATATAGGACAAAAATTTCCTAATATAGGTCCTTTGGAGACATTCCTTTTATAGAGAGGTACAAATCCCAAAGAAATTGTATTTATGCCAAAGTATGCTTTGAAACTAGCACACACATGCCTAACCTAAAGTCATTGCAAAGTACCACATTTTGATTTGGTTTTGCTGATTCCTAAATATCTCAATGCAAATGTGAAATAAGCCTAGTTTACTCTTAAACAAAAGTTCAAACAGGTTTGCACTACCTTCACTAACTTGATTTAAAATTGTACTTAATTAAATGCAAGCAGTTTCCCAGGTATCATATGGCTTATTCATGGCCTGCTTCTTTCACTATGCACTTCTGTGATCAAAGGCATCTTAGATGTAACAAGCGAGGTTATTTACCATTTATAACAACAACCACTGTTTAATCTTCTTTTTAGAATTAGTCTTCCAAAATGAAAATTAATTTTTACTAATTCTCTTTGAAAATCTGAGAACTAGATGACTTTTGAGATCCTTTTTTCCTACACAAAAAAAAAAGAAAAAAAATTCCCCTCTTGCCAATAAATCTTCAGAGCATTTCAATAGCTGCTAGAATTGTGTAACACATACTTCGAAATATTCATCATTTCTATAAGACAGTATCCCCAGGACAGTTAAAAACCCCCAACTTCATTTTTAATTTCTTGGAGGTTTTTTTTTTCCCATTTGACTGTGGGTGCAAGAAAATAGTTTCTATTTATGTATTTGTTAACAGATTTTTTTAATGTATTTTTTGAAAAAAAAAAAAAAAAGCCACAAAGCTCAGAAAAATCACTACCAGAATTTCACAGGCTTAAAAAACAGTCCAGAGGGAAGATTCCAGAAAAGTTATGAAAATCAATGCAAAACTGCAATATTCACAGTACTTCAAGTTCTAAATTACCAGCTCCATGCAACAATACACTGTTTTGTACTTCCTTTATTCACAAGATTAAGAAAATAAGACTCATGATTTTGGAGAGTCCTCATAATCCTGGGTCTTTCAACTGAGTGGCAGAACTTGTTCCTCAACTGCAAGTACTGAGCCAAACCAATCTTTGGACAAAATTTTAACAAGAAGGGTTATCCTGTAATAACTTGGGTTTAGTCTGTAGGATGCAGCCATAATTCTATGGATTTGTGAGCCCACTCCAACTCTCGTCGATATCAAGCGGAAGCTGAATAACTCAACATCCTGCAGGATCAAAATCTGCTAGGAAAGGAAAAGTTGCGCCTGCAGCTTACTGTTTCATCTTTGAAAACCTTCTCTATTTCTTGCTCTGAGGAGATGGTTCTCACTGCTGAATATACAGTGCTAGATTTAAATTTTAGAGGGCTGCAGGGTGGTCACGAGATAAATGCCAAGCGTATTTGTACGCCTCTGTATTTGCAGTAAGTAAGAAGGGAAAGTCATCTGGATTCAAAATATGAAACCTTTCAAACAAAGACATGGTAAGAGAAAGCCTAGAACAGGAGTCTGCCAAATATACAAACAACACACACAACCAGATGCAAAAGGCAATGTATTGTGAAACCCTTTCAAAACCATACAATACTATGGGAATTAAGTAAACTTAAAACTCCCCTGCAATACTCTCGTCATAGCTAATTTGTGATTTCCTGTACGCTCAGTACTAACAGCACAATGGAGCCTCTATTGTGGGCCTCCTCCCACAAGCTTTTAAAAAATGCAAGACATTCTTTTTATCTAGACTGGTGTGGCTAAAATACATCCAGCTCTACACAGATAAAAGGTCATTTTAGATGCTGCTTTGGCTCGCAAAAATAATTTAAAAAAAAAATCTACTGCCCGGTGGTGCTGAGTTTGAAGTTCACAAAGGAGTAGTGCTGTGGCAGCTGAACTGCTGACCACCAAGCTTGAGCATGGCAGATGTAGGAAGCCACACCAGTTTCAGGGTAGCAAGAAAAGATTCCACACTGAGAACTATCTGCAAATTCAACACAATTCCAACTGGCTTTGAGAGTCTCACAGGAGCTGAAAAAAAATGAATGAAAATTTGACAGAATTCATGGAATAAAGCAACTGCAGCATTAACTACAAATCCTGACTGAGGGGGAAGGTAGTGTTTCAGATGGTTTATGTAAGTACTGAAAATTGACAGTGCATTTTTTTTATCTTAAAAGATCCTGAAGCCTAATACAAACCAACCAAAAATGAACAAGACTTTCTGTTAGTGCAGAAGTGAAAGACAGTAACCCTGGTACAGGCCAGGAAAGGAACACAACCAGCACAGGCAGGCTTTTAGCATGTGGGAGACAATTTGGTGAGGATGTAAAATAAAACCTAAAATGCTGCAGTGGCTTTGATCAGTATCTTAACGACTTTTCTTAGTCAAAAAATAGTGTGTTAAGACAGAATTAGTTGGCCAGTTCCAGTCAGCCTGGGAATGCAGCATACAACACTGAATTACTGAAGATCACTTCTCAGTAACGCTGATTATATGAACGGGAAAAATCAACGACGTGGGAAAGGCTGTGATACACATTAATACTGTTCAGTGAAGCACCAGACACGCATTAAGATGGTTGGTAGACCACAAATGTGAAAACGCTCATTACCCGGTTGAAAATAAACAGTTTAACATATCTGGTACAACACATTAAAGTGGAAAAATATTTAAGTATCAGTTTAAGAGTTTGGAGACTGGCTTGTGGTTATCTCTGCTAAACACTTTTGTCCTGCATGACTCTGCAAAGGCTGAAGCTACGCACTCAGCAAGAGACAAACTGGCTGCAACCACCTAATGAAATTTGACTCATCTGGGAATTTTGATGAAGTGCTCCACACCACTGCATTTGCTAAGCCATATATTTTCTTTATGGGACTGAGAGTGCCATGCTGCAAATATGCAAAAAGCAACATCAATTTTGGGTCGTTTGGCTTAAAATAGAAGGTTAATTCTGAAAATCCATATTTAGGTAAAGATCCCACAGAAGCCAATGGAAATTTCACAATTATAAATTAAAGATACCAGGATCTGCACCAGTGGCACAGTCATTACTGTCTGTCAGCCCCCAGCAGCACCTCTTGCAGACTGTAGGTCTGACTAACAGCTGCCTGGGGCAGCTCCCTCTTCCTGCAAACCCTCCTGCACATCAGCCCAATCCGAGTGGAGAGCACACATCCTAGTACAGCTCCTTTCTGGCTCATTCTCCCAACTTCTGACTCACCCAGGAGCTATGATGACATACTGCAGAGTGAAAAAAATGTATGTGTAGTAGATGATGATGAAAATACCCTGCAGTGCTGCTTCTCTGCTGTCTTCTCCCTGAGCTCTGACTGGCCATTCCTCTGCTTGGCCAGGCACACAGGGCTTTATGGCACAGGGTGTATGCTCCTGCCATGGGAGAGGAATAGAACCCGATGGGAATGCAGCAGGGACAGCCTTGGAGAGTCCGATCTGCCATTCCTGCCATCATCAGATCGCAGCCATGGGCTAATTCCCATTGATTGTGTTTAGAGAGTGGGAGAGAGGGACAATCTGCCACACGGCAGCAGCAACAGCAGTGAGCCTGGTTTTTGGAGGCTCTGATATGAGCAAAACAAAGCAGGACCACTCTGCTGCTGCCCCTAGAGCTCAGCTTACCTAAGCCACTATCTGCTGTCGTTAGACCCTGCTCTGACTGTCCAACAAGAGTGAGGGCCTACATCCCTCTTGCACAAGACCAGAGCCATTTAGGTGAACCTGTATAACACTGTGGTTTCCCCAACTACTGACATTTCTCGCTGCAGAAGGTCACGTGTGAACCAGGCACAGAAGGTGCAAAAGCCACGTCTGCTTTAAAAGGCAGCAAAAGTTACTTTCTTGTCATGTTCCCCATGGCAGTGTGAGAATTCATCACTATTAAAGCTTCCATCACAACCCCCTTATCACAGGGTGTGTCCATGTCCGACAGCAGAAGATGGAATCTATCAAAAAATACTGGGGCTGTTCAGGAAGACCATTAGTGCACATCCAACAATACAGCATTTGGATGCACACAGGAATCTGGAACTGTGACTCAAGTCAAGTAAAAAATGTTTTTCTGCTTCTTTCCCTTTTTCTGAGTTGGCATCAGAGCTCCCCTAAATAGACTCAAAGGAGAGGAGGGGTAACATGGTGAGCCCTGGCACACACAGAGTCAGAAAGCGTGAACAACTCTCACTGCAGACTTATGTAACTCTGCCGGTGGTGACACAACTCGCTGAAAGTGGTTTGGGCACAGAGAAGGGACATCCACTGACCTGTAAACAGAACTGTTAAAATATGCCTTAAAATACCTCACGTAAGGCAAAATTATGTAATCACATTACCTCGTGCTTTAACACTGAAATAAAAAGGCTTCATGTGCAACTGAAATAAAAGCTTTCTATTAGTACCACAACTTCACAATTATCTCAACAATTGTCCCCAGCCCCCAGGGCCAGCTTTTTCTGCTTTCTGCAGAGAATCCCTTCTGGTTGACTACCCTGGGAGGTTACATTGTAAGGAAATTCCTCCAAAAGCCCCTTGAAATAGGTAGGTATAAAAAAAAGATGAAAATGCAGAGATGAGCACCACTCGTCCAAAATAAATACCAGCATGAAACATGTCACTGCATTAGCAGTGCTCAGTTCAAAGAAAAAAAATCAAACAATGTCAATTTTCAATTATGTTGATTAGACACAAACTGGATAATTAGTAAATGGAATAATAATACAGGAAACATGATATGTTTGAGATGAAATGACAAAAATATTTCATAAGAGAGACAAGTTAATTTACAATCATCTTCCTCAAAAATTAAATTCTTGCTCTGCTATAGCAAACATACACGTTATGTTTTGCACATCAAAAAACAATTAACCTATTCATCTAATGTATAAATGTTTTTTCACTAGAGGTTTCTTTTGAGCGATTTCTTTTTATTTGGGGTTTAATTTTACCCTGTGAAGGTTTTTTTTGATTATTAATTCATTACTGTTGGAGCACCTACTGGGTAAGGACCTGGGTTTGGGGAGCCATCCCCAGAGCAGCTCCCAGGTGGGTGCTCCAGTATCCAGAGCCCACGGGTGGGGCTCAGGAACGCCGAGCTCCAGATCCTCCCATCCCAAGGCGCCACAGATAGCAGCTACCAGGCGGCACAAATTACAGGAGCCCGGGGACTGTCTCGTATTCCTCGAGGAACCGGACTGGTTTCTGGTCGAGTTTAAAAACAATTTGGAAGTTTTTACTCTCCTCAACCATCACAACAAAGCCAAACATCAAAGGGCCCCAAAAGCGCCAAAAAAAGTCTAATCCAGGGACTCTCAGCACCCTTTTTTGCATCATAAACAATTTGGGACACACTACATTTCTCCTTCACTCAACACTGTCACACGATGCCGCACACCACTCAGACAGTGCTGATACTGCCAGATTCCCAAAACACTTCTGATCACATTAATCATTTGGAGAGCTGGGCTGAGGACCACCGTGCACTGGAAAAGATCCTGTCATAATCACAGCTCGGAGATCCTATAAACCACCCACCACAACTGGAAGCACCGCTACACTGCTCCAGTTCTCCCAGAGGAATACTGGTGAGGGAGCAAAGGGTTACATTTCAGCAGGAAATGTTAATTTTAGATTTATCTGCAATGCATGTTTTCCTGATCAATTTGCAGATTAAAATGAATCATCATCTTTGCTCTCAAGGCAGCAGGGGAGAAAGAGACCTGAAACTACAGCTGGGAACTTCTGTCTTCCCAAACTGTAAATCCGTTGCTTTGCTGTCTGGGAGCGAGAAAGCACGTGCGGGTGAGGAATTAAGGCTAAAGGGCTCTGTACTACAGCTTTTATCCTCACCTTAAAGTTTAGGACACGTATTAAAAGTGTAACTCCATCTCTACTCTCACACTAAATAAATAATTATGGGGCCAGGAGGTTAGGGAGCCTCAGAGGAGGCTGCTACGTTGCTGCACTGCCAACTGCTATGGGATTTGAAAAGCTTGACACATGCTGGAGTATCACCTCATCAATGTTCCCAGCTGGCTTGGGAGGCGAAAACCTGACTACTACTACTCTTAAAGGCGGGTCTCTCACACACGGGCAGCCAAGCTCTCCAGATAAGCTTCAAGAAACACAGTTATTACAAACGCGTCGTGGGTAGGGCAAGACAAAAAGGTAACGAGCAATTGTAGTCCAAAATACCTGCACACTTTTGAGTGCTGTATTTCACATTCATCATGGCTGGGCTTCACAAATGAAGATTTGGGAAGGGCTCTACCCACGTTTGTTACAAGCGCGTTGGTGGCTAAAAAGGCCATACGAGATAGTGTATTTCACATAAACAAATTAAATATGACATTGCTCCTCGGCGTCTTTGCTGAAAAGACATTAAAATCTGTGCCTTTCTGCACACTTATCACTGTTCAAACTATTTTCTGTGAAAATAAGCTTTTTTAACTTCCTCCCCCCTCCCCCCCACTTATGGCATTCATATAAACAGGTACTTTAGGAGACTGTCAGTTTTCTCCCCAAAAGGGATGGCCCAGCCTAGTCACCAACCTGTGGCTGATGTTCTTATTTGATAAGTAGGGATTGACTTTATGTTTCAAAACATTGGCAAGTGCACCACTGTATCTGTATGATAACACTCCACATTATCCAGCCCAATCCTAATCTCTCAGATCACACTTTTGGCTGAGCGTTGTGACCGCTCTGTTTACACTGTAAATAAAACAATAGCTCTCAGAAACAGGGAGATTAATAAATTGAAGGATCTCCCATTTTTAACAAAGGGCAGATGCTATTTATCTTTATGATTCAGAAGGACAAGTCAAGAGGTAACCAAACTGACAAACCTAAGGGCACTCGTAATTTGTTTTATCGTGCTATCAGAACTCCACATGATGATAAAGTATCACAGCATATACAATATTTACGATGATGAGCTTTCTACACGGAGTGTTCAGTTTGCTCGAACACCGCACGCTCCAGCTGCTCCTTAACTACGTATGACAACACAGAACTGAAAAATTCACAAAGGTGACTGGAGTAGTTTCCTTTCAAAATAGCAGTTTCATTGACTAAACTCTTCTATTGAGCACGACTGCAGCAATTCTCAGGATTATTACTGTTTTACCTGCCAATTCAGTAATGAAATAACACGATCACTGATGGAGAAATATTGGATCTGTTATTTGGGGGGGGGGGGAGAGGAGGTGTTTACAGAAGGACAGAGAACACACCACTGACTCTGCACCAGTTTACACACTCTGTGCCATCAAACATAAACAAACTCCATTCACATCCCAAGTATTCTTTACATGAACAAAATGACAAAAATGAGGAACAAGCTTAACTCTCCCGTTTCTCTCATCTGTTTATGAATTGCAGCCACCTCAGAAACACCCATTTCTTGTTCAGGCTGGGTGAAGAGGGCTGTTTGTTTCATTTTAGTTCGAAATACACCAGTGAATTGCAAGCGGGCAAAATATTTTGTCACTACCTTACTCTGGGGATGGCTGACATAATAATTAACCCAAGAAGACAGTATCTGTCAAACACTGCGGAATTCCAATATTGAAATCTTGCTGCCTTTGGGGGTCAATAAAGAGCAATGTTATAAAATACACTAAAGTTAGCACTTTGGGCTGCTAATTTTACATGCCTGCCTCACCAACGCACAGCTAAAAATAGATAAAACAGATAAGAGCACAGAACAAAGGGATGCACTGGACAATTATCTTTCTGCTAGCATTCTAATTTATACTCAGCTTTTTAACCCTTTTTGTTTATAAAACAAACAGATTTTTAAAGTGTTACTCAATGCGATCTCAATCTGAAATAATTTAAATATATTTTATTTTTCTTATTATTTTCTTGCTCCCTTCCTAGTGGGATATAATAATGAGATTTAAAATATTTTAATAAGGGCACCAGGCTACTTGCCAGGGGGCTTGAATACTAAATAAGAATATTTACATCTTTTAAGACCCTGGAGGAGGAATCAGTGCAATGCACTCGAAACACGTATGCACATCTCAAATATGACAGTTAATTTTAATTCACTGGGAAAGAAAGTACACATTCACTTCACTTTATTAGGCCTCATTATTATCAATGAGGCCAAAGGAATGATTATCTTTAGCTGCTCCATCGTGGCCTAAAAGCAAACATTCTTCCTGATAAGAACAACTTATTAAAATACAAGGCAACATTAAATTGTTCAATTTTTAGGTTACAACAGGTGAAATTCTGAAAACCCACACTGATGACAGGGTTTTCTACCATTATTTTGTCCAGCTCGGTACTATGACTGAAACCCTGACTTTTGAATTTAAATTTTGAGAGGAAAACAAAGCAGCATAGCAGATTGACTCATAGCTACACAGCAAACAGGCTCATTCTCTGCTTTGTAGGCTCCTTTTAGTATCATTTGCTTACAAAATGATAATGTTTATAAACAGAATCGACATTCTGTCTCCTTATGTCTGGGGGCAGGGAAAAAAAAAATCACCTTCAGATTAACATGAGAATTTATGCCAAGCAATTCTGGAGGTGTATCTGAAACAACACCCTGCGCATATTATTCACGTTACCTTAAACAAAACAGGCATAAATGCATGTTTTAAATAAAAATTAAAAGAGTGAAAAAATAAAAAAGAAGATGAAAGAAGAGAAATTGATATTTAGGGCGCAGAGCCTTACCTCTGATACACAACCCGTCCGCAGCTCTGCCAAAACCACCCCACCAGCCAGGCCTTGAGCACTTTTTACAGCAATAAAACGCTGCTTTTAAACTTCCTGTTTATCCAAACACCGGCCCAGCTTTCCCGCAGCTCCGAGCCCGCACCGCTCACCCCATGGGCGACAGGGGGCACGGAACACCCCAAACCCATCCTGGGGGACGGAACACCCCCAATCCATCCCGGGGGGACGGAACACCCCAAATCTCCTCTTGGGGGACAGAACACCCCAAAAACCCCTCTTCTGGAAGGACAGAACACCCCAAATCCCTCCTAAAAAGACAGAACACTCCAAATCTCCTCCTAAAAAGACAGAACATCCCAAATCTCCTCCTAGAAGCACAGAACACCCCAAACGCTCTCCTGGAGGACGGAACACCCCAAACCCTCTCCTGTAAGGACGAAACACCCCAGATGCATCCTGCAACGACGGAACACCCCAGATCCTCTCCTGGGGGACAGAACACCCCAGATTCTCTCCTGGAAGAACAGAACACCCCAAATCTCCTCCTGGAACGACGGAACACCCCAAGCCCTCTCCTGGAAGCACAGAACACCCCAAGCTCCCTCCGGGGCGCAGCTCCAGGGCCGTTCGAGTTCGGCGCTTCAGGACGACTCTCGCCCCCACCCCCCCTCCGCCGCTCGGTTTTTTTATTCCTCTTTATGTTTTCACCAAGAATAAAGCAGCAGCAGCAGCAGCCGCCACCGGGCAAAGTTGCGCCGGCGCTGCGGCCGCCAGGGCACACGGCGGTGACGGGCACACAAAGCGCGGCGGCGGCGGCCGCTCGTGTGCGTGTGTGTGGTGTTTGTGTGTGTGCGTGCGGGTGTGTGTGTGTGGTGTGTGTCTGTGTCTGCGTCCCCCGCCCCGCCGCGACCAGGCCGGATGGTTACCTAGAGGCAAGCCCTTGTTCAGGAGGTGCGAACTTCCCATGGAGGCGCCGCGCTCCGTCCGCGCCCGCCGCGGGGAGGAGAGTGGTGAGGAGGAGGAGGAGGACGAGGAGGAGGACGAGGAGGATGCCGGGGGGCAGCGCCGCTCGGAGCCGCCGCGGCAGCCGCGGCATATGGCGGCCGCTCCGTGGGCGCCCCCGAACTGAGCGGCGCCTCGGTGCGCGC